>NW_028321397.1:755000-1368592 GCF_062004578.1 Staurois parvus
ATCAGCAGATCATGGGTGCCATGCAGAACTCCTGCAGACTGTCAGTGTAATCTGTCTGCTCGTACATCATATGGGCAGGCAATTTCACACTGACAGGATGAATCCATGAACTACCAGAGTGCTCCACAGCGCTGTGGTAGTTAATTGAGAACTAAAAGTCTATAGCCGCAAAGGATATCGGTACTTGTAGTTTAGTCATTCACAGAACTCTGTGAATAAATGATGCGGCTGTGTGAGTGGAGCCCCGCATTGCCGCAATCTTTTCAAAAAGTGACAGCTGGTACAGGGAACTGTTCTTCCTACTGCTGTCACACCAGGTGCTCTGATCCCCGAGCAGCTGCAGGAACATGTTACATGTTTTCAAAGGTGGACGTATCCTTTAAATCAATGTTTCTCAACATTTTTTCAGTCAAGGCACCCTTTAACCTCCTTGGCGGTATGATTCCTTCTGATTTTTTGTGCTGAAAGCGGTACCATTTTTTCGCATGGAAATAGTTTTTTATTGTAGGCTGTAATTTTTAGGAAAATTTCCCCACAAATTATTATCACTCAATTCTGTAAGTGGTTCTGATTTACTATCGCTGTTCTCTAGCCGGTCTAAAACCGCTTTTGACGTAAAGGGACGCTTTTTGGACGCCATGGACTTTTCTAAGTTTCCAGGCAGAAAGAACAGACAAAATGCAGGCAGGGCACAGGACAAAGCACTAGGGACAATATGTATGTGAAATGGGATGAAACAGCAATGTTTTACTATTTAAAATTGAAAAAAAAAAATTACATTTTTTAAATTTTTTAAATTTCCCGCCGCCGCCGACGGCGGCGGCGGCGCCGGTACGTCCCGACGTCATGGGGACCGGAACACAGAAGCCGGATGCCGGCATCGGCCGGAGGAGATGGCTGGGGACGCTGCAGGGGACACATCGTGGGAACGAAGGACAAGGTAAGTGCTGCAGGGACCCCCAGAGTAGCGCCGCATGGTAAGCCCGAGTGTAGCTCGGGGTTACCGCTTGTGGTATAGAAATTTTACCCCGAGCTACACTCGGGAAAACCGCCAGGGAGGTTAAAATGATGGACAGTTCCAAGGCACCCCATTCTAAAATGTGAAAAAATATTCTAATAGTTTTATGTAACGCAGCAACATCCACACACGTATTCTTCCAAAGCAAATATACTTTTGCACAGTGGTACTGACTAGTATTCCATTGTTTCTCTTCTCCCTCAGTTTTTCTCCATCACTTAGCTATGACCCCAGCACTGATGGAGAGGGGCGGGGGAGGGTCAAACTAGGATGCTGTGCAGGCAGCTGACATCCTCCTTATCAACTGATGATGTCATTGTTTGCCAGGACACCGGCGGATAGAAGGTCGTAATGGTGCACAATGAAAACCTGCGACTTTGTGTAACTAAAAGGCAGACTTGTTCCACCTGTTGGCTTGTATACAATTTCTGGACAATTTTTAGACATGTTACCAAAGGCACCCCTGAAGAAACCTCAAGGCACCCCAGGGTGCCTAGGCACCCTGGTTGAGAAAGTCTGCTTTAAATAATACCTTTCTGTTTTTATACCTCATTTTAGACCCGGTGGTGCCATCACCTAAAACCTAAAGTACAAAAAAATTTGGTTTGACATACACTTTTGATGGAGATTTGTTTGAAGATTTTCTAGAAAAATCTCTTTTTGTTCCATCGTAATTTCAGTAGCGATTGGCTCAAGTGAGATTATCAGCAGTTATCAGCATCCCATGTAACTTGCATTCGCATCCATTTGCTAAATTACTGTCAATGAGATATTATTATGTTGTGCAGCTGGATATGAAATACTTGTCACCCCTCTTGCTGGCATATGAGGACCGACTGAAGGAAAAAGACAACTTGATCCTGTCCTTCGAGGTGGGTGCAAACTGATTTTTACACATTTAAAGTGAATTTATAATTTTCTTTTGTTTTTTTTATCAGCTTAATGCAAGTTATTATATCTGTGTGGATTAAAACAGGACTCCTGCCAACAGTAGTCAGATAAGATTCAATAGCCCCTTAAAAAGATAAAATAACCAAACTGACTTTTGCTGCAGAAATGTAACCTGCAGTACTTCTATCTACCACTAGATGTCCTCAGTATGATGGCCAACATCATTCAATCCACTTCCAGGTCGTCAGGGACCCGCCCCCAGCCTGTGATTGGACAGTGAGAGTAGAACAGAGTGAGGAGCTCATCTCTCTGTCACTTTCTTCTTTTGTCCCATGCTTTTTGTTAGCACATGAACTGATTGGCTCCTTGGGCTGCTTCTTCCTCTCACACGCCAGCTCTGCTGTGTTTATCTCAGCTGCTGTTAAAAGGGGTGTTGACACCTCATTTACAGGTAGCTGCTAGTGGGAGAAAATACAAAACGAACGCGTGAAAGTAACATCAAAAAGGACATCCCCTATGGTCCAGAGCAACTTTTATCTTGCAAAAATTATTTAAGTTTTTTATGCAATCCGAAGACAAAAAAGAAACACAACTTAAAATAGCACTTTTCATCTACTTTGACCAGTGTTTATTACATAGTTAGTCTGGCTGCAAAAAGACAAAAGTCCATCCAGTTCATACATTAAAAAAAAAAAAAAAGTTATAGTCCTATACCCACAGTTGATCCAGAGGAAGGCAAAAAAACCCAGCAAAGCACGATCCAATTTGCTCCTGCAGGGAAAAAAATTCCTTTGTGATCCCCCGAGAGGCAATCAGATATTCCCTGGATCAACTTTACCTTAAATGTTAGTATCCAGTTATATTCTGTGTATCTAGGAAAGAATCCAGGACTTTTTTAAAGCAATCCACTGAGCTGGCCAGAACCAACTCTTGAGGGAGTCTATTCCACATTTTCACAGCTCTTACTGTGAAGAAACCTTTCCATGTTTGAAGATTAAATTTCTTTTCCTCCAGACGTAAAGGGCGCCCCCTTGTCCTCTGTGAATAGCTTTACACCAAGTTCACTATATGAACCACTGGTGTATTTATACATGGAGATCATATCCCCCCTTATGTATTATACATGGAGATCATATCCCCCCTTATGTATTATACATGGAGATCATATCCCCCCTTATGTATTATACTTGGAGATCATATCCCCCCTTACGTATTATACATGGAGATCATATCCCCCTTATGTATTATACATGGAGATCATATCCCCCTTATGTATTATACATGGAGATCATATCCCCCCTTATGTATTATACATGGAGATCATATCCCCCCCTTATGTATTATACATGGAGATCATATCCCCCCTTATGTATTATACATGGAGATCATATCCCTCCTTATGTATTATACATGGAGATCATATCCCCCCCTTATGTATTATACATGGAGATCATATCCCCCCCTTATGTATTATACATGGAGATCATATCCCCCCCTTATGTATTATACATGGAGATCATTTCCCCCCTTATGTATTATACATGGTGATCATATCCCCCCTTATGTATTATACATGGAGATCATATCCCCCCTTATGTATTATACATGGAGATCATATCCCCCCTTATGTATTATACATGGAGATCATATCCCCCCTTATGTATTATACATGGAGATCATATCCCTCCTTATGTATTATACATGGAGATCATATCCCCCCTTATGTATTATACATGGAGATCATATCCCCCCTTAATCTCCTCTTCTCTAGAGAAAATAAATTCAGTACATAAAAAGTATATATTATATTCTGTCATTTGTCTAATTTAAAGGATAAGTTTACCTATAGAAAAATAATTTTTTTTTTAAGGAGCCTGAAAAGCATTGCACCAGCTATCAGCAGATTGTGCTGGTGCCATGGAGGACTCCTGCAGACTGTCTGTGAAAGTTGTCCAGGCAGTTTCACACTGACAGGTAGAATCAATGAACTACCAGAACACTCAGCAGCCACAAATGATGTCGCACTTGTAGTTAATTCATTCACAGAACTCTGTAAATGAGCCCTGCATGGCTGCACTCTTTTCAAAAGGTGACAGCTGGTACAGGGAGCTTCTCCCCATACTGCTGTCACAGGGAGAGAGGGGATCAGGTAGCGGCTGAAGCAGTGGGAACATGTTACACCCTAAAAACGGGTGGAACATGTAACACTTTCACAAAGGTGAACTTATCCTTTAACCACTTGACTTCTGGAAGATTTACCCCCCTTCCTGACCAGGTCATTTTTTACGGCACTGCATTATTGTAACTGACAATTGCGCGGTCATGCAATGCTGTATATGTAAATGAAATGTATGTCAACTTTTTCCCCACAAATAGAGCTTTCCTTTGGTGGTCTTTGATCACCTCTGGGTTTTTTATTTTGCTGTGCTATAAACAAAAATAGACTGAAAATTTTGAAAAAAAAACTGTTTTTTTTTCTGCTATAAAACATATCTAGTAAAACAATTTTCAAAATCTAATTGCTTCATAAATTTAGGCCAATATGTATTCTTCTACATATTTTTGGTAACAAAAATCCCAAATTCCTGAGCACTGTGCTGTTACTGTGATTCGCATGCGCGGGAGTAACATCATTAAGGCCCGACCATTCAAACGGCTGGAGCCTGCGAACCCGGAAGGAAGTCCGAGTGACAATGGAAGCCCTGTCAGTGGTGACAGCACACTGCTGGAGGGCTTCATTTTAAGGTAAGTTTTTCATAATGTGCTAGTATGCAATGCAACTACCGCTTTAAATAAGAACAAATTTTGTTTAACCTCTTCACGCCGGCCGCACACAAATGTGCGGCCTCCCGACGTCTGGGCCTGGACACCGAGCGGCCGCACATTTGCATTCTAATATAAAAAAACATATGTGCTGAGAGCACGCGCCCTGCGCGCCCCCAGCACGCGTCCTGTATTCACGGAAAGGTCCCGGTCTCCTCTATCGATTGGGACCTTTCCCGATCATGTGACCGCTGTGACGACGCGTCACGGCGGTCACATGATTCCTAAACCCCGCCCATCCTGCCTCCTGGCTTCTGAAACTGTTTAAGGGCTGGGAGGTGGCGTCGTGAAGGGGTTAAAAAAAATTGGTTGCATTACTTGACATCAAGTGTGATCAAAGTTCATCCCTTTTGATAAATGAAACAGATAATAAAGTAACCATGTTACTTTGTATTTCTCTGTCTTAACCCCTTTCTGACTGTCCAACAGAACCATTCTCAACCTGAGATCCATGGAATCCTAGGGCTTCTCCAGGGGTGGCTAGGGGTTCCTTGAGCTCTGGCTAACTGACCTCCTTTTTGATGGTGCCTTCATTGTTCAAGGTCCAGTGCCAATTGGCAGAGCCAGCGACTCATCTTTCTGGCCACCAATGTGGGGGGGGGGGGCATTTTTTCCATTTACCACTATCAATGTAAGAGGCATGTTCCCAATGACCACTGATAGACTAATCTTACCAGGGTTTCCTGACACCTGAAAATTATTTCAAGGGTTCCTTTGGGGTAAAAAGATTGAGAAAGGCTGGCCCAACACATAGATGCAGTGGCCAAAGGGTGGGCTTTAACTCCCACACGCCTTGTGCCCTATGCTTTGCTGGGCAGCCAATGATTAGACAAAGAGCGAGCTGTCAAGGACAGCTCTCGGTCCAGGCTAAAGATTGGTAGCTGGTAGGACTGGTGTCTGTTCATGTGATGGATGTGACAGTAGTCACATGATCACCAGTCCTTCCTGCCCCTGGGCGCCCCAAAGGCGGGAAGAGGTTAAGTCTGTACACTGCTTATAAATACTGTGTTAGATCGTCCTCCTTTTTTAATTATAAGTTTTGCAGCTATTACATCTGCAGTTTTTTTGCAACAACTCCATGCAGTCATTTTGACGGTCATGAATTGCTGCCTAGCACAAGGGAGGAGCTGAAGGAGGGCATTAGGATAGGACGTGCTACACAGTCCCAGTGTTTACAACTAGTTAGAAATATTAGCGGGAGCTATAAAAACAAAAAACAAAAGTGATGAAACTTGTGACAGATTGCAGCATATATCTCCTTTTTAATTTTGTCAACAGTCAACCTAAAAAAATAAATAACTGGAGTTCTGCTTTTTGTCTTCACTTCTTTCAACAGATTATCATTTCAAACATTTTCTTCTTTATTTTAAGTTGAAACAGAGGTTTATTTTCCCATTTTTGTTTTTTTGCGGCAGTTTTACCAGACTGGAGGAAATTGTTCGATTGTCTGATCTAAGATGAGCAGACTGTTCCCTATTAGAAAAATGTTTTGAAAACTCTTTCCTTGATATGGTTGCTGACCTAAATATGTCATGACTGATGTGCTCAGCTGGCTTCACTGAATTTTTCTCAAATGTTTGTTGTTTTATCTTTTTTCATTAAAAAAAAATCTATTTTCCCCTTTTAATGGTTAATGTTTAAGAGCCTAGGGAGAGATAGAGACGTAACTGGGTTTCTTTAGCAGGAAGATATCAGCTGATTGACTGATGTGCTTTGGTGTATAAAGCTGGATCCTTTTTTTTTTTCCTTTAACTAATAAACTTAATTCCTTGTTTGGACTCATACAGAATGATGTTTGGCTGTCCATTTCTGGGAAAGGTCGGGTTTATTATTTTGAAGGGGCCTGAATTACCTATAGCAGTGGTGATGCTCCATTTTCTTGATATGGAACTCAAGTGTGGCCCCCGACATCATCATAGGGCCACACATAAAATTCAGATTCTGTGTCAGAGACAGCAGACACACAACAGAATGTAGTCAAAGACTGCAGACAGGATACAAGAGATGGTCAGAGACTGCAGACATGATACACAAGATGGTCAGAGACTGCGGCCATAATACAGGAGCTGGTCAGAGACTGCGGACATGTTCTAGGAGATGGTCAGAGACCGCGGACATGTTACAGGAGGTGGTCAGAGACTGCGGACATGTTACAGGAGGTGGTCAGAGACTGCGGACATGTTACAGGAGGTGGTCAGAGACCGCGGATATGTTACAGGAGGTGGTCAGAGACCGCGGATATGTTACAGGAGGTGGTCAGAGACCGCGGATATGTTACAGGAGGTGGTCAGAGACTGTGGATATGTTACAGGAGGTGGTCAGAGACTGCGGATATGTTACTGGAGATGGTCAGAGACTGCAGACATGATGCAGGAGGTGGTCAGAGACTGCGGACATGATAAAGGAGGTGGTCAGATATTGTGGACATGATATAGGAGGTGGTCAGATACTGCAGACATGATACAGGAGGTGGTCGGAGACCGCAGACATGATATACTAGGTGATCGGAGACCGCGGACATGATACACTAGGTGGTCAGAGACCGCGGACATGATACATAAGGTGGTCAGAGACCACGGACATGAGACTGCTGGAAGCCATCAATATAACAGGGCAACACAGATTAGTGTCTGCGGATGCCTTGAGGGCCGTGCAAAAAGTGCCAAAGGTCCTTAGAGAAACTGACCAGGCACCACAGAGGGTGCTCCCACACATTTGGCAAAATATTGAATGGATGGTGTAGCAACCCTATGCTTGCACCCCTCCCCTGTCATGAATAGGATGTTTATATCTAGAAATTACATCCCTTACCCAGTTTTCCTTAATTACAAACAAATTAAATAAGACACCAGCTGTAAAAATGCCATTGTTTTAAATGGTGCTGGTTCACACCTGAGCGCTCAGGCGCAAGTTTGCTCCGGAGAATAGAAGAGTTTCTTTTCAGACAGATTTGGGCTTTTTTGACCCCATAGACTTTAGTGGGAGCACCCGAAAAATCATGTTACGTGTATTTTTCAGCTGCTTCCTAGATTGTAAGCTCCCAGGATCAGGGCCCTCCTATCCCTCTTGTATTGAACTGTATTGTTGCTGTATTGTCTCCTGTTATATTGTAAAGTGCTGAGCAAACTGTTGGCGCCATATAAATCCTGTATAATATGTGACAGTAGGCATGTGAAATCACCTGGTTGCGTCCTGGATGGACGATACATTTGTCCGAGGTTCAGGCTTTATGGGGATTTGCACCACTAGAGGGAAGTGCTGAGTCCTTCAGCACGGAGGTAATGAGCCCAGCTGAAGGTAGTGGGCTCATTAACATCTCTATAAAACTTCCCAGAGTGCTTAGGGAGTTGCTCCAACCTGGAACCAGATCTGTGCCTGAACTGTCTGGGGAGCTGACCTGTTATCTGTGTGCAGAGAGACCAAAGTCTGTGTGGCTAGCCTCCAAGTACTAGCAACTAGGTATAGCAGCAGGCTGTACCTAGTGGGTAGCTAGGGAAAGCTGTTGTTGCAGTAAGTAGCCAAATTGGCCAGGATTTATTTTGATGTTTTTTTTTGGTTTACCATTTTTCTGTAAATATTGTAAATAAATTGCACCTGTTTGTTTTCACCTCCACTGTTGTTGTGCTGTGCCTGTCTTTTTGTGTTGTGCACCCATCCAGGGGGTCACACACACCCGCTGCCGAGCTAACCCCGTTACAAATAATAATAATAAAAACCAATGGGGAAAAAAAAAAAAATGCACTAACCTGCCTCAGTGAATCTCCTGTTTGGCATATCACTCCTAGACACAAACAAAGCCTGTAAAATCAACAGAATATGCTACATTCAAGTATGAATGTATCCTTAAAGTGATTGTAAACCCTCACTTTGTAAAACAACCCATTCAGTTTAAAACAGAAGTGAAAGGCAAACCACTTGTGTATAGCTATTAAAAAATATTATAACTACTCCCCCCCCCCCTTTTTTTTAAAGTGATCACGTTCCCTCTGTTCTCAGCTGCATAAGAGCTGGGGGAGGAGAAACAGCACTACACTGAACTTCCCACTGAAAGGCTGTGCAGGATGGGGGGGGGGGGTTGTCAGGACAAGTCTAATCATTGGAGGAGAGCAGGCTGAGTTCCCAGCATAGCTAGAGAACTGACCACGTTGTTCTCTCATGCCTAGTGTAGTCAGTCAGGGAAGCAGAGGGACTGGCAGGAACACCAGGGACTTCACAGAAAGGAAGCGATACAAAGAGAAGAGGATACTATTTAACACAACTACATGGTACAGCAGGCACATATCAGGAATATGAAATGTTAGGTTTACATATTCTATAATGGCCGCATTCTTTGATGTGTTTTTGTTGTGTTGTTGCTTGGTACAATGTAGATTGCACTGCCAAAGACCTTCCTTCTAGCTGTGTACTTTCTATTCTTTTTTTTTTTGAACAAAAAGTTAAAAAATAGAAAGAACATTTGTTCTTTCACAGTATGAATACGGAACACAACACAATAGAAAAGCTAAAGAGATCATCAGATGATTGCAGGTACATTTCCTGTATCTGAAAGCATCCGTTTTGATACTCTCCTCTCCATTTCTGAATGAGGGCAACCTTTTGCTGTCTTTCAAAGCTGTGTGGCATGGATGCCAAGAACATCCACCTCTGCCAGTCTGCAGAGGGTGTGGGGGGGGGGGGGGGGTGGAGCACATTCAACTTATTACAAGAAACTTGAAAAGGTTAAACTACAGTAAACCCTTACAACCAATCAGAATTTAGCATCCACTGATATGGTTGCATTGTCTGGAGGACATGTGTTCTGCTTGCTGTGGACGACCGCACATTACATTTGATTGTATACCCATACGATTAATCGCTTTAGTACCAGCTTGTATCACCACTTCATTCCAAGGCCATTTTTCAGTTTTCTGGTTCAATACATTTTTATTAGAGTGTCAAGGTCCTACCTTTCCTCAGACCTTGTGCTGCTCCATGTGCTGGCATCCATCTTAGGTGTCTGCAAAGCATTGTGGGATCCTTTATGCTTTCAGCCCTCTGCGGCTCCTCCCCCAGGAGGTGGCAGCTTATCACATATAAGTCTGCTGTTTGTGGCTGTCCATTGCATTCGTGTCCTGTCTGTTGCACAACAGCAAGCTCCTGTTTAGCTTCTCATTGCTTTCCTGGATACCAACTCGGCTTTGGCTAAGACTCCTCCTGGCTCCTGATCCCGGCTCTGGCGACCATTCTTCCTGGCTCCTGATCCCGGCTCTAGCGACCATTCTTCCTGGCTCCTGATCCCGGCTCTGGCGACCATTCTTCCTGGCTCCTGATCCCGGCTCTGGCGACCATTCTTCCTGGCTCCTGATCCCGGCTCTGGCGACCATTCTTCCTGGCTCCTGATCCCGGCTCTGGCGACCATTCTTCCTGGCTCCTGATCCCGGCTCTGGCGACCATTCTTCCTGGCTCCTGATCCCGGCTCTGGCGACCATTCTTCCTGGCTTCTGACCCCGGCTCTGGTGACCATTCTTCCTGGCTTCTGACCCAGGCTCTGGCGACCATTCTTCCTGGCTCCTGATCCCGGCTCTAGCGACCATTCTTCCTGGCTCCTGATCCCGGCTCTGGCGACCATTCTTCCTGGCTCCTGATCCCGGCTCTGGCGACCATTCTTCCTGGCTCCTGATCCCGGCTCTGGCGACCATTCTTCCTGGCTCCTGATCCCGGCTCTGGCGACCATTCTTCCTGGCTCCTGATCCCGGCTCTGGCGACCATTCTTCCTGGCTCCTGATCCCGACTCTGGCGACCATTCTTCCTGGCTCCTGATCCCGGCTCTAGCGACCATTCTTCCTGGCTCTTGACCCCGGCTTTGGCTACGATTTCCGCTGTTGGACTTGCATAGACTCTTGTCTTATTTTTATATTAATAAACCTACCTTTAATTGCACCTCCTTGTGTTTCTGGCTCCTCGCTCCCTGACATAGAGTTTACATGTTTAGAGAAATTAATTATATGGTGAGATACAATGAAAACCAAACTTGGGTTCAGGAATACAAAAATGGGGGCTGGGACACCCCATTGCAGGCACCAAGAGTAATCGGTAACATCAGAGCCACCAAGGCTACTAAGGCAGTTATATCAGAGATGCAGTGAGGAGGTATAGGTTTTTTAAAGGGCAAGACTAATTTTAACCCATTGTGGGGAAAGCCAAAGAAGACTGAACCCTGTGGATATGCCAAGGCCCTACTCTTCTGCAATGATTTCAGATTAGAGCACCTGCATGATTGCCTTCCGGCATCGCAATGTGAGGGCCAAAAACTAAAGAGCCCAACTGGGAACAAAGAGGAAAAAAAGAGGGGGGGGGAAAAAGGTATCGGAGGAGGCAAGGGGAAAGGGGGTTGGTAGGGGAGGGAAGGGAGAGGGGTGGTTAGGAGAGAGGGAAGGAATAATAGAAAAAGAATAGGATAGAAAAGAAAGGGGGGAGTAGCATCTTGGAGGGTCGCTTCAGCCTAGTGATTCAATCTTGCAAAAGTGAGCGAAAGGAAAAAGGGATGGTCATAGTAGTAATGCTCTCAAATCAGATTGGCAGTGATCTATCCATGGGCACCAGATCTTCAAGATATTGTCATGTTTATCTTTCAGTATGGCTGTCAATTTCTCATTGACCGTGAAGCCAGATAGGTGGTGTTTGACTTCCTGGAAGCTGAGAAAAGGTAACTTCCAAGAATGAGCAATAGTTTGCATAGTAGCGATAAACAGGAAGGTGATTAATTTATCATGTTTTTACGCACTGCCTCTATGGGTTTGAGTAGTAGGGCCTAGTAGTGGAGGAGCGTGTCTATCAGGGAGTACACCCAAATCCAGAGCCTACGCACTCTCGGACAGGTCCACCAGATGTGGGCCTTTGTGCCCTCCTGTCCACACAACTGGAAGCTGAGGGCGAGGTGAGTGGCCGGGTACAAATTTAGAGATACGGACCAGTGTACCAGCGCATAAGTACTTTTTTATGAAGTCTCAAGTGCAATTACATTCCTCGAGCAGGTGGCTGTGGACAACCGGATTTCCTTCCAGTCTTCTTCCAAAAGGCTACTCCTAAAGCTGGCCATACTCGTTTAGATTTTCGGACAAGAATATTCATAAGAAAAGATGTGCGGATATTCTTTGAACATTCAATGAATGGACGAATGTTGTTCAAAAATTTTCTTTTGCTGTTAACATTTGATTTTAAAACAAATGTAATTTCTGAACGATAACCACATACACTGGCCAAAAATTAGTTTGATCGATATAAGTTTTCCTTCCTGCCTCTTCGAATTTTCCCGTCAATGCTGTTGAAAACGAACATCGATTTGACCCCAGTAATGATTAAGAATATCAAACGAATATTCTTGTAAGGAAAATTCTCGGAACGTAATGCCCGTACACAAGAATGATCATCCTTTTTTTGTTGTTGTTTTTTTTTGCATGCTGGTCTCCATATTGAAAATGAAAAGGGTACTAAACTTATGAAAATTCTCGTACGAAAGAAAATAATTTTGAAAGTTAAGTATTGTATTTGTATTGTATTTTTGGACTACTGCTGTGCTGATTAAACTAAAATTGTACGATCTAGGAACATTTTTGCATTTTTCCATTTGTTTATTGTTGCATGAATTGTCATGATCGGCTCTCCAAAGCTGTGTACTAACGATCAGATTATCAGACGATCAGTCCTCGTATGAAAATTTTTGTACGATTTTCTTATCGTGTCTACGGGCCATAAGTCTTGCTCTCAATTCGCCATAGAAGTTATTTTTTTGGTGGATGTGAAAGAGTTAAGGCTGGAATATAGAAGTGAGATGAGGCCTGAAGAGTGTGGGTCTACGCGGCATGTGCTCTCGAACCATGTGAGCGTAAGAGGGGAAGATTTGTTCAAGAGGAGGGAATGAGCAAAATGTCTGAGTTGAATATAACAAAAGAGTTCCCATGGCGGTGCCTTGTGCGTATCGTGAAAATAATCAAAGGACTTGAAACCTTTAGAGTCCAGCAGAGAGTAGACGTCTGTAAATCCTTTTTGGGTCCACCACTGGAATTTGTTGGGGCTCGTTTTTCAGTTTCCAATGGTGTGATCGTTTGACTGACAATTATCCTACTATACAACACTGTACCCAAATTATTTTTTTCCCTTTTTCCTGAGGTCGACTTTCTTTATGTGTGTATGTATATATAATATAATTTCGGTCACCCATAACTTGTCCACTAAGAGGTTGAGTGGACAACATTTATTATCTCATTACAATGGCATATGAAAGTTGGTGGGATAAATTAGGCAGCCAGTATGATATCTCTGAAGTTGATGTGTGGAAAGCAGGAAAAAATGACCATTGCGCTGTTATGTTGTGTATGGGCTATATAGCCACAGACTGGTCAGGGTGCCCATGCTGACCCATGTCCACAGCAAAAAAATGCCTACAGTGGGCATGTGAGCTTCAGAACTGGACCACGGAGCAATGGAAGGTGGCCTGATCTGAATCATGTTTTCTTTTACATCATGTGGATGTCCGGGTGGGTGTGTGTCACTTACCTGGGGAAGAAATGGCACCAGGATGCAGTATGGGAAGAAGGCAAGCCGGCATTGGCAGTGTTATGCCTTGTGCAATGCTCTGCTGGAAAACCTCAGGTCCTTCCATCCATGTGGACGTTACTTGACATGCAACCACCTACGTCACCACCTACCTAAACATTGTTGGTGACCAAGTACACCACTTCATGGAAGTGGTATTCCCTGGTGGCAGTGGCCTCTTTCACCAGGATAATGTGCACTGCCACACTGCAAAAATGATTCAAGAATTCTTTGAGGAACACAATAGCAAGTTTGAGGTGTTGATTTGACCTCCAAATTCTCCAGATCTCAATCCAATCGAGCATCTGTGGGATGTGCTGGAAAAACAAGTCCGATCCATGGAGGTCCCACCTCACAGCTTGCAGGACATAATGGATCTGCTATTAACAGCTTGGTGCCAGCTCCAAGTTGTCCCGTGATGGCTTGGTTCACAGCACTGGGCACTTGAGAGCTATTTCTGAAGTACCATTTATAAACTGTACTCCAGATAGAGACGTCCACCTCACCAATGTTTTTTTTTTTTTTTTACATTCTAGTGGTAGGAAGGTGGTTAAACATGTTGAGTATGGTCCAATGAAAGAGCACAGTGATATTGTTGCCCTTATAGGTCCTCTGTTTTCTTTTGTTTAGGAGGAGATGAAAAATTTTAAACGCCGTGTCAAGCAGGTGATTGAGGAGAATGAGACTCTGCATCAGGTGTTGGAGCAGGAAAGACCTGTAAATGCTAAAGAATGGTACATTTTTATTTTTACAAATTTACATTCTTATGTGAGATTTGTTCATGGCTGAGCAGGCCATAGACAGACTGCCCAACTGCACATTTATTCTCTATTAGGTTTGATGAAAACCAGGCAAGATATCATGGGTCTAGACCAGGAGTCTCCAAACATTCTAAACAAAGGGCTAATTTACTGTCCTTCAAGCTTTACGGTGGTCAAACTGTGGCCAGCAGGAGTAGAAAATGTCCTGGTGTCAGTGGAAGGAAGAGTGCACCACCACTGGCGTCAATGGAAGGAATAGTGCACCACCACTGGTGTCAATGGAAGGAAAGGTGTCCCAGCATTGATGTAAGTGGGAGGAAAAGTGCCCCATCATTGGTGTCAGTGGGAGAAATGGTGCCCCATCATTGGTGTCAGTGGGAGAAATAGTACCCCATCATTGGTGTCAGTGGGAGAAATAGTACCCCATCATTGGTGTCGGTGGGATAAAATAGTGCCCCATCATTGGTGTTAGTGGGAGGAATAGTGCCCCCCTCATTGGTGTCTGTGGGAGGAAAAGTGCCCCATCATTGGTGCCAGTGGGGGAAATTGTGCCCCATCATTGGTACCAGTGGGAGATATAGTGCCCCATCATTGGTGTGGGTGGGAGGAATAGTGCCCCGTCATTGGTGTTGGTGGGAGGAATAGTGCCCCATCGTTGGTGTCAGTGGGACAAATAGTGCCCCATCGTTGGTGTCAGTTGCAGAAATAGTGCCCCATTGCTGGTGTCAGTGGCAGGTACAAAGTCCCACAGTTGCTGACAGTGGGGGGGAATAATGCCCCATGGGCCAGATAAAAGCCGGCAAATGGCCACAGTTTGGGACTACTGGTCTAGACCCCTGATGTCTCATTAAAGGGAACCTGTCACAAAGGTAATATCGCATAGGGGAGTTTTTTTCCCATATGAGATATAAATAAAATACAACCTATTCTTTTAGATTTTACCAAAAATTGTGTAATATATTGCATGTGCGTCTCCTAAAATGAACTTTTGTGTAATTTGTTACTGAAAATTTACACTTGATAAACTGTTTTGCAAATATTGTGTGACAGGAAAAAAAATTGGAACTTCTGCTAATTTGTTTCCAGGGTGTCCGCTTTCAGAAAATATATAATGTTTGGAGGTTTTAATTTAATCTTCAGGCCTAAAATAATTTTTTTTAAATGTGTGCAAAAAAGTGCAAACCCTGGGTTCTGAGTTGTCAGATGAGCAGCTCAGTCTTCCTCAGCTACTGGAGGGTTGTATTGGTCCATGCATGCAGTTAGGATTGGAATGTAATCGTCTTTTATATTTCTCTATGACCTGCTCAGATCACTTTATCATGACTTGTTTGGCAGGGAGATGCTGCAAAGTCAGAATAAACTTCTCTTGGAGGAGAACACTGTGCTGGTGGGGAAGCTGGAGGGTCATGAGATGAAGAGCCGAGAAAGTCACGCAAAGCACCTGCAGGAAGGTGAGGTCATGTGATCTTTGTACCGCCCACAGTTACCTCTGTTCGCAGCTCCTCCCATGTCTGTCGTAAAGAAAGTAATGTATCAGAACTTGTAATAGCAGCTTTTCAAATCTCAGATGGCCACTAAAATAATGTACAGGTTGGTTTGAAACTGTACTCCAGGCAGATATAAAAGACACAAATGAATGCGGTTCTGTATTCAATAAAACATCACTAACCACTTCCCGTCCGACCCATGTACATAAATGGGGAGCAGTGCAGAAGCGGGTGGCCGATAAACGTCATCCCACATTCCCTGCCTGTGCGTGCTCCATGGGAACGCGCGGCACCGCAATCCGGTGCCCGCTGTTCTGGAGGACACAGCGGAACACCAATCGTTGTACGGGACCTCTGTGTGAGGACCCGATCATGTGATCACTGATTGGCCAATCATTGATCACATGAATAGTAGTAAGCAAGATGTCACTTGCTGACATCATTGCTTACTACTAGTGAAATGTGTGAATGATCACAGAGGTCACATGGTACATGGCTATTCACAACAGCCTTGTACCATGTCACAAGCTGTGACCAATCACAGCTCTCACAGTATTTCTCAATGGCTGCAATAATGCAGCCAGAGGGAAGGAGAAATGATTGCTTTTATAGTTTTTATGAGTGTAAAAGCAATCGGTGTAAAAAAAAAAAAAAATCTTCATCACCCCCCACAAGTAGTACAGTGTCACTATGGTGACACTGTACTGCTAGGGTGACAGTATGTTAAAAAAAACAAAAAAAAAAAACATAAATAATAATATAAAAAAATAAAATAAAAATGTAAAAAAAAATTTTTAAATAATTTTTGGTTATAAACTAATTTGGGTTATTTTTGTTTTACTAAAAATATAACTGAATACACTTTGGCCAAGATTTATGAAGAAAGATTATTTATTTGCTAAATTTTATAAGAAAAACACTTTTTTTCAAAGTTTTTGGACTTTTTCATTTATATAGCAAAAAAAAATAAAAATCCCAGTGGTGAATAAATAGCACCAAAATAAAGCTTTATCTGTGTCAAAAAAATGCTAACAAATTCATATGGGTACAGTGTTGCATGACCGCGCAATTGTCATTCAAAGTGTGCCAGCGCTGAAAGCTGAAAATTGGCCTGGGCTGGAAGGGGTGAAAGTGTCCGGACTAAAAGTGGTTAAATGGAGTACAGGTTCACTTTAAACGTGCTTGGCTTCACTTTAAACCCTTTTTAAACAATGCGAGAAGAAAGATGGCGGGTCCGGTGTTACCGATCATGTAACTTATTATTACACAGATTGAGACTGAACGCTCTGAGCGCACGGTAATAACCCCCATCCATCTCCGTCTCACGCCAGCTACTTTTCCTTCCTCTGGAATATTTAATGTGATATTTGCATCCTGGGTGCCAGCTTATTGATTTTCCAGGCAGAACAGGAAATTGGGCAGAAAAGTGGCCTTGCCATGCGCGACCCCAGGTCTTCCATAGATTCATATTACTCTTTGGCTTGCCTGCAGTCTCCCAATTAACGAAGCAGCTAATGACTGTGGAAGCTGCGAATCGCGGCAGCGAAGAGGGGCTGTTCGAATTACAGAAGCAGCATGAAGTTCTACGCTTCAAATGCAGCGAGTTGAAAGCAGACATGGATGGCAGAGTCGCAGCAGAGGAGCACGTTGCCATGGTGAAGGAATTAAAAAGGTAATCGCTCCCCCCTATGTAATGAGTACTAATGTCTTCATCAACATTCAAGCTCTTTATAGCCCCCTAAAGGGAATTGTAGCTCTATAACAGGGGTTAAAGGTCAGAATTTATTATAAGAGTAATGCTTGAGTGGCAAAAAGGGGAATACTCTGAAAATAACTGTCACAAAAAAAAGGTAAAAGAGAATTGTATACATTATATCAACACGAAAAAAAAATATGTTAGCCACAGTCTTTTTAAAAAGACAAGAAAAAAAAACACAACTAGTTGCTATGGGAGTTGCATTGGGATGTCCATTGTTGCAATTATAATTAGGAAAATGTATTAATATTTGCCCCCTAGGTTTAATTAGATTGAAAAAGAAATGTGTTGATACCCTGGTGTCTGACCTGTGGCCCAAGGGCTGAAGGCATGCCTTTGACACTTGTTATGTAGCCCTCAAACCGCCAGAAGTTAATAGCGGAAGCATCAGCTTGTAATGGCAGCACTCCCAAGTACTGCGTCTCTGGTTGCCTCCACTTCCTTTAACAGTGGGACAACACTGTTTGCTCTGCAGTGAAATCGCATGGCAGCATTGTCATCCTGTGGACCAGCCTTTCTCAACCAGGGGTGCCTTGAGGTTTCTTCAGGGGTTCCAGGTTCCTGGTTGCTGGAAATCTTATTTTCTAAAGAGATCTGAATCCCACAGCATTACCCAGTTCACGCTCTGCCTCCAGTCCCCATAATGGGAGGCGTCACAGCATGCAATCACGGGAGCACTCTAAAAAGCCTACTGATTCTGCACAATGTAGCTAATATCAGTTCGGATTATTTCTTTTGTCTTTCTGACATGAACTAAGTTCTGACTTTCCCCAAACTGTGTTACAAGTTCATGGATTAAACCAGCCTATCTCAACCAGGGTGCCTTGAGGCTTCTTCAGGGGTGTCTTGGCAAAAAATTGCTGAAGGAATCCTTTAGCAAAAGTTGCCCACCTATATTTAGGTTTTTTCTCTCAAAACTTAGTGGGAAGATGTCTGCCCCTTAATGGGCCAGCTGCCGTGGAACCCAGAGCCCCAGCAATCCTCATACTATGGCAACTGCTTCACTCTTCTCCACAGAGCACCAGAAATGCGCATTATTACTATGTGGTGTCTGCAAGTGCTTGTGTTAGTATTGAAGCAGATCCCCATGCCCCTGTGGAGCCCACTGAGATCTTAAACCAGCCTTTCTCAACCAGGGTGCCCAGGCACCCTGGGGTGCCTTGAGATGTCTTCAGGGGTGCCTTGGCAAAATGTCTAAAAATTGCCCACAACTTGTATACAAGCCAGCGGATGGAACAAGCCGGCCTTTTAGTTACACAAAGTCACATGTTTTCATTGTGCGCCATTACGACCTTCTAGCCACCAACGTCCTGACAACCAATGACATCATCAGTTGATAAGGAGGATGTCAGCTGTCTGCACAGCAACTTAGTTTTCCCCGCCCCTCTCCATCAGTGCTGGAGTCACATTAGTGATGGAGAACAACTGAGGGAGAAGAGAAACATTGGAATATTAGTCAGTACCAGTGTGCAAAAGTGTATTTGCTTTGGAAGAATAAATCATCTCTATTGTTGGGTGTCCTACATGTGTGGATGTTGCTGTGTTGTGTTATATAAAAGTATTAGAATAGTTTTTCACATTTTAGAATGGGGTTCCTCAAGACTGTCCATCATTTTAAAGGGTGCCTTGACCGAAAAAAAGGTTGAGAAACACTGCTGTGGACTGACTGGCCTTGGAAGGACAATTGGGCTTTAAATCCTCCCTCGGGCCTTCCCTCCAGTCTTGCACAATTGTACCGGCTTCTCTCCTACACTGAAATCACTTGCTCTAGTTTCACTGCACACTGTGAGCTTCTCCCATGCATTAGAACCATAATATAATTTCCTGACCGGTGGAGTAAAGCATCATCTAGCCTGTTCTTCTCCAGCCTGCCTGTTCCTGACCTGCCCCTTTTTATATATTATATTTCAGTCCTTCCAGTCAGGGAGACTCAGCATCGCATTGAGACATTACCTAGGGCACTCCAAACTTTTTAGTGTGGCGCTACTTGATACTTTAAATAAAAGTGCTAAGGCTCTGAAGTGCTATGAAACACCTCCCTCCCTTATAAGCGCATCATTAACAAACTTAAATACATTGTATGTGCCTCCTTCTCAAAATGAATACAGTAAATTTGCAACAAACTATAGAACACCTCCCTCCGCTGACATACCATATATTCCTATGTAAAATGTATACAGAAACAAGCACTGTCCGTGATACTTTTTATATTTGCACCAACATACAATTTTGAGGACAAGCTTTCCGGGAGTGTCCCCTTCTTCAAGGTCCAAGCAGTACTTATATAAAATGTATATTATTGTTTGTGAAGTCACAGTAGCCGATCCTGAAAAAAAATGTTTTCTTATTATGCAACTGGTTTATAATGTACTAAAAAAAAACCTCCTTCCGCAGAAACACTACATGTGTTGCCATGTAAATTTATGCAATGATAAATGTTTGTGACATCCTCAGTTACAGTATGCAGAACCTTAAAGTGCTCTTAATATTTCAACTGATGTACAACGTACTATAAAACACCTCCCTCCACAGAAACACTACATGTGTTCCTGTGTAAAGCCTATGCAATTAGAAACATTTGTGACATCCACAGTTTGTGACTTCTTGAACAAAGTGCTTATTGTGCAGTTCAATTAAAGTGCTCTTTAAAGCGGAGCTCCACCCAAAAGGGGAAGTTCCGCTTTAAGCCTTCGTCCCCCGATCCCCATTAAGAATCCTTTAGGGGAGGGGGGGGGCGGGTACTCGAATTTGACAGGTACCCGCTCCCTCTTCCACTGCGATCGCCTAGGCGATTGGAAGTGGAAGTTTTCCTCCCTCCTCGTAGTCTTCTAGGACACATGACAGGTCCCAGAAGACTACAGGGCCATTCACAAAGCGCAGCTCTTCTCAGGCATGCGCAGTGGGCACCCGGCCGTGAAGCCGCAAGCTGTCACAGCTGGGTGCCCACACTGAAGATGCGGCTCCAGGGAGAGAATACGGCTGGTGAAACCAGAGGTGGTGAGGACACCGCTGGATCGATGGACAGGAAAGTGTCTGTATTTTAAAACTCAGCAGCTACAGTTTTTGGTTTTTTGTTTTTTCAGTGCTGCGTTCCTCCATGTGACACTCGTGCTCCCCCCATCCCGTATGGGTCAGCACTCCCCAAAAATCCAAGACTCCCTTTTTACAGGCGAGTCATATTTGCTTGGTATAACTTCCACCTTCAGCTCCTCCACACTTCCTATCCGTATACCTCTTGGATCCCCGTATCTCCTTCCTCCTCCACTCCACCAGTTTTAATCCAAGAGAACCAAAAAGCAGAACTCCAATAGTGTAATACTGTTTATTAAAACTTCACACAAATAGCAGAATTGCACTTACATTAAAAAAAATTTCAAACCCGCTTTACTCGTGGTTCCGGGACTCTCCTGCATTCCATGGACCAGAAGTAGGCACCTGGAAGTGACGCAAAAGGCTCCACCCAATTAGTTCCGTCAGCGTGACGTCATCAGGAGCACTCGAGCAGAGCCTTTTGCATCACCATGAGTAAAACGGGTTTGAAAATAAGTGCTGTCCTGTTTACAATTTTAGCAAGGTGCCAGTGTACGGAAATGACTAACTCCCGCACATGTGTGGGAGATGTGTCAACCCGTGCTGGCCAATTATGTCAACCAAAGCCCGGTAACTTTCTAACCTTTTTAGGGCTCATGCACACAGGCAGCAGGGGTGGGGTGGGGGGCAGAAGAAGAAGGTAGTCGAGCCGCAGTTTTATTGCCCCTGACCGCCCATCTAAACACAAAAATGCAGTTTGGTCTGTTAAAGGAAGTGGAAAAGTAATTGGCCTACTGGCTGGACCAACAGTTAATAACAATGTTACAAGGGGGGAGGGGGTGGGGTCAACTGCTGTGCTAATGCAATTGACAGATTGAATCATGTATCCATATATTTTATTTGACCCATGGTTCTGCTTTAAACACATTTTTTTTTTCCTCCTTTTCTATTTTCTTTTCCTCTTTTTGGAATGGCACAGAGGCTGTTGGGGAAACATGTGGCTCTCTTGTAATAAAGTATGACTCCCCGTGTCATGTTTTCCTCTCGGGCTCTTAGTCTCTGTAACGATGTAACACAAAACTGAACCGCTCGGAGGGTAATGAGCATTTGTGTCCGTTTCACAAATAAAATTCTTTGGCGTTTGATGTGCTTGTTTCCGGCAGCCAACTGCAGCAGCAGCGGGACACTAGCGAGAAAGAAGCGCGCGAGATGATGGACAAGATCAGAGATCTGCAGACCCAGAAAAAGACTCTTCTCCTCCAGAAAAATGAATTGGTGGCCGACAACAAGATGCTGGAGGCTGAGCTGGAGGCAGTACGGAAATCCAATAGGTTGGCTTTTTTTTTTCACAGAGTATATTCAACTAGAGAGAATAGAGATTGGGGATGTACGGTCTTCTCACTTATTTATTTGTCAAAAGAGATCAGTTTGTGTATAGTTGTATCAGGATGGTGCTGAAGAAGAATTCCAGGTATGGATACTTGATACATAATTACATTAGTCCAGCTTGGACCAGTGTGACTCTGCATAAACCATACTTGGCCTTTGCCCCTGAAAGCTGTAATTTACTAAAGTAGACACCACTCCTCCAGTGATCTTCACTTGCTTCTGGGTACTGTTTCACTTTAACCACTTCCAGTCCAGACACTTTCACCGCCTTCCAGTCCGGACACTTTCACCGCCTTCCAGTCCGGACACTTTCCCCCCCTTGCAGTCCGGACACTTTCCTGCCCTTCCAGTCCGGACACTTTCACCGCCTTCCAGTCCGGACACTTTCACCGCCTTCCAGTCCAGACACTTTCCCCCCTTCCAGTCCGAATACTTTCCCCCCTTCCAGTCCGGACACTTTCACCGCCTTCCAGTCTGGACACTTTCCCGCCCTTCCAGTCCAGACACTTTCACCGCCTACCAGTCCGAACACTTTCACCGCCTACCAGTCCGGACACTTTCACCGCCTTCCAGTCCGGACACTTTCACCGCCTTCCAGTCCGGACACTTTCACCGCCTTTCAGTCCGGACACTTTCACCGCCTTTCAGTCCGGACACTTTCCCCCCTTCCAGTCCGGACACTTTCCCCCCTTCCAGTCCGAATACTTTCCCCCCTTCCAGTTCGGACACTTTCCCCCCCCTTCCAGTCCGGACACTTTCACCGCCTTCCAGTCCGGACACATTCACCGCCTTCCAGTCCGGACACTTTCACCGCCTTCCAGTCCGGACACTTTCACCGCCTTCCAGTCCGGACACTTTCCCCCCCTTCCAGTCCGGACACTTTCCCCCCCTTCCAGTCTGGACACTTCCCCCCCCTTCCAGTCCGGACACTTTCCCGCCCTTCCAGTCCGGACACTTTCCCGCCCTTCCAGTCCGGACACTTTCCCGCCCTTCCAGTCCGGACACTTTCCCGCCCTTCCAGTCCGGACACTTTCCCGCCCTTCCAGTCCGGACACTTTCCCGCCCTTCCAGTCCGGACACTTTCCCGCCCTTCCAGTCCGGACACTTTCCCGCCCTTCCAGTCCGGACACTTTCACCCCCCTTCCAGTCCGGACACTTTCACCCCCCTTCCAGTCCGGACACTTTCACCCCCTTCCAGTCCGGACACTTTCACCCCCTTCCAGTCCGGACACTTTCATCGCCTTCCAGTCCGAACACTTTCCCCCCTTCCAGTCCGGACACTTTCCCCCCCTTCCAGTCCGGACACTTTCCCGCCCTTCCAGTCCAGACACTTTCACCTCCTTCCAGTCCGGACACTTTCACCTCCTTCCAGTCCGGACACTTTCACCTCCTTCCAGTCCGGACACTTTCACCTCCTTCCAGTCCGGACACTTTCACCTCCTTCCAGTCCGGACACTTTCACCGCCTTCCAGTCCGGACACTTTCCCCCCCTTCCTGTCCGGACACTTTCCCCCCCTTCCTGTCCGGACACTTTCCCCCCCTTCCTGTCCGGACACTTTCCCCCCCTTCCAGTCCGGACACTTTCCCCCCCTTCCAGTCCGGACACTTTCCCCCCCTTCCAGTCCGGACACTTTCCCCCCCTTCCAGTCCGGACACTTTCCCGCCCTTCCAGTCCGGACACTTTCACCCCCCTTCCAGTCCGGACACTTTCACCCCCCTTCCAGTCCGGACACTTTCACCCCCCTTCCAGTCCGGACACTTTCACCCCCCTTCCAGTCCGGACACTTTCACCCCCTTCCAGTCCGGACACTTTCCCCCCTTCCAGTCCGGACACTTTCACCGCCTTCCAGTCCGAACACTTTCCCCCCTTCCAGTCCGGACACTTTCCCCCCCTTCCAGTCCGGACACTTTCCCGCCCTTCCAGTCCGGACACTTTCCCGCCCTTCCAGTCCGGACACTTTCACCTCCTTCCAGTCCGGACACTTTCACCGCCTTCCAGTCCGGACACTTTCACCGCCTTCCAGTCCGGACACTTTCACCGCCTTCCAGTCCGGACACTTTCCCCCCCTTCCTGTCCGGACACTTTCCCCCCCTTCCAGTCCGGACACTTTCACCGCCTTCCAGTCCGGACACTTTCCCCCCCTTCCTGTCCGGACACTTTCCCCCCCTTCCAGTCCGGACACTTTCCCCCCCCTTCCAGTCCGGACACTTTCCCCCCCTTCCAGTCCGGACACTTTCCCCCCCTTCCAGTCCGGACACTTTCCCCCCCTTCCAGTCCGGACACTTTCCCCCCCTTCCAGTCCGGACACTTTCACCGCCTTCCAGTCCGGACACTTTCACCGCCTTCCTGCCCAGGCCAATTTTCAGCTTTCAGCGCTGGCACACTTTCAATGACAATTGCGCAGTCATGCAACACTGTACCCATATTAATTATTTAGCATTTTTTTGAGACAGATAAAACTTTATTTTGGTGGTATTTATTCTCCACTTGGATTTTTATATTTTTGCTATATAAATGAAAAAGTCCAAACATTTTTTTTTTAAAAAAAGTTTTTCTTATAAAATGTTGCAAATAAATAATCTTTCTTCATAAATCTTGGCTAAAATGTATTCATCTATCTTTTTAGTAGAAAAAAAAATAACCCAAATTAGTTTATAACCAAGAATTAACATTTTTCAAACTTTTTTTTTTTACATTTTTATTTATTTTTTTATATTATCATGGTTTTTTGTTTTTTTTTAACATACTGTCACCCTAGCAGTACAGTGTCACCATACTTGTGGGAGGTGATGAAGATTTTTTTTTTCTTTTTTTTACACTGATTGCTTTTACACCCATAAAGGCTGTAAAAGCAATCATTTCTCCTCTCTGGCTGTATTCTTTCAGCTGTTGAGAAATACTGTGAGAGCTGTGATTGGTGACAGCTTGTCACATGGTACAATGGAGAATAGCCTTGTACCATGTGATCTCTGTAATCATTCACAGATTTCACTAGTAGTAAGCAATGATGTCAGAAGTGACATCTTGTTTACTACTGTTTATGTGATCACATGATCCACTGATCATAGGTGCAATGCTTTCCACCCTTCTGCAGGAAATAATAATAAATGCACTTTTTATCCTGCAAAAATATGTGCATTTATTTATTATTATTTTTTTTTTTTTTTGGAAGGTGCTTTTATCCTTTAAAAGCTTTAGGCAAGACATTTCCACATATAATGTAAGTTTTATTACCGCCACCTGATATCACCTATATCTTCCTTGACAATTAGGAAGTGGGGGTACAGTATGCTTCATGCAAGTGACCAAAGCAGTTGGATTGTTTAAGGAAAACGCCACAAACTGATGATTATTCTATGTTAATCACTAAAGAAAAGTGTCTCTGTCTCTGTCATTCAGGAAGATGAAAAGGAGGGTCGGCCAACTGAGGCAGGAGTTGGAGGACTCTGTGGAGAAGGAGGTGACGGCTCACCAGTATTTGGCCAATCTCATCACCCTTGCTGAAAATATCGCTGGAGAAAGGGACCAGCTCATACACGTGGTATGTGGAAATTGTGCTTTTGTTTTACTAATTCTTCATTTTGTACTGTATATAAGCTTTTGTAGTCCTAAATCCTTTAGTGGCCAGTAAGACGCCCCCTGAGTGTACTGACTGACTTCAGTTCAAGCATCCTCCATGTGGCACTGTGTATTTCTTCCAGATCTGTGCAGTAATTCCGTCTGAAACTTTACATCTGTGCAGGAGCTTCCTGTAATAAAGACCACTCACTGCTGCTCTCTGTCTGTGTGCAGGGGGACTGGTCTTGTCTCTGTTCCTTTTCTGTAGGTTTTCGTGTAGGTGTAGTGGGTGGAGCCTTCCGGGTCTCTCCCACAGCTCTACTGTTTGCTCAGGCCATGTGCAGCACAGTGATGATGTCACTTCTGCCTTACAAGGTAATTACTGGATTTGCGAATGCATTTTTTGCACACAAAGTACATTTATATCCTTTGTGGGTATTGAAGAAAATATATTTAGTGCATTTTCTGTGCCAGGAGTTCAGCTTTAAGCCAGAGTGGTATTGGAATGCATACATTTTTTTTACTTCCCCTCCATTTCACCTTTTCTTGTTCACATGGAATGCTTCTGGGACATTATTTTATAGAATAGGTATACAGATCCATTGTCTGCTTCCTTGCGCTCATTCATTTTGTCTGTGGAGCCGGAAGAGGCCCTGCACGAGCTGTATCCTCGGTAAATTAAAGAACTGAACATATCTAATAGATTGTGACATCACAGATGGAAGGCAGCGACTCCCTGCCCTGAGCGGCAGCCGTCCCTGTGACATTCCGCTCGCAGAGCCTGATTTTTTCTGATGGCTGTGCCTTCACATCTATTTTAAGGTTACCTTGAAGCTAAAACATATTCCCCGTGGGAATCTTACTGACTTGAGCGGCGCACAAGTCTTTGTTAGCCTTGTATGATGAGACGAGACACTTTCCCTTCTTACCGTGTCGTCATCTGGGCCAGATGGATAGAATGAAAATTTAATTTTTTTTTCTTTTATTATTATTTTTCCTTTTTTTTTTTTTTTTTTCCGGTTTTTATTATTTTTTATTTTCTTGTACTATTTTTTTTTTGTCCCCTTCTCCTCTACTTTCTTCTCGTTTTGTTAGTCTTTGTTGATAGTCAAATGATCTTTGACTGATCATATACTTTTTAGCTTCGCAAGTTGGGAATTGTCATTGAGAACAGAGGTCACACACAACGCAACCTTGTCAGTAGTCTGTGGCAGGTGTCTGACCAGGGGGCCCAGCTAAACTGTCATGCTCCTGAAGTAAACCAGGGGGATAGCCTGATTGGTCAAAGCTGTGCACCTGTCTGACGCTTGGCAAGGGAGGATGGACTTGTAGACAGTTCATGTTTGATGGGGCCATACCAGGACAGAAAATGCAAATGGAGAAGCTTCTCTGTGCCTATTGCAATCCTTACCAATGTCAGCCAATTGAATAAGGAAGCCCAATTATATTGATATTGTAGTTCCTGCTGCTTTGATTGAAGGCTTTCTATGACCTGAGATACACCGTATGCATTTATTGAAACCTTATGTAGATGCTTTTGGAGGATCTACATAAGGTTTCAATAAACTCCCATCTTGGGGCAAAATATGAATGCCCCCAGGCTGAACGAAAAAAATCTAAGGCAAGCCATGCCATAGATGTGATTTACTTTCCTGCAACCACGCTGGAAAGAAAATCACTCAAATTCCCCCATCAACACAGTAGGTGTTGATGGGGGAATGCCTTGCGCTGAGCTAATGTTTTCTGCCTGCAGGGAGCGTTTCCTGTCCGCAGAATACAAGGATTACTGCTAGTGGCTATAGCTGCTGACAGTAATCGCATCTAAAAACATCTGACTACTGGTTGTACTGAAGTCAAGTGATGGATTGACTTCAGTACAAGCAGCCTGCCCATAGATGGATCAAATATCGGCTGGGCCCTGCTGAACCAGCCTAGATTAGATCCATCTATGGCCAGCTTAGGAGTGTATGGCCAGTTTTACAACGCTCTTGATCACCCTCTTGCCAAGCTTAGTGTATATCATTTATTTTTTCTTTATTAGGGCAGCACAGTGGCTAAATGGTTAGCACTTCCACCTGGCAGTACTAGGGTCGTTGGTTCAATTCCCAGCGACGGCACCACCTGCCTTGAGTTTGCATGTTCTCCCTGTGCCTGCGTGGGTTTCCTCCGGGTACTCCGGTTTCCTCCCACACTTCAAAGACATGCTGGTAGGTTAATTGGCTCCTGTCTAAATTGGCCCTAGTATGTGTATGTATGAATGTGAGTTAGGGACCTTAAATTGTACGCCCCTTGAGGGTTAGGGACTGATGTGAATGTACAATATATATGTAAAGTGCTGCATAAATTGACAGTTCTATATAAGTACCTGAAATAAATAAATAATAAATTAGAGTGGCTAATTAAATGTAAAAATTGGGTCTTAAAGCGGTTGTAAAGGCTCAAGGTTTTTCACCTTCATACATTCTATGCATGAATGTAAAAAACCTTTTGTGTGCAACAGTTCCTCCAGCCCTCTTCATTACTTAACTGAACCCCATCGAGATCCAGCGATGTGCATGACAGCCTCAGCTGTTCTGAATCTCTGCTTACTCATTGGCTGAGACAGCAAACGGAGTCATTGGCTCCCACTGCTGTCAATCACAGCCAATGAGGAGAGAGAGGGGGAAGGGCCAAGCCATGGCTCAGTGCATGAATGGACACACGGAGCAGGGATGCCCCCATAGCAAGCTGCTTGCTATGTGGGCATCTGACAGAAAGGAGGAGCCAGGAGAGCCTTCGGGGACCCAAGAAGAGGAAGATCCAGGCTGCTCTGTGCAAAACCACTACATAGAGCAGGTAAGTATAACATATTTGTTATTTAAAAAAAAAATGAAACTTTTTAGTATCGCTGTAATTTACTTGTAACGTCCTTAAGATCACCAGAAACCCTTGTTATGACTAGAGGTAGTGGAAGGGTCCTGTGTGGTGCCACATGTCACTCCTGACAAAGCTCCGTGTGCCATGCAGGCCAAATATAATAGCCTGTCCATCAGAGATTTCAGGTGTGGAAGGACGGGCAAGGGAATGAATGGGCGGAGCTACAAGCAGTCTGAAGCAGATACCAAATCACGCACCATGGGCAGCAAGGATCTATTGTAAGGCAAACCTCAGTATGGTTGCTACATGACCAGTTGCTTGCTCTTGGAGCTCAGGCAACATCAACTGGTCGTGGAGAATGGAAATTGCTGCCTTCTGTTATATATCTGATACCTTTGAAGAGGTTTTATGACTCTTCTGCTGCATTACTGATGAAAGGAACAGGAAATGCTGGAAAGGCAAGGCATTGCTGATGCATTATTATGATAATTGCTCTGCCCAGAGTTTAGTATTACATATTTCTCAGATCCATTTTTGCAGAAAAGTCACAGTTCTTACTTGAAATATGCATGCATCTTAAATACTAAAAATATATAAAAATACGCTCTTGGACTATTCCATGAGTTGTTAGCATCACTGTATTATGTACAGAGAGCCTGCCAGCTACTCAACAATTAAGTTATTAGTGAATTATTTACTCCTTTCTGTAGCTTTCAAGCTATCCTGGCATTTACTCTGGAACATCAAAGCTTGCTTGTCTCTTAATGCCACTGTGTGATTTCCAAGTCATCCATGTGTGACGGAGAAGTCCTTTAAGGTGAAGATTTTGTACCTAGGCAGACATTCAAAGAGTTTTCATTTTTCTTTTTTCTTATAACCTAGTTTTTTTTAATACATCTCCATACTGTAGCTTAAAAAGGTGAACGTAAAAAGCTATTGAGGTATTATCAGAAAAAGTGTTTAAGAAGAAGATATTAAATGACATCTATCTGTAGATTTAAAATAATTTGACAAGGGATGGCGTACATGAGCGAGAGAGAGAGAAAATGCACAAGAGAGAGCAGAGAAGGGCAGAGAGAGAGCAAGAAAGAGTATGCGTGAGTGAGAGCAGGTAGGAAAGGGAAAGAAGATGCAAGAAAGAGGGAGAAGGCACAAGAGACGGGAGAGAAGTAAGAGAGAGAGAGAGAGAGAGAGCAGGCGAGGGAAGGAGAAAGTTACGAGAGAGAGAGAGCAGGTGAGGGAAGGAGAAAGTTACAAGAGAGAGAGAGAGAGCAGGTGAGGGAAGGATAAAGTTATGAGAGAGAGAGAGAGAGAGAGAGCAGGTGAGGGAAGGATAAAGTTATGAGAGAGAGAGAGCAGGTGAGGGAAGGAGAAAGTTACAAGAGAGAGAGAGAGAGAGCAGGTGAGGGAAGGAGAAAGTTAGGAGAGAGAGAGCAGGTGAGGGAAGGAGAAAGTTACAAGAGAGAGAGAGAGAGCAGGTGAGGGAAGGAGAAAGTTACGAGAGAGAGAGCAGGTGAGGGAAGGAGAAAGTTACGAGAGAGAGAGAGCAGGTGAGGGAAGGAGAAAGTAACGAGAGAGAGAGAGCAGGTGAGGGAAGGAGAGAATGAAGAGAGAGCAGGCGAGAGAAGAAGAGAGAGAGAGCAGATAAGGGAAGGAGAGAATGAAGAGAGAGCAGGCGAGAGAAGAAGAGAGAGAGAGCAGATAAGGGAAGGAGAGAATGAAGAGAGAGCAGGCGAGAGAAGAAGAGAGAGAGAGCAGGTGAGGGAAGGAGAAAGTTACGAGAGAGAGAGAGCAGGTGAGGGAAGGAGAAAGTTACGAGAGAGAGAGAGCAGGTGAGGGAAGGAGAAAGTTACGAGAGAGAGAGAGAGCAGGTGAGGGAAGGAGAAAGTTACGAGAGAGAGAGCAGGTGAGGGAAGGAGAGAATGAAGAGAGAGCAGGTGAGAGAAGAAGAGAGAGAGAGAGAGCACGCAAAAGTAATGGGAAGGGGGGTGAGAGAGTGTGTGCAACAGACAGAGACAGACAGCATATGTGAGAGAGGGAGCAGGTGAGATCAAGAGAGAGAGAAGGCACAATCAAAAGAGATAGTGAAAGTTAACCAGAAAGAGTATGCATGAGTGAGAGCAGGTAGGAGAAGGAAAGAACAGACAACAGAAAGAGGAAGAAGGCACAAGAGAAGCGGAAGGTGTGTAAGAGAGAGAGAGCAGGTAAGGGAAGAAGAGAATGAAGAGAGAGCAGGCAAGGGAGAGCACGCAAACCTAATGGGGGGGGGGGTGAGAGAGCATGTGAAAGGAGAAGAGAGAGGCAAACAGAGTATGTGATAGAGGCAGCAGGTGAGATGAAGATGCAAGAAAGAGGGAGAAGGCACAAGAGACAGAAGAGAAGTAAGAGAGAGAGAGCAGGTGAGGGAAGGAGAAAGTTACGAGAGAAAGAGAGAAGGTGAGGGAAGGAGAAAGTTACGAGAGAGAGAGCAGGTGAGGGAAGGAGAAAGTTACGAGAGAGAGAGCAGGTGAGGGAAGGAGAAAGTTACGAGAGAGAGAGAGCAGGTAAGGGAAGAAGAGAATGGAGAGAGAGCAGGCGAGAGAAGAAGAGAGAGAGCACGCAAAAGTAATGGGAAGGGGGGGTGAGAGAGTGTGTGCAACAGACAGAGACAGACAGCGTATGTGAGAGAGGGAGCAGGTGAGATCAAGAGAGAGAGAAGGCACAATCAAAAGAGATAGTGAAAGTTAACCAGAAAGAGTATGCATGAGTGAGAGCAGGTAGGAGAAGGAAAGAACAGACAAGAGAGAGGAAGAAGGCACAAGAGAAGCGGAAGGTGTGTAAGAGAGAGAGAGAGAGCAGGTAAGGGAAGAAGAGAATGAAGAGAGAGCAGGCAAGGGAGAGCATGCAAAACGGGGGGGGGGGTGAGAGAGCATGTGAAAGGAGAAGAGAGAGGCAAACAGAGTATGTGATAGAGGCAGCAGGTGAGATCAAGAGAGAGAGAAGGCACAATCCAAAAGAAACGGTGAGAGTGAGCAAGAAAGAGTATGTGTAACTGAGAGCAGGTAGGAGAAGGAAAGAACACACAAGAGATAGAGGGAGAAGGCAGAAGAGAAGCAGAAGGTGTGTAAGAGAGAGAGAGAGCAGGTAAGGGAAGAAGAGCATGAAGAGAGAGCAGACGAGTGAAGAAGAGCACGCAAAAGAAATGGGGGGGGGGGGTGAGAGAGTATGTGTAAGAGAGCACCTGAAAGAAGGAGAGAGACAAGTATGTGCGAGTGTGAGCAGGGGAGAAAAAGCAGGTGAGATCAAGAGAGAGAAGGCACAATTGAAAGAGACGGAGCGTGAGAGAGAGCAGGTAAGGGTAGAAGAGAATGAAGCGAGAGCAGGCAAGGGAGAGCACGCAAAACTAATGGGGGGGGGTGAGAGAGCATGTGAAAGGAGAAGAGAGAGGCAAACAGTATGTGACAGAGGCAGCAGGCGAGATGAAGATGCAAGAAAGAGGGAGAAGGCACAAGAGACGGAAGAGAAGTAAGAGAGAGAGAGCAAGCAGGTGAGGGAAGGAGAAAGTTACGAGAGAAAGAGAGAAGGTGAGGGAAGGAGAAAGTTACGAGAGAGAGAGAGAGCAGGTGAGGGAAGGAGAAAGTTACGAGAGCGAGAGCAGGTGAGGGAAGGAGAAAGTTACAAGAGAGAGAGCAGGTGAGGGAAGGAGAAAGTTACGAGAGAGAGCAGGTGAGGGAAGGAGAAAATTACGAGAGAAAGAGAGAAGGTGAGGGAAGGAGAAAATTACGAGAGAGAGACGGTAAGGGAAAGAGAAAGTTACGAGAGAGAGACGGTAAGGGAAAGAGAAAGTTACGAGAGAGAGAGCAGGTGAGGGAAGGAGAAAGTTACGAGAGAGAGAGCAGGTGAGGGAAGGAGAAAGTTACGAGAGAGAGAGAGCAGGTGAGGGAAGGAGAAAGTTACAAGAGAGAGAGAGCAGGTAAGGGAAGAAGAGAATGAAGAGAGAGCAGGCGAGAGAAGAAGAGAGAGAGCACGCAAAAGTAATGGGAAGGGGGGTGAGAGAGTGTGTGCAACAGACAGAGACAGACAGCGTATGTGAGAGAGGGAGCAGGTGAGATCGAGAGAGAGAAGGCACAATCAAAAGAGATGGTGAAAGTTAACCAGAAAGAGTATGCATGAGTGAGAGCAGGTAGGAGAAGGAAAGAACAGACAAGAGAAAGAGGAAGAAGGCACAAGAGAAGCGGAAGGTGTGTAAGAGAGAGAGAGAGAGAGCAGGTAAGGGAAGAAGAGAATGAAGCGAGAGCAGGCAAGGGAGAGCACGCAAAACTAATGGGGGGGGGGGGGGTGAGAGAGCATGTGAAAGGAGAAGAGAGAGGCAAACAGAGTAAAGAGGCAGCAGGTGAGATCAAGAGAGAGAGAAGGCACGATCAAAAGAGACAGTGAGAGTGAGCAAGAAAGAGTATGTGTAACTGAGAGCAGGTAGGAGAAGGAAAGAACACACAAGAGATAGAGGGAGAAGGCACAAGAGAAGTAGAAGGTGTGTAAGAGAGAGAAGAGAGCCCTGTGTTGGTAAACAACACAGAGCTCTCTAAAGATAGCAGAGATATGCTGTGTTTTTTTTCTCCCTACAAAGCAGGTAGTAAAAACTGGCACATTGCTTTTCAAAACAATACGCACAGTAATCATTGTCAGGCACACAGTTCACCCTTTGATTTCCCTTAAATGTTAACCCCTTCCCAGCCAGTGTCATTAGTACAGTGACAGTGTATATTATTAGCACTGATCACTGTATTAGTGTCACTGGAGATGTCGGTGTCATTTAGTCAATTCCCACCCAGCGTCAGTTAGAGTCAGATTGCTCACCGCATTATAAAAGTCCCACTATAAGTCACCGATCGCTGCTTGAAGAAAATTGATTATATCAAATTTATAATTATATTGATGGCAAGCTTGCAAAATATTTGATTTTTATGATTAATCATAATTAATATTAAAATGTGTGAATGGTCGCCTTGGACAAGTGATAGTCTTATTTTACTGTCTCAGCTTATTACTGAAGAAATAAACACTAACAGGCGTAGTCAGGTTCCCACCCTTGTGTCTTTGAGGACCCCTCCACTGGTATCATGATCTCAGGACACTTCTAAACTGGTCTCTGCGAGCGATGAGACTCGCAGGCAACCAAAGAATAATGCCACATAGCGTGATACTGCATTCAATGGGGTAATTTTATTCCAACAAAGATAAAATTCATACAAGGGTGAACCAAGAAACTGACCATGTATATAAAGATGGCCGCCAACGGCGGTGGGGACGGCAGGATGCTGTAGCCTCTTACCCTGACGTGTTTCGTGCGAAGCACATAATCATAGGGTGCAGGCTTACGTAAGCCTGACCATCTTTATATACATGGTCAGTTTCTTGGTTTATCCTTGTATGAATTTTATCTGTGTTGGAATAAAATTACCCCATTGAATGCAGTATCACGCTATGTGGCATTATTCTGTGGTTGCTGCGAGTCTCATCGCTCGCAGAGACCAAGTTTAGAAGTGTCCTGAGATCGTAGTACCAGTGGAGGGGTCCTCAAAGACACAAGCGTGGGAACCTGACTACGCCTGGAATTGATCACCCTGACTGACCTGATGAGACGATTATGATCTCAAATGCGTTTTGATATTGCACTTCTGGCTCGCAGAGACCAGTTTAGAAGTGTCCTGAGATCGTGATACCAGTGGAGGGGTCCTCAAAGACACAAGCGTGGGAACCTGACTACGCCTGGAAGTGATCACCCTGACTGACCCGATGAGACGATTATGATCTCAAATGCGTTTTGATAACGCACTTCTGGTGAGTGCGTAATTCATTCATTTATCTCTATAATTTTCTCATACCATCATATGGTTAGAACTACAGTCCTCGAATTTTGAACTGATAGGACTCAGAGTTTACAACCTGAAATTCAATGACTTTAACCACCTACATGTGGCAATATACCATCGTCTATAATTATATTCATAACATTTTTGTATTTATATGATTACTTTTCTATACATAGCGCTGCACTATTGTCTGTATACTATTCATTCCAAGGGTTCTGTGGTACCTTTAAGTGTCCAAGCTGCTGTCATTTTATATTAGCGCTCGCATATACCTATTGCTTTGAGTAAAATAAGACTGGAGATAGCTGAATTAACCAGCTGAGAGCTGAGTATTCTATATTAGGGCATAGCTGGTTAGAAGACTCCGGTAAAATGTCAAGGGTGTTAGAAGTGACTCATAATAGAATAAGTATTACAATGTATTCTAATAGTATCTGTCTGTATTTAGATTATGATTTGGTAATATTGTTACATATGTAGATTAGTGGTTATACATTATTGAGATGTTGTAAAGATACGTTCTTAATTTATATTATCATTTAAATATGAGTAGCTGAGGTTACATCACCAGCTTCTTATGGTCGTTACCGGGGCGGACTGACCATTCGAAAACTCGGGCACTGCCCGAGTGCCCGGAGTCAGTAGGGGGCCCCATGAGATGCCCCTGGTACCTTTTTCATAGGCTTTTTTGAGTTTGGGCAAGGACACAGGGGCCCATGATCCCCTATTGCCCGGGGGCCCCATGAGTTGTCAGTCCGCCCCTGGTCGTTACATATGTACCTGTCAATCAAAAGGCCATATATGTAGCGTCCCCTCCCTTCAATGAAATTGCTCTGCTAAGCAGTATTGATTTCCATACAAGGTCCCAAGATCCCAAATTATGGCGCTTACTTGCTTCATAAAAGGCTCTTAGGGACCGTCTCAAAAAGACACACTCATACACGCTGAGACACACACGTCTGTCCACACAGACATGCATAAGAACATTCTGTGAAGCTGGAACAGGTGCTGTAAGACCAGAATTAGTCACTTCCGTCTATTTCCGGCTTCTTCTCAAAGACTCTGAAGGACAAACAAGAAATAAAAGAAGCACACGAGACAACGGGCATAATGATGATACATCTTTAAACTTCGGCTTTGATATTTCTGAACTGTTCATGATACGCTTTACATTGTTATTTTAAGCCATTGTGTGATAAAATAAAATCACACTTTATTTTTTATTTTAACGGCTCTTTTATTTGAAAAATCATCTCAAGACACTAAAGAAGTATTACATGCGTCAAAAATCCAACACTGCTCTATCTGTGTGAAAACAAATTATATAAATTTCATTTGGGTAGAGCGTTGCATGACTGCGCAATTGCCAGTTAAAATAACTCAGTGGTGAGTACCTAAAAATGGCCTGGTCATAAAGAGGGTAAAACCTTACGGAGCTCAAGTGGTTAAAATCATTACAAGCATTTTTATATAATTGCAAGTATGTCATTACCGATGTGAATTGGGCCTAACTGTTTTCCATAGCAAATTCCATTCAGTTCCATTCAAGTATTGGAAAATCAAACAGTATTGTTGCTGCTTGTCTGGAGATGTTTTCTTTACAGCAAATATTCCGGCTATACCATGTCCAGATGTCGGGTGTGTCTCTTCGCATTTCAGAACATGGCCATCTCTACAGGGGCGGACTGACCATTTGGAAACTCGGGCAGTGCCCGAGGGCCCGGGGTCAGTAGGGGGCCCCATGAGATGCCCCTGGTACCTTTTTCATAGGCTTTTTTGAGTTTGTGCAAGGACACAGGGGCCCCATGATCCCCTATTGCCCGGGGGCCCCATGAGTTGTCAGTCCGCCCCTGCATCTCTAATCCCTGTGATTCTTTTCTAGGCTAAAGGCTTAGAAGCAGAAAAGCATGGAGTATTATCAAAGATGATGGAGGGCAGCATACGTCTGGGAAGACTAGAAGAGATGGTGAAGGTAAGATGACAGTTATATTTAAAAAGGAAAGAAAGAAATTTGGAGGCTGCTTTTATGTTGGCCAGTGGTCTATATCATTTTTGAGATCATGACCCAAAACAAGTATGCGCAAAGTGACGGCACGGCTCCTGACCGCCATACTGGGCAGCACAGTGGCTAAATGGTTAACACTTCTGCCTGGCAGTACTTGGGTCGCGGGTTCGAACCATGGCACCACCTGCCTGGAGTTTGCATGTTCTCCCTGTGTCTGCGTGGGTTTCTTCCGGGTACTCTGCTTTCCTCCCACACTTCAAAGACATGCTGGTAGGTTAATTGGCATCTGCCTGAATTGGCCCTAGTATGTGTATGTATGAATGTGAGTTAGGGACCTTAGATTGTACCCCCCTTGAGGGTTAGGGACTGATGTGAATGTACAATATATATGTAAAGCGCTGCATAAATTAATGGCTCTATATAAGTACCTGAAATAAATAAAATAATAAATCTCTGATATAGAAAGTACTGAAGCCAGCAGGTCAGCATAACAAACCGATAACTATCATGCTCAGAAGAGGGCCAACAGTGGAAGCCTACACATTTCCCTTGGTACAGGTATTCTTTAAATGGTAGTATAGTGTGTTGTATATGTTATCTTATCTCCCTTCTTGTTGGGTCATTGCAGCAGGGGATACAGTGGGGACAAACAAGTGTACAATCCAAGTCGGTGCTGCAGCGTCCATCGTCTGGAACCGAACAGAATCAGCGAGGGAGAATGTCACCAGCACACCGAGGATCACCAATATGGGTCCAAAAGTTTTAATGAACGCTCATATAGTAAGCAAGGCAACGTTTTGGAGTCTCGCAGGACCCCTTCATCAGGCATGTGACTGATGAAGGGGTCCTGCGAGACTCCAAAACGTTGCCTTGCTGTAACTGTGTGATCGTTCACATTTGACCCATATTGGTGATCCTCGGTGTGCTGGTGACATTCTCCCTTACAGTGCTGACATAGATCGGTGTGTAAACCTGAAAGAGATTCCATTCCCTTCCCACTCTCTGCAAAACTTTAAAAAATTTTAATTTTAGCTAGAGTTGGCCTCTAAAGGCATTGGAGGGGTAGGAAGGCAGCATCAGTGTGAAGCGCTTTAGAAACAAAGCAGCACAAATGTTTTGGTATTTTGTTTTCTTTTGTCTGTCCTGCTCTATAGCTCCCTTGTCTCTTCCTCCCATGCTCGTCTCCAGGACTTCTTCAGAGCTTCCCCCATTCTCTGGAATGCTCTTCCCCAATTTATCAGACTATCTTCTACTCTGCTCACTTTTAGGCGATCTCTGAAAACCTCTCTCTTCAGGGAAGCCTATCCTGCCGTCAGCTAATAATGGAATCTCCTATTCCTCCTACCAGTCCATCTCCCACAGTTATTACCTTTTGTACCACTGGCCCCTCCCTCTTAGATTGTAAGCTCCAAGGATCAGGCCCTCCTAACCCTCTTGTATTGAACTGTATTGTTGCTGTATTGTCTCCCGTTATATTGTAAAGCTCTGAGAAAACCGTTGGCGCTATATAAATCCTGTATAATAATAATAATTATGGTTACTATTTAAAGATAAAAAAAAAGAATCTAAAGTCTGGGATCTGTGGTTGTCATATGCTTTTCCCACACTCCCCCCAGCCTGGGTCTAGGTTATTGATCGGTACTGGCATTCCCGGATCTCTGCTGTTGGTCATGTCTTCTTTTTCCTTCTTTTCTCTTCCTTTCTTTCCTTTTTGTTTTTGTCTGTTTTTTTTTTTTTGTTTTGTTTTTTGGGGGGTTTTTTGTGTGGCAGTAGAGATCTGCCTTTGGTTTGCTTCATTGTTGGAGTATTGTTGGAGTTGTTTGTATTGTCTGTGCCATTGATTGCCCCCTCGTGGGCGTGTCTTTTGCATTGCTGGAGCTATAGCATTGCTCAGGGTATACCTTATGTGCCATTGTTAGCCTCTGCATGGGCGGGCTTTTTGATTATGTCCTCCTTTGTTTAAAACTAATAAAAACCATTGAAATACAAAAAAAAATCCAGACCAGTCTGGGCCCTCTAGGTCTGGTTGGCAAGGCATGCTTGTGCTCCTGTGGCTTAAGAGCCAAGGTGACTCTTCGGGGAACAGCTCTCAACATATTGTTCCTCCATTATTGCAACAGTTGCTGGAATATTCCATGTTGCACTTGTTTGCTCTGTACCTTTAAGCTGTCTGTAATGAGTAATCCCGATTCTTATGATGCTGATATTTTAAGCTTGCCGTAGTTCTATTCTCAAGCAAACCTTCCCATCGCATTCCCACAAGTTGACAGCAAACATCTCAAAACTGGGGGAAGACTTAAATCTGGCACATCATTATTTTTTCTTACTGCAGCTTCCACACGCTTTACTCAGATCAGCAGTTCCGAAAACTACAGCGCTGTACTGTGATGACAGCTGAAACATGGACCAATAGAGAGATTAATTGATTGAATTGATGCGAAGAGAGACAGTTAGATAGAGAGAGAGAGAGAAGGATATGAATGGATGGATGGAGAGATTGAAAGACACGATGGAAAAGATTAATACATTAGATCAGGGGTGTCGAACTCCTTTTCATTGTTGGCCGCATCAGCATTATGGTTGCCCTCAAAGGGCCAGTTGTATCTGTAAGACTAAATAATCAGATTACCCCACTGCCCCTTACATCAGATGTGAAAAGCCCCCCACCACCATAAGAAGTCAAGAGTCCCCCACCCTCCCTTACATCACAGTGCACCTCCCCTCCCCATTACCTTGTGCTGCCTTTGGGGTGGAGCTGGGACGCAGAAAGTGCAGGGTCTGGACGAGGACGAGGAGGGCTGGAGTCAGTCTGCTGAGTGCTGAGACCAGGGAAGGCAGAGATGAAGGGATGCTGCATCTGTAGGAGGAGTTCTGTTTGCCTCTCTGCTGCCGACTGCTGGGATGGGGGTAGCATAGACGAGCCTCTCTGCGAGTGCATGGGAAGGTACAGGATCTGGCGGAGGACTTCTGTCCTTTTTGCTGGCAACTGCTGAGACAAGATGGGGGCAGAGACGACAATGGTGCTGCAGGTGAGGTGCGAGGACCACGTGAAAGGGCCTGGTAGGCCAGATATGACCCATGGGTCTTGTGTTTGACACATGTGAATTAAATGAATAGATATGATGAACGGCTAGAGGGATAGCAGGATACAGAGAAAGAGAGATGGAGATATAAATGGAATGATAGGATAGATATGAATAATGTAATGGATGGGAGGGACAGATGTACGGATATATGCGTTCCCTATAAACATGTACTTTGACTTCACTCCCTCCCTCAAAAGGCCACACAAAGGAGAGGCAGGAGAATGACATCACAAACTCCATCTCGGCCAATTAGAGGAATCCATTAATAAAAATACAAGGCTTCCTGTGAATGGTTGAGAAGTGCCCAGCCTGACTTGATTTTGCCCAAACAAACTATTTGAAGTTCTTTTGAAGTGATTAGGTTTTAAATGCAGAAAATCATGTTAAATGCTTACTTGCAGTCTTTAGTCTTTCCGTAAACTATTTTTTATACACTTGCAAGGTAACTTTTGAACTAGTCAGTTTTATAGCACAGCCCCCTCCTTTCATTCACATCATAGCCCTGTTCTGTATTGTCTGTGGTGGCCCAGCTCCTCCACCCATCCCCTCATAATTCTTTAGGTAGCTCTGGGGGTGAAGGAGAATATTATAGAGGGTTACCTGAGTGACAGCTCTGAGTCTACTGGGACTGTGTCCTTACATTCAAGATGGCGGCACCCATCAGCCATCTCAGGGTGTTTGCACCTCTTCACAAGGGAGGCTTTTACGGTTAAACAACATCCATTCAGCAAAACACGAGATGCACATTTAATATTATCTGAAGATTTTTGTGGAAATAAATGTTCCGGTGACAGGGTCTCTTTAAAAACGCTCACAGCTTCAGTGTACGGCTCTTCAGTTTTTGGAACAGTGACGGTGCGTCGGTGAAGTGTGGATGCTGCAGTGAGATCACACAAAAAGACCGAGGTGACGTTTTCTAATCCCCCCCCCCCCTCTTCTGTGATTGTGCCTGTCGGCCTATTATACTCAGGAGGGTGCAGTAAAGCAGAATGGGAGGATTGGTGAGCAGCACAAGACAAAGCCAAGCTCCAAACATCAGCATCTTATAAATCAGTATTACTCATTACACAACCAACATTAAAGATCGTAATAAACAAGCTCTGCATTATTGGACAACAAAGATGACTAACAAGAGACACCGTAGGAGGAAATAAATATTGCTAGTTTCTGAGCCAATGACCTAGAAAAAGCATGCAGCCAGTGATGGCACTGCTCCTGGATCCATGTGCATGATCCATGTCAGTAATTTAGTCTGTATTTATTTCCTAGCAGGGCATATTCACACCCATTGTATATGAAGGTTGCAGCGGACCTGGTAATGCATAGGTGTTAGGGCTCATGTACACTGCAGCTGATAAACTCACGTTTAGGAGCTGTTCAGCGGTTTTTTTTCAGCAGCCCCTGAACTCTCCCTTCCTATGTGTCCATGTACACATCGTCATTTACAGTCGTTTACGGGCATTTGAGTTTACAGTCGTTTTTTTGAACGCAGAAAACTTGCGTTCAGCAGTCAATTTTATCAGCGTTTCAAAACACTTGTACACGCTTGTAAACGCGGCAAGTGGCATTTATAAGCGTTTGCGTCTGAAATTTTTTTTTAACTCTTCCAGTTCCCGATGCTGTCCAGAGCCTTTTTTCATCATGAAAAATGCATGCAAAGCGTTTTCAAGGTACTCAGATGGACAAAACACTGAACACAGGATGTCCCTACCAAGTTTGTCACACATTGTAATGACCAATTCACACCTCAGACCTCTCCCACCCTTGGAAACAAAAGATATGTTAATAACCATTCACACCTCAAATTCCTCATGAAGACCCCCTGCCAGGTGACCTTAATGACTCCCTCCACCACACACCTTTCCCATCCTTGGAAACAAAAGATATGTTAATTAATTTATTTATTTCAGGTACTTATATAGAGCTGTCAATTTACGCAGCACTTCACATATATATTGTACATTCAGATCAGTCCCTAACCCTCAAAGGTCCCTAACTCACATTCATACATATACATACTAGGGCCAATTTAGACAGGAGCCAATTAACCTACCAGCATGTCTTTGGAGTGTTGGAGGAAGCCAGAGTACCTGGAGGAAACCCATGCAGGCACAGGGAGAACATGCAAACTCCAGGCAGGTGGTGCCGTGGCTGAGGTTCGAACCAACGACCCGAGTACTGCCAGGCGGAAGTGCTAACCTTTTAGCCACTGTGCTGCCCAGTTAATAACCATTCACACCTCAAATTCCTCATGAAGACCCCCTGCCAGGTGGCCTTAATGACTCCCTCCACCAGACACCTTTCCCACCCTTGGAAACAAAAGAAATGTCAATGAGCAACTCACACCTAAGCTAATCTCAACACATACTGCTGTCTCTGCTTCTACTCTCTGTATTTCTCTGAAACAGTCTGAAATAGTTAATAATTTACCACTTTTCAGTGCATTCTGGGCATTTGGGAGGTTCTCCTGTGATTATCTTTAAAAAATGTTTCTAAACATAAGTGCGCATAAACGCGTTATGCAAACATGTCTAAACAGACGTTTTCTAACCTATGTTTTCCAGCAGTCCATTTCCATCATTCAGAAGTGTCCCGTGTACATGGGTCTTATGCAGGCCATACATGATTCAAATTCGGAACGATTCCGGTGGCACCACCAATGATTTCGAAAATCGGTTGTTTTTCACGAATTTTCCAGCATGCCCGATAAACGAAATGAGGAGCAGCCACGAAAATCGGCCGATGCCATTGCCCCACTAACAGAGCGAAAATCCTCCGATTCTTCTTAGGTCCGATTTTCGTACAAAAATCGCTCGGAATTCGAACCATGTATGGCCTGCATTAGGCAGACCATATATTATGCATTTTGTTTTTTTCGTTCAACTGCTGTCAGGAAACAATAATCAGTTTTGATGGCTATAGCCGGTAGCAGTGATCATTCAGTAAGAACCCGACAAGCTGGTTGTACACAAGTCAATTGATAGACCGGCTCTAGTGCCCTTTCTTTTTTGATGGCCGGCTTTAACGAACACTGCTACAATGCGTAGATGGGTTTCCATTCAGTAAAAGCCCATTCACACCATGTATGGTGACCTACGCTAATCTGCAGAGATCAACGCAGGCTCACCGCTTGGGCACATAGAAAACAACTTACACTACAATTTCACCTTCAGGTTCGTTACATAAAAATGCAGACGTGTTTGTGCTAAATAAAGAATTTGCAAAAAAAAATATGCAGACATGCTGTATTTTCCATAATGCACTGCCTGTCATTGCGCCGCTACCGCCAGTCATTGCACCGCTACCGCCAGTCATTGCACCGCTACCGCCAGTCATTGCACCGCTACCGCCAGTCATTGCACCACTACCTCCAGTCATTGCACCGCTACCGCCAGTCATTGCACCGCTACCGCCAGTCATTGAAAATAATAAACTGTAATTTGCTACATTTTAATAAAGTTAAAAAAAATGGTAAACAGTGCCTTGTAACATTGCAAAGCCACACACAACAGACACAGCTTGTTTTTGCACGTGGGCTGGTGTGAACGAGCCATGAAATTTATTTTGCTGCAGGAAAATAGACAAGTGTGATTAAGCCCCTTTAAAGTGGAGCTCTGGGCAAAATAAAAATGACATACTGTATATGGTAGTTCTTCAATAGCATCAGCACAGCAGTTTTTGGAGGAGTCTCCCCTGTACATAAATGCATTACATATATGTTGTTTTTAACCACTTGAGCTCCAGAGGATTTACCCCCCTTGATGACCAGGCCTCTTTTTGCTACTCGGCGCTGCACTAATTCAACTGATAATTGCGCGGTCATGCAATGCTGCACCCAAACGAAATTTACGTCCTTTTTTTCACACAAATAGAGCTTTCTTTCGGTGGTATTTGATCACCTGTGCGCTTTTTATTTTTCACGCTATAAACAAAAAAAGGCCAAAAATTTTGAAGAAAAACAATATTTTTTACTTTCAGCTATAAAATATATATAGTAAACTCAAAGTTGGTTATAAATTTAGGCCCAAACGTATTCTGCTACATGTTTTTGGTAAAAAAAATCCCAATAAGTGTATATTGATTGCTTTGTGTGAAAGTTATAGCGTATACAAACTATGGTATAGATACTGTAATTTACGCCATTTTTCTGCTATACAGTGCTGCGCTAGTTTAACGGACAATTGCGCGGTCATGCAACACGGTACATAAATGAAATTTACATCCTTTTTTTTCCCATAAATTGAGCTTTCTTTCAGTGGTATTTGATTGCCTGTGCGGTTTTTATTTTTTGCGCTATAAAAAAAAAGGCTGACAATTTTGAGGAAAAAAAAACAATATTTTGGACTTTTTGCTATAAAACATGTCCAGTAAAAAAAAATGTAAAAATCAAATTTAGTCATAAATTTCTGCCAAAATGCATTCTGCGACATGTCTTTGCTAAAAAAAAAAACCCAATACATGTAAATTAATTGGTTTACGTGAAAGTTATAGCGTTTACAAATGGCAGGAAAGATACTGGGATTTTTAGGTTTTTTTTTTATACTAATAATGGCGGCGATCAGCGACTTATGGCAGCAATCAGTGACTTATGGCGGCGATCAGCGACTTATGCCGGGACTGCAGGACTGTGGTGGACATTCTGACATTGGGGGGTACTGACTTGGGGTCACTGACATCCCCAGTGACACCAATACAGTGATCAGTGCAAAAAAAAAAAAAAACACTGACACTGTACTAATGGCACTGGGGAGGAAGAGGTTAAGTTTATTTTGCAGGGAAGGGTTATCTGTGTGAGGGGAGTGTTTTACTAGGGGACGGGGGTGTGTACTGCAGGGAACACCACTGATCGGGAGAGAGAAACTCTTCTGTCCCGATCAGCTTGTCCTGGAGCTGTCAGGGAACTGACAGAAAGCACATCTACTGCAGCTGTGCTTTCTGTCAGGGATTGCCGCCGATCGCCAGGAAATAGCTGATAAGGACTGGGTGTGACCCGGCGGCTGACATCCGCGGCTGTGATCGGCGGGACAGGTAGGGCGGTGGCGCGTCTCGCGCGCGTCCCCTACCTGTTTACAAAACACACGTTTTAAAACGTGGTTTTGCCCAGCCGTGCCGCCCTGCCACCGTATTTATACAGTGGCTGGGCGGCATGTGGTTAAGGAGTACAATATGGTTATACTTGAACAAAAATGAGCTGTTTGGTTGAGGTGCCGTAAAGAAGCTTTTACTGCACCAATGCCACAATATGCTTGACAACACCTTGACATGCCTAACCGGGCCTTTTTGTGTCATTGATGCAGTAAAGGCTTCTTTCTGGCACCTCCACCATGCAGCTCATTTTTGTTCAAGTGTCATCATATTGTGCACCTTCAAAACAACCACACTGTCTTTTTCTAGAGCAGCCTGTATTTCATTTGAAGTTGCCTGTGGGTTTTTCTTTGAATCCCGGGCAATTGTTCTGTCAGTTATAGCTGCAAACTTTCTTGGTCTACCTGACCTTAGCTTGGTATCAAGAGATCCCTGAACTTTCCACTTCTTAATAAGTGATTTAACAGTACTGATTGGCGTATTCAAGGCTTAGGACATCTTTTTATGTCCTTTTCCATCTTTATAAAGTTCCATTACCTTGTTACGCAGGACTTTTGACAGTTCTTTTCTGATCCCCATGGCTCAATATCTAGCCTAGTCAGTGCTTCCACGTGAGAGCTAACAAACTCATTGACTATTTATACACTGACACTAATTGCAATTTAAAAAGTCACAGATGTGGGACATTAACCTCTAATTGGCATTTTTAACCCGTGTGTGTCACCTTGTGTGTCTGTACCAAGGCCAAACATTCCAGGGGAGGGAAACTTTTGATCCGGGGGTGGAGACTTCTGATCCGGGCCATTCGGGTGATTTCTGTTATCATTATGATTTAAAAAGGAGCCAAACAACTATATGATAATAAATGGCTTCATATGATCATCATCCTTCAATAAAAGAGCTTTTTTTGGCATGATCAGTCATATTTTCAATATCAATGCAAAAATGTCACAATTTCTGCCAGGGGATGCAAACTTTTGAGTACAACTGTGTGTGTGTGTGTATATATGTGTGTGTGTGTGTGTGTGTGTGTGTGTGTATATATATATATATGTGTGTGTGTGTATATATGTGTGTGTGTGTATATATGTGTGTGTGTGTATGTATATATATATATGTGTGTGTGTGTGTGTGTGTGTATATATGTATGTATGTGTATATATATATATATATATGTGTGTGTGTATATATGTGTGTGTGTGTGTGTGTGTATATATATATATATATAATTTTTTATTTATTTATTCCAGGTACTTATATAGCGCCGTCAATTTATGCAGGGCTTTACATATATATTGTACATTCACATCAGTCCCTAACCCTCAAGGGGCGTACAATCTAAGGTCCCTAACTCACATTCATACATACACATACTAGGGACAATTTAGACAGGAGCCAATTCACCTACCAGCATGTCTTTGAAGTGTGGGAGGAAACCCACACAAGCACAGGGAGAACATGCAAACTCCAGGCAGGTGGTGCCGTGGTTGGGATTTGAACCAGCGACCCTAGTACTGCCAGGTGGGAATGCTAACCATTTAGCCACTGTGCTGCCCATGTACTGTGTGTGTATATATATATATATATACCATTTTACATATGTAATCATTACAGGTATTGACCCCATACAGTCATCAGAATGATGCAATAACGTTCTGGTTGAGATTTAGCCAGCAATCGCAGAGAGCATCTGCCTTTGTGTCTGCAGGCACTTCTCCTTTGGTCACATTGTATTGTGGGATGAAAAGATCCACAACCTCAGACACTACACTGGACTTTCATTGCCCTCTAGCAGTGAGTCTGTGCAAGACTCTGAAAGCTGCAGGCATGACTGCCAGAGGCAAAGGAAGGATGAGATTGTTGGTTTCAGCACAGCTGGAATGCTGCGGTTGCCTACCTCTGTGCTATGACCTCAGTGTTTCTATGATGTTGGTGCAGAATAAGTCACTATTCTCATTAACAAGACCAGTTATCTCTGCAGCCAACCTTCCTCTTCAGAAATCAAACTATATGTTGGTTTTCAGAGCGGCTGCAAAAAAACTAAATGGGAAAAGAAAATTAAATGTAATTGCTAATTAGGTTCTTTTTGAGCTTCCATGGAATATGACCACTAATGAGCTCATCATGAAAAAGTCTCCTTTTTCCCTGAAATTAGACCATCCGGACACCTTAATGCCTTCCCTTTCATCAGTTACAGCTGAAGAGGCTTTTGCAATAAGCGATGAAGTACCCAAGTCAGAGTAAACGGCTGCCCCTTTCTATTCACCACATTGCAATTAGTTTTGCTGCAGAATCGCGGCTACCGACGCCACACAATGGAGTCGCTCAAAGCCCCATTCAGTGTACGCGCCCGCCGCATTTCATCTGCACAAGAGTTCTTAAGATGATTACAGCGCTGCGCTGCCTGCTTTCCGTGCACACTTTGTTCTAACAGATCATTATCTTTAGAATTTAGCCGTCTTTGTCTGCAGAAGATCACAGCTACAGTATAACAAGGGCAGAGAACGGCTTTACAGAAAAATATATGCAGGTTTTAAAGAGATTCTAAAGGATAATTTAGCAAAAAAACTTTTAGACTTACCTGCTCTGTGTAATGGTTTTGCACAGAGCAGCCTTATTCTCCTCTTCTCAGGTCCCTTGCCGGTGCTTCTGGCTCATGCCCCCATATCAAGCCACTTGCTATGTGGGCACTCATGCAGGCTCAATCCTGAGCTGCACTTTGTGTTTCCATTGACACACAGAGTGCAGCTTAGACCCACCTTCTGCTTCCTCTTCACTAGCTGTGATTGACAGCAGCAGAGGCCAATGGCTCCCTCTGCTGCATTTCTGTCCAATGAGGAATGAGAGAGAGCCGTTGCTCTTAGGCACACTGCTGGATTGGGATTGGGCTCAGGTAAGTATAAGAGGGGGAGCTGCACAGGAAAGGGTTTTTTACCTTAACCCCTTCACGCCTAAGGGTAAAATAAATCTAAAAGCCTAAGTAAAATTTTAGAACTTTGACGTGTTAGTAAAACTGTACATATCATCACAACTACTTTGTACATTCAGATTGGACCATACCTTGTTTTATTCATGAGAAATTGGGCTTTCATTTGGTGGTAAATGGTAATGGATATCTCCTGATTTTTTTTTTTTTATCAAAAGAAAACTGGCCCAAAATCGTAAAAAAAAATAATTTTTAAAATTTAGCTGTGTGTTTCTTGTTACTACCATAACCTACCACCAAAGAACAACCCAAAATAAATTTTCCAGCTCTTGACGATCGCAGCGATACCATATATGTGTATGTATTTGTTGTTTTGTACCTGTAATACAGCCCAGAAACAATAGTGTGCATTTTGTTTTATTTTTGTTTTGTTTTTTTACCTAAAACACATTGACACCATTTTAAAAAAAATTTAAAATCCTCACCTTTGACCCTGACCTTGACCCAAACAATATCCCTGGCACTGAACTAGATCAAACCGTGATCTAGGTATTTTTTCTTTATTTTTTATTTTTTAATATTTTTTTTTTTTTTTTTACAAACAGTTGTTTTTTCTTTTTTCTTTTTTTCTCTCTGGTTTTTTTTCTCTATTCAGAGAGAAAACAAACCAAGGGCTGATCACTGTGATAGCCAATTAGAGGTTATCACAGTGATCATGTGACCTGGAATTGGGATTCCCGATCGTTCGAATGGGACCTGAGGCTCTCAGTGACACCGTGGTCTTTATGCTGGGATCACGTTGTGCGGCGCACTCAGAGCACAAAGACAGGTACGCAAATAGGTGGCTCCACAGAAAAAAGCCCAGTTCTGTGAGGCTGCATATTTGTGTGACGTCAGCGTCAAGGGGTTAATGCAGAGAATGCATTAAGGTAGGAAACCTTTTCCCTTTAGAGCCATATTAAAGTGCGCCTTGATAGCTAAATACATTTTCATTATAAAAAAAAACAAAACAAAAAAAAAAGCATAAATTCTGCATGCTTTTTAGCTGCACAAATTATTACGGGGACCCTGAGTTGTCTCACTTCCATCTTAACCACTTCCCGACCGGCCGTTGCATATAAATGGCTGGACGGTGGCACTGCAGGGTCGGGTGGCCGTTTCTAAACGACCTCCCCGCACCCTGCTTGTGCGCGCTCCCTGGGTGCGCGTAGCACCGCGATCCAGTGCTCGCTGTGTCCTCCAGACACAGTGAAACACCGATCATCGGACGGGACCTCTGTACGAGGTCCCGATCATGTGATCACTGATTGGCCAATCAGTGATCACATGCAAAGTAGTAAGCAAGATGTCACTTGTGACATCATTGCTTACTACGTGTGAAATCTGTGAATGATCACAGAGGTCACATGGTATAAGGCTATTCACAACAGCCTTGTACCATGTGACAAGCTGTGACCAATCACAGCTCACTCAGTACTTCTCAATGAGTGCAAGAATGCAGACAGAGAGGAGAAATGATTGATTTTACATCCTATATGGGTGTAAAAGCAATCAGTGTAAAAAAAAAAAAAATCATCATCACCCCCCACAAGTAGTACAGTGTCACCATGGTGAAACTGTACTGCTAGGGTGACAGTATGTAAAAAAATAAATAAAAAATAATATAAACAAAAATAAAAATGTAAAAAAAAATGTTTAAAAATTATAATTTTTGGTTATAAACTAATTTGGATTTTTTTTTTTAATTTTTTTAAATTTTGGCCAATATTTATGATGAAATATTATTTATTTGCAAAATGTTATAAAAAAACACTTTTTTTCAAAATTTTTGGACTTTTTCATTTACATAGGAAAAAAAATAAAAATCCCAGCGGTGAATAAATACCACCAAAATAAAGCTTTATCTGTCTCAAAAAAATGGTAAAAAATTCATATGGGTACAGTGTTCCATGACTGCGCAATTGTCATTCAAAGTGTGATAGCGCTGAAAGGCTGAAAATTGCCCTGGTCAGGAAGGGGGTAAAAGTGTCCGGTCTGGAAGTGGTTAAAGAGGTTCTAAAGTCAAACCATTTTTTTTTTACCTTAATTCATTCCTTGCATTAAGGTAAAAAAAAGTCCCACTTCTTCTTCCTACCCCATTCACCCCCCACCCCATATATTACATTAGTCTTCACTCGATCCAGCGCTGTGCCCATCTGCAGCAGTGGTCTCTGTCCCTGCTCCCACAATACAGACTGAAAGCAGGGGGAGCCATTGGCTCCTGCTACTGTCAGTCAAATCCTGTAAAGAGGGAGCAGGGGGTTGGGCCGAGACGTGTTGTATGTGTCTATGAATGCACACGGGTGTCCCATAGCACATGACTTACTATGGGGCACCCAGAGAAGAGGAAAGCGCTGCCAGTGGACTGCCAAAGAAGAGATAGGGGATTGCTCTATGCAATATCGTAGCTACATTGAGCTCAAAAGAAAAGGTTTGTTTGACACATGAATAGGAGAGGAGAGCAGATTACACAGACTGGAATAAGAAGGGAGATCAGATTATGCATACTACTGAATGATTCAAAAGAGGCACGCGCTATCCTCTTTTCTTTTACCTAGCAGTGATGGCAGTGTTTTAGACCGTTACACATGATCTGCCAGCCTGCAAGTAGCCTCTGGTTCATGTTAACTGTCTCTGCAATCTAAGGGTCATGAATGTACCCTATATTAACCCCTTTCCATCTGCACCCTGTAGATTAATGGTCCCTTGCACAATTCCCCACAGATTGAGAACATTAATTTGCGTTCCTACTTTGATAGCTATCAGCCAACACTGTGCGCAGCTGCTAGATGTCGGACCAGAATGGCGATTGACAGCTTTGGTCCCCACTAAAGAACCAATTAGACTGGTTTCTGATCATGTGATCACAATCTTTGACCTGCTGATTACATATAGGCTGAAGATTACCTTACAAAAAATGAGCCTTAAGCACTCAGATGCCACTGCAGTCTGGGGGTGGCAGTGTGCCACTGTTTCATACAGTAATTGTTAAATACAATTACATTATTCAAAATGTAAGAAATTAATTTTTTTGTGTGCTATAGTTACATGATATAACCCTTTGCCGTCAGCAATATGTATACTTACATTCCCTTGCATGATTCCCTATGCAGTCAGATCAATAGTCTACATTTCCTACTTAGGCATCTATCAGCCCACACTGTGCACAGCTACTAGATTTCACACCAGAACAGCCAATGACTTTGGTCCACCAATAATAATTAAGAACCAATGAGTGTGGTTTAACATGTGATCAATATGTTATCTATGACCAAGTGATCACACACAGACTGGAGGTTCATTTACAGAAAATGAGCCCTCAGCTTGCAGATACAACTGTAATCTGAGTGTTCCATTGTTTAATATTCAGGAGTTAGACAAAAAAATGGAAACACTACATGATTTGCAGGTATGAAAGTGATGACATGTGTTGAAAGCAGAAGTGATACAACATTCTTTTGTGTCCGCTGTGTGATGAGACACCTAGCTTACAGGTGGCTAGCCTCAGTTTTCTCATTCACTGCGTGCGCTGCTACTGAATGTGGAGTCATATCAGAACTTACTGAGCTTCAAAGAGGGCCAAATTGTTGGTGCTCATTTAGCTGGTGCTTCTGTGACTGAAGTTGCCAATTTATTTACCGTGTTGTGCTGTACAGTATCAAAGGTTATGACGGTATATACAGTTTCTGAGAGAATCTCGTTTGACAAGCATGGTCAACTGACCAAAAGAGACAAAAAGACATTGTGCAGGATGGTGACCCAGAGAACAAAAACAACTGCTGCAAAAGTGACTGCAGAGCTCAATCTCAGTTCCGGACATGCAGGCAGGAGCAGGTGCATGGATCCAGAGGCAGAGTTTGTAAACAAACCGCAAGACAAGATGGCATTTTTTTTACTGTGTTTTAGACATTTAATTCTAGGCTCCAACAGATTTTTTACAAAAAAAGTGTCACAAACCAATATCAGAGTTCCACTCTATTTTCCCCATAAACTTGTCTTCTAATGACTACATAATAGGTCTGAGAGTGAAGTGCCACAGCACAGATTATTGTTCCAGATATAAATTTTATTCCATTGTAAGATCAATGGAAAGATGCATTTCAGGGTCCAGAACGCACTCTGTTCATCAGGTCTAGCCCTGATGAAAGGTGTGACTTTTGGACCACAAAATGTGTTGGCTCTTGCCTGTAGTCTTTTACTTGATCTTACATTGGAATAAACTTCTTCCTGGACCAATAGCCTGTTTTGTGGCTAGTCCTGATGACGAGGGTGAACTCTGGACCCCGGAACCCATTGGAATGTTCTATAGTCTTCTACTTGATCTTACCTTGAAATATATTTATATCTGGGCCAATCACTTCTGTGGCTGGGTTCTGGACTACAATATGTGTGGGCTCCTGGGCTCTTTCCTATCGTCTTCTACTTGACCTTACATTGGAATAAATTTACATTTGGACCAATAACCTGTGGTGTGGCTAGCCCTGGTGAAGAGGATGAGTCCTGGCCCCCAAAATGCATTGAATCTTTACTCTAGTCCTCTATTTGACCTTACAGGAAATAAATTTATATCTGGACTATTAACCTGTGGTGTGGCACTTCATTCTCTGATCTGTTGCATTGCATTGCAAACCACGGAAACTGTGGAGATCCTCTGGTGTGCAGAAGCCGCCAAGAATCCAGACATCCTGTTCAAACACCACCACCGCATCACTGGATAGTAACACCAGTTGGAAAATTCTATGGTTCCAATGCTACCCATCCATTCCTCCAAGTGTCTAGTTCTATTGGCCTACATAGCACATTGTTGTGTCAGCATTCGTCAACTCCTGGCTGAGCAGTCGCACATGCCTTGGCACAAGCACTGGCAGAAGCCGTAGACCAGGCATACAGTCAGGCTGGAGGGTACCAGGCTTACACAGACAATTCCAAGTGTCACCTTCTGAATAACTAGCAAATATATTCCAAGGGGCAAAGAGCCGAAGTAAAAGAAGCCCAGCAGCCAGACCAGTATCCTGGGGACATGGTTGCACAACTTGGAAAAAAGGTCGTGGTCGATTTGGCCATGGGAACTCACGGAAGCCGAGTCCATGCTGTGCTCTGCGTAGTAGTCCGAGATGGTGTTTTGACTGGGCGTCCGTGTGGAGTCTCTTTGTACCTCCATGATGGTGATCACTAGGCAGTTCGAAGAGCCGTGGGAAGGGCTAGAAGACGCCAGGTTCTTAGGGGTTAGGACCACCTCATTGCTGTCTGAATTGCAGATGGTCCGCTCGGCGAGCTTAGACAAGATATTGGTGTCATCCGGGAGACCCGCCACCTCTTCTTCCTGAAGTTCAGTCTCATTGCGGCAAAACGGGCAGCTGATGCATGGCGCCCCTCCGCCTATGAGGAGGATTTTGGATAGGCATCTGGCACAGACACGGTGAAGGCAGTTTAGGATCTTGGGTTTGCGGCTGTGAGTGTTGAACTTTTGGTAGCATATCTTACATTCCAGCTCATCTGATGATAGCGTCTCCTCTGCGTTCATCTTTTATCTCTGTGTAGCTAAAAAAAAAAAAAAAAAAAAGCGATCATGTTGAATTTGCATTTTTAGATCTCACTAAAAGTGAGTATATTTATAAAGCAGTGAATCTGGCATTCAGCAAACATTATTGACAAAATTGGCAGAGCTCAGATATAAAAAATATATCAAATAATTAATAACGTATAATAATCAAATAAATTCTAGTGTATCAATAAATATCTATACCGAAGTCCATAAAAAGTGACATTTTTTAATGTCTTTTAGAACTGTGCAAATAGGGGAATTAGTAAATGTGATGAGTCCTTTCTTTATCTTTTAGATTGTAAGCTCCAAGGAGCAGGGTCCCCCTAACCTTCTTGTATTGAACTGTATTGTTGCTGTATTGTCTCCCTTTATATTGTAAAGTGCTGAGCAAACTGTTGGCACCATAAATCCTGTATAATAATAATAATAATATATAAATCCTGTATAATAATAATATATAAATCCTGTATAATAATAATATATAAATCCTGTATAATAATAATATATAAATCCTGTATAATAATATATAAATCCTGTATAATAATAATAATAATAATAATAATAAAAAATAAATCCTGTATAATAATAATATATAAATCCTGTATAATAATATGTAAATCCTGTATAATAATAATATATTAATCCTATATAATAATAATAATGTCTTGTTTTAAAAGTCCCAAGTGCCACAAAGGTGCCACACAAATCAGTGTTAACACACAAGTGCTCCAGTACTTTCACCCCAGTGGATTTAATGGGGTTAATTTACTAAAGGCAAATAGACTGTGCACTTTGCAAGTGCCGTTGCTCCAGAGCTTCGTAAATGAGGGGAAGCTCTGCTAATTTTCATCCTCCAATCATATGCAAGCAAAAATGCTATTTTTAAAATCTTCTTTGCATGTGATTGGGTATTTTTTGCAAACCGAAGCTTTATCTCATTTATTATGGCCAAAACGTTTTTTTCATTTTGAACAGAGCAAGGTCGGGTTAGTTTTTTTTTCCGCCATCTGTGTCCCATTTTAGAGATTTCCTTTCACTTCCTATCCCATAGCCAAACAGGAAGTGAGAGGAAATCCCTGTAAATTAAGGAAATTCATTGGGGACCCCCAGGTCTCCAGAACTAGTGTCCCCATTGGAAGATTTCTCCTGTATTACTTTTCTGGGGACAACCCAAAATTAGGGATTTTCTTTTACTTTCAATGATAATAGTAAATGGGACAAATAGAGAGGGTGAATCTCCCTAACAGAGACACAGACAGCAATAAAAACTGACAGGGGGCCTAATCCCTCTCCACTCAATCTGAAACTAAAAAAAAAAAAAAAAGGTTTTGCCTTTTAGTTATGCTTAAGCTCTGCAGCAACTGCACTTGCAAAGTGCACAGTCTATATGCCTTTAGTAAATCAACCCCAATAACTCACCAGAGGGAAATGACCTTCTAACAAGAAAAGGTCATTCAGTGCGTAAGGTAAATCCTCTCAAGTTCTCTCAGGCCAGTAGAAGGAATTTCGTATCCAACTGCAATATTTCATCTCTTTCCTCCCCATTGAGTCAGGAACATATAAAACACACAAACCAGAAAGGGCTTCAATGCATACAAGAACAAAGAAAAAAAAAAATCAATAAGACAAATGCGCACTCACATCATATAGTGCCACGGATCCCGAACACATAGACAAATCACATAAATGAGCATTCAAAAAAAGTGATCCAGTAGCACATAAATATAAAAAGTGAAAAATTGTGAACATGAAAAGTATAGTCCAAAGACAGTCTGATAGCCAGTTCTTATCCACCAAGCGATTCTTCCAACTCTTCAAAATAAATCACCATGTGAAAGAAGAAAATTATGTTCCCCTATCGGGTATACACTCACCAGCAAATGTTGCCCCCCAATCTCATGGTTGGCTAAAATGGCTCAATAAATATCTCCCGCTGGGCTGACGGATCAGTCCGTGCCGATATGCTTCCTCTCCTCCAATCTTCATAATCTCCTATCCCCAAAAGGTTGACAATAATACATATAATACTGGGAATCCAATATGGCGGCACTTAGGGTAACAGAGGACCTCCCTGGCGGTATTCCCGAGTGTAGCTCGGGGTAAAGTTTCAGCACCACAAGCGGTAACCCCGAGCTACACTCGGGAATACACTGCAGCGTTGCTCCGGGATCTCTTCTTCACTTACCTTGTCCTGCGCTCCTGCGATGTCCCTCCTGCAGTGTCCCTGGCAATGTCCTCCGGCTGATGCCAGCATCTGTCTTCTGGGTTCCGTTCCCTGCGATGTCGGGACGTACGGGGGACGGAACGGCAGGAAATTTAAAAATGTGAAAAAATGACATTCACTAAATACACTAAAATCACATAGTATAACATTCCTGTATCCAACCATTTCACATACATTTTGTCCCGAGTGCTTTGTCCGGCGCCCTGCCTGCATTTTTACTGTTCTTTCTGCCTGGAAACTGAGAAACGTCCATGGCATCCAAAAAGCGTCCCTTTAGGTCAAAAGCGGTTTTAGACCGGCTAGAGAACAGCGATAGTAAATCAGAACCACTTGCAGAATTGAGTGATAATGATTCGTGGGGGAAATTTGTCATCAGACACTGAAAACGATTTTGCGACTTTGCTCAGTGATGTGCGAACTTGGCGCTATATTTCAAATTTCAGCGTTTTTGGTTTGATTATATTATTGAATTAAATTTATTATTATTATATTATTATTTTTTAGGATTATTTTTTAAATTATAATTTATGATTTCGTGTTTCAAGTTTTATCATCCCCGGGATGTTTACTAGACTCTTGTTCGGACAGATTTCAGTGAGTTATTCCTGAAAATTACAGGCCTACAAGAAAAAAAAAATACATATTTCCATGCACAAAAATACTGACATAATCAGACCGCTAGGGAGGCTACGGACAGTCAGAATCCTTATGGTATGTTCTCACTCCTTGTATAAAATAATTTTTGGTCTTAGGGTTCGGAACATAAAATGCTGCAAACCATCACTGAAGTACCTTAAACAGATCCTTTGACCCCAGCTTAGTCCTCTAGGGAGAGCGCCGACGCTCCACACTGCTCACCTTGGGGCTGGTGTGAGCAATGTGGAGACATGAACAGTGTTGTCATCCAAAATATCAAGTGCCTGAACAAGGACCTTTATGGCAGGATCAACAGGCATCGCTGTAATGAATGCTGGGCATTTCAAAATTTGGAAAACAGCTTTACGAGAGGACATATATGACATTTTAGCTACTTTCAGCTGGTTTTAGTGTCTAAGGTGCCTTTCAGCCTTTAACATACCCCAGTTGTGTTTTCTTTTTTCAATTCTTGACACTCTAAATCTATACCTCATATAGATAAAACTATAACGAGTTGACGAAATCTCATAGGATCTACTGTATGTCTTCTACTCTGAGCCAACAAATGCAGATGGATTCTTTATTCTGCAAAAGGCTGCAGCCCTCATGAAGACATAATGGCAGCAGGGCACTTGCGGCCTGTCACTCGCTATCTGCAAAACTGTCATAATAATGACACGCCGGCTGCTGTGACGTCCCGAGCTCCACTGTGCGGTTTACCCTTCTGAATAATGCATGGACTGCATGATGGGAAGCCAAGGGTTGTGCTGAAGTCTATAGAATGCTATAGACTATAGAATGCTTACACTTCATTATTTACCATTCAGCCTGTCTGATCCCTCCACCATAGACTAGCAGATAAACACAGCAACAGGCTTGTATACATCGATCCAACACAACAAACACTTTTCTCCTGCGCTAGGAAAGGACTCAGTAGACCCAATAGGAATGTTCTGGAATTTTCTGGAATGTGCACTATTTGCTGCCCTCAACAGACTGAGGTGGTCCAAATACACTAGATGCAAATGGAGAAACAGAAAAAGGGAGCACCGACCTAGTGCATTATCATTTAAAATATTTATTGAAGAAACAAAGTAAGTATCATACTTACAATAGACCTAAAAACACAGGCATGTCATACTAAACAAGATGTATGATCCAAACAACATCTGAGTCCATACGATGGAACCCTGGATGACCACCTGGCTAACGCGTTTCGAGGACACAACCTCTTTCTCAGACTCGTATGGACTCAGATGTTGTTTGGATCATACATCTTGTTCAGTTTGAAATGCCTGTGCTTGTATACGTCGATCTCATTTTTTATTTATTTCCAGAATGGAATTACTCAATCCAAGGACAGCTAATGGAAAAATTCCTGCAAGTGACCCAAGATACCTGCTTTTACAGAAATGTTAATTAGAGGTGGGCAATGATGAATTATATATATAATTCCAAAGGTAGCCATGGCACTCTATGTTTGAGATAAATGCCCAGGTGCTCACGCACTAAGAAATCCATATAAATCCAAAACTGGTTCAGAGGCACTCATGGGTCTTGCAGAGGAGGAAGACCAAAAATAGCAGTGCCACTAGACCAGTTTTATATATATATATATATATTCTCACTGCTCAAAAAAATTAAAGGGACAATTTTTAATCAGAGTATAGCATCAAGTCAGTTGAACTCCTGGAATATTGATCTGGTCAGTTAAGTAGCAGAGGGAGTTGTTAATCAGTTTCAGCTGCTTTGGTGTTAATGGAATTAACAACAGGTGCTCTAGATGGGCAACAGTGAGACAACCCCCAAACCGCAATGGACTGCCATTTTTTTCCCTACTCATGTTTTCTGACTGTTTTTCACTAGTTTTGCATTTGGCTAGGGTCCGTGTCACTACTGGTAGCATGAGGCCATACCTGGACCCTACAGAGGTTGCACAGGCAGTCCAACTCCTCCAGGATGGCACATCAATATGTGCCATTGCCAGGTTTGCTGTCTCTTCCAGAACAGTCTCAAGAGCATGGAGGAGATTCCAGGAGACAGGCAGTTACTCTAGGAGAGCTGGACAGGGCCGTAAAAGGTCCTTAACCCATCAGCAGGACCGGTATCTGCTCCTTGAGGAAAAGGATGAGCACTGCCAGAGCCCTACAAAATGACCTCCAGCAGGCCACTGGTGTGAATGTCTCTGACCAGATAATCAGAAACAGGCTTCATAGGGGTGGCCTGAGGGCCCGACGTCCTTTAGTGGGCCCTGTACTCACTGCCCGGCACCATAGAGCTTGATTGGCATTTGCCATTGAACATCAGAATTGGCAGGTCCACCAGTGGCGCCCTGTGCTTTTCACAGATGAGAGCAGGTCCACCCTGAGCACATGTGACAGACGTGAAAGGGTCTGGAGAAGCCATGTAGAACATCTTCCTGCCTGTAACATGTTTCAGCATGACCATTCTGGTGGTGGGTCAGTGATGGCCTGGGGGGGTGGGGTGCATATCCATAGAGGGATGCACAGACCTCTACTGGCTAGACAATGACACCCTGACTGCCATTAGGTATCCGCATGGAATCCTTGGACCCATTGTGAGACCCTACGCTGGTGCAGTGGGTCCTGGGTTCCTCCTGGTGCACGACAATGCCCGGCCTCATGTGGCAAGAGTATGCAGGCAGTTCCTGGAGGATGAAGGAATTGATACCATTGAATGGCCCCCACACTTGCCTGACCTAAATCCAATAGAACACCTCTGGGATATCATGTTTTGGTCCATCTGCCACCAGGTTGCACCTCAGACTGTCCAGGAGCTCAATAATGCCCTGGTCCAGATCTGGGAGGAAATACCCCAGGACACCATCTGTCGTTTCATTAGAAGCATGCCCCGACGTTGTCAGGCATGCATACAAGCCCATGGGAGCCATACAAACTAATGAGTACCATTTTGAGTTGCTGCAATGACATTTCAGCAAAATGGACTCGCCTGCTGCATAATTTTTTCACTTTCATTTTCAGGGTGTCTTTGAATTCAGTCCTCTGTAGGTTTATAACTTTCATTTCTATCAAGCGATGGGCATCCTTTTGTCCCTAACATATTACCCAGTCCATATCAGTATAAAGATCCAGCATATTTTTCCCTATTGAGATATGATATGTTTTCAAAGTGTTCCTTTCATTTTTTTGAACAGTGTATGTGTGTGTATATGTGTATATACACACACATACATACACATACAGTATACAGTGGATATAGAAAGTCTACACACCCCTGTTAAAATGTCAGGTTTCTGTGATGTCAAAATATGAGACCAAGATAAATTATTTCAGAAGTTTTTCCATCTTTAATGTGACTTATAAACTGTACAACTCATTTGAACAACAAACTGAAATCTTTTAGGTGGAGAGAAGTAAAAATAAAAAAACTTAAATAATATAGTTGCATAAGTGTGCACACCCTTAAACTAATACTTTGTTGAAGCACCTTCTGATTCTATTACAGCACTCAGTCTTTTGGGTATGAGTCTATCAGCATGGGACATCTTGACTTGGCAATATTTGCCTACTCTTCCTTGCAAAAACACTCCAAATCTGCCAGATTGCGAGGGTATTGCCTATGCACAGCCCTCTTCAAATCACCCCACAGATTTTGGATTGGGTTCAGGTCTGGCTCTGGCTGGGCCATTCCAAAACTTTATCTTCTTCTGGTGAAGCCATTCCTTTGTTGATTTGGTCATGCTGAAAGCAAAAGCCTGAAGATTTTGTGCCAATATTGACTGGTATTTGGAACTGTTCTGACTAAGGCCCCAGTTCCAGCTGAAGAAAAATAGCTCCAAAGCATGATGCTGCCACCACCATGCTTCACGGTGGGTATGGTGTTCTTTTGGTGATGTGCAGTGTTGTTTTGCGCCAAACATATCTTTTGGAATTATGGCCAAAAAGTTCAACCTTGGTTTCATCAGACCATAATACATTTTCCCACATGCTTTTGGGAGACTTCAGATGTGTTTTTGCAAAATTTAGCCGGGCTTGGATGTTTTTCTTCGTAAGAAAAGGCTTCCATCTTGCCACTCTATCCCATAGCCCAGACATATGAAGCATACAGGAGATTGTTGTCACATGGACCACACAGCCAGTACTTTCCAGCTATTCCTGCAGCTCCTTTTATGTTGCTTTAGGCCTCTTGGTAGCCTCCCAGACCAGTTTTGTTCTCGTCTTTTCATCAATTTTTGAGGGACGTCCAGTTGTTGGTGATGTCACTGTTGGTGATGTCACTGTTGCGCCTTATTTTCTCCACTTGATGATGACGGTCTTCACTGTGTTCCATGGTATATCTAATGCCTTGGAAATTCTTTTGTACCCTTCTCCTGACTGGTGCCTTTTAACAATGAGATCCCTCTGATGCTTTGGAAGCTGTCTGCTAACCATGGCTTTTGCTGTCGGATGTGACTAAAAAAACGTCAGGAAAGACTTACTAGAACAGCTGCACTTTATTTGGGGTTAATCAGAGGCACTTTAAATGATAACATTTGTGTACTGACTCCTATTTAACATGATTTTGAATGCGATTGCTTCATTTTGAACACAGCTACATCCCCAGTTATAAGAGGGTGTGCACACTTATGCAACCACATTATTTTAGTTTTTTATGTTCACATCTATGCATGTACAGGTGCGCGTCGCATTATTATACAGTATATAGCACCAACAGTTCGCTCAGCGCTGTACATTACAATGGGAGACAATACATGAGACAGTACAATAACAATACAATGCGATACACGAGGGGTTCGAGGGCCCTGCTCCTTGGAGCTTACAATCTAAGAGGTCCTACCTGCGAGAAACAGTCTTGATCCTTTTTTAAAATCGCACTGTACCAAACATCAAGGTTCTGCGGCACCATGAGCTTTGATTTGCATGCAGTTGCTGATGCATGGGGGTTCCATTAACAATTAATGGCACCCCTGTGCATCTGCTAAAGAGCATCGCATTTCTGTGCATGTCAGGACAGCCGCAATATTTTTTAACCTCCCTAGCGGTATGATTATTTCAGATTTTTGGTGCTGAAAGCAGTACATTTTTTTGCATGGAAATATGTAGTTTTTTTTATTGTAGGCCTGTAATTTTTAGGAATAACTCACTGAAATCTGTCCGAACAAGAGTCTAGTAAACATCCCGGGTATGACAAAATGTGAAACACAAAATCATAAATTATAATTTAATAAATAATCATAAAAAATAATAATATAATAATAATAAATTTAATTCAATAATATAATCAAACCAAAAACACTGAAATTTGAAATAGAGCGCCAAGTTCGCACATTGCTGAGCAAAGTCGCAAAATCGTTTTCAGTGTCTGATGATGAATTTCCCCACGAATCATTATCACTCAATTCTGCAAGTGGTTCTAATTTACTGTCGCTGTTCTCTAGCTGATCTAAACCCGCTTTTGACCTAAAGGGACACTTTTTTGATGCCATGGACGTTTCTCAGTTTCCAGGCAGAAAGAACAGACAAAATGCAGGCGGACAAAGCACTAGGAACAAAATGTGTGTGAAATGGGTTGAAACAGCAATTTTTTACTATGTAAAATTTGGAAAAAAATTAAATTTTTTAAAATTTTCAAATTTCCCGCCGCCGGGGGCGGCACCCGTACTTCCCAACGTCACAGGGACCGGAACACAGAAGTCGGATGCCGGCATCAGCCGGAGTAGATGGCCGGGGATGCTGCAGGGGACACATCGCGGGAGCGCAGGACAAGGTAAGCTCTGCAGGGACTCCCTATGCAGCACCGCATGGTAAGCCTGAGTGTAGCTCGGAGTTACCGCTTTTGGTACTGAAACTCTACCCCGAGCTACACTCGGGAATACCGCCAGGGAGGTTAATGCCCTCCAACGGCAAGTCTAAGGGCCGGTACACACTAATACGCTTTTCATATGTTCCCAATGACTTACAATGGAAGGTGCTTTTGAAAAATTGCACCAAACCTGAAACATGCAGGATTTCTGTGCAGTGCAGTGCACCTGTAGTGTGGACAGTTACCAAATATTTAACAGGGAATAGTTTTCATGTGCTTTTTGTTGTCCTGGAAAACCACAGCAAAAACAAACCAGTGTAAAAAAGGGACCTAAACCGCTTGACAGGCCTAAAGGAAAGTAGAGATTTCTCAGTGAGGAGAAGGGAGGAGGTACTCCACTTCGGTCTTCTCCATTTCTGGATGTGGGTCGATAATGAATACAAACACACAGCCGCTCCCCCGTGTCAGCTGAGTCCCAGCAGTGGCAGGAGGTCACGTAATACACAGTGACTAATGTGACATGTACATTCCTGTGAGAAATCCAACATAGCCTCCTTTTTGAGACAAAGTGTGAACTTCACTTGCGGTTCACTTCCATCCTAAACTGCGTGGTTATCCGATAAAAGCATTTCAGATGTCCTTTCAGTGTCCTTTCCAGAAAACTGTGATTGCTGTTTTGAAGGCTGTGCCAACAGTGACAAGGTCATTGACGGTAGGGACTCTGCAGCGACTCTCGTGGATGAAATTAGATAAATATCTAAAGGCTGTTTGTAGCAACCATTCTGGTTGCTTCAACCAACCTCTCAGTATGATCCCACCACTTCTGCAGCGTCCCTACGTAAATGCACTTGTCATTTGTTTCATTGTTTTCGGTCTCAAGCCCTGATGAAGGGGGTGGTTTTGGACCCCTGAAATGTGTTGGGTAATCTGTCTATGAATTGTCTCCCTAACTTTTATTGGAATAAAGTCGTATCTGGACCTCTTAGCAGTGCTGTGGAGCTTCAATTTACGTTTTTGACAAACAAATCTTTAAAGTGGAAGTTCATTGCATCTGAGCAAAAACACAATTTCTATTTTAATTCATTGTTAATATTCAAAGCAAACTTGCTCATCCATCTATGTCTCCTTGCTTTATTTTGCTGAGAAATAATTTTGAAAAACACCCCCCTGGAATTTCTGGCCATCTTGAGTTAAGGGCAGAAGATTCATGTAGCATTTACTTCCTGGAATCCATCTGTTCTCCCTCCCCTCTTGAAGACTTCTGGGATGTATGACATCATTTGCCTAGGCATGGAAATCAGGAAGGAACTGAATAAATGTAAATGCAGTAAACATGCTTGAGGATTAAAAATAGTCAATGTTGCTTGAGAGAGTGAAATTCCACTTTAACCACTTGCTGTCCGCCTGCTGTTTTATAAACGACAGGACGGTGGCACTCCAGGGGCGGGTTGCCGTTCATAAACGGCACCCGCCATTTCTAGCTGTGCACACTCCCTGGGAGCGTGCAGCACCGCGATCTGGTGCCCGCTGTGTCCTCCAGACACAGCGAAACACCGATCGTAGGATGGGACCTCTGTACGAGGACCCGATCATGTGATCACTGATTGACCAATCAGTGATCACATACAAAGTAGTAAGCAAAATGTCAGTTGTGACATCATTGCTTACTACGTGTGAAATCTGTGAATGATCACAGAGGTCACATGGTACAAGGCTATTCACAACAGCTCACTCAGTATTTCTCAATGGCTGCAAGAATGCAGACAGAGAGAAATGATTGCTTTTACATCCTATATGGGTGTAAAAGCAATCACTGTAAAAAAAAAAAAAAAAAAATCTTCATCACCCCCACAAGTAGTACAGTGTCACCTGCTAGGGTGACAGTATGTAAAAAAAAACCCCATAAATAATAATATAAAAAAATAAAATAAAAATGTAAACAAAATGTTTAAAAATTATAATTTTTGGTTATAAACTAATTTGGCTTTTTTTTTTTTACTAAAAATATAACGGAATACATTTTGGCCAAGATTTATGATGAAAGATTATTTATTTGCAAAATTTTATAGGAAAAACACTTTTATTCAAAAATTTTTGGACTTTTTCATTTACATAGCAAAAAAAAAATAAAAATCCCAGTGGTGAATAAATATCACCAAAATAAAGCTTTATCTGTCTCAAAAAAATGGTAAAAAATTCATATGGGTACAGTGTTGCATGACCGCGCAATTGTCATTCAAAGTGTGATAGCGCTGAAAGCTGAAAATTGCCCTGGACAGGAAGGGGGTAAAGTGTCTGGACAGGAAGTGGTTAAGACCATTAGGAGCCATTAAGTGTGTGTGTGTTGTTTTACATATCCCTGTGATGTCATTATGGGGTAGAACACTATCCATATTTTTCTGAGATATTTATCCAGCTCATAATGTTCCATCAATAAGAACAACCTCCTACGTGAAAGTGTGATGTTCAGACCCCCAATACTTCTCATCCACTTCTCCAAGTATGGAAAAAGATCACCATGCTTTCCTGTCCCCTTAGGACTGGGGATGCCCCGATATCATGGTCCTACATTTGCAAAAAGAGAGAGGGCGCACCAGCCTAGCACATTACCATAATAAACCGTTTATTGATAAAAGCAAAATGGATGTACTGTATACTCACAAACAACTGTGAACCACAACCTCCTCCACTGGCTTCCCATTGCCGAATGAATAAAATTCAAAACATTAACCATACCATATAAAACCATTTATAACTCCGCCCCAAATTACATCACCAATCTTGTCTCCAAATATCACCCAAACCATCCTCCCACGACCTCCTGCTCTCTAGCTTCCTTGTCTCCTCCTCCCATGCTCGTCTCCAGGACTTCTCTAGAGCCTCCCCATCTTTTGAAACTCTCTACCCCAATCTTTCTGACTGTCGCCTACTCTGCCCATTTTTAGGCAATCTCTGAAAACCGATCTCTCCAGGGAAGCCTATCCTGCCCTCAGCTAATAATGGAATCTTCTACTCCTCCTATCAGTCCATCCCCCACAGTTACTACCTTTTGTACCACTAGCCCCTCCCTCTTAGATTGTAAGCTCCCAGGATCAGGGCCCTCCTATCCCTCTTGTATTGAACTGTATTGTTGCTGTATTGTCTCCCTTATATTGTAAAGCACAGAGAAAACTGCTGCTTACTCTGGTCACTCTTAGGCGATCTCTGAAAACCTATCTCATCAGGGAAGCCTATCCTGCCCTCTGCTAATAATGGAATCTTCTACGAGTCCATCCCCCACAGTTACTTCTTTTTGTACCACTAGCCCCTCCCTCCTAGATTGTAAGCTCCCAGGATCAGGGCCCTCCTATCCCTCTTGTATTGAACTGTATTGTTGCTGTATTGTCTTCCGTTATATTGTAAAGCGCTGAGCAAACTGTTGGCGCGATATAAATCCTGTATAATAATAAATAAAACTGTTGGCGAGATATAAATCCTGTATAATAATAAATAAAACTGTTGGCGCGATATAAATCCTGTATAATAATAAAACTGTTGGCGAGATATAAATCCTGTATAATAATAAATAAATCTAGTGCTATATAAATCCTGTATAATAATAAATAAAACTGTTGGCGCGATATAAATCCCGTATAATAATAAATAAAAGTGTTGGCGCGATATAAATCCTGTATAATAATAAAACTGTTGGCGTGATATAAATCCTGTATAATAATAAATAAAACTGTTGGTGCTATATAAATCCTGTATAATAATAAAACTGTTGGCGTGATATAAATCCTGTATAATAATAAATAAAACTGTTGGCGCTATATAAATCCTGTATAATAATAAATAAAACTGTTGGCGCGATATAAATCTTGTATAATAATAAATAAAACTGTTGGCGAGATATAAATCCTGTATAATAATAAATAAAACTGGTGCTATATAAATCCTGTATAATAATAAATAAAACTGTTGGTGCTATATAAATCCTGTATAATAATAAATAAAACTGTTGGCGAGATATAAATCCTGTATAATAATAAATAAAACTGTTGGTGCTATATAAATCCTGTATAATAATAAAACTGGTGCTATATAAATCCTGTATAATAATAAATAAAACTGTTGGCGCGATATAAATCCCATATAATAATAAATAAAACTGTTGGTGCTATATAAATCCTGTATAATAATAATAACCTCCTCAAGATCATCAAAGACCATATTGTTCGATCCCCTGCACATGCTCCTTGCCTTGCGTAGTCACCACCTGGATCAGTTTGGTTTACACATTTCAAAGGGGCATCCCCTCTTCATCAGAGCCAAGCTCTGATGAAGAGGGGATACCCCTTGAAATGCAAAAGACAAATTGATCCAGGTGGCATCTTATCAAGGCAAGGAGCACTTGCAATGGATCGAGCAATATGGTCTTTGATGATCTTGATGAGCTTGTGGTTCGCAGTTGTTTGTGAGAATACATTCATTATGCTTTTATCAATCATTGGTTTATTATGGTAATGTGCTAGGCTGGTGCGCCCTTGTTGTCTTTTTTTGCTTTTGTAGTATCATAATGTTCCATGTAGTACACAGCACAGGTACGCTTACAAATGAGGTGTCAAGAGCCGGACGGTGAAATATGACAGAGGCGCTCTTTGACTGGCGGAGGACCCGTCTCCTAACCAGCCGTCAAGGGCACCGCTTTCCAAAAAAAAAGTTCATTAATATTAATTTCCACTAATATTATATTTGACTGTGATTCATCCATTATTAATACACGGGAGATTGAACGCGTGCATTAGCTGTCTGACAAATGTTCTTCAAGAGAGACTAAATTAGCGGCATCCTCTGTACTCTCACGACTGAGCCCCAATGACAGACTGCTATTAACGGCGCCGGGTATCAGTGAATGGTATCAGTGTCGGATAATTAAAGTTGCTATCGGCTTGGGAGCAGCTCATCTGAGAGTGTGAGAGCATACGTCCTGCAAATAAGCCGAGGCAAATCACTGCAGTGATTCCAGGTCAGCCCGCAATTAACACTTTTTTTTCGCCTTCTGTGCCGCCTTATCGTGTTTGAGTGCAGACTGCGGCATTGGGTGCAAGCAGAGCGACACCAGCGTAAAATGGGGTTGTATCAAGGTTATATATAAAGTCAAAGATTACCCCAATCCTGGAATATATTTCTTTTTCTTTATTTTCAGTTTAAAGCTGATGGGCAGCACAGTGGGTAAGTGGTTAGCACTTCCGCTTGGCAGTACTGGGGTCATTGGTTCGCATCCCAACTACGGCACCACCTGCCTGGAGTTTGCATGTTCTCCCTTTGCCTGCGTGGGTTTCCTCCAAGTACTCCGGTTTCCTCCCACACTCCAGACTGTCCATAATTTTAACCACTTCAAGTCCGGACACTTTTATCCCCTTCCTGTCCAGGCCAATTTTCAGCTTTCAGCGCTATCACACTTTGAATGACAATTGCGCGGTCATGCAACACTGTACCCATATGAATTTTTTAGCTTTTTTTTTTTATTTTTAGCTGTGGTTTACTACCGCTTTAATTGAACAAGCTGAAGTTAGAAGCTAATAAATGCAGATATATGCCGAGCGCTGATATAAAAAAGCTGCTAGCGCAAAGTATAATGGCAACAAATCCCAAAGAACATGTAAAATAAAGTGCAGAGCTAAACATTAAATGTCATCATTAAGTGCAAAATTGACAATAAAGTGTATAGACAATAACACTGAAGTGATTAAGTGGTATGATACATATATATCCAGCCAATAATAAAACAAGATGATGAAAAACTGATACAAATAAATAAAAAAAATGTCCGTGGTACTACAATGCACAGTAATACCAATGCTGAATATCCAAAAAAGTGCTCCAAATCCAGTAAGGAAATCCACCACCGCTAATGGCTATGCACTCACCAGAAAGCTACTGGTAAAGTAGCATTAATGCTGATCTCTTAGATTGTAAGCTCCCAGAATCAGGCCCTCCTATCCCTCTTGTATTGAACTGTATTGTTGCTGTATTGTCTCCCTTATATTGTAGACACATACCAAAATGGACGCCACTCCTTGGCGCGGGCGCGGTGGCATGAGGTCAGCACGTAAGGCTCCACCCAATGCGTTTCATGCGCATGCATGTCCTCAGGGGTATGCCCATTACCGACGTCATGGACAAACTCCATTTAACCTCCTTAGCAGTTTTCCCGAGTGTAGCTCGGGGTAAAATTTGAGTACCAAGAGCAGTAGCCCCGAGCTACACTCAGGCTTACCATGCGGCGTTGCTCAGGGGGTCCCTGCAGCACTTACCTTGTCCTTCGCTCCCGCGATGTGTCCCCTGCACCGTCCCCGGCCATCTCCTCCGTCCGATGCCGGCATCCGGCTTCTGTGTTCCGGTCCCTGTGATGTCGGGACGTACGGGCTTTTTATTTTTGCTGTCATTGCTGTTTCAATGCATTTCACATACATTTTGTCCAGAGTGCTTTGTCCGGCGCCCTGCCTGCATTTTGACTGTTCTTTCTGCCTGGAAACTTAGAAAGGTCCACGGTGTCCAAAAAGCGTCCCTTTACGTCAAAAGCGGTTTTAGATCAGCGACAGTAAATCAGAACCACTTGCAGAATTGAGTGATAATGATTCGTGGGGGAAATTCGTCATCAGACACTGAAAACGATTTTGCGACTTTGCTCAGCAATGTGCGAATTTGCCTCTGTATTTAAAATTTCAGTGTTTTTGGTTTGATTATATTATTGAATTAAATTTATTATTATTATATTATTATTTTTTATGATTATTTATTAAATTATAATTTATGATTTTGTGTTTCAAGTTTTATCATACCCGGGATGTTTACTAGACTCTTGTTCGGACAGATTTTAGTTATTCCTAAAAATTACAGCCTACAATAAAAAACTACATATTTCCATGCAAAAAAATGGTACCGCTTTCAGCACAAAAAATCGGAAAGAATCATACCGCCGAGGAGGTTAAATAGCCTGCAGGCCCAATTGACGGGTGCCATTTTCTAGAAGTTCACAGACAAGGAAGCGCTCACCAAATGTATTCCCATTACAGGAGCCATGAATCCGAAGTCTGTGAGGTAAAACTTACAACGCTAATAACTAATTAAATGACAGCGGGTAAATAAAAAGGGAAAAATAAATCTGTGGTAATCTATACCAGTTTAATGGATATCAAAGGGAAGATGACAATCTCCGATGACAATTTAATGGATATCAAAAGGGAAGATGACAATCCCCGATGCCAAAAGCCACGCACACTTTTTAATTTATTTTTTATCAGTTTTTCATCACCTTGTTTTATTATTGGATTGACATATATGTATCATACCACTTAATCACTTCAGTGTTATTGTTTATACACTCTATTGTCAATTTTGCACTTAAAGCAGAGCTCCACTCAAAAGGGGAAGTTCCGCTTTAAGGACTGCTCCTCCGCTCCCCATTAAGGATTGGCACCTTTGGGTAGCGGGTACCTGAATTTGACAGGTACCCGCTCCCACTTCCGGTCCGATCGCCTAGGCGATCAGAAGCGTAAGGTGTCCTCCCTCCCTCCCTATAGTCTTTTGGGACACGTGACAGGTCCCAGAAGACTACAGGACCATTCATGAAGCGCAGCGCTACTCGGGCATGCGCAGTGGGTACCCAGCTGTGAAGCCGCAAACTGAACAGCTAGGTGCCCACACTGAAAATGCCAGCCTCCTGGAATACAGGACGGCCGGTGAAGCAGAAGCGAGCCTGATTTTGCACTCTCCAGCTTTAGTAAATAAACCCCCAAGCATCGATCACGTGAAGGTTAGCTCAAAAATTACTTTATGGTAAACGTGATACTAATTCAAAATATATATCTATTTACTGCAAATACACTTACTTTGGAGAAAGTCTGTTTGTCCCGGTTCAAGCATTGCTTGCGTCCTTTAGGACCCCTGTACAAAGCAGTAATGAGGCCCCCCAGTCAGTCTAGAACTTGTTAGAATGTATCCCTTTGAACTGGTGCCGTCTGATACTTCCCTCTTTAATACTGAAAAGTGCAGGTCATTGCCATTCCATTTCATTTGGAACACCGCACATAAACGCTTTGACCTTTCATGGCCTCCAGTCCCCAGACACCGAGCTTTGTGAGAAGTAAATACAAGGCCAAAGGTCACGCTGTTTAAGAATTGATTTTTATAGATTATGAGAGGAGCTTTCATTGAGCTTTCTGTGCTAGAATACATATTGACATAGCGTAAATGTACTCTTAATTTTACCTGTTTATCTAGCACTGACTATTCTACAACAGAAACTATTTCCACCGTGCCCTGCCCCCAAGGAACTTGCTAAACTAATTGACTTGTACCCCCTCCCCCCCTCATTGCCCCAGTAGTCCTCATGGAGCTTACAATCTAAGGTCCTTAGCAGGGGCGGACTGACAACTCATGGGGCCCCCGGGCAATAGGGGATCATGGGGCTCCTGTGTCCTTGCCCAAACTCAAAAAAGCCTATGAAAAAGGTACCAGGGGCCATTCATGGGGCCCCCTACTGACCCTGGGCCCTCGGGCAGTGCCCAAGTTTCCAAATGGTCAGTCCGCCCCTGGTCCTTAGCTTACATGAATGCATAGACTTACTAGGGTCAATTATTCCTTCATGCAGGTACTGCCATGGCTGTGGTTCCAGCTAAGGAACCCAGTGCTGTATGGCTGATGTGCGAACAACTAAGCCACTGTGCTACCCGTTTTTATGCTTACGTAATCTTAACAAGCAGTTAAAGAAAATTTTTTGTCCAAGCCCTCCCTGATCTCTGTATTCATAGGTGCCATGGAGCGATTAATCCTCAAAGTTTGAAACCGACGCATTGAAGTTCTTCAAGTCAGGTCTTGGCAATTCGCTCTCTCCTCTCTTGCTGTGCACATGCTCTGTGTTTATTGAGATTCGGAGGTTGACAGGCTGCTGAGTCACTACTGGGAGGGTTGTAGAATGGGCTACATTGCTGAAATAAAAGCCCGATGTAAAGCCCCCCCCTTAAGCTTCCTTTTTTTTTCTGATGTCTTCTGCCCCATCATGTAATGCACAGGGTGGCTTTCCTCTTCCAATCTTCTCCCATCAGTGGGTGGCTCTGGATGGTGCGAAGAGTGGCACTATCTGTGCTACGCTTTGTATTAATATATTGTGACTGCAGGGTGAAATGGTGACAGCCCTCAGGGGTGGCACCAAGACATCCGGCACTCAGTCTTTTCAGTGATGCCTGAACCTGGAACACTAAGGATATCTTGTGAAGAAGAGCTACTGTGGAATGAAGGTGAGTATTTTAGCCAGAGCTGTTAAGGAGACAATTTAAGAAGAAAAAAAAAATTCAACTCAGGGTTGTGCTTGAAATATTCTTCTTCTATAAATTTTAGGAATAAGTTACTCCTTAATGCATGCGGCTTCATAGGCCAGTAAGGCTTTTAAAAACAAATTTACTGCTTTGTATAGATGAATATCTTTAGCCTGGCCAACAGCATTCAGGTATTTCTTCATAGGTGTATTTTACCTGAAGTGGTCCTGCTGACACATATTTGACCTCCCTTTAGGCTTCATCAAGCTGCCTTTCCATTCCTAGTGACTTGTTATGGGAGAAAAGCATCCCATGTACACAATCCCTGAAAGGGCTGCTTTGCACAACCTGGAGGAGATTTGGTGCAGCTCTGCATAGTAACCAATCAGCTTTTAGATTTTATTGTCAAAACTTAATTAAACAAGCTGAGTTAGAAGCTGATTGGTTACTATGCACAGCTGCACCAGATTCTGTGTGCACCAGTTTTAGTAAATTCCTCCCATTGTGTCTGGACACCTATAATCAACAACTAGAAGAACAGTGCAGTCAGGATTATGATGTGTAAGTGGTTTTGCGGCAACAGTGCTTGACCTATGCGGGCCTATGTTGGCTTTGCGGCAACTCTGCCTGCCCTATGCGGGCCTATATTGGTCTTGCGACAACACTGCCTGCCCTATGTGGGCCTATGTTGGTTTTGTGGCAACAATGCCTGCCCTATGTGGGCCTATGTTGGCTTTGCAGCAACACTGCCTGCCCTATGTGGGCCTATGTTGGTTTTGTGGCAACAATGCCTGCCCTATGTGGGCCTATGTTGGCTTTGCAGCAACACTGCCTGCCTTATGCGGGCCTATAGTGGTCTTGCGACAACACAGACTTCCCTATGAGGGCCTGTGTTGGTCTTGCGACAACACTGCCTGCCCTATGCGGGCTTATGTTGGCTTTATGGCAACACAGTCTGCCCTATGCGGGCCTATGTTGGTTTTGTGACAACACATCCTGCCCTATGCGGGCCTATGTTGGCTTTGTGGCAACAATGCCTGCCCTATGGGGGCCTATGTTGGCTTTGCAGCAACACAGTCTGTCCTATGCGGGCCTATATTGGTCTTGTGACAACACAGTGTGCCCTATGCGGGCCTATGTTGGTCTTGCGACAACACTGCCTGCCCTATGCGGGCCTATGTTGGTTTTGTGACAACACGTCCTGACCTATGCGGGCCTATGTTGGCTTTGTGGCAACAATGTCTGCCCTATGTGGGCCTATGTTGGCTTTGCAGCAACACTGCTTGCCCTATGTGGGCCTATATTGGTCTTGCGACAACACAGACTTCCCTCTGAGGGCCTATGTTGGTCTTGCGACAGCACTGCCTGCCCTATGCGGGCCTATGTTGGCTTTATGGCAACACAGTCTGCCCTATGTGGGCCTATGTTGGTTTTGTGACAACACTTCCTGCCCTGTGCGGACCTATGTTGGCTTTACGGCAACACTGTCTGCCCTATGCGGGCCTATGTTGGTTTTGTGACAACACTGCCTGCCCTATGCGGGCCTATGTTGGTCTTGCGACAACACTGCCTGCCCTATGCGGGCCTATGTTGGTCTTGCGACAACACTGCCTGCCCTATGCGGGCCTATGTTGGATTTGTGACAACATTGCCTGCCTTATGCGGGCCTATATTGGTCTTGCGACAACACAGACTTCCCTATGAGAGGCTATGTTGGTCTTGTGACAACACTGCCTGCCCTATGCGGGCCTGTGTTGGTTTTGCGGCAACACTGCCTGCTCTATGCGGGCCTATATTGGTCTTGCGACAACACTGCCTGCCCTATGCGGGCCTATATTGGTCTTGTGACAACACTGTCTGCCCTATGCGGGCCTATATTGGTCTTGTGACAACACTGTCTACCCTATGTGGGCCTTTATTGGTCTTGCGACAACACTGCCTGCCCTATGTGGGCCTATGTTGGTTTTGTGACAACACTGCCTGCCCTATGCGGGCCTATGTTGACTTTGCAAAAACCTGGCCCTGGCCACAGGTATACACCATATGACCACTCAAGGTGGAAGTTGATTCTAGAGAAACTGTCACTTTACCTATTCAGGTGTACATATGTGTAGACTCGCATAACACTGGGGGATCGCAGGGAGTGTGATTTTAAATGTCTTTTAAGCTACCATTCTGTTTCTTTGATCCTGTGGGTTACTGCAACAAAGCCATGCAAAAATACAGCGATAACCTAATAAATGTCATGTCAGTAGTGTTCTTGGTGAGCCTTCAGGCCTGACCCAAGCCCTTCCAAACAACAGAGTTGGTTTGTAAGGAAATTCAAAATGTAATAGCTGCAGTATGTCCAAAGTGTAGTGTGCGTTCACCATCCACAGATCTGATTACATTATTAAACTTTTTGTTATTCCCTTTTAGTCGGATAAATATACCATTGAGCGTAGTTTATCCAATAGGTCTAAAAACAATACCCTGGAGATCCTGCCAGAGTGAGCGCCTAACATCCTTTGTTTTCTGCCTCTGCTGCACTGAATTCTCAAACAGTGTTATCAGCCCTGTCCAGGTTTCATCTGTGAACTACAAAACATCACCTTGCTCATCTCCTTAACATATAGGGTTCTGTAGTCCAAATCAAGAGTGACAACGGCTTTGGGTGACAACGGTGCTTCTCTATGGATGCAGTACGGTGGGTGTTGTCACTGTAGAAATAGGAAGTGTTTCTGGTTGGATCACTAAGTCCAAAAAAAAGGGAAAAACTAACCTAGCCACCGCATTTCAGGAAATATATAATATTTTTGTTCTAGGTATACTTACGGCTGCTCTCTTCTCCTTAAAAAAAAAAAAACTATTTGCAACACAACAAGTTCTCAATTGTTTTTGGCCCTGAAACATGGGCAGATCATTTTCATTGTCAATGAGCTCTCTTCAACTCTAAATTGCTTTGTACACCATAGAAAAGCTTTTAGTAATGTTCAAATCAATTAACAAGGCCAAAGGGTGCAGCTCGTCGGACAAGGCGATGCAACGTTGCCTTAGAAACCAAATTATTTTTTTTTTCATCATTAAGAAGGATGGTCTGTCCAGGACCATCTGTAACACTTTCATGGATGGAGGGGATCACCATCTTGCCTTGCAATGTGCTACCAACCCCTGTGGCATCAGACAGGTTAAGCATTCATAACTATAGCTGGTCGATCTCCAAAGTACTGGCCATCTGCTGGATCGCAGTTCACTATATCTGCCGTCTTCCTATTACCCCTGCTATGGTTAAACCTTGAACACTTTGCAGTGGTTAATAAAAGATGGCTATGGATTGTGTATATAGGCCAGCCAACTTAAATACAGATTGGTGTTGGATTTTTGATGGTTTGAATTATTCAGGAGCATGATCTTTTTTTAAACATATGGATTAGACAATTCATTACGTCTCATAATTAATGTACACGTTCACATTATTATTCCGTAAGTAACCGTTGAGCTTTATGACCTTGAGCCAGAAGCTTGACATTGATTACAGAGCTATTGCTATTCTTGGTCTGCCAGCAGTCTGCAGAGGTACTACAACTGCTAACATACATGATTGTGGGCATTGGACTATATTCTGGCGGGGGAAGCAGAGGGACACCAATTGGGTCCCTGGCGCTTCCAAATAGCTGCAATTTTTACTGGTCGCTCCTTAACATGGTAATCTGACTATGAAGAACTGCACGTAGGCTGTGAGTCCCTTCAAAGTAAAGCATACCCTGCTGCAGAAGCACACTTTCCATGGGTCACATCATTGCTCCTTAAAGCCAAAGTGGTCATCAGGGGTGGACTGACAACTCATGGGGCCCCCGGGCAATAGGGTCCTGTGTCCTTGCCCAAACTCAAAAAAGCCTATGAAAAAGGTACCGGGGGCATCTCATGGGGCCCCCTACTGACTCCGGGCCCTCGGGCAGTGCCCGAGTTTCCAAATGGTCAGTCCGCCCCTGGTGGTCATTGAGGACCCCTATATGATGTAAAAGGCATCTGAAAACAAGCGTGCAGTTGCTGTTCAGTTTTGTTACTTTGTGCTATACCCCCATGCACCTTTCTAACAGCAGTTACCAGCTACTGGTGGTCGACTTGTATAATGGATACATGCTTAGTTTGCTCCTTATCCTGGACCTGAGCCCCCTGGACACCAGCAGGACCCTAGGTCTTGCGGGTGATATGGCTCTGACTGTTTCAGTTGGGTGAGGAATAGATTTTATTTTTGGTGCAGACTGTGGCGGTAAGATAGACACTGGCCCTACAGAACTGGGCCCAGGTGTCTGTCTCAATCGCCAGTATGGTAATTCTCCATTGGTCAAACCCCCTGGACACCTGCAGGGCCCTAGGTCGTGTGAGGGATACTGCTCTGACTGTTTCAGTTGGGTGAGGAATATATTTTATTTTTTGGTGCAGACTGTGGCGGTAAGATAGACACTGGCCCTACAGAACTGGGCCCAGGTGGCTGCCTCAATCGCCAATATGGTAATTCTCCATTGGTCAAGCCCCCTGGACACCTGCATGGCCCGAGGTCCTGGGAGGGATACTGCTCTGACTGTTGCAGTTGCATGCAGAATATTATTTTATTTTTTGGTACGAACTATGGCGATTAGGCACTGGACCTACAAAACTGGACCCAGGTGGCTGCCTAAATCACTGACATGATAATCCTCTATTGGCTAAGCCCCCTGGACACCTGCAGGGCCCTAGATACTGTGAGAGATACGCATCTCATTGGTGCAGTTGCATGCAGAATATTATTTTATTTTTTGGTGCGGACTGTGCAGTCAGGCACGGGCCCTACAGAACTGAATTGCTGATATGGTCATCCTTTAGTCTAGCCCATTGTACAGCTGCGTGGTCCTAGGTCTTGTGGATAATCTGGCTGCTACAGTCATGTGCAGGTTATGATTTTGGTAGAGACTGTGGCAGCCATGGACCCCCAGGAGGTCTGGGCCCTGGGGAGCCATCTTAGTTGTCCATATGGTAATCCACCCTTGCCTGGACATCAGGCAGCAGGTCCCGTTGATGACCAGCCTGACTTCTCAGTAGGCCACAGCTGTCTATAAACCGCCCCCTTTCCCCCTACAAATGTGATTAGGAGCCCTATTGGAAGGCATACTCTAATATATGTATAGTCTTCCTGTATCTCTTTAGTTCTTCTTTTCTGCCTACAGTAAAATTAACAACCTGTATAGCAGCCCCTAAATTGGGAGCTGTAGGGGTAACATTATACACCATGTAATCAATGGCATTAATACTCTATAGGTAACCAATTAAGTAGTAATAATGTCAGTTGTGAGCCAATTTCAATACAAATGCCAAGCACTGATGAGATTTACTAAAACTAGAGAGTGCAAAATCTGGTGCAGCTCTGCCCATAAACCAGTCAGCTTCCAGGTTTTATTGCCAAAGCTTCATTGAACAAACTGAAGTTAGGAGCCGATTGGGTGCCATGCACAGCTGCTCCAGAATTTGCACTCTCCAGTTTTAGTAAATCAACCCCAGTATGTCAGGCTTTGGGCTCATTCTTTCATTCAACTTTGATAAAAGACAAATACAAAAGGAATATTTAAAGAATGAATGTTCACCGGGGTCTGTATTTGGCCCGCAGGTTGCCAGTCTACCATTGAGACTTGGTAATGGCAGAGGTGCTGTTATAGGGCCCTGACATGGCAGAAGGGTTGCTTTAGATTGCCCATAGTTATTTGTTAACTCTGCAGTGATTTTGCTTAAGTCTAGGTTCACATCTGTGCGGGTGGTGCCGCTGCGGATCCACACAAAAATCCGTGCAGCCGCACCACCCACACAGACGAATACGGACCCGCGGGTGGGTGCCATTAATTCTAATGGCACGCCGCCCGCACTGGAAATCGCAATCGCACTGGGAACCGAGGTTCCCGTGCGGGCTGCAGTTTCCAAAGAAGTGCAGGGACTTCTTCCCTGCGTGTCCCAGTGCACGGGAGTCCATTTAAATTAATAGGCTCTTGTGCCCACGCAAAACGCAGCCCGTAGGAGCGCACAGATGTGAACCTGGGCTAAAAGTGGTTGCACTATCTCTGCAATGGCAGGCTACTGATCACATTGGGTCAGCATGCTTTATTTACATCTGTGCGGTCCTGAACACAGAATGCACTACAGAGGCACACAGACCTGCTTAGGCTCATCCTTCATACACATGTATGCATTAGTTGGCTGCTATCTGAGCAATGGAGGTGGCCCTTTTAGGATGCCTTTGGTGCATTCATCAATCAATAAACACTTGTCATAGTAAACCAGCCACCTCAAGATCTGATTGGCTTGTATTTGCACAGTTCACAGGTAGTAAATGGCTCCTGCACCAATAAACACTGAAAAAGATAAACTGGACGCATCTGCTGGTGTATATCATACAATAATTTCTATTACAACTTGGCGCATATATGTGCAAATTTATTGTATACCCATCTATCAGGTGTTCTAATTTCATAGCCTGTAGAGGCATTACAGCTGCCAGGCTGTATATGGGTTCTGTCGCCTATAGCTCTCAAGAACTACAAGTCCCATCCAGGGGCGGACTGACCATTTCGAAACTCGGGCACTGCCCAAGGGCCTGGGGTCAGTAGGGGGCCCCATGAGATGCCCCTGGTACCTTTTTCATAGGCTTTTTTGAGTTTGGGCAAGGACACAGGGGCCCCATGATCTCCTATTGCCCGGGGACCCCATGAGTTGTCAGTCCACCCCTGATCCCATCATTGCATACCAGCCATAAGTGATTGCTGTACAACCCTGCGCTTCCGATCTGATGGGGAGCTGCAAATCCCAGCATCTTTAGCCAGCATGGGACTACAAGTCACTGCATACTAGGCCAGGTCGACAAAGTGAACTGGATTTATGGTACGCAGCTGTTAAAGGACTACAAGTCCCAGCATGCCCAAACAACAGTTTTGCCGCTTTTATATACATGCATGGCTAGCCAACAACATTTGCCGTCAGCTGCAACTTCCCATTTATTGGGGAACTGCAAGTCCTAAAAAAAGCAACAGCACCCTAAAACTGCAACCTGTGGCCGTGAATAACTACACATTCCAGCATGTCCTAAAACTACACATTCCAGCATGCCCTAACAGGACATAGTGGGGTTTGTAGTCCTTTGACAGCTGCAGGGGTGCACCAGAGGAAGAGGGGGTGAGGATGGTTGAAAAATTAGGGGTTAAAAGATTTGATAGACGTACCTGACTTTAAGGTGTCAGCAAGACATGCTCAAGCAGCAGCTGACAGGTAGATTTGAGCGAGCATCTGTGCGTTTCCGCAGTCATCCTGAGATCTGTCAGACGTTTACCCATGTCACTCTTTACTGCCTACAGGTGTACAAGAAGAAAGCAGCCAGCACAGTGCGAGGAATCACTCACACACTGAAGGAACAGGAGGAAGATTTTTCTGGGAAGGCGGCCCGCCACCAGCGTGAGATGAAGCACCTCCACTGGCTCCTACAAGACAGGCAGGATGCGCTCAATGAAGTCTTGCAGCAGAAGAGGTAAGTCAAAGACAAGGCACAGCCAAGCAATTAGATGGAGGGGGAGGAGGGGGGCAGATGCACTGCTGGGGGCACCGTCCCTTTCATCGCAGTCCCATCTGCCGGTGGGGGGGCTTCACAAGCTGTGCCCTATTCACTCAGAAAATGGAGGTCTCCTTTCCCCCTCCCAGCTCCTTGAAGATAATCATCAACTACTGACTGCAGAGCCTGTGTCTTCCCATTCCCGGATTGTGCGGTCCTTTTCATGTGATGACACTGCTCAATGCACCCCACTGCACGGAGGCTGTGTACATCTTACTTTGTCGATATCACTTATAAAGCCACAGAAGGGGAAGTGACTTCATTTTGTCTCGGGAGCAGATAATTGGTTCCTTGATGCTAAGGCTGATGTGTAGAGGTGGACCGGAGGGAAGGATCCTCCTGCTGATAGAATTAAGGACAGGCTTTCTTGTCATCAGACATCAGCGGATAGGTGCGTCTGGTGAAAGTTGCACGGCGGCAAGCCTTACAGCCCTCAACTCTGCCGCTGGCGAAATTCGTGCTTTTTTCGACCATTAGTCGTGTGTGCTCGTCTGTGTTTACAGGGTCGTTCCACCCAAAACTGATGTTTCTGTTACAGGTGGGCTGTGGTGTGGTGAATCATCCACTGGGGGGTGTAATCGTGAGATCTCCTCTGGGGGGGTTCTGAATGTGCTTTTACGCGCTACACTGGTTTCTTCTGCCCAATGCCTCCCCAATAAACAAAGTAACTAACAAAGAGCCCATTGGTAATTCCTGAAACAGGTGGGTGGAGCTGGGAACTCAGGAACAAAAGTTTACCCTCCATAATAAGCTCAAAACAGAACGTCACCCTCTTAATTAACATGGACTATTTGTAATCCTTTTTTCTGCAAGGATTAGTAAATAGGAAAATATATCATATTTACTTGTTTGTTACTTTTTGTTTACATTTCTTCAGTTTCTTCCTGGTTTCCAGGCCTAGACAAGTGATACATCCCAGGAGTCTTCAGGAAGGGAGGAGGGGTTTTCTCAGCTAAGCACACTCGCCTGCTTGTATGCCTGAACTAAGGGCAGATGGATTCCAGGAAGTAAATGCTACACGAATCATCTGCCCGTACTGAAAATGGCCACAGCCAGAAATGCTAGGGGGCTGTTTTTCAAAGTGATTTCTCGTCAAAATAAAGCATGGAGACATGGATGGATGGGGGAGTTTGCTTTGAATATTAAAAATGAATTAATTAGCATTTTTGATTTGTGGTGCTCAGGGGCAGTGTAGTTCTGCTTTACGCTTATGTAGCGCGCCCCCTGAGAAGGCTTTAGCCCTTTTCCCCCCTTTAAAGCACACACAGCCAGGCACACAGCATTTTTGGATTTCTTCCAGTGGCTCCAAAGAACAGTCTGGGGTTTTTGGGGGTTTTATTAGGAATTAAGAACTTTGATAGGGGGTGGGAGCATGGATATCCCAAAACTGTAGAACTGAACAACTTGAGGACTCCTTAACTTAACTGGCTGCACTTAAAAGAAAAAAAAGAGAATGTCCCACAGGCCGTCTATGACTAGTACTTCCTCTAAGCTCTATCCAGTGAGCTTCTCCAGACCCGAATTGATCCCCGGACTCAGACTTACCAAGGTTCCAGCTATGCTTAGCTGGGGGGTCTATTTGCATTTTCCTGAAGACTTCCTCTAGAATTTCATATTGGGGTCTCCTCCAGCAAGACTGGACCCAAGAATACTGTACCCTGCTGCTCAAGCTTCAGACTATTTATAGGCCCTCTCACCACCTACTGGGCACACATCCTCAGGGATTGTCTGAAGTCCCATAAATATTCAGGCTGCCCACTCTGTCTTTCCTGTCACTCTGGTTTTAAAATCCTCTAGAACAGTGTTTCTCAACCTTTTTTCAGTCAAGGCACCCTTTAAATTTATAGACAGTCCCGAGGCACCTTTTAAAATTATGGACTGTCTTGAGGCACCCCATTCTAAAATGGGGTGCCGCAAGATTTTCCATAATTTTAAAAGGGCACCCCATTCTAAAATATGAAAAACTATTTTAATAGCTTTATATAACGCAGCAACATCCACACATATAGGATACCCAACATTAGAGGTGATTTATTCTTCCAAAGCAAACACACTTTTGCACGCTGGTACTGACTAGTATTCCAGTGTTTCTCTTCTCCCTGTTTTTCTCCCTCACTGAGCTAATGTGACCCCAGCACTGGTGGAGAGGGGAAGGGGAGGGTCAAACTAGGATTCTCTGCAGGCAACTGACATCCTCCTTATCAATTGATGAAGTCATTGGTTGACAGGATGTCGGCGGCTAGAAGGTCGTAATGGTGCACAATGAAAACCTGTGGCTTTGTGTAACTAAAAGACAGGCTTGTTCGATCCGCTGGCTTGTATACAAGTTTAGGGCAATTTTTAGAGATTTTGGCAAGGCACCCCTGAAGAAACCTCAAGGCACCCTAGGGTGCCTGGGCACCCTGGTTGAGAAAGGCTGCTCTAGAAGACAAGGGAAAATAACAGAGCAGCAGTCTGTGAAACACTGAGCAGACCTAAATAATCTACCCCTGCTCCTCTGGTCACAGAGGAGCCAAACTAAATTTACATAGCGGTCTATTCTGCACTAGAAGAGTGCTACATTAAGATGTGGAAGTTTAACATAGTTACATTAGTCCAGCTTGGACCAATGTAAGTATGTGTGTGTCATTCCTGTGGGATCCCCCTGTGGAAGGTGGAAATCACTGTAATAGTCACCCCTACTTCACCGCTACTACAGTAATCTCCACTAGCTTCCAGGCTGCATGCTGAGCAGCTGCCCTTCCCATCAATCTCAATTATTGCAAAGCCTTCACTAGCTGTTTGAGGGGGATAGGGATCCAATCAGAGAAGACTTTGCATTAACTAAGAAAATGCAAAGTGTTCTCAGAACGATGCCTATGCTTGAGCTGGCGGCCTCCTGTGTTCAGTAAACTGCTCGGCCCCTGAGCCAGAAACTAGGGGCTATCACTGTAGTAGTGGATTTCCAGCTTCCAGGGGGATCTCACGGGTATGGTACGTACACAGGGACGGACTGACCATTTGGAAACTCGGCACTGCCTGAGGGCCCGGGGTCAGTAGGGGGCCCCATGAGATGCCCCTGGTAACTTTTTCATAGGCTTTTTTGAGTTTGAGCAAGGACACAGGGGCCCCATGATCCCCTATTGCCCGGGGGCCCCATGAGTTGTCAGTCCGCCCCTGTATGTACATATTTACATTGGTCCAAGCTAGACCAATGTAACTCTGTAAAAATTGCTGTACCTAAACTTTCGCTTTAAAGCCCGACTCCAGGCAAACAATCGTATTTCAATACTGCATTCTACATAACTTACCTTACTCCTTAGCGTTGCGGCCATACGCATCTTTGAAGCCCATACTGCAGTGTTCCTCCCTGAACGTCCCAGTTTCCTCTATGTCCACTTTTGATTTCCTGCCTGTGGACCATCCGTTGTATGCTGTCCAATATATTAGCTGACACTTGTCCCCTCATCTCCCCCCCATGTACTTCTTCTGGAGCTGAGCAGTGTGAAAGGTCCCTGCCACTGAAAGTTTTGCTGACACCAATGGGAAAATGTCTGTCTCCTAAAAATTCTACTTATCTGGTTACCACATGCTTGCTTAAGACCTTAAAGGATAAGTTTACCTTTCATAACATGTTACACCCATATTCAGGATGTAACATGTTATGAAAGGACCGCTCCCCGCTCCCCTGCTTTGACAGCTAGCAGGAGATCTTCTCCCCCTGCTAGCTGTCAAAATAAAAAAAAAATGCGGCTATGTGGGTCTGCACCTGCCCAACCGCATCAGTCATACATAACAGTAAACATGCATGAAAAGTAGAAAACTAACTACTTAACTATGTACTGTATATATGGAGAAGGGGGATTGGGTAAAGCAGGGTCATATGGGAGTACAAAGTAACATAGCACAAGACAGGCCAAGACCAGGGCCAGAATGGGTTGCAAGTTCAGGGAGTAACAGATCCAGTATATAAAAGCACACCGGTAAACCGCAGAGGCACTGTGCGATTCCAGAGTTCAGGTTAAATACCTTCTTACAAGCCAGCATAATGTGCTGATTAATTGGTGAGACCTGTATTGTCTCCCGTTATATTGTAAAGCGCTGAGCAAACTGTTGGAGATATATAAATCCTGTATAATAATAACAAATGAATGAATGCACCACAAGTCTTCAAACTGATCCACGTGCTCCTCCACCAAACATGAACTTCAGTCTGCTTACCGGAGGTAAAGACCCCAAACTATAGGAGGCCAATAGCGTTTGAGGGTGAAATAACCCCAATAAACACCAGATCACACTGCAGCATGGACCACCAGCTCTTCAGATCTCTCACCACTTGCACGAATTAGTAGCTAGTTTGCGTCACTCATGGCCCCAGCAGGACCTCATTAAGCCACAGAAAAAGAGGCATGGAGGAACCAATAGTGCATTACCTGTAAAGGTAAATTTGTCTTTATTACTTTGCATAGATTTAACAGACAGATCATGAGAAGTATAAAGAACATGTACAGGTAAGTAAACAGAAAAACATCACAGATGTGGCTATGATCCAAGTGGATGTATGAAAATGATGCAGTACAACCGCAAGAGGGCAGGATCAATAACTCATAATACGGAGGTATAGCATAACATGGTATGAGGGGGTATCCCCAGGCGAGAAGTATGAAACAATATGAGAGAATTCCGTACAACCAAGAGTGTAAACCTAAACTGAGAAAGAGAAGGTAGAGAGAAAAAAAAAGGGGGGAGGGAGCCAGTGGAAAGGATATCGAAGGAGGAGAAGAGAAGGGGTTGTGAGACGGGGACGGCAGAGTGCATTACCTTTAAAAACAAGCCCTGTATTTTGCTCAAATGTATTAACAGACATGTATAAAGCAACAGCATAAATTCGCTCAAACAAGCACGCATGCGTCATGATGTCATCACCAAAGCCCCTCCCCTACGCATTTCGTCCATGTATCCATTCTCAGGGGGATGGGAAGTACTATGATCACCAGCTCCATCTAGCGGCCAAAATGTGGTATATTTTTCTGAAATACCTCAATCAAAAAATATAGTTAATTTTAAATGGAGCGTACAATCATAGGAAATCATAATATTAGAGAACATTTGTGAAGCCTGCATAAAAGCTTTTGGTATTCATCCAACATTTTTTTTTTTTATATTTATTGGGGGGGGTTCACATACTTTTGGGCATATACTAGGTGTGATGGTCGCCTATCCACAATCAGTTGGCCAGGAATTACAGGAGGCTGGTGTACAGCTTATCATATATATCATTCTATAAATCATGTGTGGGTGATAAGGATACGGAGAGAGCGATGAGCACGTATGTGCTTGTTGTTGTAAAGGCATAATTGGACTTTTTTTTTTTTTTATAGCCATTTGCTAGCCAATTATATGGAAGGCCTCGAGAACATTATTGCTCTCTATTAGCAACGAGCCGTGTACTTTCCTCCCGTCTTTCTAGAACTAGATGAGGAACATTATGGCTATTATCTGTGAGAGCTTGCAGAGGACCGGAGGAATAAAGTGTTGTGGACAGAGATAACAGCAATCCGTCACCAAGGATGCAGGCAGAGGCAAACTCGGCGGTGTCTCCAGCACCAGCAGCCAATCACAAGTTGTCAGGTTGGGTACGGCTCATTTGCAAGCCAGATGAGATGCTCATAGACTGGGTTACCTGCAGCTATGAAATAGAATCATCCTCCTTATTATTCTTCTTACAGTTAAAGCTTCATGACCCCCATTGCTTTTCATTTCCTTTCATATCTGTAGAATTTAAATATTGGCAGGCTGGTAATATCTGCCACTGGGGCTAGTTCACACTACAAACTTGAGCAATGCAGGTGTTAATGTAATATTTAAACCCTCAGCATTTTTTGAGCTTAATACATTGAGCATGAAAATAAACATTCCTCAAAAAACAATTTGTTAAAATTCTTACCCCAGAAGTTGCAGTTAAAGTGTTACTAATGAATAACACAAAAAACTGCGCAAAAATTAAATAAATAAAAAATAATCACAAATAAATAAATGTCCGTGCAAAAAAAAAAAAAAAAAATATATATATATATATATATATATATATAATATTTCAAACATAAGTCCTTATTCCCAATTCCCAAAAGGATTTTCAAGACAATGTTCCAAAATGTGCTTCCACCTAATCACCACGTGACAAATAATATTGACCGCACTCACCAGATGGAGGAGAGTAATAAGCCTCATAGGATATAAGGGATCCTATAGCCCCTCAAGAGGAACTCAAATCTCCTTCTTCACGCTGCTTAGATACAGCAATCGACTCCACTCTACTTCTCCATGGAATCCTCAATAATGTGCAAGGAAAGAAAGGCTACATAGTGTAATACTGCCACTCAATACCATATAAATCCATAGAATAAGGACACTCACATGTTTCAGTAAAATAACAGGCCTTGTTTAATAGCCTCAAAGGCTTCAAGAGAACAAGTTTCCAAATTGTAAATATAGGGATCTCACGCTTTAAGAATCACTGCAGAGGATGACCAGCTTTCCACTACTAAGATGGCCGCTTGAACCGCAAAAGTCGGCGTGCGTTCCAAATACCGGAAGTGACGTAGGCCAAGATGCCGGCAGACCGGAAGTGCGTCAAAAAGTGTTACTAAACCCACAACAGTAAAGTCAGTCTGTATATGCAGTAAAGCATGCTTGTATACAGCCGGCTGCCTCCTCGGAGTCATACTACTACACAGGGCGGACTGACAACTCATGGGGCCCCCGGGCAATTGGGGATCATGGGGCCCCTGTGTCCTTGCCCACACTCAAAACTCACCCAAAAAGGCCTATAAAAAGGTACCAGGGGCATTTTATGGGGCCCCCTACTGACCCCGGGCCCTCGGGCAGTGCCCGAGTGCTCGAATGGTCAGTCCGCCCCTGCTACTACAAGCCCCCTACTACAGATGGACTTGGACACCACCTCCACATGGACCTTCTACTAGCCCCCATTGCTGATGGTCCATGCCCAAACGCACACAAGGTAGATGCGTCTTAGCGCTCCCTCCCCCCACCTAAGCATGCTTGTTATGTGGAACCTAAGGGGTTAATCCTCTGCATTGTGTAAAAAGGCTGTTTGATCTTGTCTTCTCTAATCCTCCCCTTTTTCTACTGTCCCTGATTCATCTGCTGATGAATCTGCTCTGGGAGCAAGCTGCACATGCTTAGTTTGGTGTGTATTGCTAGAGAGTCTTGGGAGAGTGCATGTGATCTGCACAGGGCCAATCAGCGCTGTTCAGACAGAGGGTCAGGAGGTATGCAGCCGCATAGGACAATCAGGAGAGAATGAAAACTCCTCCTACAAGATTTAAGCAGTGTTCTGCTGGACGCTGATAGAAGTTAAAAGACTGCTCATGAGAAAAGATATTTACTAAAATAGCTGCATTTCCATGTACTTTGGGAGACCAGATATAGTGAATGCAGGGTCTGGGGAGACCAGATATAGTGAATGCGGAGTCCGGGGAGACCAGATATAGTGAATTCAGGGTCTGGGGAGACCAGATATAGTGAATACAGAGTCTGAGGAAACCAAATAGAGTGAATGCAGGGTCCGGGGAGACCAGATATAGCGAATGCAGGGTCCGGGAGATCAGATCTAGTGAATGCAGGGTCCGGGGAGACCAGATCTAGTGAATGCAGGGTCCATGGAGACCAGATATAGAGAATGCAGGGTCCGGGGAGACCAGATATAGTGAATGCAGGGTCCGGGGAGACCGGATATAGTGAATGCAGGGTCCGGAGAGACCAGATATAGTGTATGCAGGGTCCGGGAAGACCAGATATAGTGAATGCAGGTTCCGGGGAGACCAGAGATTATGAATGCAGGGTCCGGGGAGACCAGACATAGTGAATGCAGGGTCCGGGGAGACCAGACATAGTGAATGCAGGGTCCGGGGAGACCAGAGATAGTGAATGCAGGGTCCAGGGAGAGCAGATATAGTGAATGCAGGGTCCAGGGAGAGCAGATATAGTGAATGCAGGGTCCAGGGAGAGCAGATATAGTGAATGCAGGGTCCGGAGAGACCAGATATAGTGAATGCAGGGTCCGGGGAGACCGGATATAGTGAATGCAGGGTCTGGAGAGACCAGATATAGTGAGTGTAGGGTTCTGGGTTTAGTAACACTTTAGCGTTAAATACTGCTGGCTGCTGCTCTTTTGGTGCTGCTTTCCCAAACATTCAGTCTTCACAGGGAAAAGTTAACATTGGACAGTGCAGTTTCCAGTCATTGTGTTAGATTGGAGGAGGGGCAGCAGGGGAGTGCCTTGCCACTTTCTATCCTAGGCTACAGAGCTGTGTGTTTCTATTGATGCACATAGTGTAGGCAGACACAGTTCTAGTCCTGAATGCAGGGATGGCTCCACCTTATTGGGTCCCCTGATCGCTCCTCCTTCATGGTCCATAAGCCATCCCAGATTTTTTTTCTTTTACCTTGTTTTATCTTGTTACGCCTTGTGACATCACCAGGCCAAATCTTGCAGAGACAGCTCAGTTTCTATTGACTTAGGCATGCCTCCAGAACTACATCTCCCAAGAGCCCTATTTCCAGCACACAGTGTGCATGCAGGCTGTGTGCAGCTAAGGCAGCAGCACTGTATTTTTTTGGGGAAAGATTCAATTATACGTATGTAGGACAGCGTGGGGCGCATATAGACAGAGTTCTTGGTCTTGTCTCCACCCTGTTCAGGGTTTTTTGTGTAGTCAGTGAAGTCTTGTGGGCCCCTCCCACAGCTCTGCTCTCTTCACAGGCTATGTACAGCACAGTGATGATGTCCGTACTACTTTTACAAGGTGATATTTGGGTTTGCAAAGGCATTTGTTGAAACAAAGTGGATTTATATCCTTGGAATATATTTCATTGAAGGTTTTTGTAGACGGAGTTTAGATTTAAATGTATTCAACACTTTGTGGTCGGGAGAGATTTCATACACACATTCGTTGTAGCAGCCTTTAGAAGATAAAAAAAATGTTTTTCCAGAATAACCTTCTTTTGAAAAGGCTAAAAATAACCCGAAGCGGAAGGAGCCAATTGTAATTTCAGACTTTTTTTTTTTCGCTCTGTGAAACAATTGAATGTCTTTTCTTCTTCCAGACAAGTGGAAGGTGAACTTGAAGTCATCTGGGAGTCGACGTCCAATGAGAACAGACAACTGAAGACGCTCTTACACGACACCCTAAAGCAGACCAAGCACAACTTTGGAGATTTCCAGCACAACTCCGCCATTGGCTTCAGTTACTGCGAAGTGAATTCCTTCTCTCACCAGGACGAGCCAGCTGGCTAGAGCCGAAGACGAGCAGCTTATCTCCATATTAATAAATCTCATGTTACTTTTCAATTTCCGTAAGTAGTGTGTGCCAAGGCCAGGATTATGCTGCTCCTGGTATCTGGACTTGGCGTTATCATAGATGGCGAGCCAATTTTTTTTTTTAATTAAAATGGCTGCCAGTGGCTGAATGGTTTTGATTGGCTGTTCAGTTGTGATGCACTTTTGCTAACTGTTTTCATTAGAAAACTCCAATGGACACGAGAAGGAGTCATGGCTCCTATGTGACTTCTTAACTCACAGCTAGCCCATGTATGTGGGCACAGGTGCCGGCCAAATGGAGTTCCCTAGTACTCCCCACCAGGGGTGGACTGACAACTCATGGGGCCCCCGGGCAATAGGGGATCATGGGGCCCGTGTCCTTGCCCAAACTCAAAACAGCCTATGAAAAAGGTACCAAGGGCATCTCATGGGGCCCCCTACTGATCCCGGGCCCTCGCCAGTGCCCGAGTTTCCAAATGCTCAGTCCACCCCTGGTCGTGACCCACAGGTTGAGAACCGCTGTCTAGAGTAAGCTCCTAGTGCCAACCTTGCAGGTCCTCGCTACCCATGATTCAAGTTAAGTTCACCTTTAACATCCGTACACTGCACATATGTGTCACTGGGTGACCTTTAGCCCTGGTTCACACTGAATCCGACTTCGAAATCATGAGACTTCACTCCAAGTCGCACGATTTCAAAGCCGCAGGTCAGTGTGATTTCAGGGGCGACTTGCCTGACATCTGTGTGACTTCACGCCCCTGCTCCCAACATGCAACGAAAAGAAGGAATGTCTGCACTTCATCCGTGTTGGATAAAAATGTATTGCTCTAGACCAGGGGTAGGCAACCTGCGGCTCTCCAGCTGATGCAGGACTACAAGTTCCATCATGCCTCTGCAAGTCATAGCTGTAACTGTCAGTTTTGTAATGTTGCAATGCCTCATGGGAAATGTAGTTCCAAAACAGCTAGAGAGCCGACGGTTGCCTATCCCTGCTTTAGACAAAGAACACAGAAGGTCCATCCAGACCCTCCTAAATTGATGTGTTTTACCTGAAAAGGGCTTAACTATTTGTCTAACGGGGCCATTTCTAAATATTTTGCACACCTGCAAAATCAACACAAATCTACATTTTTTGCTAGAAATTACTGTTAACACCCCCCTCCCCAAACAACTGTATGTTTTCTGAAATCCGTGACCCTGAAGAATAACTGGTAGTGGCTTCAATTTTTTATGTTGCACCCGCTATTTATCAAATGCATATTTTCAGGAAAAAATACACAAAACATATTGTTAGTGCAAACAAATACAATATGATACTCAATTTTTGGTACAATATAAAAGATGGGGTTGCGTTGAGTAAATAGATACCCAACATGTCAAGCCTTAAAATTGGGCACACCTGTGAAATCACAAAAAACCCGTGCTACCCAAAATTCTTCATATTTTAAAAGCCTTTACAGGTCATCAGTTTAGAGAGAACTATGAGATATGGCTCTAAAATAATTGCTGTCACCCTGACGTTCATGGTGATAACCTCACATGTGTGGTACAATGTGCGTTCACATATACATGATCACCCTAAACCACGCATTCGAATTGGGGTATGCACGGAGGTGCTGGGGGTGCTTTAAAAAAAAAAAAAAGTATATTATTTTTATTTAATTTTTTATCATTTCCTCTTACACTTTTCTTTATTTACCTTTATTGCTATCATCAAGCCCTCTATTTGATTGCATAGGGCAAGTGACAGGTTCTCTTTATGAAGACATCAGGGGTCTATTAGACCCCCCATGTCTCCCCTGCCCTTCACTGCAACTAATCAAGCTTGATTAGCTGCATCCTCAGTTACGATAGTCGGAGAATAACAGCTGTGAACCTGGAAGGGACGTCAAATTTGTCGATTCTGAGTTCATGAGTAACGGGGGGATCAAGGAACAGATGCACCCCCGATCACCTCCCATTCTTCTATTATGGGAGCCATTGCCCATGGTCCAAGGATCACCCAGGCAACACCGACAGAGTGACACAACCCATAATAGTGATCAGTTAACTCCTCGTGTACTACAATGTTTATAAACAGACTCTGGTAGACAAGAGGTTTTGGGTGAAATGCTTCAAAGTAAGGAGGGACTGGGTGGACCTTCTATGTTCTACGGAACAATAAAGTTTTATCAAATACTGATGTCATAGGACTGAGGCAGTTCCTTGTGTTAGAAAGTTCCGTTTTCTTCCTCCTCTGGCAGCTCTTTTAATATAGTGTATGGAGATAACTGCACATATCCACCAGTATGGTAAATTTCTTATCATAGGCGAGTAGACATTCTTAGTGATCCCTTGCCGACCAGCACCATTGGGAGTTTTCTGCATGGTAAATGGAATGAGATTGGCTGTCACTACAACATTTCCAGTGTGCTAGAAAATCTTTGTATGATAAGGCCCCTTCCCACCACCGGAGGCAGTTGTCATTTGTACGAGGAGGTATCAAAAGGATTCAATACTAGTTTTGCAACACACCAACAGATGGCAGCAGAATGCTGCACGCACAGTCATAGGGAGCACCGACCTTCATAGGTCAGTGTGCCAAAAGACATTGTGCTGTGTACATCGGGAGCTGTGCAGCTGGTGCTGTTCCGACCACGTGCTTGCCACATCTGCTATTTTATCATGGACAGCAAGTTAGAACAAAGAGCAAATGTGAAATTCTTTGTGGCATATCACTGGATCTCCACAATGTTGTCAAAACAGTGACCCTTGAGCTGGATCTTCACCTTTGGGAAGAGTGCATTTTCGGGGTTCGAGCTGGTTGGCCTTCCTGATCTCTCATCGTCTTCCAGTGATGTTCTTCTGCTCATGAAGTGTGCGTGCCACTCAAAACACCTCGAACGACATTGCAGCATCGCCATAAACTTGCCAAATTATGTCAAATGTCTCTGTGGCAGATTTGCCCAGTTTCACGCAGAATTTTATGTTCGCTCTTTGTTCTAACTTGCTGTCCATGATGAAATAGCAGACGTGGTAATGCACGTTGTCAGAAAAGAACCAGTTGCACAGCTCCCAATGTACACAGGATGATGTCTTTTGGCACACTGACTTATGAAGGTCAGTGCTCCCTGTGACTTGTGCTCCCATCTGTTGGCGTGTTACAAAACTAGTCTCAAACTTTTTGATACCACCTAGTACATCAATGTGTGGCTCTATTGTCACAAGAGGGGCATAGATTTGGCTGCATTGGTGATTCAATCAGGTCTCCACAACCAGGCTAATGGTGGCGACAGACATATCAATATGATATTTCATTGTGACTAAACTCATCGAATTGAATAAAAAAAAAATCGCAAGCCAGAAGTAGCATTCGACCCAAGTCATGGGATGGCTACCTCCATAACAGCCTTTTCACGCAGTGTTTTTTTTTTTTTTTATCACAAATTTATCACAAACCACACATGATGGTTTATCTTTAACATTTCAAAGAGTGGGGCAAACCTTTCTACATTTTAAAGAAAGCACAAATGTTTGGGGGTGCTTTAGATAAATTGTAGAGACTGGGGAGACCATTTGATAAAATGTAGATTTCTAGTTTATTGACAACAATTGTACTGATATTCACTGATATTCCGTTCACTGTCACCAGTGTTCTGTGAGCTGCACCTGACATACTCTCTCTATAAGGTACATTATATTGTTATCACTGCATATATTTTTTTTACTAAAATCTTTATTACTTATAAAAACTCTAAGCTTTATATGTATTTTGTACAATAACAGTGTGATAAAAATACTATTTAAATGTATGTGTGTGTGTATATGTATATATATATATATATATATATAGACACATTTTTGTAATTATTATTAACTTTTTGTTTTGGATACAATTAGAAGGTTTTTTTTTGTTTGTTTGTTTTTATCAACTATGTAAGAAGCAGTAAAGGCACCACACCAATAGTCAAAAATGGTCTTTTAATTCAGTGCTTAAAATTTCAAGTCCTGAGCTACTAGCCAGGCCTTAGAGTTACTCGCCACCAACAAACACACACAGAGACATGTACACACACGCACAGAGACACATGTACACACACACATACAGACACATGTATTCACACACAGGCACATACAGACATGCATACAGACAGATACATGTACATACACAGAAATACACATGTACATACACACAGACACATGTACGCACAGACACATGTACGTACATACACACAAACACACACAGACACATGTACACACCCACAGACACATGTACAGATACACACAGACACATGTACAATTGTACATGCATAAACAGATATACACGTACACACACACACAGCCCCCCCCCCCACATAAAAAGTTGCAGTACTTCGTTGTTCACTCACAGAGCCGGGTACTGCACTCTAGGGGGAGGCAGAGAGCACAGCACACACTCCTTGCTTTGCTTGCACTGCGCTCAGCTATTGAGCAGTCTGACGGCTCCCAGTGCCAATGACAGATCGGGCCTGAGCTCCGAGCCTGCTCAGCAAGACGGCCCTGGGGGACACACTCGCCCCCACCATAATTTCCACTCGCCATTGGCGAGCAGGCGAGTGGAAATTTCAAGCCCTGTAATAGATAATCAGTAGAAGCCCCGTTCACATCTGGTGTTTTGGGATTGCAGGCAGAATAGCTGCAATTTTGCCTGTGATCACAAATTGCACTGCAGTCGTGGCAAAATGCACTCGTGTTTTGGTTGTCATTCATTCAATATCAATGATTCCTAAACACTGTGCGGTTCTGGTAAACTACATTGCGCAAAGCTTGTCACCCAAAAAGGAACACCTTTTGGGTGACAAGCTTCATGGGATGTGGTTTGGTGCAATTGCAACTGCTCCACATTTAGATGCGATTGAAAATGAATGGAACTCGAACGCGCATGGTGCGTTTTGCCACTGTTGCAGTGCAATTTGGGATTGCAGGCAGAATCGCAGAAGTCCAAAAGCACCAGATGTGAAAGGGGCCTCAGAAAGCCAACACATTTCAGAGGTTTAGACACCCTCCCCCCTCATTAAGGTCGAAAGCTGCCTTTCTACCTTAGAGCAACCCCTAAAATACCCTTCAGGTCTTGGGGAACCCTTAATAAAACCAGTTCATCTTTCGCCAATGGGGAAAATGCCCCTTATCACTGGAGGTCAGTAGGAAGAATGTAACCCATAAAGTGGTGGCCAGAATGCCACTCTTAGAAGCAGGTAAAAAGAAAATTGTGTCATGCTGATACTTTTGCCAAGTAGAGGTGGCTCCATCAAGGGAGGTCACTCGGCCACAGCTCAAAAACCTCCAGCAACCTTTCTTGAGGAACCCTGGTTGAGAGTGGCTGGATTAAAGGATAGGGCCAACTTTTCACAAAAAATATTAAGGTGAACTAACTCGAAATATCCTGGCCACCCTTCTAGACCTCATGGGACCTAATAGCGGGCGTGAAGCCCTGTGTTGCCAGTGTAATGATCTGTACTCTGTACCCTGCAGTACACAGCCCTGGAGTGAGTATCCATCATAATGCTCTCAATGGCAAGTGGTCATTTGGTCAGTGCAGCCATATGACCATGCTAACCAATGAGAAGTGCATCTGAAGCTTCTCATTGGTCAGCATGGTCACATGGTTGCACTGACCAATGAGCGCTTGCCATTGAGATCATTGTGATGGATACTCACTCCAGGGCTGTGTATTACACTGCACAGTGTATGGACCTCTATACCTGCATCATGGCGGCTATGTGTCGTGAGGTCCAGAGAGGTGGCCAGGTTATTTGGAGTTAGTTCACCTTTTCATTTTTTGTAAGGTGAACTTACCCTTTAAGTGTTTATGTAATGTTAGATATGGCTGGACTTCACTGAATTTTAGGTCCTATTTGTATTGTTGTATTTATATAGTAAGATCCTGGCATCAGTAGATTGTAAGGTGTGGACTATACCAATTCATTTGAACCGAGCCATAGCCGAGATTACATAATACTTCAGCCCTTATGAAGGCAGTATGAACCCCAGAAACATGTTGGCTTTCCGATTCATCTGATTATATAATAGAAGACCATCTTAGATTTTGTTGATTGGTTTGGAGTCCATACTGCTTCTGTTATAGCTGAACTCTTCTTAGGACCCCCCCCCCCCTTCCCTTTGGGGGTGCTCTGAGATTTTATATATATATATATATATATATATATATATATATATATATACACACACACACTCACTCACCAGTCATTGAGGAAGGTTGGATCCTCAGTGAGGTATTTATTGCTGTCTGTGTCCCCACTGGGTGCATTCACCGCTCCATTTGTCCAGATAAGGAAGCGAGGGTAAATCTTCCAATAGGAGCACCTACACTCACCGGCCATTTTATTAGGACCATCTTGCTAGTACCGGGTTGGATCCACTCTTGCCTTCAGAACTGCCTTGATTCTCCGTGGCATGGAAACGTTCCTCGGTGATTTTGATCCATATTGATAGCATCACGCAATTGCTACAGATTTGTCGGCTGCACATCCATGGACTGTTGATACAAGGCAGGATGGATCCAAGCTTTCATGTTATTTACACCAAATTCTGACCCTATTATCTGAATGTCATAGCTGAAATCGACACTCATCAGACAGGGCAACATTTTCCCAATTTTCTTTTGTCCAATTTTGGTGAGCCTGTGCAAATTGTAGCCTCCATTTCCTGTTCTTAGCTGACAGGCACCCAATGTGGTCTTCTGCTGCTGTAGCCCGTCTACTTCAAGGTTCACCGTGTTGTGCGTTCAAAGATGGTATTCTGCATACCTTGGTTGTAACGAGTTCTTATTTGAGTTACTGTTGCCTTTCTATCATCTTGAACCAGTCTGCCCGTTCTCCTCTGACATCAACAAGGCATTTTTGTCCACACAACTGCCACTCACTGGATATTTTCTCTTTTTCAGACCATTCTCTGTAAACCCTAGAGACGTTTGTGCATTAAAATCCCAGTAGATCAGCAGTTTTTTGTATTTCAATGGTTTTTATTAATAACAATTCACACAGGAGCAACAAATCATGCCCACGCAGGGGCTTTCAAAGATCAGCAGTTTTTTAAATACTTAGACCAGCCCGCCTGGCACCAACAACCATGCCACATTCAAAATCACCTAAATCCCCTTTCTTCCTCATTATGATGTTCACTTTGAACTTAATCAAGTCGTCTTCACCACGTCTAGATGCCTAAATGCATTGAGTTGCTGCATGTGATTGGCTGATTAGCAATTTGTGTTACCAAGCAATTGAACAGGTGTACCTAATAAAGTGGCCGGGGAGTGTATATATGAGAAGCCTCACTAAAGTGGATCAGCTTGATCAATGGGACTATTATTATTATACAGGATTTATGGCGCCAACAGTTTGCTCAGCGCTTTATAATATAACGGGAGACAATACAGCAACAATACAGTTCAATACAAGAGGGATAAGAGGGCCCTGATCCTGGGAGCTTACAATCTATGAGGGAGGGATAATTATGTACAACAAACGACTCCTTTTTCCTTTGACCTTTATGGACCAAGGAAAGTTACTTTTCAAGGAAAACCTTTACTGACCATAATACCCAGGCTGCCATCTAAAAATGCTAGTTGCCTGGTTGTCATGTTAAAGTGGGTCTCCTTAAACCCACCACCTGCCTCCCCCACCCTCACAACCCCCCAAAAAATATAAACGCTATACATACATTTTAGCTGGTCTGGTGACGTCATGGCAGCTTCCTCCTCTTCCAGTGGCATCAGTAGGCGGGCGTTCTTCCAGAGGTGGCTCATGGAAGTATTGTGAGCCCAGCCTGCATGATGATGTACCCCATAGGGGGAGGTGTAAACAACATGGTGGACTCACGAGAAAAGGGCAGAAGAGTACTGGGGGCATTGGACCAAGGGGGGAGCCAGGAACAGTGCTGGAGTGTGACGAAGTAAAGTAGATCTTGACAAAGGGAGTTATATGTTAACCCTCAATACTTTGAGCCACTGACCCAGAACAAGCATGTAGACCATATCTCTTGTTCTGTTCTGGGCCTCAAAAAGTACAGAAGCCATTGATCAGCATGATTGCCAGGTGAATGGCATTTTCCCATGGGCTGGTCAGCTGTACATTTGCTCTTTAAAACCCAGCGAGTTCCTACGATCTCTATGTAAAGCTGACCACACATGTTGCAATTAGTACAATCCCCTTTTGATCTTCCACAGCTATGTAGTGCCAGGGCTGGTCTGGTTAGATGAATAAATAGACTGGGTAGGTCCTCCTGTTACATAGCTTTGGTAACGGTACAGAGATTGTACAATCATATTGTAAAATGTGACCAGCTGAATGCGATTCTCCTTTTTTTTTTTTTTATGTGATTTTTGCACAGCCAATATATTTTATAGTATGGTATTGCTTGTAAAATGTATTTTTGCAGGAATAAAAAGGCATATTTTACACAAATATTTTATGGTCTTGCTTTCATCTTGTTACCGGCATCGGGGGGGGAGGCTGAAAGAAAGAAAAAGTCCAGATCTTCAATCAGAGGATGACATTGTAACTTTGTAGCAACAAGGTGAGAGGCTGCAGCAGGAGCTGATCTGTGTCTGACATTTGTGAACACGGCAAAGAACTGCACGGGCACCAGAATTTACATGGTTTTGTCATCTCTGGGCTGATATCTCAGTCCAGGAAGTAGATGGTAATTCTGGATGATGCCTGAACAAAGATGGCGTTGTCCTTCTGGAGAGAAAAGCTGATGAAGGCATTGTCATGGGAAGTTCTGTGATCTCTGTGAGGGGTAAGAGTTTTACTGACCTATTACTTGCTGTACTTTATCTGATGATAGGTCCGCCTTATGAGTGGCATTGCATTGTTAAATAATGGCCTGTGAAACTTTGCTTTGGCTATAGGCTTCAAGAGTTGCAGTGCATTGTTATTGACCGCTTTGTCTCCACCAATGGAAAGACTGTTTTTAAGGCAAAGCACTGATTGGCTAATGGTGATAATCAATGATGCCTAAACAGATATGGTGCCATCTTTCTGGACCAGCTGGTAGTTTTTTAGCCAGAAAACCATCCTCTGTGCTCCCCCCTGACCCTGCTTTCTCTTTGTCATTAAGAGCCTTGACTTCCCTGACTTTAGGGCTAAGACCACCCTAATAGCTTAACCCCACCCAGCTTCCATTGGGTGGGTGTGGCCTAGAGGAAGGCTATAGCCTTTAGTAAAAAGTGAAACTAAGATCAGAGAGGCACACAAAGATGGGCTTTCCGGCTAACTGCTTTCATTTTAGGCACTTTGTAGTGTTATTATTATTATACAGGATTTATATATTATTATTATACAGGAGTTATATATTATTATTATACAGGATTTATATATTATTATTATACAGGATTTATATATTATTATTATTATACAGGATTTATATATTATTATTATACAGGATTTATGGCGCCAACAGTTTGCTCAGCGCTTTACAATATAACGGGAGACAATACAGGAACAATACAGTTCAATACAAGAGGGATAGGAGGGCCCTGATCCTAGGAGCTTACAATCTAGGAGGGAGGGGCTAGTGGTACAAAAGGTAATAACTGTGGGGGATGGACTGGTTGGAAGAGTAGAAGATTCCAGTATTAGCTGAGGGCAGGATAGGCTTCCCTGAAGAGATAGGTTTTCAGAGATCGCCTATAAGTGAGCAGAGTAGGTGATAGTCTGATAAATTTGGGTAGAGAGTTCCAGAGGATATGGGAAGCTCTGCAGAAGTCCTGGAGACGAGCATGGGAGGAGGAGACAAGGGAGCTAGAGAGCAGAAGGTTGTGGGAGGAGTCGAGAGTATGGTTTGGGTGATATTTAGAGACAAGATCGGTGATGTAATTTGGGGCAGAGTTATAAATGGCTTTATATGTTATTGTTAATGTTTTGAATTTTATCCGTTGGGCAACGGGAAGCCAGTGGAGGGATTGGCAGAGAGGGGTGGAGGACACTGAGTGGAGGGATTGGCAGAGAGGGGTGGAGGACACTGAGTGGAGGCCAGTGGAGGGATTGGTAGAGAGGGATGGAGGACACTGAGTGGAGGACAGTGGTAGGATTGGCAGAGAGGGGTGGAGGACACTGAGTGCAGGCCAGTGGAGGGATTGGCAGAGAGGGGTGGAGGACACTGAGTGGAGGCCAGTGGAGGGATTGGCAGAGAGGGGTGCAGGACACTGAGTGCAGGCCAGTGGAGGGATTGGCAGAGAGGGGTGGAGGACACTGAGTGGAGGCCAGTGAAGGGATTGGCAGAGAGGGATGCAGGACACTGAGTGGAGGGATTGGCAGAGAGGGATGGAGGACACTGAGTGCAGGCCAATGGAAGGATTGGCAGAGAGGGGTGGAGGACACTGAGTGGAGGCCAGTGGAGGGATTGGCAGAGAGGGGTGGAGGACACTGAGTGGAGGGATTGGCAGAGAGGGGTGGAGGCCAGTGGAGGGATTGGCAGAGAGGGATGGAGGACACTGAGTGGAGGCCAGTGGAAGGATTGGCAGAGAGGGATGGCAGATACAGAACAGTTAGTAAGGTGGATGAGTCTGGCAGCAGCATACATGATAGACTGTGTTGGCTCTTAACCAAGCAGTTTGAGCCCCGGTTCATACCGGTGCGACTTGTCTAACAATTTGACAGTTCCAAATCACATGAGAAGTTGGACCCTCTTGTCGGCCGTTGGAACTGTTCAAATCGGTGCTCCTCTGACTCCATTCCTGCACTATTTTCCGCGATTTCAGTTGTGATTTGCATAGACATCTGTGCAGGACTTTTATTTTTTTCGCAGGAGACTGGAGCTCCGCTTTAACAACACAAATGGTAAATTTTTCATCAATGGAAATGATGTAAAGTTTTTTTGACCTTTGTGAACCCTCCCACTCACCAACTGCCTTTAAAAGAAAAATCTTTCTTTTCCTTGCTTTTACTTTCAGGGTGACATTTTAACTAGCGCATGCGCTTTAGATTTTATCTCAAGCCGTTTTCAATCGATTCCATGTATAGAAAATTTATCATTTTGACTCAATAAATCTCACGGTTCTATTTTTTGGCATAAAACTTCTCATTTCAATGATCGAAATTAACCCACTATTGTTTCGAAAGTCGGACGATTGAGTGTATCAAACGCTTTTCTAACTGCCACAGACATGCCTCACCCCCCAGTTCACATCTATGCGAGTGGTGCCGCTGCAGATCTGCATGAAAATCTTCATAGTTCTAATGACACGCCGCCCGCACTAGGAAACGCAACTGTACTGGGAACCGAGGTTCCTGTGTGGGCTGCATTTTCAGAAGAAGTGCAGGGACTTCTTTCCCTGCGTGGCACAGGAGTCTATTCAAATGAATGGGCTCTCGCGCTCGCACAAAACATGGGCCGCATAGGTGTGAACCTAGGGTAAAGGCTCCCTGGTGAAGAGGAGTAAAAAGTTCCCGCTGGTGTCCTACTGAGTGCAGGATGAGGAGGAGGAGGACAGGGCGAAAGGCTGCCCCCCCCCCGGTATGGATGGTGTCCATGCCCCACCACAGGCTCTCCTCCCCTGTCCAGCTCCAACCGAGCCGCCCCCTGCTAGCCAGTTTGGGAACCTGGGAGTCAGTGCAGCAGGCACTGTCCAGCCTGACCCGTCCGGTGAGCAGAGAGTACCTGCAGCAGAGCTTCAGTCTGGGATGGGGGTCAGGAGGGAGGCAGGGAAGAGGAAGAGCGGGAGGGGAGCCCAAGTCGCTGCACCATGGGCCATTGGGAATTATCCCAGAATGTGATCTAAATCGATTGAAAGGGAAGTTAGTTTTTTTTTATTTTTTGGGGGGATTTGATCAAAATCCATGTTGGATTAGTAAAATAGAAGCAAGTGTCGCCACCATTATGCAGGCCATACATGGGTCGAATTTCGAATGATTTTTTGTCCGAAAATGGCCGGCATTACACTTAGGCTGGCCATACATTATACAATTATCTGGAGATTTTTGGTTTAGATTTACCAAAAACCATATAATAGGAGGACAAACCTAAACAACACTTTCAATGGTATCCAATTAGGCCGGCCCTTGCACTACATAGTTGAAGGTAAATCTAAAGAAAATTGGAAGATAATTGTATAATGTATGGCCAGCCTTAGCAGAGTACAAATGAAAACTGACCCCTTTCCTGGCAGAGAATCTCCCCCCAGCTGATTCCTGATTTCCAATCCACCTTCTACAGGTAATCAACCTTCACCTGTGCAGCACCAGGTCTGCCTGCACACTCACCAACAGCTGAAGTTTAGTGTGAGTCTTATGATGTCATCACAATGTATCTGCTCCTTGTATTCCCTTCTGTATCCACCTTTCTATGATCTGCAGGATGGAGCCAAGGTTCTAGGATACAATCGTTTCCTCCTGGACTCGGATGATTCCTCTGACAGTGGGATCATTGTTTTCTCTTCCTCAACTGCTTCCGTCTAATCATCATCGTCTCCGGGGACATTTATCTGTAGCAGCATTTCTGGGAGTCAGATTCCTCCTCTTGGTGAGTTTCTTTGTTGTGCGTTCTTATGATAATAACTATGGATCAGGGGTAGAACCGTGAATCGTGGGCCCCCAGAACAAAACTTCCATGACCCCTTTCTGCTAGTTGTCTGTAGCCGCTAGCCATGCCAACTGTGGCAGTATAGGGCGAATTTATTTAAAAAAAAGGGAAGTGCATGTACATTTGTCCTGTGCAAAGTAGGCAACAATAAAAAAAAGTTATTCGGCTGTATCCTGTGCTGGGTGCATGTTTTTCATCGATTAAAAAAAATAACCAATTTGGCCACTAGATGGCTGTAACTATCATAGGAAATTCCTAGGATACTTGTCCCTATCTACTGTAGTGGCCAAATGAGGTATCTTTTGTTTTAGGGCTGGTTCACACTACAAAGCACTACTACGCACTTCAAATGCTTTCCGGATACATTTTTGCTTCCAGTTCACACCACACGCATTTCCAGTGCAGTTTTGATGCAGTTTGCTGTGTTCCAGTATGGTTCTGTGCAGAAAAAATGCAGCTTGTTCTACTTTTTTTTTTTTCTGCACCGGAAACTGACTGCAGCACTGGTGTGAACTAGGAACATTGGCAGGGGCGGACTGACAACCCATGGGGCCCCCGGGCAATAGGGGATCATGGGGCCCCCTGTGTCCTTGCCCACACTCAAACCACACCCAAAAAAGCCTATGAAAGGTACCAGGGGCATCTCATGGGGCCCCCTACTGACCCTGGGCCCTCGGGCAGTGCCCGAGTTTCCAAATGGTCAGTCTGCCCCTGGCCATTGGAATACATGGAAAACACCGTGCATGCATTTTTGATGCAGGAAAAAAAAAAAGCATTGGACTGCATCTAGTGTGAACTAACCCTTACCCTAGGTTCACACCTATGCGGCCCTGCGGGCCACGTTTTGCTCAGGCACGAAAGCCCATTCATTTGAATGGACTCCCGTGCCCGTGGCACGCAGGGAAAGAAGTCCTTGCACTACTTTGGAAAACGCAGCCCACACGGGAACCTCAGTTCCCAGTACAGTTGCGTTTCACAGTGCAGGCGGCATGCCATTAGAACTAATGGCACCCACCCGCGGTTCCGCAATTCTCTTTGCGGGTGTTGTGGCTGCACGGATTTTTGTGCAGATCTGCAGCGGCACCACCCACACAGATGTGAACCGGGGGTTAAATAAGAGGAAAAATGGAAACATTGTAAGGCTACTTTCACACTGATCCGTGGCAAAATTTTTTTTTTTTTTTTTTACAGGACTTGTGACTCAATAACTGCACCAAAAACGCTGTGTGCATTGTTGCCACGGTTTCCATTGATTTCAATGGGGAAGTGCGTTTTTGGTGCGCTTTTTTTTATTTTTTAATAAATGCAGCAACCGGGATATTAAAAAACGCACCTAACTAGCAACGGATCAGTGTGAAGAGTTCCATAGGAATACATGGTCACACATTTTTCTTCCGATTATTTTTTTTTTTCCGTAAAAGCGGAAGGAAAAACTGATCGCAGCCTAATTGGTAACAGTCAGCACAGGAAGTTACCAGCAACAAAAATTTCTGGCAGGATCTATAGGTACTTTTTTTACACTTATCAAACAGATCTAATGCAATGCTTTCCATTGACTATTTAACAAACCAAAAGGGAGCAGTTATGAAAAATGTATTGTTGGGATTTACACTTTAAAGTGTTTCTTTGCATCACTTAGTGATATATGTTTAACCTCCCTAGTTGTCTGATTATGTCAGTATTTCTGTGCTCAAAGCGGTACATTATTTTGCATGGAAATATATATTTTTTTATTGTAGGCCTGTAATTCTTAGGAATAACTCACTGAAATCTGTCCGAACAAGAGTCTAGTAAACATCCCGGGTATGATAAAATTTGAAACACGAAATCATAAATTATAATATAATAAATAATCATAAAAAATAATATAATAATAATAATACATTTAATTCAATAATGTAATCAAACCAAAAACACTGAAATTTGAAATAGAGCGCCAAGTTCGCACATCGCTGAGCAAAGTCGCAGAATCGTTTTCAGTGTCTGATGATGAATTTCCCCCACGAATCATTATCACTCAATTCTGCAAGTGGTTCTGATTTACTATCGCTGTTCTCTAGCCGGTCTAAAACCGCTTTTGACCTAAAGGGACGCTTTTTGGACGCCATGGACCTTTCTAAGTTTCCAGGCAGAAAGAACAGTAAAAATGTATCAGGGCGCCGGACAAAACACTCGGGACAAAATGTATGTGAAATGGTTTGAGACAGCAATGTTATACTAAGTGATTTTAGTGTATTGAGTGAATGTCAAATTTCTACACTTTTGAAATTCCTGCCGGTCTGTTCCCCGTATGTCCCAACGCTCGCAGGGAACGGAACCTGGAAGACAGATGCCGGCATTGGCCGGAGGACATGGCTGGGGACACTGCAGGGGGACATCGCGGGAGCGCAGGACAAGGTAAGTACTGGAGGGATCCCCGAGCAACGCTGCAGTGTATTCCCGAGTGTAGCTCGGGGTTACTGCTTGTGGTACTGAAACTAGAGATGAGCGAAGAAATGAAAAATTCGATTCGGCTGATTCGGCGAATTCCAGTGTGAAATTCGATTCGATGCGAATTTCTCCGCTACGAAGATGACTTATTTAAAGGGTTTCTAGGCTTCAGAGAGCCTTTAAATTAGTGCAGAACACTGTACCTTTAATTTAAATGCCCTTGGAGATGAGGAAGGAGAAGGAGAAGGAGAAGGATGAGAAGAAGGAGAAGGAGAAGGATGAGAAGAAGGAGAAGGAGAAGGGTGAGAAGAAGGAGAAGGATGAGAAGAAGGAGAAGGATGAGAAGAAGGAGAAGGAGAAGGATGAGAAGAAGGAGAAGGAGAAGGATGAGAAGAAGGAGAAGGAGAAGGATGAGAAGAAGGAGAAGGATGAGAAGAAGGAGAAGGATGAGAAGAAGGAGAATGATGAGAAGAAGGAGAAGGATGATAAGAAGAAGGCTGAGAATAAGGAGAAGGATGAGAAGAAGGAGAAGGAGAAGGATGAGAAGAAGGAGAAGGATGAGAAGAAGGAGAAGGAGAAGGATGAGAAGAAAGAGAAGGATGAGAAGGAGAAGGATGAGAAGAAGAAGGATGAGAAGAAGAAGGATGAGAAGAAGGAAAAGGATGAGAAGAAGAAGGATGAGAAGAAGGAGAAGGATGAGAAGAAGGAGAATGATGAGAAGAAGGAGAAGGATGATAAGAAGGACAAGGAAGAGAAGAAGGAGAAGGAGAAGGAGAAGGATGAGAAGAAGGAGAAGGATGAGAAGAAGGAGAAGGATGAGAAGAAGGAGAAGGATGAGAAGAAGGAGAAGGATGAGAAGAAGGAGAAGGAGAAGGATGAGAAGAAGGAGAAGGATGAGAAGAAGAAGGATGAGAAGAAGGATGAGAAGAAGGAGGAGAAGGATGAGAAGAAGAAGGATGAGAAGAAGGAGAAGGATGAGAAGAAGGAGAAGGAAGAGAAGAAGGAGAAGGAGAAGGATGAGAAGGAGAAGGATGAGAAGAAGGAGAAGGATGAGAAGAAGGAGAAGGAGAAGGATGAGAAGAAGGAGAAGGATGAGAAGAAGAAGGATGAGAAGAAGGATGAGAAGGATGAGAAGAAGGAGAAGGATGAGAAGAAGGAGAATGATGAGAAGAAGGAGAAGAAGGAGAAGGATGAGAAGAAGGAGAAGGATGAGAAGAAGGAGAAGGATGAGAAGAAGGAGAAGGATGAGAAGAAGGAGAAGGAGAAGGATGAGAAGAAAAAGGATGAGGAGAAGGAGAAGGATGAGAAGAAGGAGAAGGAGAAGGATGAGAAGAAGGAGAAGGATGAGAAGAAGGAGAAGGATGAGAAGAAGGAGAAGGAGAAGGATGAGAAGAAGGAGAAGGAGAAGGATGAGAAGAAGGAGAAGGAGAAGGATGAGAAGAAGGAGAAGGATGAGAAGAAGGAGAAGGATGAGAAGGAGAAGGATGAGAAGGAGAAGGATGAGAAGAAGAAGGCTGAGAATAAGGAGAAGGATGAGAAGAAGGAGAAGGATGAGAAGAAGGAGAAGGATGAGAAGAAGGAGAAGGATGAGAAGAAGGAGAAGGAGAAGGATGAGAAGAAAGAGAAGGATGAGAAGGAGAAGGATGAGAAGAAGAAGGATGAGAAGAAGAAGGATGAGAAGAAGGAAAAGGATGAGAAGAAGAAGGATGAGAAGAAGAAGAAGGATGAGAAGAAGGAGAATGATGAGAAGAAGGAGAAGGATGATAAGAAGGAGAAGGAAGAGAAGAAGGAGAAGGAGAAGGATGAGAAGAAGGAGAAGGATGAGAAGAAGGAGAAGGATGAGAAGAAGGAGAAGGATGAGAAGAAGGAGAAGGATGAGAAGAAGGAGAAGGAGAAGGATGAGAAGAAAAAGGATGAGGAGAAGGAGAAGGATGAGAAGAAGGAGAAGGAGAAGGATGAGAAGAAGGAGAAGGATGAGAAGAAGGAGAAGGATGAGAAGAAGGAGAAGGAGAAGGATGAGAAGAAGGAGAAGGAGAAGGATGAGAAGAAGGAGAAGGATGAGAAGAAGGAGAAGGATGAGAAGAAGGAGAAGGATGAGAAGGAGAAGGATGAGAAGGAGAAGGATGAGAAGAAGAAGGCTGAGAATAAGGAGAAGGATGAGAAGAAGGAGAAGGAGAAGGATGAGAAGAAGGAGAAGGATGAGAAGAAGGAGAAGGAGAAGGATGAGAAGAAAGAGAAGGATGAGAAGGAGAAGGATGAGAAGAAGAAGGATGAGAAGAAGAAGGATGAGAAGAAGAAGGATGAGAAGAAGGAAAAGGATGAGAAGAAGAAGGATGAGAAGAAGGAGAAGGATGAGAAGAAGGAGAATGATGAGAAGAAGGAGAAGGATGATAAGAAGGAGAAGGAAGAGAAGAAGGAGAAGGAGAAGGATGAGAAGAAGGAGAAGGATGAGAAGAAGGAGAAGGATGAGAAGAAGGAGAAGGATGAGAAGAAGGAGAAGGATGAGAAGAAGGAGAAGGAGAAGGATGAGAAGAAGGAGAAGGATGAGAAGAAGAAGGATGAGAAGAAGGATGAGAAGAAGGAGGAGAAGGATGAGAAGAAGAAGGATGAGAAGAAGGAGAAGGATGAGAAGAAGGAGAAGGAAGAGAAGAAGGAGAAGGAGAAGGATGAGAAGGAGAAGGATGAGAAGAAGGAGAAGGATGAGAAGAAGGAGAAGGATGAGAAGAAGGAGAAGGAGAAGGATGAGAAGAAGAAGGATGAGAAGAAGAAGGATGAGAAGAAGGATGAGAAGGATGAGAAGAAGGAGAAGGATGAGAAGAAGGAGAATGATGAGAAGAAGGAGAAGGATGAGAAGAAGGAGAAGGATGAGAAGAAGGAGAAGGATGAGAAGAAGGAGAAGGATGAGAAGAAGGAGAAGGAGAAGGATGAGAAGAAAAAGGATGAGGAGAAGGAGAAGGATGAGAAGAAGGAGAAGGATGAGAAGGAGAAGGAGAAGGATGAGAAGAAGGAGAAGGAGAAGGATGAGAAGAAGGAGAAGGATGAGAAGAAGGAGAAGGATGAGAAGGAGAAGGAGAAGGATGAGAAGGAGAAGGATGAGAAGAAGGAGAAGGAGAAGGATGAGAAGAAGGAGAAGGAGAAGGATGAGAAGAAGGAGAAGGATGAGAAGAAGGATGAGCAGAAGGAGAAGGATGAGAAGAAGGAGAAGGATGAGAAGAAGGAGAAGGATGAGAAGAAGGATGAGAAGAAGGATGAGAAGAAGGAGAAGGATGAGAAGAAGGACAGTTCTGTGACAGTTTCTGTCTATTTCTGACAGTTCTGGGACATTCACTCCATACAGCGGTTTCAACCGCTGTATGGAGGGAATGTCATAGAACTGTCAGAAATAGACTATTAATGACAGTTCTGGGACTGTCCTTCCATGCAGCGGTTGAAACATTGTATGTATTTGTTTCCATAAATGGATCCATTTATGGAAACAAATACATACAATGTTTCAACCGCTGCATGGAAGGACAGTCCCAGAACTGTCATTAATAGTCTATTTCTGACAGTTCCATGACATTCCCTCCATACAGCGGTTAAAACAGCTGTATGCAGTGAATGTCCCAGAACTGTCATAAATAGTCTATTTCTGATAGATCTGGGACATTCACTCCATACAGCTGTTTTAACCGCTGTATGGAGGGAATGTCATGGAACTGTCAGAAATAGACTATTAATGACAGTTCTGGGACTGTCCTTCCATGCAGCGGTTGAAACATTGTATGTATTTGTTTCCATAAATGGATCCATTTATGGAAACAAATACATACAATGTTTCAACCGCTGCATGGAAGGACAGTCCCAGAACTGTCATTAATAGTCTATTTCTGACAGTTCCATGACATTCCCTCCATACAGCGGTTAAAACAGCTGTATGCAGTGAATGTCCCAGAACTGTCATAAATAGTCTATTTCTGATAGATCTGGGACATTCACTCCATACAGCTGTTTTAACCGCTGTATGGAGGGAATGTCATGGAACTGTCAGAAATAGACTATTAATGACAGTTGTGGGACTGTCCTTCCATACAGCGGTTGAAACATTGTATGTATTTGTTTCCATAAATGGATCCATTTATGGAAACAAATACATACAATGTTTCAACCGCTGCATTGAAGGACAGTCCCAGAACTGTCATTAATAGTCTATTTCTGACAGTTCCATGACATTCCCTCCATACAGCGGTTAAAACAGCTGTATGCAGTGAATGTCCCAGAACTGTCATAAATAGTCTATTTCTGATAGATCTGGGACATTCACTGCATACAGCTGTTTTAACCGCTGTATGGAGGGAATGTCATGGAACTGTCAGAAATAGACTATTAATGACAGTTCTGGGACTGTCCTTCCATGCAGCGGTTGAAACATTGTATGTATTTGTTTCCATAAATGGATCCATTTATGGAAACAAATACATACAATGTTTCAACCGCTGCATTGAAGGACAGTCCCAGAACTGTCATTAATAGTCTATTTCTGACAGTTCCATGACATTCCCTCCATACAGCGGTTAAAACAGCTGTATGCAGTGAATGTCCCAGAACTGTCATAAATAGTCTATTTCTGATAGATCTGGGACATTCACTCCATACAGCTGTTTTAACCGCTGTATGGAGGGAATGTCATGGAACTGTCAGAAATAGACTATTAATGACAGTTCTGGGACTGTCCTTCCATGCAGCGGTTGAAACATTGTATGTATTTGTTTCCATAAATGGATCCATTTATGGAAACAAATACATACAATGTTTCAACCGCTGCATTGAAGGACAGTCCCAGAACTGTCATTAATAGTCTATTTCTGACAGTTCCATGACATTCCCTCCATACAGCGGTTAAAACAGCTGTATGCAGTGAATGTCCCAGAACTGTCATAAATAGTCTATTTCTGATAGATCTGGGACATTCACTCCATACAGCTGTTTTAACCGCTGTATGGAGGGAATGTCATGGAACTGTCAGAAATAGACTATTAATGACAGTTCTGGGACTGTCCTTCCATGCAGCGGTTGAAACATTGTATGTATTTGTTTCCATAAATGGATCCATTTATGGAAACAAATACATACAATGTTTCAACCGCTGCATTGAAGGACAGTCCCAGAACTGTCATTAATAGTCTATTTCTGACAGTTCCATGACATTCCCTCCATACAGCGGTTAAAACAGCTGTATGCAGTGAATGTCCCAGAACTGTCATAAATAGTCTATTTCTGATAGATCTGGGACATTCACTCCATACAGCTGTTTTAACCGCTGTATGGAGGGAATGTCATGGAACTGTCAGAAATAGACTATTAATGACAGTTGTGGGACTGTCCTTCCATACAGCGGTTGAAACATTGTATGTATTTGTTTCCATAAATGGATCCATTTATGGAAACAAATACATACAATGTTTCAACCGCTGCATGGAAGGACAGTCCCAGAACTGTCATTAATAGTCTATTTCTGACAGTTCCATGACATTCCCTCCATACAGCGGTTAAAACAGCTGTATGCAGTGAATGTCCCAGAACTGTCATAAATAGTCTATTTCTGATAGATCTGGGACATTCACTCCATACAGCTGTTTTAACCGCTGTATGGAGGGAATGTCATGGAACTGTCAGAAATAGACTATTAATGACAGTTCTGGGACTGTCCTTCCATGCAGCGGTTGAAACATTGTATGTATTTGTTTCCATAAATGGATCCATTTATGGAAACAAATACATACAATGTTTCAACCGCTGCATGGAAGGACAGTCCCAGAACTGTCATTAATAGTCTATTTCTGACAGTTCCATGACATTCCCTCCATACAGCGGTTAAAACAGCTGTATGCAGTGAATGTCCCAGAACTGTCATAAATAGTCTATTTCTGATAGATCTGGGACATTCACTCCATACAGCTGTTTTAACCGCTGTATGGAGGGAATGTCATGGAACTGTCAGAAATAGACTATTAATGACAGTTCTGGGACTGTCCTTCCATGCAGCGGTTGAAACATTGTATGTATTTGTTTCCATAAATGGATCCATTTATGGAAACAAATACATACAATGTTTCAACCGCTGCATTGAAGGACAGTCCCAGAACTGTCATTAATAGTCTATTTCTGACAGTTCCATGACATTCCCTCCATACAGCGGTTAAAACAGCTGTATGCAGTGAATGTCCCAGAACTGTCATAAATAGTCTATTTCTGACAGTTCTGGGACATTCACTCCATACAGCGGTTTCCGGCAAAAAGTGTATGTGCAGAGTTCCTCTATTCTGCAGATACACTTAGAGGAGCTCTGCAGATACACTTAGAGGAGCTCTGCACATACACTTTTTTCCGGTTTGGAATTATTCTTATTTTCATCCTACTTCTTCTTCTTCTTCTTCATCCTCATCCTCATCCTCTTCTTCTTCTGAGGATGAGGATGAAGAAGAAGAAGAAGAAGAAGAAGAAGTAGGATGAAAATAAGATTAATTCCAAGCCGGCAAAAAGTGTATGTGCAGAGCTCCTCTAAGTGTATCTGCAGAGCTCCTCTAAGTGTATCTGCAGAATAGAGGAACTCTGCACATACACTTTTTGCCGGCTTGGAATTATTCTTCTTTTCATCCTACTTCTTCTTCTTCTTCATCCTCATCCTCAGAAGAAGAGGATGAGGATGAGGATGAGGAAGAAGAAGAAGAATGAAAAGAAGAATAATTCCAAGCCGGCAAAAAGTGTATGTGCAGAGTTCCTCTATTTCTGACAGTTCTCTCACAGCTTCTTCACATGTACAGCGGTTGAAATATCTGTATCCTAAATGGAAACTAATAGATACAAATTGTATCTATTAGTTTCCATTTAGGATACAGATGTTTCAACCGCTGTACATGTGAAGAAGCTGTGAGAGAACTGTCAGAAATAGAGGAACTCTGCACATACACTTTTTGCCGGCTTGGAATTATTCTTCTTTTCATCCTACTTCTTCTTCTTCTTCTTCTTCTTCTTCTTCTTCATCCTCATCCTCATCCTCTTCTTCTGAGGATGAAGAAGAAGAAGAAGTAGGATGAAAAGAAGAATAATTCCAAGCCGGCAAAAAGTGTATGTGCAGAGTTCCTCTATTTCTGACAGTTCTCTCACAACTTCTTCACATGTACAGTGGTTGAAACATCTGTATCCTAAATGTAAACTAATAGATACAATGTTTCAACCGCTAAACATGTGTTCCTTCTGTCAGAGAACTGTCAGAAATAGCGGAGCTCACTGCAGGGACACTTTTGCCGGCTGATCGGGAAATGTTCGATTCGCGCACCCGAAGTAGGCAAAATTTCGGTTTCGACACGAATCGAATATTTCCTGAAATTCGACTCGAATTCCGGTTCGCCTAGTTCGATTCGCTCATCTCTAACTGAAACTTTACCCCCAGCTACACTCGGGAATATCGCCAGGGAGGTTAAGAAGGGGCTCATCATTCTAAATGAGTGGGTCAATACACAACTTTTTTTTCTAACTATCTTTCTTTACTTTTTCATGGAACCGGGAAAGTTGGATCCTCAGTGAGGTATTTATTGCTGTCTGTGTCCCCACTGGGTGGATTCACCGCTCCATTTGTCCAGAATAGGAGGCGAGGGTAAATCTTTCAATAGGAGCACCTACACTCACCGGCCATTTTATTAGATACACCTTGCTAGTAGCGGGTTGGACCCCTTTTTGCCTTCAGAACTGCCTTCATTTTTCATGGCAGAGATTCAACAAGGTGTTGGAAACATTCCTCAGAGATTTTGGTCCATATTGACATGATAGCATCACGCAGTTGCTGCAGATTTGTCGGCTGCACATCCATGATGCGTATCTCCCGTTCCACCAAATCCCTAAGGTGCTGTATTGGATGGAGATCTGGTGACTGTGGAGGCCATTGGAGTACAGGGACCTCATTGTCATGTTCAAGAGACCAGTTGGAGATGATTTGAGCTTTGTGACATGGTGCATTATCCTGCTGGAAGGAGCCATCAGAAGACGGGGACACTGGAGTCATAAAGGGATGGACATGGTCAGCAACAATACTCAGGTAGGCCATGGCGTTTAAATGATACTTAACTGGTACGAAGGGGCCCAAAGTGTGCCAAGAAGATCTCCCCCATTCCACCACCACCACCAGCCTGAACCATTGATACAAGGCAGGATGGATCAACCACACCATGACACCACCACCACCACCAGCCTGAACCATTGATACAAGGCAGGATGGATCCCCCACACCATGACACCACCACCAGCTTGAACCATTGATACAAGGCAAGATGGATCCATGCTTTCATGTTGTTTATGCCAAATTTTGACCCTACCATCTGAATGTCGCAGCTGAACTTGAGACTCATCAGAACAGGCAGCGTTTTCCCAATCTTCTATTGTGCAATTTTTATAAGGCTGTGCGTGTTGTAGCCTCCATTTCCTGTTCTTAGCTGACAGGAGTGGCACCTGGTGTGGTCTTCTGCTGCTGTAGCCCATCTACATCAAGGTTCAACATGTTGTGCATTCAGAGATGGTGTTCTGCATACCTTGGTTGTAACAAGTGGTTATTTGAGTTAATGTTGCATTTCTATCATCTAGATACTCTGACATCAACAAGGCATTTTTGTCCACACAACTGCCACTCACTGGATATTTTCTCTTTTTTGGACCATTCTCTGTAAACCCCAGAGATGGTTGTGTGTGAAAATCCCAGTAGATCAGCAGTTTTTGAAATGCTCAGACCAGTCCATCTGGCACCAACAACCATGCCATGTTCAAAGTCACTTAAATCCTGTTTCTTACCCATTCTGATGCTCGGTTTGAAGTTCAGCAAGTCGCCTTCACCATGTCTAGATGCCTAAATGCATTGAGTTCCTGTCATGTGATTGGCTGATTAGCAATTTGTGTTGCCAAGCAATTGAACAGATGTCTCTAATAAAGAGACCCGTAAGTGTATTTTGTTGACTTCTCCTCCCTTTGGAGAGATTTCCTCTCCCTTCCTGTTGTATTTCAAGGACAGGAAGTGAAGGAAAATTGTTCCCAATGGAGACAGGACAAAAATCCATCCGGAAAATAACCACTTGTCTGCCTCAGTTGTTTATAAACGGCATAGTTGTCAAGGGGTTAAATCAAGTGAGCATGATACTATCTTTAAGTGCCAAGGAAGGGCTTTCCAATAAAAGTGATTGGGGGCTCTAGAGCTGACCGATCACTTTTACTGGGGTGTCACAAAGGGTCAACTCCCCCCACCTCTGCTGGCAGTGCCTGTGGTGGTTTCCATACTCTTCTGTTTCATCGGGGAGCCTGGGACCATGGGAAACCTCTTCCCCAGTGATAGCAAGAGGAACTCGGGGAACATCCATTCCCCTCCTGTGACTAATGATCCCAGATGCAACACATATGATGTCACTTCCGGGGTCACAGCTTTCATTGCTAGTGTAGCCAATGATGCAGCTATTCAAACACAATCTGTGCTGACATAGCTGCATTGGAGGGCAGGAGAGACCTCGGAAGTCTAATACACCCCCAATGTCTCCATAAAGAGGACCTGTCACCTGCCCATGCTATCACATAAGGGCGTTGTTAAAAAGAAAGAAAATTTTAATGTTAAAAATAAATAAATGTAAAGGTCACCCCTGCACAGACCCCAAATAAAAAGCCCAGTGTAGAGCAAGCATGTGTAGGTAACATCAATTGTGCCAAACATTGGGTAATGTAAGAGTGAGACCAATAATTATAGTTTAGTTTTTGGAGATTCCATGGGCGTGCATAATTTTAAGACTTGACATATGTGGAATCTATTTACTCAATGCAACCATATCTTTTATAATTTACCAAAAAAAATTGGGTATTATATCGTATTTACACTAAAATTCATTTTATAATATTTTTTTTTCCATGAAAATATAAACTGCTCAGATATTGTGAAACATACATTGTAACCACCACCATGTTTTTCTTCAGTGTCTCTGCTTTCAGAAAATGTATACTATAGTAGTGGTCATGTACACAACACATCCCATAGTCCATCTTAGGAGCGAGCAAGAGAGGGTGGCTACATTCCTACATGCAGTGGTAACATGGAGAACAAATGTAGCCACCCTCTAACAGGAAGTCGGATCACAGAAAAAAAGAAAAAGGAATTTGAAGATTTGGAGGAGGCTGAGACAAATAGAATGCATACCTGAACAGAATTCTTTTCCCGTTCATTATTTTTATTGGAAAATAAAGGAACAGATATACCAGTAAAATCACTCACGCAGGGGGACAGAAATATGTGGTTAAGATGTAAGCACTAACAACAGGAAAAAAAAAAATAAACATGAGAGATTTTTTTTATTTTTAAACCAGAGTCTGTCACTTTAAAGTGACAAGCAAGACTTTTCTTTTTCTTGGGAGCAAGGCTGTTCCTGTATTTGCCATAGGGGGGAGCACCATAACCTGTTTATCCCCTACAGTCACAGGGGAGATTTGTAAAGGTTGGAAACTATTAGATTGCTGTGCTGTCATCTTCTTTCTTTTTTTTTTTTTTTTAACCATTTCGCAATCTGGCCCAGTTATAAAAATATGTTCAAAGGTCAAGTTGATTTTCATTAGTCAGCTCAACATTTTTACTTTCTGATATTTTTTTCTTCTTTGCACAATTCATTTAAAAAAAAAAAATATATATATATATATATATATATATATTATAAAATTTATTATAATATATATATATTTTTTTTAAAAGTAAAAAAAATTGCCAGAATATAAAAGCCCAGTCACACCTCTCCATGTTTGTGTGTGTTAAGGCGGTAATTTATATATTTTTTTTTTTATACATGGGCCTTAAAAAGCCTTAATGCGTGAAAAATGTGCTTGCGTGACCTTTGGCCAAGGCAGTATGGTGCAGTGTAAGTACGTTCACATAGAACATGTTATTAAAGCGGTCTCTCTTTTTTTTTTTACTATTATTTTTGGAGGAGCATAAGGAATAATGCACTCAGGTGCAAAAATTGCTGCATTTAGATCCATAATGTGTATCTAGCTATATAACCAATCCTCATAGCTGAGGTTCTCTGTTGCTCATAGCTGAGATTCTCTGGTCCCTGGTCCCCATAGCTGACGTCCTCCTAGTTGAACTGCACAAGATTATCATGAACCAGTGTTTTCTAAAATGGAAGAATTTTTGATGTATCTCTGGAATGTATTCCTTTTTTTAATGCATGAGAGTATTTTGCTTGCTTTTATAGGCTACAGCTTGGCATTGCATTCTATTGCAAATTCTGTGATCTCCAAGCACCCCTAGATCTTGTGCATTAGGGGAGCCCCTCCTAATGTGGATTTTTTGTTGGCATCCAAGTCCATAACTTTACATTTCTCAATACTGAACCTCATCTGCCATGTAGATGTCCAACCCCGTATTTCAGTAAGGTCTACCTGTGATGATGGTACATCCTGGGCCAAATTTCCTGGCATAATTTGGTGTCATCGGCAAACACTGAACCTGAGCTTGATTCCAACCTCTATATCATTAATAAATGAGTTGAGCAGCATTGGCTCCAAGACGGAACCCTGGGGCCCACCACTTACAACTGTAGTCTATTCAGAGAATGAGCCATTTATCACTACTCTCTGACCCGACAAAGTAACCCGTTTCCTATCCATGTACATACAATTTCATCAACTCCAACAGACTTTATTTTCTACAGTGGGTATAGAAAAGAATAAGCCCCTCCCCCAGTTAAAATAATCACATTTTGTTGCTTTGCAGCCTGAAATAAAGATACAGTTTTTCTTTTATCCAGCTGTATTTACACATTGCAACTTATAACATCCAAATGAAAGATACAACACCAACATGTCAAAAAATTCAAAAACAGAATCACTGAGTTGGAAAAGAGATCAACCCCTCCTAAAAATAAACTCAGGTGTAGCTAATCACCTCAATGGCACACAAAGCTATTTGATTTTCAGCTGTGGTCATTTTAATTAGCTCAGCATGAAAAGAGTTTTCCTGGAGCATTTCAGTCCCTGGAAGTGCAACTGAAGCAAACAATCAACTAAGGGTGACAAGGCACTGTCAAAAGATCTCCGGGATAAAGTTGTCAATGGGCACAAGTCAGGAGATGGAGACAAAAAAAATTCAAAGGCTTTATCAATGCCTAGAAGCACAGTGAAGTCTATTAAGAAGTGGAAGGTATTTGGTACAACACAGACCCTCCCTGGATCAGGACATCTCTCCAAATTGGATGAAAGAACCAGGAGGAAACTGGTCAGACAGGCTACCAAGAGGCCTACAGCAACTCTGAAGTAGTTGCAGGAATTGATGACAAAGAGCGATCATTGTGTGCATGTGACAACAATATCACAAGTTCTCAACAAATGTGGCCTGTATGGGAGGGTTGCAAGAAGAAAGCCGCTCCTCAAGAAAGGCCACATGCAGTTACCACTGAGCTTTGCCAAAACGCACCATGAAGATTCTGAGGCCACATAGAGAAAGGTGTTCTGGTCAGATGAGACTAAAATTGATTGATTTGGCCTCAACACTAAACGATATCCAATCCAGCTCCCCATCCAAATCCCACCATTCCTACAGTGAAGCATGGAGGGGGAATATCCTGTTATGGGGATTTCTCTGCAGCAGGAACTGGAGCACTTGTCAGGATAGAAGGAAAAATGGATGGGGCAAAATACCATTTCTTGAGGAAAATCTGCTGCCCTCTGCCAGAAAGTTGTCAGTGGGAACATTTACTTTCCAACATGACAATGACCCAAAGCATACAGCAAAAATGAGCCCACAGGGGTTGGAGGAGAGAAAGGGGAATGTCCTTGCATGGCCTAGACTCCGAGCGGCTGCACATTTGCGTTGTATTAAAAAAGGACATATGTGCCGAGAGCGCACGCCCTGCGCACTCCCAGCACACATGTCCGGTACTCACGGAAAGGTCCCAATCTCCTCTTTCAATCGGGACCTTTCCCGATCATGTGACCACTGTGACGGCGCGTCACGGTGGTCACATGACCCTAAACCCCACCCCGCCTCCCGGCTTCTGAAACTCTTAAAGGGTGCCGGCGTGAAGGAGTTAACCACTTTAAGTCCAGGCACTTTCACCCTCTTCCTGTCCAGGCCAATTTTCATCTTTCAGCGCTGTCACACTTTGAATGACAATTGCGCGGTCATGCAACACTGTACCCAGATGAATTTTTTAGCATTTTTTTTTTGAGATAGATAAAAATTTATTTTAGTGGTATTTATTCACCACTGGGATTTTTATTTTTTTGCAATATAAATGAAATAGGGAAAAAAAGTGTTTTTCTTATAAAATTTTGCAAATAATCTTTCTTCATAAATCTTGGCCAAAATGTATTCATCTACCTTTTTAGTAAAAAAAAATTACCCAAATTAGTTTATAACCAAAAATTATAATTTTTCAAAACTTTTTTGACATTTTTATTTTATTTTTTGATCTTATTATTATTTTTATTTTTTTAAACATACTGTCACCCTAGCAGTACAGTGTCACCATAGTGCATTAAAAACGCTTCCCAAATGCCTGTCAAATGCTATAGGGGCGTTTGGCAAGAGTTAGAAATTAGTGTGAACGAGCCCTAAGTCGCCTAGACCTGGTGATATGTTGACATTGGCTTTCTCTTGTCACTTTTTTACCTGGTTTTCAGACAAACACAGAGGTATTTTCTGAGTTATGTGACTTTTAAAAAATAACCCATGAAGCTTTCCAATCTGAGTTTATATCAGTTAATCATGAAACGAGCCATAATGCCGAGGAAATTGCATGCATAGGATAGTCATAAAAATATTTTTATTATCTGGAGGAACAAAGTCAGGGTTGGTGCGTCATAACTGAATCATGTTCAGAGTGGAAGCACAGAGAATTTGTTATATATATTCTGGATGACTCTATATTGTCTGCAGCTGCAGCTCGTTTCCATTACAGTATATGACAGACAGAACGTTAAATCCATGAACGCAGAGAATTTGTTATACAGGTTCAGAGTGCCGTGAGCTCCTCTGCTGCTTGCCATATATCTGAAAGTCTCTCATCGGGGTTCAAAAAAAATACTGGTTTTAAGAAAGCTCACAGTTTGTTACTGGTTTGGACAAAATATGCATCAGGCTGTTGTCAGGGTAGTACCTGTCAGACATTAGATGATCATTCACTATATCCGTTCTCCCTGGACCCTGCATTCACTATATCCGCTCTCCCTGGACCCTGCATTCACTATATCCGCTCTCCCTGGACCCTGCATTCACTATATCCGCTCTCCCCAGACCCTGCATTCACTATATTTGGTCTACCAATAAATAAATAATTTGCGCTAGTAAATGTGTATAAATATATAAATATATATAAAGAAATCATCAAATCATAAGTCCAGAAAAAAAAATATATATGCCAATACCACAAAAAAATATATAAAAAAACTTTTAAGTGCAAAAAACTTTTGTGCAAAAAAAGTGTCTAAATATGAAAAATTTCACCAAAAAACCTTGATAATATAATGGCAGATCATCCATAAATATATCTTCAGAAACGGAAACTCTGCAACACACCGATCCTCATCGATCGAAATAACAGGATGAAAAACTTTGTAGTTAATCGAAAATCCACTTCTCCAATAGATAAAGGACCACCTTCAAACGTATCCATGGGGGGAAATGCCAAGCACTCGAGAGAAACAGAAAGACTTCATGGTGCAATATTATAAAAACCAATTCCTTTATTAGGTACTCATTGCACTTACTCAAGAGGTGTCCCAGCCGACACCAGCATCAACAGCATAACAGCAATCACATAAACGAGCCTGGCTGCTCAGCACATGCGCAGTAGCTGGCAGCCAAAAACGTAATGACGTCACATCAATCAAGCTCCGCCCTACGCGTTTCGTCATCGACGTCCTCACAGAGCGTCATCCGCTCCGTGAGGACGTCGATGACGAAACACGTAGGGCGGAGCTTGATTGATGTGACGTCATTACGTTTTTGGCTGCCAGCTACTGCGCATGTGCTGAGTAGCCAGGCTCGTTTATGTGATTGCTGTTATGCTGTTGATGCTGGTGTCGGCTGGGACACCTCTTGAGTAAGTGCAATGAGTACCTAATAAAGGAATTGGTTTTTATAATATTGCACCATGAAGTCTTTCTGTTTCTCTCGAGTGCTTGGCATTTCCCCCCATGGATACGTTTGAAGGTGGTCCTTTATCTATTGGAGAAGTGGATTTTCGATTAACTACAAAGTTTTTCATCCTGTTATTTCGATTGATGAGGATCGGTGTGTTTGCAGAGTTTCCGTTTCTGAAGATATATTTATGGATGATCTGCCATTATATTATCAAGGTTTTTTGGTGAAATTTTTCATATTTAGACACTTTTTTTGCACAAAAGTTTTTTGCACTGTGGCAGTGCGGTGTCCTGCCACGGTCAAACTCAAGTCGAAAACCCTGGATTCTCAACCAGGCAGGTTGAGGGGCTCCAGAGAGTTAATGTATTGCAGAGGAAACTGACTTTTCGGTTTCCTCATTTATTCAGTAAGTTTGTTTTGGGATCTGGAGCCTGGAGATTTCGAAGAGATCTGGGAGGGATGAAATCTCCAATCCGGGGTCCATGTTTTGAGAACCCCCAGCACACTGATTGCACAGGTGTGTGCAGACCTTTTTGTAGAGGCCTAACCATAGTTCTGGGCTCCACCCCAGCAGTTAGGAGTCAGGCGGGCTCCACCCCGGCAGACAGGAGGTCTCAGCCGTGGAGTCAGGTGGGCTACACCTAGGAGAGGTGGAAGCCAAAAGCAACAAGGGGCTGCTACAGAATAGCTGGGTGCTAAAGGTTCGCTGGGTGCCAAAAGAACCTTTTGAGAAGAGTCTGCAGGAGGCAGACTTAAAACTGCTTGCAAGCCAGGAGGCTGAATACTATTAATTTGCTTGATGATGGATACCCCTGCGTGGGAAGAATTCTTGTTTATTTGAACTTTCTTGTAAATAAAATTGGGCAAAAAGGCCCTTAAACAGATGCGAGTTGCTGTGTGTTGAAGAAGAGCTCTACCACTTGAAGCGAGTTCCCACATATGGTGGAGGATGCGGGCAGAACTAGAGATCCCAGCAAGGAAGTAAGTTCATGTGTTGAACTGTGTTTGGTGCATGACTCTGCACTATCAGTGTGTGCAGGTGAGGAGATCCTGCAAGAGAAAAGGAACTTGCCTTAAAGAGACAGTGCTCCATTGTGTACCTGGACTGTGCAAAAGTGTTGTGGAGTGACTGCAAAGATGGGGCGGTCAAAACTCAAAAAAGAAGCAAGCTTTTCTGAAATGAGAGACAGAGCCCTGTGGCTGGAGGGGTTGTTACCACCAGAACAAGCCCCATACATGGCTGCACAAAGTTTGCCACAGTGGGAAGTGCATGCTGTTGTCCCTGGCAATGCTGCTGAAAGGAAACCAGTTTTCTGTTTGCAGAGTACTAAGCCTGAAAGAGGATGCAGTGTTGGAAGTTCGGCCAAGATACTGCCGCAAGAGCGCTGTTTGCGGTGCAGTGAATGGGGGCACACTGTCTCCAAGTGCCCTTTATCCCAGCTTCCAGTACAAGGTGACAGAACCAGACAAAGGTCTGGGTATGCAATTGGGAAGCCTGCTTGGAGTTCCAGGAAGGAGCAGCAGGCTGCCCAAAAGTTTCAGAAGAATGTGGTTGCCCATAGCAACACATGTGACTTCAGGCCTGCGGACCCTGTGAGAGAAGTGTCATCTACAGAGGATTGTGGCAACGCAGAGATGAGAGTTCAGCGCATCTGGAGGAACCCACAAATTTCAGCTGGGAGAGTGCCATCTCCCATAGCAACAGGAGAAAGCCTGCCAACCAGGAGAAGGGGCTACAAGGGAGATGTGGTTCCATATCCCAAGAAGGTTGTCGGTGGAACCATACCCTGCCTGGAATGTGGTCAGTTTGGGCATGGTATCTTTACCTGCCCCCGATTATGGAATACCACTGATGAGAGTGCTACTGGGCAAAAGTCTTCATCTGCAAGCCCAGATTCATGTTTAAAAATGTTGGCAGCCACCTCTAGCAACAGTGAGGAAGTACCTGTTGTGCCTACAGGGGGTGCCAAGGAGTCAGAAGTGCCTGCCACAGTATCATCCTGTAGCTGCATGGATGAACTGGCTGGCCAAAGCCAAGCAGAGGAGATGACCGAAAGGATCCAGATCCCACGCACTCAAGTGAAGGTGAAGCCTGTTACAGTGGTGGGTAAGACTGGTACTTTTGGGATAAATGTGAGAGACACTAATGCACTGATTGAGACTGAACTTGAGACACTCTGCTATAAATATGGGATACTCCCAGTTGGGAAACCCACTACTGGTGATCATGAGAAAGACTTGCCTCTGTATAATGCTCTGTTTAGTGGGGAGGCAACGGTTAAAAATGTCAATGTGAAGAGTACTGATATTGGGGTTGCACCAATGTCCTCTGAAGAGAATGCTGAATTAAATGTAGTAGGGGTGACCACTAAGCAGGATGTGTTATCTCCCCTAGCAACAGTGGTTAAGGTAACCCAGGATAACTATGGTGTTGCTCTGGTGGACCAGACTGTATCTGAATTGAGTGGTGAGAATTTGTTATTTCAGTGTGGCAATGGTGAATCTAAAAGGTATGAATGTATTCATAATGATGGGTCAATGCAATCCACTAATGCTAAAGTTTTTGCAGTGAATGACACGCCACTAGGTCACGGTGGTGAGAGTGTGAAATTGCAACCTGCTGTGCCTAGAAAAGGAGTCTCCCATTGTGATATGGATAATGAAGATATAGGTAATGGGTCTGATACAGAGCCACTCTGTCCCTCTGTGTCTCCTTCAGCGGTTGGAGTGGTACTGCGTAGTACCTCTGATGGGATCACAGGGAAGATGGACTGGGACAGATGGGCAACAAGCTTGTTGGCATATAAAAGATACCTCTGTTGCCAACAATGAAGTGGACACAACTTCTGCTGTGCTGAAAAGAGGGACTGTGGAGCAGCTGTTAGTCCAGGGCGCTCCTGTCACTGCCAAAATTAACCCACTGCTGGTAAAAGGCACCGTTAAGGATAAACGCTCAGCAGAAGTTTTGCCCACAGCCCATAAAGGAGTTAATGGTGTAGTATACCAAACTGATATCCATAGAGAAGCCGTGGAAGAGCTCATTGACACTGAGCCTCAGAGTATTTGGGTGAATCCCACACCTGGTTACGCTCTGGGAGAGCCCCAGGTTATTGTGTTGGGTACCTCCAGCCAAGAGGAAGCCTCGTTAAGAAGCACCACCTCTGAGGCATCAGTAAATGAGTGTCTCCATGTCCCCAGGAAGGTCTTATGTGTGGAATCAGGCTGTCTTTTTATAACAGACCTGCTGAAGGAAATGTTAGCCTTCTGGAGTGTACAGCCGGTGTATACCATACTGTCTCTTCCATGTTCGGGAGAGCTGGTACAGTGGAGTCCCGCTAATCGGAGCTGGGTATTACAGGCTATACAAAACAAAGATGGTCAATATAGGAATTCTGTGATACCATCCTTGTTGGTGATGGTGAAAATTGTCTTTCAGTGCATTGCTGGGTTGCTTCATAGCAGTAATCTGTATGAGAGGCACACCAGAGTACTGTTGGACAGGACAGAGGTTTTGGCAGAAGTGCCGGAAGACGCATGTAAATGTGATGTGGTTGGGGTCGTCTACCCAAATGCAGAATTATGTAAGGAAGGTCACTCTGGAAAAGTTTTCCAAAGGTCCAGTAAACGCCCAAGTTATAAGAATGAAAGGTCTAAGGGAAATGGCCCAAAGCTTAATGAGGGGATGTTAAAAGAGTTTGATGCCACAATAAAAGAGCCCATGTCTGTTACTAAAGGGTTTAAAAATATATCCCCTGTAAAAGTAAATGAAGCAAAAAGGGATGGTCTAGAGGAATTTGAGAGAGCACGTTGTAATATGACAGGTACCAGGCATTTAAAGCTTAGGAGTCAACCCCAGGTTACAAAGGGTACTGAGATTTGTAAACCCCCTAGTGGTAAAAGGACTAGCATAGTCTTAAGAAAATTAGAAAGACCGCGCTTTTGGAAGCGCACTCGTAAAAAGGCACGGGGATGTCGTAGAGCCCAAGTAAGGGGAGACAGGGGAAGTCACCTCTTGGGGCAGGGAGTAGTGTCTCCCCTTGATGAAAATGAAGTCAGCCAGGATTGCACCTTTACAGGTGATAGCCCGCACAGAAGGTCTAAAGCAAGGGTTTTAGGTTTGTGTGTTCCGCCCCCTACGGGGTCAAAACAAAGGGGGGGGGATATGTGGCAGTGCGGTGTCCTGCCACGGTCAAACTCAAGTCGAAAACCCTGGATTCTCAACCAGGCAGGTTGAGGGGCTCCAGAGAGTTAATGTATTGCAGAGGAAACTGACTTTTCGGTTTCCTCATTTATTCAGTAAGTTTGTTTTGGGATCTGGAGCCTGGAGATTTCGAAGAGATCTGGGAGGGATGAAATCTCCAATCCGGGGTCCATGTTTTGAGAACCCCCAGCACACTGATTGCACAGGTGTGTGCAGACCTTTTTGTAGAGGCCTAACCATAGTTCTGGGCTCCACCCCAGCAGTTAGGAGTCAGGCGGGCTCCACCCCGGCAGACAGGAGGTCTCAGCCGTGGAGTCAGGTGGGCTACACCTAGGAGAGGTGGAAGCCAAAAGCAACAAGGGGCTGCTCCAGAATAGCTGTGTGCTAAAGGTTCGCTGGGTGCCAAAAGAACCTTTTGAGAAGAGTCTGCAGGAGGCAGACTTAAAACTGCTTGCAAGCCAGGAGGCTGAATACTATTAATTTGCTTGATGATGGATACCCCTGCGTGGGAAGAATTCTTGTTTATTTGAACTTTCTTGTAAATAAAATTGGGCAAAAAGGCCCTTAAACAGATGCGAGTTGCTGTGTGTTGAAGAAGAGCTCTACCACTTGAAGCGAGTTCCCACAGCACTTAAAAGTTTTTTTATATATTTTTTTGTGGTATTGGCATATATATATTTTTTTCTGGACTTATGATTTGATGATTTCTTTTTATATATATTTATATATTTATACACATTTACTAGCGCAAATTATTTATTTATTGGTACACTTTTTATATATGGTGATTTTTTGCAGCTGGTACACTATTAGTAAGTTATATAATTTTGACCATAGGCGCTATTATTAATTTTTCTTACTATATTTGGTCTCCCTGGACCCTGCATTCACTATATCCGGTCTCCCCGGATTCTGCATTCACTATATCTGGTCTCCCTGGACCCTGCATTCACTGTATCTGGTCTCCCTGGACCCTGCATTCACTGTATCTGGTCTTCCCAGACCCTGCATTCACTATATCCGCTCTCCCCGGACCCTGCATTCACTATATCCGCTTTCCCCGGACCCCGCATTCACTATATCTGCTTTCCCCGGACCCCACATTCACTATATCTGCTTTCCCCGGACCCCGCATTCACTATATCTGCTTTCCCCGGACCCCGCATTCACTATATCTGCTTTCCCCGGACCCCGCATTCACTATATCTGCTTTCCCCGGACCCTGCATGCACTATATCTGCTCTCCCCGGACCCTGCATTCACTATATCCGCTCTCCCCGGACTCTGCATTCACTATATCCGCTCTCCCCGGACCCTGCATTCACTATATCCGCTCTCCCCGGACCCTGCATTCACTATATCTGGTCTCCCCGGACCCTGCATTCACTATATCCACTCTCCCCAGACCCTGCATTCACTATATCCGGTCTCTCCGGACCCTGCATTCACTATATCCGGTCTCCCCGGACCCTGCATTCACTATATCCGGTCTCCATGGATCCAGCATTTACCATAAAGCATGCTTTATTGCGTATACAAACTGATTTTACTGTTGTGGGTTTAGTAACACTTTAAGAAGCTCAGATGTGACTGGTTCTCTGCTTTTCAGCACCTTTTTACATATTCAAACTGGTAACCACCAGCCCTTCCCATCCCCCCTCTGAGTCTGTAATAGATAATTACATGCACTCAGCGAGGTGAAACACTGACAGCTATTAATGTGTTATCTCACACATAGTATTTACAAGTGGAAACAGGAATACTTTGTGATCAGCTGGTTTATACATAAGCCAGTAATATTGCCTGTCAAAGTCCTATCTACAGAATGAGAACCAGTATTCCCGTATCCCACCAGTATTCCCGTATCCCACCAGTATTCCCGTATGACATCATTATTCCCATATCCCACCAGTATTCCCGTATCCCACCAGTATTCCCGTATGACATCATTATTCCCATATCCCACCAGTATTCCCGTATCCCACCAGTATTCCCGTATCCCACCAGTATTCCCGTATGACATCATTATTCCCATATCCCACCAGTATTCCCGTATCCCACCAGTATTCCCGTATCCCACCAGTCTTCCCGTATCCCACCAGTCTTCCCGTATCCCACCAGTCTTCCCGTATCCCACCAGCCTTCCCGTATCCCACCCGCCTTCCCGTATCCCACCAGCCTTCCCATACCATACCAGCATTCCCATATCACAAAGTATGGAGACATGGGGGAGGGGTTGCTTTGAATATTAAAAATGAATTAAACAGCAATTTTGACATGCGGTTGTATTTTTGCAACAACTACATTTGTATTCACTTCTGTAGGCTTCCCGCACACAGCCTGGGGAGAATGAAGGTGCAATAAAAAGGAGAGCCTGCGCGCAGGATAGGACTCATCGCCAGTCTGAATAAACCCTATGTGTAACTTTTTTTTTTTTTTTTTTAAACACAAATGTTATACCACAGTGGAATGTTGCCATGTTACAATCTCAAAGTGTATACTTCGGTGGATTCCACTTTTATAGTCTCATTTATCGCTCGCTATAGCTTGTTTACAAGAAAGCCGTGTCATTAAAGATAATCTTCATTCAGTAACAAACGATGGATAGGTTGGTCTTGCCATGCTGCATCTTCTGCATTTGCCGGGCTGCATGCTCGGATAAGGGTCTGGTATGGATTTTGGGGGGACTCCTGTGACATTTGAAAAAAAAAAAATACATAAAAAATTTTGGCATGGGGGTTCATCTCAAAATCCATACCAGACCCCAAGGGCTTTTATTTTTTTGTCGGGCAATGCCAACAATTCTTTTTACATTCAGCTGTCAGCGGGGAACCCCACTGGCAGCTGAAACAATAATGAATGTTTTACTACTAAAATACCGCATGACTTCACAATATAACTCGTGTGGTATTTTAGTAAATGAGCGGTATTTTTACCACATACTCAGATGCGGTAAGATACCGCTCCAGTAAATTGTTCGACGTTCGCAGTCGAATATTCTGTAGGTTCGGATGTTCGACCGCAAACTGAACAGGAGGTGGTGTTCGGCCCATCACTAATCACAACCAGTAAGGAGAAGGGTGAGGGCAAGCCGCACTGTGTGTGTCATTGAACACACAGAGCGAGCATGCATGAGTGCCCCCATAGCAAGAGGCTTGCTATGGGGGCACTCGGCAGGGAGGAGGAGGCAGGAGCACCGGCGGGAGACCCAAGAAGAGGAGGATCAGGGCTGCTCTGTGCAAAACCACTACACAGAGCAGGTATGTTGTTTATTTTTTTTTCAATCAGAAGCTTTAATATCACTTTAACAATTGGGTTTACATACACTTTAGGGGTTGTTGAATGCCTGGTCCTTCATTTCACCCTGTGTGGTCCCAACTGCCAGAAGCTGAGAACACAGTAATAAAGTAGTGGCCGAAGAAAGGTGTAAGACTATAGCACTGCTGCAGCCCCAGAGAAGCCGACTGCGCTGCTGCGGCCCCAGAGAAGCCGACTGCGCTGCTGCGGCCCCAGAGAAGCCGACTGCGCTGCTGCGGCCCCAGAGAAGCCGACTGCGCTGCTGCGGCCCCAGAGAAGCCGACTGCGCTGCTGCGGCCCCAGAGAAGCCGACTGCGCTGCTGCGGCCCCAGAGAAGCCGATTGCGCTGCTGCGGCCCCACAGAAGGGAACTCCCCTGCAGCAGGTCTTGAGTAAACCTACCTTTCTGTTCTAAAGTAGCGGCTTTCAGGGGACCGAGCATCTGATGCACCTAGAGGATTATTCAGCCAACATAACTCTCGGAGGGAGCAAAGACCTGAGGTTCTGGCGGTAGGACTGACAAGTGTTATATGGGTAGCACTGTGGCTAAATGGTTAGCACTTTCGCCTGGCAGTACTAGGGTCATTGGTTCAAATCCCAACCACAGCACCACCTGCCTGGAGTTTGCATGTTCTCCCTGTACCTGTGTGGGTTTCCTTCGGGTACTCTGTTTTCCTCGCACACTCCAAAGACCGACTGGTAGGTTAATTGGCTCCTGTCTAAATTGTCCCTAGTATGTGTATGTATGAATGTAAGTTAGGGACCTTAGACTGTACGCCCCTTGAGGGTTAGGGACTGATGTGAATGTACAATATATATGTAAAGTGCTGCGTAAATTGATGGCGCTATATAAGTACCTGAAATAAATAAATATGTTGTCTTTTGCTGGTTTTTTCTTTTTTTTTGCAATAGTCACTTCAATGACTCTATCCATTTTATACCGATGTTCTGTTGTATAATCACTCCAGCATTCTTGTTTTCCTTTCCCAAACAGTTAATTCTCTTCTGCACATTGCGGATATTCTGGCTCCTGTTTGTCAGCATTGTGTAATGTGTGTACCAATCATCAGTGCTCATTCTTTGTGCATTGTGCTGGAGCATCAGATAAATCCTGGGCAAGCCTTGGACAGGTATGACCTCGTGACTCTGTGTGTTTTGTCTTAAATGACAACTTTCAGTTTTCATCCCCTTCACAGTCACTGACCTGACCTTTTTTTTTTTCTGCACGTGTTTAAAAAAAATAATTTTAGGCCTGAAGGTTAGTTAAAACCCCCAAAGAGTATACATTTTCTGAAAGCAGCCACCCTGGAAAATAAAATTTGATCGTTCCAATTTTTTATTTTACGCACTATTAGCGCAACAGTTTACGGAGTGCAAAATTTCAGTGAAAGACATATAAATGTTAATTTTAGGAATGCAAATGCTATATATTATGCAATTGTTTGGTAAAATCTAAAATATGCGGTTGTGCTGAATAAATGGACACCCAACATGTCAAGCTGATGTTTTATGTGAAATAATGACAATCTTTGCTACCCCAAATTGTCCATAGGTGAGGCTTTAAAAGCCCCTACAGGTAATTACTTGAAAGTCAACTGTGAATAACGGGCCTAGAATTCTTGCTCTCACTCCAGCATGCTCTGCGATTATGTAACGTGTAGATTGTAAGCTCCCAGGATCAGGCACTCCTTAACCCTCTTGTATTGAACTGTATTGTTGCTGTATTGTCTCCCGTTATATTGTAAAGCGCTGAGCAAACTGTTGGCGCTATATAAATCCCGTATAATAATAATAGCACAATCAATGTTTTCCTATGTAAGACCTCTCTGGTGTGTGCATTTACATATGTATTTACATACAAGCGGGCTTGAATTTTCTTGTGTGGGGGAGGGTTTAAGTGCTGGGGTGTAATTCTTTACATCTTTTTTTTCCACTTAACTTTGTTGCTATCACAACAACAGCCCCCTATGCGATGGCTTTTATTACTGTGACCAGTTTTTTTCAATAAGACATCAGGGGATTATTAGACCCCTGATGTCTCTGATGCACTCTACTGAGGCTAATGGAGTGCAATTTCAGAGCAGAAACTGGAAGTGATAAAACTCCTTCTCACTTCCAGGTTTTTATTAGCCTAGGGGAGATTGGTGAACAGACGTTCGCTGGTCTTTCTCTCCCCTCTCCCCTCCGGCAGCAGAATGCGAACATACAGGGGGTCTTTAAAAGCTAGCAGATTTAAACACAATGGGGGAAACTAACAAGAGTTGTGCAAGAATAATGCTTGTGCCACTCTTCTAAACATAAAAAATGGAGCAGATGCTGCTCCTAATTAACAAAAGGGATGCAGATGGAATCGATCAATTCTTTGTTCAGTTGTGTCTTTGACAGCAAAAAGAACAGGAGAGCTGGATCTGCATGCTCTGATCTCTGTGGTCGTCCTCGTACCCTCCTGGCTCATTTCAGAGCAAGGGTTGTTAATCCTTCAATCTCTGCTCATGTAGCGTAAACACTGCACGGGCATAGAGAGGGATGTGAGTAAACTGCCTCATTCCCTCTTTAGCCAGGTGCTTGCAGCTTATTCCCTGCTTGGTTTTTGGAGCGGTGCTAGAACAGAGAGCTTCAAGTCTCTGTGTGTGCGCCTGCTCCTCTCTTCCCCTTCCCCCCTCCCATCCAGCAACCACTGCCAAACAAGGGTGGCCAGGAAGAGACACAGCCACAAGTGCACTCTGGGATGTGTAGTCTCAGTGAGAAACTGCTACCCTGTATGGAACAAGAAAAAGACTACAGCTCCCAGGGATCTATAGGGAGGCTCTACGGCACGGGTGTCAAACTGGCGGCCCTTCAGCTGTTGCCAAACTACAAGTCCCATGAGGCATTGCAAGATTGACAGTTACAAGCATGACTCCTAAAAGCAGAGGCATGATGGAACTTTCGCAACAGCTGGAGGGCCGCCTGTTTGACACCCCGTGCTCTACGGGTAGTGTCTGAGAGATGTCACAAGATTGCTCAGGAACAGTTGGCGTTGGGATGAGAGAGCAGGACCTCTGTACCAGTGTTGCTAGCTGTTTGGGTCTCCAACAAAGGTGGAATCCTGTGCCCCAGCCAGCACTGCTCAGGAACAGTATACAGCTGCAACATCCACATCGCCGCTGCAGGAGGGTTAGAGTGACCGTTCATCAACATCCACAGTGCTGTTCGCAGAAGTTCTCAGGAAAACACAGATGGAGGGCCCTAATAGCCCGTAATCAACACTGTCGGCAGGAACTGAGTATTAAGGGAAAGGCTAACCACCACACCCTATACAGCCATACTTAGACCCTCTACATACACCACGCAGTAGGAGTACTTATTGTGCTCATATTCAAGTTAACACTGCCTTGTTGAACTGCTCTTGCACCTGACTTGACTTTATTCAGTCTGTTTTCCCCAACCATCCTACATCTGAGCCAGACTACTATATATAACCTCTCTAGCGCACCTTTACTGGAAGCAGATTCATTAAACCGTCTTAAAATGCGCCAACACTTTTTAAGGACCCCAACGGTAGCCGGCAGAAGAAACATCTTAAAGGGCTGCCTCTGTTTTACTTCACTTGCACATGTACCACCTCCCGTTGATTACTTTGAATTGCTCAGGCCCTAATGATGTCCTTCAGACAGCCTTAGACCTAGCATAGCTGTCTTTTGTGCATTTGGACAGTAAAGCCCCGGGAGTTTATACACATCTCATTGTTGAACTTTGGGTGGCAGTGTTCCTGTTTAAGCTGACCTGGGTGGCTGGTAAAATTTCAGGCTCTGGTGTTGTCAATTTCTCTGTACGCCAAGTGCACGCTCATTGCTGTTGTTTAATCCCTCTTCACATCATCTCTTTCTTGTTACACTGTTTAAACATTAATAGGCATCAATATACCAAGTTTGCTTTTTACTGACTGATTTGGTGTCTGTATCTTTAAACAAACATTATTGCTGGGTACTTGTAAAACCATCAGTGATTTTCTTGGGATACCCAGTGTTTGTGTACACAGCCAATTGTGTCAGAGAGGCCAAAGTTCTTGAAAAGGTTGAGGCCAGCATCAGAGGACCCATTTAAACCAATGACTCCTTTGGGGGCAGCGCTACACCACTGTTATTTAGTTGCAGATCCTGAGCTAGTTCCTTGTTCACTCTGAAACAGAAACTGGTGCAGGTGGCGCAGATAGATCCGAAACAGGTTTAGTTAATGAAGTACACACCACTCCCAAGAGTCTCCTGCGCCATTCCACCCCCCCCCCCCACCCACTGCTACTGATTTATGTAATTTATCTGTGACAGTAAAGGGATTAAAATAAGGGGATAAATCTTAGTATTCAGCCTGTCTGCTGTGCAGCAAGGCTAGATTCAGGCTTCCATCTAAACACACTGCTCCGCTGAAAAGCAATCTGCCCTTGGATCACTTTTCAAACTCAATTGATAGGTGTGAAGAGGCAATATGACGCCTCCTCACTGCCTGTTTAATTCCATTTTTGACAAAAAAATGTACTTCAACCATGTGATCTCATGGAGTTGAGGGCGTTTTGTGGCCGTTTCCCCATTCACTGAGACCAGGTTCACATATGTGCGGGGCTGGTTTCAGTGTGAATTTTAAAAAGAGTCCATTTTGTTCAGTGATTCAGGTGCGAATTCTTGAAGCGTATGACACTTGAAATTGCGCCTGAACCAGACTTAAAATTGTCCTCCGATCTCTTCTCTAGCTGAACTTCTCTTCTCTAGCTGAACTTCTCTTTTCTAGCCGAACTTCTCTTCTCTAGCCAATCTTCTCTTCTCTAGCCGAACATCTCTAGCCAAACTTCTCTTCTCTAGCCGAACTTCTCTTCTCTAGCCGAACTTCTCTTCTCTAGCCGAACTTCTCTTCTCTAGCTGAACATCTCTAGCCAAACTTCTCTTGTCTAGCCGAACTTCTCTTGTCTAGCCGAACTTCTCTTGTCTAGCCAAACTTCTCTTGTCTAGCCAAACTTCTCTTGTCTAGCTAAACTTCTCTTGTCTAGCCAAACTTCTCTCATCTAGCCAAACATCTCTAGCCAAACTTTTCTTCCCTAGCCGAACTTCTCTTCTCTAGCCGAACTTCTCTTCTCTAGCCGAACTTCTCTTCATCCATCACATACAGTACAATTCCCTCATGATGGAGTTTGCTGCCATCTCCCTGATCAATACAGACTTATCTCTTCTCTAGCTGAACTTCTCTTTTCTAGCCGAACTTCTCTTCTGTAGCCAAACTTCTCTCCATCTATCATATACAGTACAATTCCCTCATGATGGAGTTCACGGCCATCTCCTTGATCAATACAGACTTGTCTCTTCTCTAGCTGAACTTCTCTTCTATAGCCGAACAGCTCTAGCCAAACATCTCTGGCCAAATTTCTCTTCTCTAGCCGAACATCTCTGGCCAAATTTCTCTTCTCTAGCCGAACATCTCTGGCCAAACTTTTCTTCTCTAGCCGAACTTCTCTTCTCTAGCCGAACTTCTCTTCTCTAGCCGAACTTCTCTTCTCTAGCCGAACTTCTCTTCTCTAGCTGAACTTTTCTTTTCTTCTCTAGCCGAACTTCTCTCCATCTATCATATACAGTACAATTCCCTCATGATGGAGTTCGCTGTCCTCTCCCTGATCAATACAGACTTATGATGGAGGCAGGGTCACAAGATGGCCACCTCATAAAGCACAGTTGACATCTGAAGTGTAGGAATGATAATGGGCCGCTGTGTGGGAAGGCCTCGTGTTTATGCCGAGGCAGAACAATGCAGAATCTATACTGGAAGGCTCACATTTCTCCTATTTGTAGGAAATAGAAGGACCTCCTGAGGTATTCTCTCATTTCTTCTGTAGAAAAGTCCGTCTCTCCCTCCTGGGAAGTGGCAGCCGTCTCCTCCAGCCGGTCTCTTATCGTGATCAGTCTGTCAGCACTGTGTGTAGGTTCTGCAGAACAAGGAGACTTTGTATGGGCTGCCAGGCGGCCATTGTTGGGGCAGTGACTGGGCTGCAGTGTGACACAATGGTAGATGTTAATCCAGGCGGAGTGTGAGAGGCAGCGTCTGTCTTCTGCTCTGTGATCAGGACCAGGTTTAATTATTACTGACAATGACCTCTGCACTGCCATCCTCCTGGCTGCCTGCAGGCTGATGGGAATACCTGAGCTCTATAAAACACTTCAGGACTGCCAGCATCAGAGATCAGCACTGGACCGTGAGAGACGCACACCGATACCCAGGTACCACTGAAACTCCGATATTACCAGTAGTCGGGTACCACTGGCATTCAGATAATACCAGCATTCAGGTACCACCGACTGCCAAGTACTACTAACATTCAGGTACCACCGACACCAAAGGACTACCTCTGATACACAGGTAACACCGACACCCATATAATACTAGCATTTGGGTACGACCAACACCTAGGGACCACGAATAGTCAGGTACTGCTGACCCAGAGACTACCAACAGTCAGCAACCACCAATATGTAGAGACCATCAACACTCATACCACAGAGCCAGAGACTATTGACATTCAGGGACTACTGACACCAAGGTACCACTGATACCCAGAGACTACCAACATTCAGGAGCCACTGACGGGTACTGACAATACTTGGGTATCACCAACATCCAGGGACTAGCATCAGTCAGGTGCCCCTGACACCTGGGGACTACCATCACTGGGGTGCCCCTGACATCTGAGGACTACTAACACTAGGGTACCACTGACGCCCAGGGACTACCATCACTAGGGTGCCACTGACACCTGAGGGACTTCCACCCGAGGGCGACTAACCTAAGGACTAGTTCCCGGGGACTACTATCACTCAGATACTACCAACACCTGGGGACTACCATCACTCGGGTGCCACCAACTTTCAGGGACCACCATCACTCAGGTGTCACTGACACCTGGCGACTAACCTTATCCGGGTGCCAGCAACACCTGGGGACTACCATCACCGACACCTGGGGACTACTACCTGGGGACTACTATTACTCAGATACTACCAACACCTGGGGACTACCATCACTCGGGTGCCAGCAACACCTGGGGACTACCACCTAGAGACTGTTAACATTTGGGTGCCACCGACACCCGGGGACTACTAACACTTGGGTACCACCGACACCCGGGGACTACCAACACTTGGGTGCCACCGACACCCAGGGACTACCAACACTTGCGTGCCACCGACACCCGGGGACTACCGACACTTGGGTGCCACCGGCACCCGGTGACTACCACCCAAGGACTACTAACACTTGGGTACCACCGACACCCGGAAACTGCCAACACAAGGGTACTACTAACACCCAGTGAAGGCCAACACTTGGGTAATGCCGACAATCAGCCCAGACACTCCGGTACTACCAACATCCCAGTCTGAGACAAGATGGGGAAAGGGGGTTCTGTCCAGCACTTGATGGAGTTCTTTATATTATTATTACTGTTGTCACATTTGTTTTTACATGTTCAGGAAGCTAATCCTCCAAATATATTGAAAGAGTAGTGATGTCACACCTATACGTTTTTATATTCAGTGAGTAGATTGTCGCTGCTACAAGATATATGTTAGATTTGGGGGGCAGTGATGTCAATTAAGTAGACCATACACTCTGATTGTACAATCTCCTTTAGATCTACCATAATGTATGTATTGCAAGGGCCTGCCCGATGGATACCGAGAGAGAGAGAGAGAGAGAGAGAGGGGGGGTGGGGTTTGTCGTAATATGTCCCCAGTATGAGATTGTACAATCTGGTTGTATATTGTATGGCCAGCTTTAAAGGGTTATAAATGTTACTTCTTCTCTCCTGTATATTCTATGTGGAGAGTAGTGATATCAGTCCTGGAAGAGATACATTGTATACAGGTATAACTAAACGTCCGTAAAGTGAACTAGTGTCACCTATGAGATAGATATAGATTATATATACAGGATATAAATGTTTTTGGGGTTTTGGTGCTGCAATTTAGCCACCATCTCCTATACTTGGAAAAGTTTTTACACAATCTGACCCCTTGACATTCTCAACACTTTTGTTGCAAAACAGAGGAAGTTCTGGGTGTCAGCCCAAAAGATACGCTACATGCTTCTCTGCTTAGAGAAAAAACGTTTTTTCTTTTTTTTAATGCCTGCGTTTCAAAAACAAACAAGCTCACCAACCGTTATTCCATTGCCATGCACATGGGTGGCTGGCTCTGAATTTGTACTCGGGTGTAATCTTACCTAATCTGGGACGGTATATAGATAATAGATCTCTATTGTGTAATTGGGTGCAGCCCGGATTACCAGAACATTGCACAAGCGGCTTCAAGAACAAATTAAAGGGTCACTCCACCCAAAAGTGATATTGGGGTTCATTACCATAATTCCCAACTCTGTTCCTGTCCACCAGGAGTTGTGTCAAGCTGTCACATTAGAGTGCATAGCCCTGTGTGAGCTCCAACCAGATCAGCTTTGCACTTTCTCAAATATTTCTGTTCCCTCGTCTTGGTGAATGGAGCAGTGGGGAGCACAGGTTTATTTCCATGATTTTCAAGATCATTGACCTCACTAATAGTCTCCAGTGGGGCCTATGGCACTTTCTCTGTCTGGCTCGGTCTCTGGCTTGGTCTTTCTCTGTCTGGCTCTGTCTCTGGCTCGGTCTCTGGCACTCTCTCTGACTTGGTCTTTGTATGGTTCAGTCTCTCTCTCTCTCTCCCCCCTCTCTCTCTCTTCCCCCCCACTCTCCTCCCCCCTTCTCTCTCCCCCACTCCCCCCCTCTCTCTCCTTCTCCCCCTCTCTCTCCTCCCCCTCTCTCTCCTTCTCCCCCTCTCTCTCTCTTTCCCCCCTCTCTCTTTCCCCCCCACTCTCCTCCCCCCTCTCTCCTCCCCATCTCCCCCCTCTCTCTCTCCTCCCCCCTCTCTCTCCTCCCCCCTCCCCCTTTTGCTAAAGATTTTCTCTGGCATGAAGGGTTCCCAAATAACAATGCACCACTATATTTACCTGTGTAATCTTTTAGCATAATTACTGGTGTTTATGTAATACAAGATCTTCTCCAATTATTGAGTAAGCACCATGGGCCACTGGCAGGGAATACTGTCTGGAGCCACTCATGTCCTTCTCATATTCATTCAATGGTGTTTGTTTTGTGAATTTTGAATAGCCCTGAGTAGCAGGATATTAAATTACACTGGATATTCACAGCATAGTCAAAAACCACTATTCTGCCTCTTACACCCCCTGCTGTGCTTTTGTCCTGAACATAATTAAGAAACTATATAGAAAAGTGCCAAACATTCTCCATAACCCTCAATAAATGATAAGAGAGAATAACTTCGGCCACATTAAGCAACATTTATTGGAACATGAACTTTGCCCCTCCCATGCAGAACACTGAGCCTCCTATATTCCTGAAGGATGTTCTGGTGTATTCTGCTAACCAACCTTTCCCAGTATGATTGCAGCCAGTATCAACCACTAGACTGCATAGAACACCATCAGTAGAATTGAATCCTATACCTGCAGGGACACTTTAGATTAGTGGTTTGGTTTATGGGGCAGATTAAAATTTGGGATTAGGTTGGGGGTGGATGAGTATGTGGTCAAAAATATATAAATAGAAGTTAACTGCAGAGAAAATGGTTTGGCACAATGAGCAGCAGAACCAGAAAAATAGGCAGCTAATATTATATACAAATCTTGACTATTCATGTAAAAGTCAAGCTTCATCCCGCCCCTTCGGAGCCTCCACTATGGTCAGTGAGGCTTTCCATTTCTATTAAAGGGAATTTAAGGTGACCAGATTTTTCAAAGGGAATCCAGGGACACCTTACTGACCATACCTACTTTTATGTGGGTGAAGAAGGGGGGTAGGGATAATAGGGGCATGGAAATCCCAATAGCTAGTACATGCATTTTTCTATCAGGTGCTAAAGGGGTGTAACCACATATTAACACTAGAAATTCAGAAGGACCCTCTGCAAACTGGTATACCAATGTGCAGAGGGTCCTTCAGAATTTCTATTGCAGTTCCCCGGCACAAGAAATAACAATGTGGTGAAAAATCCATATCCTTACCTCTCACAATGAAGTCCGAGCCAAGAGGTGAGGGACAGGGAAGACCATGACATGTGACATCATTAGTATCCCTGAACATAGCTGGGAGCATACACATCATTCCCTCCTGCTTGCTCCAAGCCAATCACACGAACATCGCTAAGATAACTGCAGCCGTCTGAGCCGGAGATGCCATTTTTTTAAAGCTGGAATGAAATCGGAGACAAATTTCTTTTAACTAAGGATGAAACTGGGGACCTTTTCTTTTGTTTGCCTGGGGACAGTCCCCAAAAAACAAGGACTGTCCCTGGAAACCAGGGACATCTGGTGCCCCTAGACCAGTGGTGGGCAACCTTTTTTTTCAACTGAGCCAAATCTCGCCAAAACCACGATTGAAATGTATTTTGAGAGCCACATTTTTAAAACTGAAAATACATCCCCCATATAGTAATTCATCCCCCATAGTAATTCATCCCCCATATAGTAATTCATCCCCCATAGTAATTCATCCCCCATATAGTAATTCATCCCCCATAGTAATTCATCCCCCATATAGTAATTCATCCCCCCTATAGTAATTCATCCCCCCTATAGTAATTCATCCCCCATAGTAATTCATCCCCCATATAGCAATTCATCCCCCATAGTAATTCATCCCCCCCCATAGTAATTCATCCCCCATATAGTAATTCATCCCCCATAGTAATTCATCCCCCCTATAGTAATTCATCCCCCCTATAGTAATTCATCCCCCATATAGTAATTCATCCCCCATATAGTAATTCATCCCCCCTATAGTAATTCATCCCCCATATAGTAATTCATCCCCCATATAGCAATTCATCCCCCATATAGTAATTCATCCCCCATAGTAATTCATCCCCCATATAGTAATTCATCCCCCATAGTAATTCATCCCCCATATAGTAATTCATCCCCCCTATAGTAATTCATCCCCCATATAGTAATTCATCCCCCCTATAGTAATTCATTCCCCATATCAATTCACTTACCTTTGCTCCGCGCGTTCTTCTCGACGTGTTCCCGCGCCGTTCTGGTCTTCAGGGCGGACTGTGAGAGGAGAGGAGTTCGTCACGCTGCCCCGCCTACATCCTGACAGCTGCAAGGTCCTGACTTTTGGGGCGGCCGCCCGAGAGGAGGGAGGGGGGCGGGCGCCCGGCACACAGAAGAGCCGCATTTAAGTTTGTAAAGAGCCACATGTGGCTCGCGAGCCGCGGCTTGCCGACCACTGCCCTAGACTTAAGCGATGGAAGGGGGGAGTCCCTGGGGTGAGAGTGAAACATTTATGTATTTATTTACAGTGCATTCAGAAAGTATTCACAGCTTTTAAATTTTGCCACACTTTATGTTACAGCCTTATTCCAAAATGGATTCAATTCATGTTTTTCCCTCAACATTCTACAAACAATACCCCATAATGACAACGTGAAAGAAGTTCATTTTTTAAATCTTTGCAATTTATTAAAAATAAAAAATTAAAAAACCGCATGTACATAAAGTATTCCCAGCCTTTGCTCAATACTTTGTTGAAGCCCCTTTAGCACCAATTACAGCCTCAAGTCGTTTGGAGTATGATGCTACACGCTTGGCACATCTATTTTTGGGCAATTACTCCCATTCTTCTTTGCAGTACCTCTCAAGCTCCATCAGGCTGGATGGGGAGCGTCAGTGCAGAGCCATTTTCAGATCTCTCCAGAGGGGTTCAAGTCTGGCCTCTGGCTGGGCCACTCCAGGACATTCACAGAGTTGGCCCGTAGCCTCTCCTTTGTTATGTGGGCTCTGTGCTTAGGGTCGTTGTCCTGTTGAAAGATGAACCGTCGCCCCAGTCTAAGGTCCAGAGCGCTCTGGAACAGGTTTTCATCAAGGATCTCTGTACATTGTTGCATTCAACTTTCCTTTGATCCTGACTAGTCTCCCAGTTCCTGCCACTGAAAAACATCCCCACAGCATGTTGCTGCCACCACCATGTTTCACTGTAGGGATGGTATTGGCCAGGTGGTGAGCTGGTTTCCTCCAGACATGACGCTTGGCATTCAGGCCAAAGAGTTCAATCTTTGTTTCATCAGACCAGAGAGTTTTGTTTCTCATGGTCCGAGAGTCCCTCAGGTGCCTTTTGGCAAACTCCATGCGGGCTGCCATTTGCCTTTTACTGAGGAGTGGCTTCCGTCTGGCCACTCTACCATACAGGCCTGATTTGGTGGAGTGCTGCAGAGATGGTTGTTCTTCTGGAAGATTCTCCTCTCTCCACAGGGAAACACTGCAGCTCTTTCAGAGTGATCATCGGGTACTTGGTTACCTCCCTGGCTAAGGCCCTTCTCCCTCGATCGCTCATTTTGGCTGGGCGGCCCGCTCTAGGAAGATTCCTGGTGGTTCCAAACTTCTTCCATTTACAAATGATGGAGGCCACTGTGCTCATTGGGACCTTCAATGCTGCAAAAATGTTTCTGTACCCTTCCCCAGATCTGTGCCTTGATCCTGTCTCGGAGGTCTACGGACAATTCCTTGGACCTCAGGGCTTGATTTGTGCTCTGACATGCACTGTTAACTGTGGGACCTTCTATAGACAGGGTTATGCCTTTCCTAATCATGTCCAATCAACCAAACTTCCCACAGGTGGACTCCAATCAAGTTGTGGAAACATCTCAAGAATGATCAGTGGGAACAAGATGCCCCAGAGCTCAATTTTGAGTGTCATGGCAAAGGCTGTGAATACTTATGTACATGAGGATTTTTTTGACTTTTAATAAATTGCACAGATTTCAAAATGAACTTCTTTCACGTCGTCATTATGAAGTATTGTTTGTAAAATGTTGAGGGAGAAAAATTATTTTAATCCATTTTGGAATAAGGCTGTAACATAAAATGTGGCAAAAGTTAAGCGCTGGGAATACTTTCTGGATGCACTGTGTATAGTGCTGCCTTATTACGTAGTGCTGTACAGAGCACGTAGGGATATATTTGAGCCAGTCTGGACCAGGGGTGGACTGACAACTCATGGGGCCCCTGGGCAATAGGGGATCATGGGGCCCCTGTGTCCTTGCCCAAATTCAAAAAAGCCTATGAAAAAAGTACCAGAGGCATCTCATGGGGTCCCCTACTGACCCCGGGCCCTCGGGTTTCCAAATGGTCAGTCTGCCCCTGGTCTGGACCCAACAAGACTAACCTGTACACCGAGATAAGATAACATTGTATTCCGTAGGCTCCACTTGACACCGGTAAGTATTTGCTGGAGGATTCCATGTCTCTAATTAGAGAAAAACCCCATAATCCCAGCACCAATAGAGCTTTCTCCTCTACGGATTATTTTTGGCAAACGCTATCTTGGACGTGCTTTAGCTGTAGGCATGAGTGTACTAATTACTACCTAGGGGTGCGAGGCTATTGGATTATCAATGTTTTATTATTTCTCAGGATTACTGGACCCTTATGCATTGTGCATCAGCTATGTAATTATAGATAATAGTCCTCAGCGGATGGCGGGGCCATTAGTACCACAATTCAAGACTGGCTTCAAGTGTACCTGTCACTCCGTAGCCATTTTTGTTCCCTGGTCTAGCATTCAGCCATGGTTGAGGTACCTTTAGATATTAACACAGTCTAGCGAAAGCCCAGCTCCTGCCAACACTTTTTATTGGTGCTTTGTATGTGTGCTTACTGGTTCGAGCCTCTGACCCTACCAGAGAATTTTACCCTTCTATCCTGTGAGGACAGAAAACGATGGGAATTTTCCCCAACAAAAAAGATGCCTTTATAGAATATGGAGGGAGGGTTTGAACTTCTGAAAATGGTTTTTATTCCAGTCTGTGACTTCCTGTTCCATTGACACTCACCCTTATTCTGTATCGCTTACAATATATGTATTATGTCTGTTTTGCATTGAACTGCATGAGGTTATTATAGTTCTGTAGTATGCTGACATTTAATGGCAGTTTTGGGCCATTACAACATTATTATTTTGTGATTTTAGTTTCTCCCTTTTTGTCTTCCCCTTCTGTTCAGTCCTAGGCTGACCCGTTCCCTCAGTCAGTGTTTTCCTAATCTCAGGGTCTATGCAAAGTACTAGGTCTTCAAAAGACAGGAAAAAGCATCCTCTCTACTGCAATTAGCTAAAGTAAATTTGTGTTGGATTCAACTTCTGTGTCTTATTGAAGAGTTAAGCTGCCTGTGGATGGTGCCAAGTCAGCAGGTGACCATATTGTCTGGGCAGACTGTGTCTAATGAGGCATGTCAATGCATAAAGTGGTATTTGAAACGGAACACTCCTTTCCCCATGTCTTGCATGGGCACAGGAAGTCAAGGAAAACCTATTTAATTGAATAGTTGCTTTTCTGAACCCGATTCATTAACTATCTAGTCAGAATGCAGAGCCATTGCTTACTTTTTCTGTGTTTAACCGCTTCTGTGCCACCCTATACCAGAAATACTGCTACAGGGCGCCACGGGTGCGCAAAATTTCATATATATGTGATTTCGCAGTTCCGGGTAGGGGGCGCATGCGCTCTACCCACGGCGCCATTCACGGCCTTGGCTGTCAATAACCGGGGCCCAGCCGGTGATTTCTTGCCACCACCCGGTGATTGCCGAGAATCTCCGATGGGGGAGAAACCTGTGTATAAACAACGCAGATCTCTCCCGTCAGCTCCTGCACACTGCTTTGTATGACTCTGCATAGCACAGCCATACAAAGCAGCGTGCTTACAGCACACCCACACAGTGAAACAGCACACAGTTAACCCTTTGATTGCCCCAGATGTTAACCCCTTCCTGCCCAGTGTCATTACTACAGTGTCAGTGCTTTTTATTAGCACTGATCACTGTATTGGTGTCACTGAGGATGTCAGTGACACCAAGTCAGTTCCCCCCCAGTGTCAGAATGCCCACCGCAGTCCCGCTATAAGTCGCTGATCGCCAATACTACTAGTAAAAAGAAAAAAAATCCCAGTATATATACCGCAATTTGTAGACGCTATAACTTTCATGTAAACCAATAATTTTTTTTTTTTAACAAAGACATGAAGCAGAATACACTTTTGGCCTAAATTTATGAAATCTGATTTTTTTTTTTTTAGTTTTTACTGGACATGTTTAATAGCAAAAAGTAAAAAATATTGTTTTTTTCTCAAAATTATTGGTCTTTTTTGTATGTAGCGCAAAAAATAAAAGCACAGGCAATCAAATACCACCGAAAGAAAGCTCCATTTGTGGGGAAAAAAGGATGTAAGTTTAATTTGGGTGCAGCGTTGCATGACCGCGCAATTGTCAGTTAAAGTAACGCAAAAAATGGCCTGGTCAGGAGGAAAGGGGGGGGGGGAATCCTCTGGAGGGCGAGGGGTTAAATTCCAGCCGCCTCCTATTTCTCTACCAGGAGGAAGTAAAGACCTGACCCTTCCCCAATATATGCAAAACATAGTTTTTAGGCTTTAATTTCAATTAAATCTGGCGACCAGGGGCGGACTGACCATTTGAGCGCCCGGGGTCAGTAGGGGGCCCCATGAAATGCCCCTGGTACCTTTTTTATAGGCTTTTTTGGGTGTGCTTTGAGTGTGGGCAAGGACACGGGGGCCCTATGATCCCCTATTGCCCGGGGGCCCCATGAGTTGTCAGTCCGCCCCTGCTGGCGACACCACTGTAATATAAAGACTAAACCCATCCCTAGGACACGGCAACATTTGGAATCCGCTTCTGTGGATCCGTCATTTTATCGGTTCTTTGTTGTCGGCCATATTCTTATAAAAGTTTGTCTGAACTCCTATAATAGCTGCCTTTTTGATGTTTGTCAGGTGCAGGGTATAAATCACTGTGCACGTGTCCTAATGTTTATACAAGAAAACACCACGAGCCATAAAATATTACAATGCTCAATAAATTTTTCAGAACACCGATCTCTAAATCTCCCAGTTGTGCCAAGTGACGGCAATCAGAAACAGATTGCCACTTTATCAGTGGACTTCCTTGTGGGTGTACAGTTGTCCATTCGTTATTGCTGCACTATTAGAATATAATGATGTTTGTTTTGTGTCATAAAGGTCCCAGCAGCTGGCAAGAGGTCCAATCGCATGATGGGTGGGGCTAAAAAGCGAAAAGAGGTCAAGGATGACGGGGTTGATGACGGGGTTGATAGCCAATCAGTGAAGAGCATGGAGTCAGAAACTCTGCAGCTGAAGAAACGGGCAAGTATATGTTCTGACTCTTGTTTTTCATTCTTACTAGTGAATGGATAGGCTGCATTCTCAGTGATGTCATCGGTCTCTAGTGAATGGATAGGCTGCATTCTCAGTGATGTCATCGGTCTCTAGTGAATGGATAGGCTGCATTTTCAGTGATGTCATCGGTCTCTAGTGAATGGATAGGCTGCATTCTCAGTGATGTCAGCAGTCTCTAGTGAATGGATAGGCTGCATTCTGAGTGATGTCATCGGTCTCTAGTGAATGAATAGGCTGCATTCTCAGTGATGTCACCGGTCTCTAGTGAATGGATAGGCTGCATTCTAAGTGATGTCAGCGGTCTCTAGTGAATGGATAGGCTGCATTCTCAGTGATGTCACTGGTCTCTAGTGAATGGATAGGCTGCATTCCCACTGATGTCATCGGTCTCTAGTGAATGGATAGGCTGCATTCTCAGTGATGTCATCGGTCTCTAGTGAATAAATAGGCTGCATTCTCAGTGATGTCATTGGTCTCTAGTGAATGGATAGGCTGCATTCTAAGTGATGTCAGCGGTCTCTAGTGAATGGATAGGCTGCATTCTCAGTGATGTCACTGGTCTCTAGTGAATGGATAGGCTGCATTCCCACTGATGTCATCGGTCTCTAGTGAATGGATAGGCTGCATTCTCAGTGATGTCATCGGTCTCTAGTGAATGGATAGGCTGCATTCTCAGTGATGTCATCGGTCTCTAGTGAATGGATAGGCTGCATTCTCAGTGATGTCACCGCTCTCTAGTGAATGGATAGGCTGCATTCTCAGTGATGTCACCGCTCTCTAGTGAATGGATAGGCTGCATTCTCAGTGATGTCAGCGGTCTCTAGTGAATGGGTAGGCTGCATTCTCAGTGATGTCATCGCTCTCTAGTGAATGGATAGGCTGCATTCTCAGTGATGTCATCGCTCTCTAGTGAATGGATAGGCTGCATTCTCAGTGATGTCACCGCTCTCTAGTGAATGGATAGGCTGCATTCTCAGTGATGTCACCGCTCTCTAGTGAATGGATAGGCTGCATTCTCAGTGATGTCACCGCTCTCTAGTGAACGGATAGGCTGCATTCTAAGTGATGTCATCATTCTCTAGTGAATGGATAGGCTGCAGTCACAGTGATGTCACTGGTCTCTAGTGAATGGATAGGCTGCATTCTAAGTGATGTCATCACTCTCTAGTGAATGGATAGGCTGCATTCTCAGTGATGTCACTGGTCTCTAGTGAATGGATAGGCTGCATTCTAAGTGATGTCATCACTCTCTAGTGAATGGATAGGCTGCATTCTCAGTGATGTCATCGGTCTCTAGTGAATGGAAAGGCTGCATTCTCAGTGATGTCACTTTATATGTCATTTTCTAAGAAAAAGCAGTGTAAATACATGAATTTATCCTGGCTGCTTGCAGTAAATGAATAGCAGGGCTGGAATGTGAGAAGAAGAAGAAGCAGCACAAGTAGCCAATCACTTATTGTGCGGACAAGAAGCATGGTGATAGGAGGAGAAATCACAGTGACAGAGTAGTGAGCATATCACAGGTTGGGGACTGGTCCGGGATCACCTGAAGAGGAAGATGAAAGAGAGCGCACAAACCTTGCGCATTACCTCAATAAATAGTGACTAATTTTATTAATAAGGAAATATACTCACAAAATGATTGTATAACAGGCATAAGTAACCATAATCCAAACAGGGTTACAGGTAAATCAAAAAGGGGGGAGGGATGAAGGCTAACGCGTTTTGAAGGGTGCTCCCTTCTTCATCAGAGCTGGGTTGAGCAGATAGAGACTTCAGTATGGCAGAGTTCCCATGGCAAGGAGATATTCAGCCACTGAGTGTCAGTATTACAGCAGTTCAGCCTGTTTGAGTCCTTGAGCGCAGGAGATAATGGATCTTTGGTGACTTTTGTCCGGGATCACCTGAGCCCAGAGGAAGTGGGTTGAATGCTGCTGGCCTTAGACTGAGGACATCTAGTTGCAAAATGAAAAGGAGATCTTTAGAGTAAATGTGAATAGTGCAGCAAAATCCCCTTTTGCTCTGTTACCTGCATTGAGCTGTTCATTTTTCGCTTGTTATTTTGGCTGGGGTTCAGATTAAAGAATGGACTTGGACAAAAGTTGGTAGCGGTTTCATTTAAGATCCCCCTGGCTCCATTTATGGTTTGTAGCTGGAAGGACATGGCTTTGTTACCCATAACGTGTATTAGTGCAGGTGAAAACCCCATAGTGTGTGGCTGTAATTGGCCAACTATGGGGTTGATTTATTGAATCTGGAGAGTGCAAAATCTGATGTACCTCTGCATAGAAACCAATCGGCTTCCAGATTTGTTTTTTTGTCAAAGCTTAATTAAACCAACTAAAGTCAGTGCAAAATCTGGTGCAGCTGTGCATGGTAGCCAATCGGCTTCTCTCTAGTTTTAGTAAATCAAACCCTATGACTGTAAGGGGTTCACCAACTCCCCAACAGGTACTCTGTCACAGAAGATGTCTAATTACTACCACTACACATCTGTAAAACATACATTATCTCCTTTGTGAATGCAGCAATAAAACTAATCCCTGGTTTACACCGGTGCGGCTTGTCATGCAACTTGACCGTTCCAAATCGTATGACAAGTCATACCCTATTGTTGGCAATGGAACCGTTCAAATCGGTGCAACTTCGACTGATTTGAAAGAAGGTTCCGGAACAATTTTTTTGCATATTTCAGGTGTGACTTGCATAGACACCTGTGCATGAAGTCACACAGATGTCAGGCAAGTCGCCCTTGAAATCACACTGACCTGCGGCTTTGAAATCGTGCGACTTGGAGTCAAGTCTCATGATTTCGAAGTCGGATTCAGTGTGAACCAGGGCTAAAGGTCACCCAGTGACACATATGTGCAGTGTGTGGATGTTAAAGGTGAACTTCACTTGAATCATGGGTAGCGAGGACCTGCAAGGTTGGCACTAGGAGCTTACACTAGACAGCGGTTCTCAACCAATAGCCTCACGTCCCTAGGTAGTAATTAGTACACTCATGCCTACAGCTAAAGCACGTCCAAGATGGCGTTTCCCAAAATAATCCGTAGAGGAGAAAGCTCTATTGGTGCTGGGATTATGGGGTTTTTCTCTAATTAGAGACATGGAATCCTCCAGCAAATACTTACCGGTGTCAAGTGGAGCCTACAGAATACAATGTTATCTTATCTCGGTGTACAGGTTAGTCTTGTTGGGTTCCAGACCAGGGGCGGACTGACAAGTTGGAAACTGGGGCACTGCCCGAGGGTCCTGGGGCCAGTAGGGGGCCCCATGAGATGCCCCTGGTACCTTTTTCATAGGCTTTTTTGAGTTTGGGCAAGGACACAGGGGCCCCATGATCCCCTATTGCCAGGGGGCCCCATGAGTCGTCAGTCCACCCCTGGTCGCGACCCCTTTGGGGGTCAAACGACCTTTTCACAGGGGTCGCCTAAGACCATCGGAAAACACATATTAGAACTAAGACACCGCTCCTCTATCCGTCTCCAGGTGGGCCCGCTCACATGCAGATATGCCCACATACGAGTACCCGGCGTGATGACATCATCGCGCCAACCCCATCACAAACACCCCGTACAAATACAGGTGTATGTGACAGGGTTGGCGCCATAATGTACTTATGTGGACGAGTCACACATGTGTAAAGAGCAGCTACTTTGGAGAAAGCAGCAGTATTGAAGGTAAAACGACACTCCATGAATTATAATTGTTTTTGTGATTAATCACTATGCTTTAATTATGTTCAATTTGTAGCAATGAAAATACATCCTGCATATCAGATATTTACATTACGATTCATAATAGTAGCAACATTACAGTTATGAAGTAGCAACGAAAATAATTCTATGGTTGGGGGGTCACCACAACATGAGGAACTGTATTAAAGGGTCGCGGCATTAGGAAGGTTGAGAACCACTGCTCTAGAACGTCCCCATAAAGACTATACAAATAGGATTGTAAGCTCCCAGGATCAGGGCCCTCCTATCCCTCTTGTATTGAACTGTATTGTTGCTGTATTGTCTCCCACTATAATGTAAATGAGCAAACCGTTGGCGCCATAAATCCTGTATAATAATAATAATAATAATACAAATGGTCGCACACCGGCAATATTTGTCTTACCGAAGGTTAACGTACTAGCCTATTTTTGCATTGAAACCTGGAGTACCTAGAGGAAGCCCCCCCCCCCAAAACACAAATAGAGCAGACTTTCTTAGCAGGAACTGAACCCTGGACCCCATCACTGCAGGGCACCAGCACTAAACCCTAAGCCTTCGTACAGCCCACCCACCCACACTATCTGTTACAGAGACCGGAATCCACCACTGCCGTGGAATAATGGCGGTACTAAAAATGGTCCATGTTATATTTAGTCTTCCAGATGTGCGGTTCATGGATTGGGATTCTGTTGTGTTATTGGAAACCCCGATGGATGGGAAGTGGGGGGAGGGGGGTACGAGATGTGAATAATTTAGATAACTTACAGATTAAGGTGATGTGATATCTCACTGAGGGGGATGCAGCATGTAGGCGTCCAGGAAAAGACTAATAACTCAACCCATAGACAATTCATATTGATCGGCCTGCTGTGCTTAAATATAGCTGACTCCGATCCGCACGAAGACAAGATATTTCCATCCGATGACTCAGTCTCCAGCTGCTGTTTATTAACCTGCTTCAATAGTACGTGAAGCTTTCATTACATCGTGTGGAAAATACACTCGTTTCACAAAGATAACACACCGGGATAAGGGTCTCTGTCTTTAAAAAGTGTTGGCTATTTTCAGCGGAATTATTATAATTATTATTATACAGGATTTATATGGCGCCAACAGTGTGCGCAGCGCTTTACAAAATGAAGGTAGACGTTACAGTTACAATACAGTTTGGGAGGAAACAGAGGGCCTGGCTCATTAGAGCTTACAATATAGGCCCTCTCTTTCCTCTTGTACCAAACTGTTGGCACTATATAAATCCTGTATAATAATTATAATAATTCCGCTGAAAATAGCTGACACTTTTTAAAAACAGAGAATCTTATCCCAATGGTAGTCAATAAAATAGGTGATCGCATACATTGGTGGCCAGTAGTAGATATACCCCCTGACACTGCCCCCACACTGCTGGTCAGTGGTGAATGTTCCCCTTTACAATGGTGGTCAATGGTAGATGTGCCCCATTACATTAGTGGTCAGTGGTAGATGTGCTGTCTATATATTGGTGGTTAATGGTACATGTGCCCCCTATACGTCAGTGGTAGATGTGCCCCCACACTGCTGATCAGTGGTGAATGTGCCCCTTTTTACAATGGTGGTCAATGGTAGATGTGCCCCATTGCATTTGTGCTCAGTGTGCCGTCTATATATTGGTGGTTAATGGTAGATGTGCCCCCTATATGTCAGTGGTAGATGTGCCCCCTATACGTCAGTGGTAGATGTGCCCCCTATACATCAGTGGTAGATGTGCCCCATTACATTGGTGATCAGTGGTAGATGTGCCCCCACACTGCTGGTCAGTAGTGAATGTGCCCCTTTTTACAATGGTGGTCAACGGTAGATGTGCCCATTGCATTAGTGCTCAGTGGTAGATGTGCCATCTATATATTTAGTGGTCAATGGTAGATGTGCCCCCTATACATCAGTGGTAGATGTGCCCCCTATACATCAGTGGTAGATGTGCCCCCTATACATCAGTGGTAGATGTGCCATCTATATATTTAGTGGTCAATGGTAGATGTGCCCCCTATACATCAGTGGTCAGTGGTAGATGTGCCCCCTATACATCAGAAGTAGATGTGCCCCCTATACATCAGTGGTAGATGTGCCCCATTACATTGGTGGTCAGTGATGAATGCGCCCTTTTTTACATTGGTGTTCAGTGGTAGATGTGCCCCATTGCATTAGTGGTCAGTGGTAGAGGTGCCCTCTATATATTGGTGGTCAGTGGTAGATGTGCCCCCTATACATCGATAGTCAGTGGTAGATGTGCCCCCTTACACTGCTGGTCAATGAGAGATGTGCCCCCTTACATTGATTGACAATGGAAGGAATGCCCTATTACATTGCTCAGCTCTAGCCAACTCTGGAGGAACCCCAGGGTTCCACGGAACCATGATTCACAGAGGCTGCTCTAGGGAACATTTTTGCAGGTTAAGGGGCCATATCTTTTGCAGATAAAGTCCCTCCAAAAATGATCAGCCCCAGCTGAAGTTTAGTGAGCTTAATCATCCACTGGAAATTTTGGCCACCTTGGGGTATTTTCAATCACTGCTACATTCTACAGCAGGGGTGTCCAAACTTTTTTCAAAGAGGGCCAGATTGGATGAAGTGAACATGGTGGAGGGCCGAACATTTTTCCGAACATTCTTTGAACCATTACAATTAAACGCAAATAAATTATTTTATGCCAAGTTAATTGCAAACGACATACTTTTCATTTCATAACATTAAGATCAACTGACAGCTGAGTTTTCACAATGTATTGAAAATAAATTAAAAAAAAACTTACCTGCACTAATGTGAAGGGTGAAAAAGGTAGCTGGAGCTGAAGTCTCTGCTCGGCAGCCGGGAGGGGAAGAGAAACACACTTCACGCTGGAAGCCCGGCCCTGACTTCACCGCCCTCTGTCGCTCCCAGCGCGGCGCAGTCACGCATGCGCACTGCTCTCAAGCAGAAGACTGTCTGCCACAGAAGGGAGGGCCGTGCGACAGCCGCGTTTACACAGACCAGGGAGAACGCGCCGCAGTCAGGCATGCGCACTGCCCTCTGCTCTCAAGCAGAAGACTGTCTGCCATAGAAGGGAGGGCCGTGGGAGGGCCACATTACACAGAGCAGGGAGGGCTGTTGGAGGGCCGTATTAAACCGACCCCCGGGCCGTAAATGGCCGGACTATGGACATGCCTGTTCTACAGTATATAAAATCCAGTTAAAAGCCCTGAAAACTAGTGGCACGTCTTTGTAGTGGGTACAGCAGCTGATATCTTACCGGTCCATTTCCTGAAAGATATAGGGATTATGCACGGAGGTCCCAAGTTCATTTCTCACCCGGGATAAAATCTTTGTACAATGTGTACACTCAATTGCCAAATGTTTATCGACACCTGACTATGACCCCTACCTATATAGCCAAAAGTTTGTGGGTCTCTTCAAAATAACTGAGTTAAGGGTACTTTTAATAATATATCTTGCAAGGACAAACAATTGTGCTCTTCCAAACTTGTGGTAACCGTTAGGTGAAGACCCTTTTTCTGTTCCACCATGACCAGGGGCGGACTGACAACTCATGGGGCCCCTGTGTCTTTGCCCAAACTCAAAAAAGCCTATGAAAAAGGTACCAGGGGCATCTCATGGGGACCCCTACTGACCTCGGGCCCTCGGGCAGTGCCATTTCCAAATGGTCAGTCCGCCCCTGACCATGACTGTGCCCCTGTGTACAAAGCAGGTACCATAAAAGCACGTTTGACAAGTTTGTTGTGGAGAAACTTGAGTGACGTGGACAGAGCCCTGACCTCAACCCTACTGAACACTTTTGGGATAAAATGAAATGTCGGTTGTGATCCGGGTCTTCTCATTCAGCATCAGTACCTGACCTCACAAATGGGCACAAATTCAAACAAACACCAAACTCTTGTGGAAAGCCATCTTGGATGCGTGGAAGATATTATAGACACAGAAGGATGGCAACTCTATATTGTTGGCCATGGTTTCGGAATGGGATGTCCAACAAGTTTATATATTTGTATTGGTCAGTCGTACACAAACCTTTGTCCATACAGGGTATATTTTCCGTGTTTTTGTATCAAGTACATAGAACTAGTAATGCACCGATATATCAGCCGCCGTAAATTATCGGCCTAAAATGGGGTTATCAGCATTTTGCCAATAGGAAAAAAAAAAGTGCCAATAATGACCAAAAAGATTCGCTTACCTCACGCGTATTAAGCCCAATGCTGACCGCTCTGTCTTCGTGGCCATTACTCTGCTCCATTGCCCGCCCTCAACAGCCCGGCTATTTTCATTTAAATTCATGATAATAATTAAAAAGTAGAATATGAAAAAAAAAAGGTGCCAATAATGGCCAAAAAGATTCGCTTACCTCACGCGTATTAAGCCCAATGCTGACCGTTACGTCTTCGTGGCCATTACTCTGCTCCAGTGCCTGCCCTCAACAGCCGGGCTATTATTATTTTCATTTAAATTCATGATAATAATTAAAAAGTAGAATATAAAAAAAAAAGGTGAAAAAAAAGGTGCCGATAATGGCCAAAAAGATTCGATTACCTCACGCGTATTAAGCCCAATGCTGACCGTTGCGTCTTCGTGGCCATTACTCTGCTCCATTGCCCGCCCTGAACAGCCCGGCTATTTTCATTTAAATTCATGTTAATAATTAAAAAGTCGAATATAAAAAAAAAAAGGTGCCGATAATGGCCAAAAAGATTCACTTAGCTCACGCGTATTAAGCCCAATGCTGACTGTTCTGTCTTCGTGGCCATTACTCTGCTCCAGTGCCCGCCCACAGCCCGGCTATTTATTATTTTCATTTAAATTCATGATATTAATTAAAAAGTCGAATATAAAACCATTATGTATAAAAAAATATATTATATTAAAAACTGTCCATTTCAGGTTTTGGTTTTCGGCCAAGTGCATCCTGAAGTTTGGTCCAGAATTTTCATTTCGGTGCACCACAGCCCTACACACATGCAAGTCTGAATATAAGCCAGTTAACCTACCAGTGTGTGTTTTAATTGGAGGAGAAACCTGGTGCATCCAGATCAGGGGCGGACTGACCATTTGGAAACTCTGGCACTGCCCGAGGGTCCGGGGTCAGTAGGGGGCCCCATGAGATGCCCCTGGTACCTTTTTCATAGGCTTTTTTGAGTTTGGGCAAGGACACAGGGGCCCCATGATCCCCTATTGCCCGGGGGCCCCATGAGTTGTCAGTCCGCCCCTGATCCAAATAAGTCCTACAGCAGCACCAAGCAGATGGTGTCACCAGTAGGCACTGAACCTAGAGCTCCTGTGCTGCAAAACCACAGTCACGATGCTGCTCCTTCAACACACCTGAAGTGCATGCTCTATAAATTTAGTCCTCCTGCACACAGGATGTTTTAACAGCGGCTGTTTTTGGCTTTTGATGGTTTTTTTTCTATAGCCAGTAAACCCCCCAGCATGTTATCCTATGTGCCCATGCACACATAGACTGGAATCAACATTTTTTGGCTGGGAAAAAAAACCCAGGACTAGCGGGTTTCTAGAGGCGTTTTTTTAGCTGTAAAAACGCTCTTATGCTGAAAAACATGGTAAATCATGGCAAACCAGCGTTTTTGGACTTTTTTTGACTAAAAAAAAATATTTTTTTTTTTTTGGTAAAAAAAAACCTCTAAAAAGCATGCCTAATGCTAATACAATAACGCTGAAAAACTCACGTTTTTAACGTGACTTTACACAGCTAACGTTACCAGCGTTACTAAAACGCCCCGTGTGCATATAGCTTAGGTCAGCACACAGCCGATGGTTAATGTATACTCAGTGCAGTTAATAACTTGAGTTTCTTGCCATTTATCTCGCTGCACCTTCATGAAAAAGTGATTAAATTCTGATTTAGATAAAGTAATTATCGAGTGTCTTTTCGTTATCTCTCTGCACTCTCATGAAAATAAGAAACATTCAGATTTAGATAAGATAACCGCAACCTGAGTAATGTCAACACGCTGCTTTATTGTTGTTGCCTGGCTATAAAGGGACAACTTTGAATAGGTTACCAGAAAACCCATGCACTGATGGAGCACAAGACCAAAGGATAAGAGTCCAAATGAATTTATTAGTGTATAAAAAAAAAAAGGCACACATTTCGGGGGGTCGGAGAACCCCCCCCCCCTTTTATCAGGGATTCGGATAAAATAAGAACCTTTTGGTCTGGCACTCCTTCCATTGGGGCTTGCACATTTCTGGTAACCTGCTGGGGTAGCCTTGCCTGTTGTCAGCAGCCTAACCTGAGCCACTGAGCTCTCCGAATGGTTTTTGTCCTCTCACTACTTTGTATTTATTTATTTCAGGTACTTATATAGTGCCATCAGTTTATGTAGCGCTTTACATATATATTGTACATTCACATCCAGGGGAGGACTGACCATTTGGAAACTCGGCCACTGCCCGAGGGCCCGGGGTCAGTAGGGGGCCTCATGAGATGGCCCTGGTACCTTTTTCATAGGCTTTTTTGAGTTTATTGAGCACAACCGCATATTTTAGATTTTACCAAACAATTGCATAATATATAGCGTTTGCATTCCTAAAATTAACATTTATGTGTCTTTCACTGAAATTTTGCACTCCGTAAACTGTTGCGCTAATAGTGCGTGAAATAAAAAATAGGAACGATCAAATTTTATTTTCCAGGGTGGCAGCTTTCAGGAAATGTATACTCTTTGGGGGTTTTAACTAATCTTCAAGCCTAAAATGATTGTTTTTTAAACACGTGCAGAAAAAAAAGAAAAGAAAAAAAAAAAAAGCTCTGGTAGCAGAAGAATTAAAGTGCAGATGTTCAAAAAGTTGGATTTCAGGTCAGTGACTGAAGGGGATGGAAACTGAAAGTTGTCATTTAAGACAAAACACACAGAGTCACGAGGTCATACCTGTCCAAGGCTTGTCCAGGATTTATCTGATGCTCCGGCACAGTGCACAAAGAATGAGCACTGATGATTGGTACACACATTACACAATGCTGACAAACAGGAGCCAGAATATCCACAATGTGCAGAAGAGAATTAACTGTTTGGGAAAGGAAAACAAGAATGCTGGAGTGATTATACAACAGAACATCGGTATAAAATGGATAGAGTCATTGAAGTGACTATTGCAAAAAAAAAAAAGAAAAAACCAGCAAAAGACAACATATTTATTTATTTCAGGTACTTATATAGCGCCATCAATTTACGCAGCACTTTACATATATATTGTACATTCACATCAGTCCCTAACCCTCAAGGGGTGTACAATCTAAGGTCCCTAACCCTCAAGGGGCGTACAATCTAAGGTCCCTATCTCACATTCATACATACACATACTAGGGACAATTTAGACAGGAGCCAATTCACCTACCAGCATGTCTTTGGAGTGTGGGAAGAAACCGGAGTACCCGGAGAAAACCCACTCAGGCACAGGGAGAACAGGCAAACTCCAGGCAGGTGGTGCTGTGTCTGGGATTCAACCCAACGACCCTAGTACTTCAGGGTGGAAGTGGGCAGCACAGTGGCTAAATGGTTAGCACTTCCGCCTGGCAGTACTAGGGTCGTTGGTTCGAATCTCAACCATGGCACCGCCTACCTGTAGTTTGCATGTTCTCCCTGTGCCTGCGTGGGTTTCCTCCGGTACTCCAGTTTCCTCCCACACTCCAAAGACATGCTGGTAGGTTAATTGGCTCCTGTCTAAATTGTCCCTAGTATGTGATGTGTATGTATGAATGTGAGTTAGGGACCTTAGATTGTACTCCCCTTGAGGGTTAGGGACTGATGTGAATGTACAATATATATGTAAAGTGCTGTGTAAATTGACGGCGCTATATAAGTACCTGAAATAAATAAGTGCTGTGAACTCACATCAGTCCCAGTGCCTCTTCCATGCTTTCAACTTCCAATTGGTGGCTTTGCCATTGTGCAAGCTACAAAATGCACAACTTGGCAGTAGATATTTTATGTATTTATGTAATCATTGAGATATTTTAAATGCCATGTACAGTCATTTCATTGATTTTTGGAAAAACTCATACAAACAACCAACTTATGGGAAACAAACGTATTTGATAAAGTAGAGAAGGGTAAAAAAAAAAATTGGCTTTGAAGTTTTGGCTGAAGTCCCACTTAAAATATCCCTGTATGTTTTTTGACTGTTTTTTTTTTTTTTTCACTCCTTCCATTTTTATTAATGATCAAAGTTCTGTCCCATGAAGTTTTATACTCCCTGGAGGATTAGACTATGTATGTGAAAAATGTGAGACATCTGCTTATGTATTCCTATTTACGACATAGATGCCTTTTAACCGGTATCCAAATGGAACACTATATAACTGAGCTTCAGCCTCTTCATACAAGATATGGTAACTTTTGCAATGTACAGCTGCTTGTGACATATGGGGAGACATAAACCTTGCTGCGGTCACAGGGTTAATGTTTTATTGTGCTTGATAAATTTCACAAATTGCTTATGAAGGGTCATAAAAGGGATCTAGAAATTGGGCAACTAGTGAAACGGAGAACTTTTATTGTTGGGTGCAAAGTCTACGAGGCGAAATGAGAATCGGGATTCTAGGAATGTGATACACCGGCTTTGGTTATGCTGCGGAGAGCCAGGGGGTTCTAATTCAACCAAAACCTATTCACCATACAAAGTCTATACAGTTTAACAAGGAAAGCCCGGTGTCATGGATGCGGGTGTGACCAGAAGTGTGTGGACTGACACAGGGAAACGTAGGCTTCAGATATAGTAAATAATATAATTTATTGAGACTAACAATACAAACATAAACGCAGTGCACCAAACCCCAAGCTAACACAAATACATACAACAAGGTGAAACAAACCCAAACCTAAACTGATATAGATACACAGGTACATACACATATAGAGTACAACGTAGTCAGGCAGGCCGGGTCGATAACTATCGGGCAGGTAGGTACAGGAGGAGCAGGCGGAGAGAATGGTCAGGGTCACAAGCCAGGGATCAAACAGGAGAAGTCAGCAGAGGTCAGGATCAGGCAGGGTCGGCAACAAGTCAGGCAGGAACAGGAATGCAGGTTACAAGATACAGGGGCCCATGGAAAAACACACACCAAAGCCCTGACTGTGAGTCTGGCCATTCCTTAAATACAACCCCTGCAATCAGCTTCAGGTGTTTTGGCTGACTGCAGGGGTGAGTCTCTGATTGCTGAGAGCACCCGCTGGCCAGCCCTGGTACTGCAGCCCACAAGGCAGGTGAGTCCCACCGTTATTGGCAAGTCCATTCCTGACACCCGGAATGGGAGGGAGTAGGTAAATGCCAAGCCCCTCCAGTTTAGTTAATCAATGGCCGGCCCATGAATCTGTACAGAACATCTACACAGCTGTTTCAGAGAAGTCACAGACTGGGTCACAAATTGCACATTTCAGGGTATCTAACTTTTGTTTTCTTTCAAATATCACAGCTCTTCTAACAATTAGCCAGTAAGCACATGTTTTTTTTTATGTTTAGATAGATTGACTGGCAGATTTTGCTGGCTGGAAGCCAAAGAGAGTGGGAAATTTGAGTGGAGCAGGGGCGGACTGACCATTTGGGAACTCGGGCACTGCCTGAGGGCCCGGGGTAAGTAGTCTGCCCAGACAATATGGTCACTTACCAGTGTCAAGTGGAGCCTACGGAATACAATGTTATCTTATCTCGGTGTACAGGTTAGTCTTGTTGGGTCCAGACCAGGGGCGGACTGACCATTTGGAAACTTGGGCACTGCCCGAAGGCCCGGGGTAAGTAGGGGGCCCCATGAGATGCCCCTGGTACCTTTTTCATAGGCTTTTTTGAGTTTGGCTAAGGACACAGGGGCCCCATGATCCCCTATTGCCCGGGGGCCCCATGAGTTGTCAGTCCGCCCCTGGAGTGGAGAGTGAAAAACTGTTTTGCTTTTGATTGCTGGTGCTTTTAGTTGCTTTATTTTCTTATTTGGGGTCTTGCTAGAAACTTTTCTTTTTTAAATTACTTTTTCTGTCACTTTTTATATAGCATTAAGGGGTTAAAAGGTGCTCCAGGTCCTATATAACTTTCTGCAGAGCTCACTCTGAGCTTGCTCATTCTTGAGGTTGCCTGTATTTTGCTTGCTGGAACTTTGACAAAGTGGACATTTGATTCAGTGCAGTTAAAAAAAAAAGTTGAACACAACAGGAGATTATAGCAGGACTCCGGGGCGGACTGACCATTTGGAAACTCGGGCACTGCCCGAGGGCCCGGGGTCAGTAGGGGGCCCCATGAGATGCCCCTGGTACCTTTTTCATAGGCTTTTTTGAGTTTGGGCAAGGACACGGGGCCCCATGATCCCCTAATGCCCGGGGGCCCCATGAGTTGTCAGTCTGCCCCTGAGCAGGAGTCTACTTACCTGTAAGTGACAACTGATATTTCCTATTGGTAATATTGTAAGTGGGATAGGAGTGCTAGCAGGGTTGAAGGTTTTGTGCAGTGCACAGTGTGCTGCATGTATACAACAATGGAGCAACAGCTCCAGGATGGATACCGCTGCCACAGATGTGAGCGGGTTGCCTTTCTGAAAGCTCGCTTTAGAGATCTGGAGGAGCAAGTTTCAACACTGGGCAGAACCGACAACCTTTAAAGGGGTCTTCTGCTCTCTGAGCAGGTAGCTAATGGGATTGATGTGGAGGGTGGACGGGCTAGTTAGTATTATCAGGTAGGAAGATGGGTTACTGTAATGAGAGGGAGTGGTAGGGCTCACAGAAAAGGAAGGCCAGCCCTGGGTTTGAGCACCCAGACAGATTTGCCAAGTTGGGTGAAAATGTGGGGATGGCAAGCTCAGGAGTGGCAGCCTGGGATGTCACTGCTATCCCTAACAGTCGGGAGGGCAGACTATCTGGGAGGGGTGGTAAGGGTAGTGCAGGAAGGCCTAGACAGCAGGTGGTAATAGGGGATTCTATATTGAGAAGGACTGATAGAATAATGTGTCGCCAGGATCGCCTCAATCGAATGATTTGCTGTCTCACTGGTGCCAGGGTTTGGCATGTGGTAGACCAGGTTGATAAATTACTGGGAGGGACTGGGCATGACCCAACTGTCTTGGTCCATGTTGGAACCAATGGAGGCTCCCTAAGAATCAATTTAAAGAACTAGGCTGAAAATTGAAGGGAAGGACCTTCAAGGTGATATTCTCTCAATCATTACCTGTGCGATGGGCAACTCTGAAAAGACAGGGGGAGATTACAGAACTAAATGCATGGCTAAAGTCCTGGTGTACGAGGGAAGGATTAGGGTTTCTAGAGCATTGGGCTGACTTTTCATTGGGGTGCAGCCTATATGCTAGAGATGGTTTGCACCTAAATGGAAGGGGGTCTGCTGTGCTTGGGGAGAGGTTTATGGGGACGGCTGGAGGAATATTTAAACTAGGATCAAGGGGGGAGGGAGAATTAGATTATAATGGGGCAGACAGATCAGACAGGGGTCAGTCCTTATTGGTAGGTGGAATGGGGAAAGATGGGGGCAATGCTATGCAGATGATAAGAAGGTTCTCATGTTACAAAGAACCAGTGGAATTGGTACCATTTGTACAAAAAAAAAAAAAATATGCAAAATATGTGTGCAAAAGGTGTCAAAGAATTAAAGTGTTTGTTCACCAATGCCAGATGCCTGCCAAGCCAAGCAGGTGAGTTGGAAGCTTTGGTACATGAAGAGAACTATGATTTAATTGGTATTGCTGAATCTTGGCTTCATTCTTCACATGACTGGGCCATTAATATTCCTGCCTATGTTCTCTTTAGGAGAGACAGAGTAAATAGGAAAGGTGGTGGTGTCTGTCTCTGTGAGAAGCGATCTCAGAGCGAGTATGAAAGAGGACCTAGTTGATGGAGAGTGTGATGATGATGAAGTATTATGGGTGGAACTACACATCACAGTCATCACAGAGGGCAAGGGGCACATGTCTGGAGTAAAAGAGATTTCCAAATACGGAAAGGTTTCTTCACAGTAAGAGCTGTGAAAATGTGGGATAGATTCCCTCAAGAGTTGGTTCTGGCCAGCTCAGTGGATTGCTTTAAAAATGGCCCGGATTATTTCCTAGATACACAGAATATAACTGATCACTAACATTTATAGGTAAAGTTGATCCAGGGAATATCCAATTGCCTTTCGGGAGATCAAGAAGGAATTTTTTCCCCTGCAGGATCATGCTTTGCTGGGTTTTTTTGCCTTCCTCTGGATCAACTGTGGGTATAGGATAATAACTTTTTTTTATGGTTGAACTGGATGGACTTTAGTCTTTTTTTTCAGCCAAACTAACTATGTAACTATTCTTTGTTCTAGAAGAGGGTCTGTATAACTGTAAGCTCCATGGGCTCCACGGGCACAGAGTTGTGTGCTCTGTAAAAAGTTCACTATACTGTATATCTTCACTTTATCAGCCCTAGATTGTATGATTGAGGGACTGTTAGGCTTTAAGCTCCTCGTGGGCAGGGCTTGATGAAATATTAAGTGCTGCATACTATATCGGCTCTAAAAGTTTATATTGTTCTAGTAGAGCACTGCTCCGTTCCCATCAGAACATATGAACTTGGACTGGACTATTACCCTTGGATTGTGGCCAAACCAGCTTACCATCTTTTCTATCATTTCTTGTGTCCTTGTGTGCACTTTGATACTCCTGTTGTCAACTGGGGCATCCTCAGGTTTTCATGACTGGTGCGATTTTTAAATTTGGCTGATAAGTAGTTGGGTTACTATCTATTCATAAGGTTTGACTCCAGAGATGGGTGGGTGGCCACCAATTACTGTCTGTAATGCTCTGGTGGAGATACAGGTGAAACTCGGAAAATTAGAATATCGTGCAAAAGTTCATTTATTTCAGTAATGCAACTTAAAAGGTGAAACTAATATATGAGATAGACTCATGACATGCAAAGCAAGATAGTCCAAGCCATGATTTGTCATCATTGTGATGATTATGGCTTACAGCTCATGAAAACCCCAAATCCACAATCTCAGAAAATGAGAATATTGTGAAAAGGTGCAATATTCTCGGCTCAAAGTGTCCCACTCTAATCAGCTAATTCAGCCATAACACCTGCAAAGGGTTCCTGAGCCTTTAAATGGTCTCTCAGTCTGGTTCAGTAGGAATCACAATCATGGGAAAGACTGCTGACCTGACACCATCATTGACACCCTCCATAAGGAGGGAAAGCCTCAAAAGGTAATTGCAAAAGAAGTTGGATGTTCCCAAAGTGCTATATCAAAGCACATTAATAGAAAGTTATGTGGAAGGGAAAAGTGTGGAAGAAAAAGGTGCACAAGCAGCAGAGATGACTGCAGCCTGGAGAGGATTGTCAGGAAAAGGCCATCCAAAAGTGTTGGGAACTTTCACAAGGAGTGGACTGAGGCTGGAGTCAGTGCATCAAGAGCCACCACACACAGACGGATCCTGGTCATGGGCTTCGAATGTCGTATTCCTCTGGTCAAGCCACTCCTGAACAACAAACGTCAGAAGCGTCTTACCTGGGCTAAAGAAAAACAGACCTGGTCTGTTGCTCAGTGGTCCAAAGTCCTCTTTTCTGATGACAGCAACTTTTGCATCTCATTTGGAAACCAAGGACCCCGAGAATTGAGGAAGAATGGAGAGGAATACACTGCAAGATAGTTTCACCTTTTAAGTTGCATTACTGAAATAAATTAACTTTAGCACGATATTCTAATTTTTCGAGTTTCACCTGTATTAGGCTCCTTGGGACAGGGTCTAAATAAATAGTTGTGTGAACACTACAAAGTGCATCTCTCTCATCAATATGGGGAATAAAGTATCATGTAACCTCTAACTATTCTTTAATCGTAATAAGTACTTTGTTAATGTCAAACTGGACTTTTTCTGTCTCCTATCTGCAGGTTGGTCTGTTCAGTGGAATCAGCCTTATTGTTGGAACGATCATTGGATCAGGCATCTTCATTTCCCCTAAATCTGTCCTCCGTAACACAGGTGCTGTGGGACCATGTCTCATTGTTTGGGCCGGGTGTGGAGTAATTGGCATTTTAGGTAAATATTACAGGGCTTAAAGAACATGCATTAAAGCAGCGTTTCTCGACCTTTTTTCAGTCAAGACAACCTCTAAAATTGTGGACAGTCCCAAGGCACCCTTTAAAATAATGGACAGTCTAGACTGTCCATAATGTTAAAAGGGCACCCCATTCTAAAATGTGAAAAACTATTCTAAGTTTTATATAACGCAGCAACATCAACACTTGTAGGGCACCCAACATTAGAGGGGATTTATTCTTCCAAAACAAATACACTTTTGCACACTGGTACTGACTAGTATTCCCGTGTTTCTCTTCTCCCTCAGTTTTTCTCCATCACTGAGCTAATGTGACCCCAGCACTGATGGAGAGGAGCAGGGGAGGGTCAAACTAAGATGCCTCCCATCTTCCTGAGAATGTGCTAGAAAGGGCCCTCTTCACCAAGTATAAAGTTTATAGGACAAACGGCTAACTAGACCTCCCAGATATACGGACCATGAAGAATGATCAATTATCATCAGTGATCAATCACTGTATCTTTGTACCACCATTTTTCTATTTTTTTTTTTTTAATTAATAAATGCATCCATCACAATGTAAGACAAAGTACATTTACTTATTTCAGGTACTTATATAGCGCCATCAATTTACACAGCGCTTTACATATATATTGTACATTCACATCAGTCCCTAACCCTCAAGGGGTGTACAATCTAAGGTCCCTAATTTACATCTATACATAAACATATTAGGGCCAATTTAGACAGGAGCCAATTAACCGACCAGCATGTCTTTGGAGTGTGGGAGGAAACACACGCAGGCACAGGGAGAACATACAAACTCCAGGCAGGTGGTGCCGTGGCTGGGATTTGAACCAACAACCCTAGTACTGCCAGGTGGAAGTGCTAACCATTTAGCCACTGTGCTAAATGGAAGTTTATATTTTAGGCCAAAAGCAGAATTACAGTTAAAGACTAGTACCAGTACCAAGTGGTTTGACTCTAAAAGAGGGACCATCCCTCCAAAGAAGATATGTTTTTTTAGAGCTATGCAGGAGATGTGTAGGAAAGGCCAGTTGGAGTAACCCCCTTCTGGTGTTTTGTATTTTCCCACAGGTGCACTTTGCTTTGCAGAACTGGGTACGATGATCACAAAATCTGGTGGGGAGTACCCATACCTCATGGAGGCTTTTGGTCCCATCCCGGCGTTCCTCTTCTCCTGGTCCAGTGTCATCGTCATGAAGCCCTCATCATTTGCCATCATCTGCTTGAGCTTTGCTGAATACGCATCGGCACCGTTTTATCCTGGCTGTGAGCCCCCGCCAGTGGTCATCAAATGTCTGGCAGCAGCGGCCATAAGTATGTATATCACGTGTGTCTAAAAGAAGGCAACAGGGTTCCACCTTCTACGGTCAGGAGATCTGACCAAATAGGACTTGTAAAGATGAAGGTTTTTTCTATGTTTAAAGTACACTTTACTAGTAAGCTTTCAGATTACATTGACTTCAGCTGAACTTTATGCAGATGTAAAATACACAAATGAATGCAGCTCTGTATTCATTAACACATCATTACATGTATTTAATGCAATCAGTGTAAGTACCTGCATTTGATTTAGTATCAGTCTCTTGCAGTCCCTGTACAGCAGAGCTCATTATGAGAGGGAGTAGCAGCACAAGGAGCCAATCAGCTGTGCTGCATTGCAATTACTGCTGGGACAAGGGGTGGACAGGAGGGACAGCTGCCAAGGGTGCAGTGATAGGAAAAGCTCCCCTTCACTGCATGCAATCACAAAATCAGTGGCTAGCCACGAGCAGGGTACAGATTCATGTCTGCTCTGACAGCTACTGATTTTCTTTTTTTTTTCCGCGGAGGTGCGAAAAAAAGAAAACCCATAAGTGGACAAAATATGTGCAAGTGCAAAATACCAACACAAAAAAGTTCACTTAGGGGTGTGTTTTAGTCCACCCCCCAAAGGGGTAGGTCCTCTACCCTGATCCCCCGGGGCGCAAGGCTCCTGACAGGGACAAAGAATTCCACATGATCCACCTAGCCAAAAGGGCTGGTGGACCCCTTTCCTTGTGTCTAGCCAAAGCCAACCACCAAGTACTAGGTCAGGGGGCTCACCCAAAGAGAGACCTCCTCAGGGACAGGGGAGGAAGGAACCTGATGGGCACGCATCCTCCCCCTAGATGTCAGGGCAGGCCGAGAACCCACACCCTCCATCCTAGTGAGAAAAAAACATGCACAAAAGTCAAAGGTGACAAAACGTGGGAGAAAAATAAATACATAAATAAGTGGCCGTGCAATTGTGCACTGGCTAGACCCTGAGGCCTGTAGCAAAAAAATTGTCAAAAGGTCTAGCCCTAAAAGGCGCAGTGCAGAAAAAGTGTTTTTGGATCAGTGACCATGTGCACTTTTCACACTTGGGATCCCACCCCCATGTGCTACTAAGATACCCCTGAGGCAGCCACTCAGGGGGCACTGCTCCGGACTCTCTGCCTCCCCGACCGCGGCCAGACAAGGTAGATACGCTCAAATCAGGAGGAACTGGGGCCCCTCCGGTTTTCCAGTGGGAATTACTCTTTGGTCCCAACAGCTTGTGGGTGCCTCAGTTTCTCTTCCAGACAGTTCTAGCCTTCAGAGCCCCCATCATATCAGCAGGGGTACTATACAGCCAACCATCCTCGCCTAAAAGCAAGAATGATGGCGGAGCGCCCCTACTGGACACTGATAAGAACAAATACTACACTTGATCTCATCCAAAAGGCCGAGTGTCACATGTGCTTCAGCATGTCCACTCTCAACCCACAGCTGACACAAAAAATACACCATGCATGTGCCACCATTTTCTTGGTGCTGGAAAGAAAGGAATTGGCCAAATGTGTAGTGAACACTTCATGGCAACCAAGCAACAGGGGGCAGAGAATGGTCACAGGGCAGTGCATCAATTCTACATCATATATTAGGAGGGGGGGAGCTTCAGTTCTGCATCTTAGCCCTGGGTGCTGAATGAACCTGTCCCAGCACTGATTGCAATGACCTGCAGATAGAAGAGGACAACAGGGTGACAGAGATACACTTGACAGTCTTCTGCTTCTCCTTTCACTGCCCAATCACAGCCTGGGGAAGAGAAAAGACCTGCATGGAGTTCAGTTTTAAATCCATTTTTGCATTAAAATGCAAGATCACACTACATCCTAGTGACCACTATCTGCCACCCCTCTCCAATCCATGTGCAAAATGTGAAGTAAAACATTTTACAAATTGTAAAAAAAATAGTCCCCTTAGACTGTGGCTTCTCTCTTTGCCTAGGCACCAATGGCATCACTCATCCTTTAATGTGGGTTCCCGGGAACACTGGGGATCCCCAAATCAGGACTGTGCAGGAATGCACCTAAAACTCTAAAATAGCAGGACAAACACATGAAAACGTATTAAAACCGCTCCAAAACACCTGATCAGTTACAAAATTTTGTAAGCTGTCAATCACTTAAAGTCTGCAAATTCCGGCAATGCCGAGATGAATGAACTCAAACGAGAGTGATGTCATCTTGGTTGAGCCAATGAAAATGGCTGAGGTCCAGTACCTGGAAGCCGCTCCGGCTGAAGATGACAGCGGCTGTCAGAGAGCTCCAAGAGACTGCAGCACTGGATAGAAGGTGAGTATACTTCCACTTTTTAAATCATGTTTCAACCCAAACAAAAATTGAAAGTGACTTTAGACTGTACCATTCAAATATTTAGGCAATCATAATATCATGAAAGCTTTTTTTATTCAAAAGATTTTTGAGTGCAAGATTAAGAGAACGGATTACAAACCCATTCAGGAATTTACAATATTACATAACACACTTCTTAAATAATAGAGGTAAACCAGAATTATTCACATGTGGTGAAGCATATGTTTGCTAGGGAGCAAAATGAGGCGTACTTCTGGCAAACCATAAGAATTCCACCAATGGAGAATGTGCCTGGAGGGAGGATGTCATGGGGTGTTGGTTTCATGAATAGGATGATATACAGTATATGAGACAATGCATATGGCACATGATAATCAGTACCGTGTACGTCAGTGGAATGAAATGCAGTATCAACGGTAGAGAACTATATAAGAGAAACAGGAGGGAGTCTGTTTAAAAGTTATAAAATAGAGAAGAAAGGGAAAGTAAAAAAAATGATGGGGATGGTAAAAGGCTTAGGAGTAAAGGGGATGGGGGAAAAAGAGGAAGGCAAAAAAAACCCAGCAAAGCATGATCCAATTTGCTCCTGCAGGGGAAAAATTCCTTCCTGATCCCCCGAGAGGCAATCTGATATTCCCTGGATCAATTTTACCTATAAATGTTAGTATCAGGGGCAGACTGACAACTCTTGGGGCCCCCGGGCATTAGGGGATCATGGGGCCCCTGTGTCCTTGACCAAACTCAAAAAAGCCTATGAAAAAGGTACCAGGGGCATCTCATGGGGCCCCCTACTGACCCCAGGCCCTCGGGCAGTGCCCGAGTTTCCAAATGGTCAGTCCACCCCTGGTTAGTATCCAGTTATGTTCTGTGTATCTAAGAAAGAATCCAGGACTTTTTTCTAAAGCGATCCATTGAGCTGGCCAGAACCAACTCTTGAGGGAGTCTATTCCACATTTTTACAGCTCTCACTGTGAAGAAACCTTTCCATGTTTGGAGATTAAATGTGTTTTCCTCCAGACGTAAAGAGCTCCACCTTGTCCTACATCTAGTGTTTTACCCAGAGATCCCTTTTATTTTAATTATCTGTTACGCCGTGCTTTTCTATGACACCTACAGTGGGAAAGTGTCCACAGCTCCTCCTTCACATTCTAGATGTGCCAGAAGAACGGTGGGAAGGTTCTAAATGTTGCTGATATGGTTGACAGAGATGCTAAATCTAACAAGTTCTGTTACCTTCTGTCTGGCAGTGACGATCACGGTGGTGAACTGTCTGAGTGTGAAGTTGGCCAGCTACGTCCAGAACTTCTTGACGGTGGCCAAAATGATCATTGTCATCATCATCATTGTTAGCGGCATTGTGCTGCTTATTCAAGGTGGGTACCGCGCATCAGAATTTCATCAGCACCATAGCTCCAAGTATATGAATGCCCTGGTCCCATGGGGTCAAGTCCCCACAAGGTACCTTCACCAGAGCCATTTGGTCTCTGTTGATGGTCATCTAAGCAGTCATGGCGTGTAGGTTTGGTTGTCAGAACGATTCCAGTGAGACCCTGAACCTGGTAAACTTTTTCTCTTTAGCTTACCTTCACCCTTTCATCATTTTAAAAGTCTGTATGGGTACCACCTCCATGTGGCCCAGTGTTGTACCACCCCACTGGGCCCTTACTATTAGTACAACTGTATGGTTCATCCTTGCATCCTGCCCTTAGACACTATATTTAGGTTAGACTGGAGTTAACAGACAGAAAATAGTGTAAACTGACAACATTTCTGCTCCTCCAGGAAACACACAGAATTTTGAGAACAGCTTTGAAGGTTCTTCCATCACAGCAGGAGGTATCGGCCTGGCTCTGTACAATGGTCTCTGGGCATACGATGGATGGTAGGTAGACAAATATTTAGATACTTGTCTTCATTACTAAGTATTTTTATTCTGAGTGTAAACAAGGTACCTCTCTAGCTGTAACATAGGCTTTGGGCTCCAAAATGTAATAGCTTAAAGGAGAAGTACAGCCATAGCTTGTTTGGATCGCAGGAGTGAAATTTGTTCTGCACTCCTGTGACCTGTTTTTAGCTGACATCAAGCTAAAGCCCACTGTTGGATAATGTCACAGAGCCAGTCCAAGCTGGTGACCATATGGTCAGGATCCACCCAGGAGCGTGGACCAGTATCAGGCTCAGCGAACCACTGAGAGCCTGAGCCAGTCACTCCCACACCCTCCATAGCCCCGTGCACCAGTGAGCGCTGGAGGGATGGAGCAGAGAGCAATAACTGACAGTCACCGCTCTCTACTCAGAGCAGTTGGGAGAACTTAGCGACACAGCCCTCAATCTCCATCTCTGCAGCCTCAGCAGCACAGAATGAATGGAAATGAATAGCTCTGTACAGCTCTTCCCATTCATTCATAAACTGAAGTATAGTAAACAGTTTACTATGCCTCAGTTATGAATGGATAGTCAGTGATCCGTACTGAAAATTACATATTTACTGGCCCCTTCCCTGCTTTCCATCCTGACAGATTCCCAGCAGCAGCTGGCAGGTGAGGGGGGAAACTGGCAGTCCTGTGGAAGAGGAGAGTCCTGGGGAGAGCACACAGGGGCCTGGAGATGGATAGGAGGGTCGGCGGACCGGCATATAGAGGAACCAATCCGTCCATTTCTCTCCTGCAACTGCTGAGTGCCTGCAGGAGGAAGAGGAGGAGAAGCCGGAATCCAGTGGTGACATGAGGGAAACGGAGAGATCATTTCCGCTATATCCTGCCCCTGCCGCCCCTCCTAGCCAGCCCGGTGTACCCTGTGGCCAGTCTGGGCAGGCATGCCACTGTGGATTGCATGCTGTGGTTTCTACTGATGGCCCCAACATCACTATGGTGTCCTGTGCAGTGGTGTATTTTGGTTCTGTGTTGCCCTAGGCAACACAAAAAATATTAGTGCCCCCCCTCCGAGAGAGCCTGACACCAACAAACACCACCTCCCTCTCCCCCCTCCTGCGGAGAGAGCCTGACATTTACCAACAACACCCCTTCCCCCCCACCACCCAAGAGAGCCTTCCACTACCGCCCCCCATACACCGGCCACCGAACCCCCCCCCCCTTTTCCCATGGAGAGACAGAAAGACACTGATCTGCACAGCTCCAGACATCCCCGGGAACGAGAGTCGGGGCTCTGCATACACCGTCACGCAGCCTGCAGTCTCTCTTGGTTCCCACCTGGGCCCCATGCCATGCGTGACTCTTCTTCCAGGGGGCAGTGCTGCCCCCTGAAAAATGCTGCCCTAGGCAAATGCCTTGTTCACCTTGTGATAAATACACCCCTTGTCCTGTGGTGACATAGGGGCTGGCTGAAGGAACCACGTCATGCAGAGGGGAATCAGGCATCCAGCACTCCCTGACACGTTGGATGCTGAAGATATCATAGCTGGGTTAGCACTACAAAGCAGCATAGGCGGATGGCTGGTGCTGTGGGGGAGGGGTAAGTATTATCCCTTTTACTTTTTTAAGTAGTCTCTTTAAAGCAGACCTGTGTTAGTAGGCATCACCTCTTCTCATACTTTCCTGTCATTCTTCCCTGCCACCCTGTCCATCTTCATAGTAACAGATGGAGGGAAGGAAGCCTTAGTATAGGGCTATAAATCTGTCCCACGTGTGTAATTCATCTTCAATCTCCAATCAACTGTATTTGCCTAACGAGAATCCATAGCCCTGTTAATGGTTTTCAGATATACATGTGAATGAGATAAGTCTTGTGTAAATATCATTATTGATGTGCCATAATGTATTCTAAATCTTTCTTCTAGGTATAGTGTATGTTTGCTCATTACATAGGCAGGCACTGTTTCCTCTATAGTAGCTCTGTACAGTGACTGCACCTTACACTTCATTCTGTGCCAATGTATCAGTCTGCAGAGATTGAATGCTATACAGTCTACAGCTACAGCCATGCTCTGCCTGTGGCCACACCCCCAGTTAACAGCTATGAGATTTGAGGAGGTGTGGCAATTTTTAATTTTACATTTTTCTGAAATTTTCTACATGCGTAAGACTCTAGGAGGAATATAGATCCCAATAACGGGTTTTGTTTCAAGGAAGAAGTTGCCCTTTATTGGTTATTTCCAGGGATTTTTTTCTCAGAGAATAGGTGTAGGTGCTCCCCCCTTCTGAGTCACCCCTTGTTTCCTCCCCCTACCCACCTCCAAGTACCATCCCTTTGTTTCCGCCCCCTACCCACCTCCAAATACCGTCCCTTTGTTTCCGCCCCCTACCCACCTCCACATACCGTCCCTTTGTTTCCGCCCCCTACCCACCTCCAAATACCGTCCCTTTGTTTCCGCCCCCTACCCACCTCCAAGTACCGTCCCTTTGTTTCCGCCCCCTACCCACCTCCAAGTACCGTCCCTTTGTTTCCGCCCCCTACCCACCTCCAAGTACCGTCCCTTTGTTTCCGCCCCCTACCCACCTCCAAATGCCGTTCCTTTGTTTCGACCCCCTACCCACCTCCAAGTACCATCCCTTTGTTTCCGCCCCCTACCCACCTCCAAATACCGTCCCTTTGTTTCCGCCCCCTACCCACATCCAAGTACCGTCCCTTTGTTTCCGCCCCCTAGCAACCTCCAAATTCCGTCCCTTTGTTTCCGCCCCCTACCCACATCCAAGTACCATCCCTTTGTTTCCACCCCCTACCCACATCCAAGTAACGTCCCTTTGTTTCCACCTCCACCCACCTCCCAGTGCCGCCCTTCTTGGGGAATAAAGAACCAAGTTTTACTTTGTGATGCTAAGTAATTTCTATGAAATGTATTAATGATCACAAGAAAAACTAAAACAGACTGCCCCATAACAAAATACCCTCTCAGGAACAATAGATCCACCCCAGAAGCAACAGACTACTGCCAGCAACAACAGATCAGCCAGCATCACTAGATCTTCTAGCAGCCAACAGCAAAAGACCCCTCCCTCTACAATAGATCCCTATTAGCAACAATTTACCCTCCAGGCAACAATATATCCTCCACCAACAACAATAGACCTCATGGCAACAATAGACCCCCCAGCAACGATAGATTACCCCCATCAGATCCCCATCACCCCCATGATCAGTAGACCCTCCAGTACACTCCAGCACTCCTTGCCATCACAAACATTCAGTGTGGGAGGGTTGCGAAACTGCGTTCCCACAGAAAAAAAAATCCCTGGTTGTTACCAGTTTAGCTAGTATTAGTTTTCCTTTAAAACAAATTGCCGAAAAAAGAAACCGCTAAAAATCAACACTTGCATCAACATGCGAGCATCATAAAATTCTGAAGCCTTATAAAACACTAAACACCAACATCCGCAGGTGTCACAACATGGCGGAGCCTACTTCCCTCACTCCAGATTACTTCTTGAACTGCTTCGGCAAATGTGGGTTCCTGCAAGTTGGCAAAAGCATGCCCACCACCTGTGTCCCACAATGCAATAACGAGGCCTGAGACACCGTTACATTGTAGATAAGTTGGAAAAAGAGACACAGATCCATCCAGTTGACCTATTATGAGATCCAACTCAGATGCACTAAGGAGTTCAGCATGCCATGGGGCATTCTGGGAGTCCGGGTAAAACCGGACGTATGTACTGGTATCTCGGAGCCTTGATGCATGTGTGGTGTAGGGAAGAGCACATTACCGGTGATGCTGCCTAATGAAATCCTTTATTGAAGATTCAGCAAAACCACCTTGGGAACACTCGAAATCTGTTATGTGTTTTATGCTGGACATCACTTAGTCACTTTTAGCTCTATAATGGTGTTGGGTGTGAAATGTGTTAGAGGTTTCGATGTTTTTGCTGAATCTTCAATAAACGTTTGTATGTGCAGTATTGGCGATATGTTCCATCACACCTCCATACGTCTTATGGTAATGAGGCAGGCAAGCACCTGGGACTACTGCAGGAGCTCATTTGTTGCCTTCTACTTTTTTTTTCTATGATCACAAGAGACAAGAGTTGTCTCTGGCCATAAAACCTATTTCCCTTTTTACTAACAATTATTTTCTAATTGTATACGAACGGTCATGCCTGCACAGTGCACTGCGCAATTTTGGCATCTGTAAGATGCCGGGAGTTAGAGCCAGATGATAGGACGATGTATGTGGGGGAGTCATGTCAACTGTGGTGACCAATGGCTGATTGGGGGCCACCACTCATTCCCATGTTTTAACCTCTTGCCAATCTTAACACTTTTGCTTCCGTGGCAGTGGAGATTTCCACGCTCCAGCACAGCGATTAAGCTGGCAGCGATAGATCGGTCTGTTCTGTAGTGTGTGCTAAGGAGGCCCGCGGGAATGAATGGTGGCACCCAGTACCTGTGTGGTACAATATGCTCACAGAGGGAAGACGTTTCTTCAAGAGGTGGCACTTCACTGGGCTCATTGTACTGGGGCAGGGGTGGACTGACCATTTGGAAACTCGGGCACTGCCCGAGGGCCCGGGGTCAGTAGGGGGCCCCATGAGATGTCCCTGGTACCTTTTTCATAGGCTTGTTTGAGTTTGGGCAAGGACACAGGGGCCCCATGAGCCCCTATTGCCTGGGGGCCCCATGAGTTGTCAGTCTGCCCCTGTACTGGGGGCAGGTCCGTGGATAAGGGGGTACCACCAGTTCTCCTGTACAGGGCCCAAGCCAGCAGGGGGGCCCAGGCAGCTGGGTGAAGCGGATGTGGACAGGGAGGGTGAGCAGCACGCTGGTGGGGGGGGGGGGGCAACTGCAGAAACCAATTCCCTGTATGGCCCTCTGCAGCTGCTGAAAGCTACTGCTTCTTCTCCTCTCCCCCCCTTCTCTGGCTTTCAGCTGCTGCAGAGAGAGACATACAGGGGATCGGTTCCAGTAATTTACCAGCCCCTTCCTTTCCTGTATGAACACAATGAGTGATCGGTACTGTGTTCATTCATAGGTGAAGCATAATAAACTGTTTTTTTGTGGGGATGGGGGGAGCCCTGCCAGGTTGACTGTATGGGGCGCTGTGGTTTGGGGGCCCTGTCAGGTTGGCTGTAGGGGGCCCCATGGTTTCTAACAGCAGCCCTGACTGGGGGTCCAAGAGCTCTTGTGGGTAGGCCCAGATTTAGACCTTGGGGGGACCAGGGTACTTCAGGTTTGGGGAGCTCCTCATACACAGAGTTGGTTTACATTCTCAATTACAGTCACACATTTTTAAAAGGCATGACCCAACATCATTCTGAGGTTGCACATGCGCAGTCATCGCTCTTTAAGTGTGGTTTACTTGAGCCGCTAAAAGAGATACAATAAGCCAGTCCAGAGTAAAAAGCTGCACAGATGATGGATGGCAAAATATTACTTCCCAAGATACATTTAATAAAAGTAACTTTTGTTATGGGCAGCACAATGGCTGAATGGTTAGCACTTCCACCTGGCAGAACTCGGGTCGTTGGTTCAAATCCCAACCACGGCACCACCTGCCTGGAGTTTGCATGTTCTCCCTGTGCCTGGGTGGATTTCCTCCAGGTACTCCAGTTTCCTCCAATATATGTAAAGTGCTGTGTAAATTGATGGCGCTATATAAGTACCTGAAATAAGTAAATGTACTTTGTCTTACATTGTGATGGATGCATTTACTAATTAAAAAAAAAAATAGAAAAATGGTGGTACAAAGATACAGTGATTGATCACTGATGATAATTGATCATTCTTCATGGTCCGTATATCTGGGAGGTCTAGTTAGCCGTTTGTCCTATAAACTTTATAGTTGGTGAAGAGGGCCCTTTCTAGCACAGTCTCAGGAAGATGGGAGGCATCCTAGTTTGACCCTCCCCTGCTCCTCTCCATCAGTGCTGGGGTCACATTAGCTCAGTGATGGAGAAAAACTGAGGGAGAAGAGAAACACTGGAATACTAGTCAGTACCAGTGTGCAAAAGTGTATTTGTTTTGGAAGAATAAATCACCTCTAATGTTGGGTGTCCTACATGTGTGGATGTTGCTGCGTTATATAAAACTTAGAATAGTTTTTCACATTTTAGAATGGGGTGCCCTTTTAACATTATGGACAGTCTAGACCAGCAATGGGCAAACTACGGCCCGCGGGCCGTATACGGCCCGGCGGACCTTTTAATCCGGCCCGCGGAGCTAGGCTCCCGCAAGGCCAGTGGTCGGCAAGCCGCAGCTCTTTACAAACTTAGATGCGGCTCTCCTGTGTGCCGGGCGCCCGCTCCCCTCCCTCCTCTCGGGCGGGCGGGCGGCCTCCTCTCCTCCTCTCCCCTTCCCTCCTCTCGGATGGCCGCCCCCTCCCTCCTCTCGGGCGTCAGGACTCTGCAGCTGTCAGGATGTAGGCGGGGCAGCCAGGATGTAGGCGGGGCAGCGTGACGAACTCTTCTCCTCACAGTCCTCCCTGAAGACCAGAACGGCGCGGGAATACGAGAGGAACGCGCGGAGCAAAGGTAAGTGAATTGACACAGGGGGGACTTACTATATGGGGGACTTACTATATGGGGGACTTACTATATGGGGGACTTACTATATGGGGGATGAATTACTATATGGAGGACGAATTACTATATGGAGGACTTACTATATGGGGAATGAATTACTATATGGGGGATGAATTACTATATGGAGGACTTACTATATGGGGATGAATTACTATATGGGGGATGAATTACTATATGGAGGACTTACTATATGGGGAATGAATTACTATATGGGGGATGAATTACTATATGGAGGACTTACTATATGGGGGACTTACTATATGGGGAATGTATTACTTAATGGGGGACTTACTATATGGGGGATGAATTACTATATGGGGGATGAATTACTATATGGAGGACTTACTATATGGGGAATGTATTACTATATGGGGGACTTACTATATGGGGAATGAATTACTATATGGGGGACTTAGTATATGGGGAATGAATTACTATATGGGGGACTTACTATATGGGGGACTTACTATATGGGGGACTTACTATATGGGGAATGAATTACTATATGGGGGACTTACTATATGGGGGACTTACTATATGGGGAATGAATTACTATATGGAGGACTTACTATATGGGGGATGAATTACTATATGGGGGACTTACTATATGGGGAATGAATTACTATATGGGGGACTTACTATATGGGGAATGAATTACTATATGGGGGACTTACTATATGGGGAATGAATTACTATATGGGGGACTTACTATATGGGGAATGAATTACTATATGGGGGACTTACTATATGGGGGACTTACTATATGGGGGACTTACTATATGGGGGATGAATTACTATATGGGGGATGAATTAATATGGGGGATGAATTACTATGTGGGGGATGAATTACTATGGGGGATGAATTACTATGGGGGATGAATTACTATATGGGGGATGAATTACTATATGGGGGATGAATTACTATATGGGGGATGAATTGCTATATGGGGGATGAATTACTATGGGGGACGAATTACTATATGGGGGACGAATTACTATATGGGGGATGAATTACTATGCTTACTATGGGGGAATATTACTATACTTACTATGGATGACACATACACATCATTCATCTACTCTTGGTCCGGCCCCCGGGTCCAATATATGAACCCATTGCGGCCCTCGAGTCAAAAAGTTTGCCCACCCCTGGTCTAGACTGTCCATTATTTAAAAGGGTGCCTTGGGACTGTTCATAATTTTAGAGGTTGTCTTGACTGAAAAAAGGTCGAGAAACGCTGCTTTAATGCATGTTCTTTAAGCCCTGTAATATTTACCTAAAATGCCAATTACTCCACACCCGGCCCAAACAACGAGACATGGTCCCACAGCACCTGTGTTACGGAGGACAGATTTAGGGGAAATGAAGTGCTGTGTAAATTGATGGCGCTATATAAGTACCTGAAATAAATAAATAATTATACATTTTATATTTTTTTTATTTTTAATTATTTTAAATAAATATATATATATATATATATATATATATAATATTTTTTTTATTTTTTTTAAATATATTGTTTTATTTAATTTATGTATAGAGGGAGGCCCAGGGCAGTTGCCCTTTTTTGCCCCCCTTATAAATCTGGCACTGCTTCTGGGAGTGTTTTGTCTTCAGTCATTGGTTGGCCACAGTCACTTGGCTCTTATTCCTATTTTTTTTCATTCAGCCAGCAGGTTGAGGTGTCACCTCATCCAGAGAAGGCTTTGCATTCACTGAGAAAAATGCAAAGTGTTCATTGAGGGGCACATGTACTGAGTTGGCAACTTCCTCTGTTCAGTAAGCAGCATGGCAGCTGCTTGGCACAGGACCCAGAAGCTAGCGGTGATCACTGTAGTAGCCCTGCCTGCTGCAGTGATTTCCAGCTTCCATGAGGATCCCATAGGTATGGCACATAACATACATCTATACATAGTTACATAGTTAGTCTGGCTGAAAAAAGACAAAAGTCCATCCAGTTCAACCATATAAAAGAAAAAAAAAGGTCCAATTATTATTATTATTATACAGGATTTATATAGTGCCAACAGTTTGCTCAGCACTTTAAAATATAAAGGGAGACAATAAAGCAACAATACAATTTTATTACAAGAAGAAACAGAGGGCCCTGATCCTGAGAGCTTACAATCTAGGAGGAAGGGTTTAGTGATACAAAAGGTAATAGCTGTGGGGGGAGGAGCTGATGGAGGAAATAAATGGCAGTTTACTAGGTAGAAGCAGGATAGGCCTCTTTTAAAGAGAGAGGTTTTCAGGGATCGTCTAAAGGTGGATAGATTAGGAGACAGCTGGACAGATTGGGGTAGGGAGTTTCATAGGATGGGAGAAGCTGGGGAGAAGTCCTGGAGGCGAGCATGGGAGGAGGTGACACGGGAACTAGAGAGCAGGTCTTGGAAGGATTGAAGAGAGCAGTTTGGTTGATATTTTGAGACCAGGTTGGTGATGTAGCTGGGGGCAGAGTTGTGGATGGCTTTGTAAGTAATGGTCCAAGCAGGACCAATGTCAGGATATAAAAGTTGCCATAGCTGGAATTCAGCGTTAAAGCAAAATCATTTTTTGTCTGTTATTTGGATTAGGGAGGAGTGTTCAGTGATGCAAGGCAAGAAGTACTAACCACTAAGCCACCGTGCAGAGATTTCCTCCAACTCCTCTACTACAGGGAATGAAGGAAAATTTCCCCAAGTAGAGACACAGCAAAAAAAACAGCTGTTCTAACTTATTGGCTTTAGATATTTTATTTTAGGACAAAATTGAGATCCTCAAAGATCCCCTTACCCCCAGATTCCCTGACAATATAGGAGATGGTGGATGACACCCCATGTGTCGGCCTAATTTACCTAAAAGAAAAGCTCCATGTATATCTGTTACATCCTGTTCCAACTTCTTGTTTCTCTAAATGTTCTCTATGTCATTAATTTTCCACCGCTGATGTCCAGGTCCCCCTCTTTCTTTCCTTCAATCTGCACTGCTCTGATCATTTGCTCACAATGGGATCAATTTGTCATGTGTGAATTATTTTCCTCCCTTTAGGAACCAGCTCAATTATATTACAGAGGAGCTTAAAAATCCATACAGGTAAGACGTGTGCTCACTAAACGCCATTGATTTATTACTTGTAATTTGTAGAAGTACAAAATAGATTTAGATATCGACCCGCGGGTGTTTAACTCCTCGTCTGCCGGTACGAGCTGCGGGAAATGTAATGCTGAGGTCATATTGGAGGGCACAAAGCCAGTTTATGTGGCAAGCAGGTCGTATTGGCCTTAGTTAATGGTGAGAGCAATGTCAGGGGTGCTAGGCAATGATTTGGCCATAAATCTCAAGCTTGAGTTGTGACAATAACCTAACAGACTGCTAGCACTGTAAGCTATTGTATACATACTGGGCTCTACTAGGCACTGGGGCTCCTCATGGGAGGGGACAGTAACATCCATTGGGAGGCAGGCAAAAGGATGAGGCCAGCCATGGGAGTGCTATAAATGTGGACTTTCTCCTGAAACTTGACTGGTGTTACAGAACTGCAAGTGTCCAAAGGATGACAAGGAGCATCTCTGAGCAGTTGGTTAGACTCTCCCTTTCCTATGTGTATCACAATTCTCATTATATATACATATATATATATATATATATATATATATATATATATATACACACACATATACAGTGGTGTATTTTGGTTTTGGAGAGAGCCTGGCATTGACCAACAAAACACCTGACCCCCCCACCCGAGAGAGTATTCCACTAACATACAACCCCCCCCCCTTCCCGTAGAGAGACTCACTTTCACAGCTCCAGACATCACATCAAGCAGTGTGCAGCCTGCAGATCCCACATGGTCCCTTTGGCACATGCGTCCCTACTTCCGGGGGGCAGTGTTGCCCCCCTGAAGAATGCTGCCCTAGGCAAATGCCTTGTTTGCCTTGTGGTAAACACGTGTGTGTGTGTATATGTGTGTGCATACAGGGGCGGACTGACAACTCATGGGACCCCTGGGCAATAGGGGATCATGGGGCCCCTGTGTCCTTGCCCAAACTCAAAAAAAGCCTATGAAAAATGTACCTGGGGCATCTCATGGGGCCCCCTACTGACCCCGGGCTCTCGGGCAGTGCCCAGTTTCCAAATGGTTAGTCCACCCCTGTGTGTGTATGTGTGTGTATGTATATGTGTGTGTGTGTGTATATATATATATATATATATATATATATACAGTCAGGTCCATAAATATTGGGACATCGACATAATTCTAAAATTTTTGGCTCTATACACCACCACAATGGATTTGAAATGAAACTAACAAGATGTGCTTTAACTGCAGACTGTCAGCTTTAATTTGAGGGTATTTACATCCAAATCAGGTGAACGATGTAGGAATTACAACAGTTTGCATATGTGCCTCCCACTTGTTAAAGGACCAAAAGTAATGGGACAGAATAATAATCATAAATCAAACTTTCACTTTTTAATACTTGGTTGCAAATCCTTTGCAGTCAATTACAGCCTGAAGTCTGGAACGCATAGACATCACCAGACGCTGGGTTTCATCCCTGGTGATGCTCTGCCAGGCCTCTACTGCAACTGTCTTCAGTTCCTGCTTGTTCTTGGGGCATTTTCCCTTCAGTTTTGTCTTCAGCAAGTGAAATGCATGCTCAATCGGATTCAGGTCAGGTGATTGACTTGGCCATTGCATAACATTCCACTTCTTTCCCTTAAAAAACTCTTTGGTTGCTTTTGCAGTATGCTTTGGGTCATTGTCCATCTGCACTGTGAAGCGTCCAATGAGTTGTGAAGCATTTGGCTGAATATGAGCAGATAATATTCCCGAAACACTTCAGAATTCATCCTGCTGCTTTTGTCAGCAGTCACATCATCAATAAATACAAGAGAACCAGTTCCATTGGCAGCCATACATGCCCACGCCATGACACTACCACCACCATGCTTCACTGATGAGGTGGTATGCTTAGGATCATGAGCAGTTCCTTTCCTTCTCCATACTCTTCTCTTCCCATCACTCTGGTACAAGTTGATCTCGGTCTCATCTGTCCATAGGATGTTGTTCCAGAACTGTGAAGGCTTTTTTACATGTCGTTTGGCAAACTCTAATCTGGTCTTCCTGTTTTTGAGGCTCACCAATGGTTTACATCTTGTGGTGAACCCTCTGTATTCACTCTGGTGAAGTCTTCTCTTGATTGTTGACTTTGACACACATACACCTACCTCCTGGAGAGTGTTGTTGATCTGGCCAACTGTTGTGAAGGGTGTTTTCTTCACCAGGGAAAGAATTCTTCAGTCATCCACCACAGTTGTTTTCCGTGGTCTTCCGGGTCTTTTGGTGTTGCTGAGCTCACCGGTGCGTTCCTTCTTTTTAAGAATGTTCCAAACAGCTGTTTTGGCCACGCCTAATGTTTTTGCTATCTCTCTGATGGGTTTGTATTGTTTTTTTCAGCCTAATGATGGCTTGCTTCACTGATAGTGACAGCTCTTTGGAACTCATCTTGAAGGTTGACAGCAACAGATTCCAAATGCAAATAGCACACTTGAAATGAACTGTGGACCTTTTATCTGCTCATTGTAATTGGGATAATGAGGGAATAACAAACACCTGGCCATGGAACAGCTGAGACGCCAATTGTCCCATTACTTTTGGTCCCTTAACAAGTGGGAGGCACATATGCAAACTGTTGTAATTCCTACACCGTTCACCTGATTTGGATGTAAATACCCTCAAATTAAAGCTGACAGTCTGCAGTTAAAGCACATCTTGTTCGTTTCTTTTCAAATCCATTGTGGTGGTGTATAGAGCCAAAAATGTTAGAATTGTGTCGATGTCCCAATATTTATGGACCTGACTGTATATATATATATATATATAATGACATTGCACACAAACTGTTAGTCAACAATCAAAATTGCTGACACAATCCTTCACAAACAATATAGTGGTAAGATCATCAGCTAGACCCGCAAGTCTGCATATAAAGCCCCCACTTTACAGCACAATGCTCGATGCTTCAGAATGCTTTTATCCTGGACTGCCACCATACAGGTCATTGTCATGAGAAATTATTTGAAAAAACATCTCCCTGAGAGTGAATACTAAATGTACAGAAAGTATTGGTAGTACGCTCCTGGACAGTAATTGTCTAATATAATATTAGACTTCTGGATCGTAGATTGTCTCCAATTGTACTTGTCTGATTGTTCCCATAGAGTGTTTGGTCATGCAGATATTCGCTTCAAATGACCAAAAATAACATGTGACATACATGTATTAGTGGGATTGCTGTAGGAAACCTCTAAATGCACATGAAAAACACCACTTAGGAGCGCAGTACTCTGTATTTGCAATTCCTTAGATGAATGCTGCGAACGGTAATTCGTTTAGAGTAAGGAAATCCATACAAAGCAAATAGTCTGAGAGGTTGGAGTTCTCTACCTTAGTGAGACCAGAGCCCGGTACGTCCCGCAGGTCCAAACATTAATGGATAGTTTGTACTCTCACAGTAAAATTATGGAAACACAAAATATGCATTACATTGCTGGAAGGCTTTGGATGGGGCTTGGTGTCATTGTGGGGGGATGGGGTTCTAGAGAGGGCTAGGGGACTCTCTAGCAGGCATGGTGGCTCTGTAGAGGATGAGCTTTCTGGAGGAAGCTTGAGGGGGGGACTGTGGAGGGCTATCAGGGGGCCACTATGGGAGTTGAGAGGCAGTATGAAAAGTTAAGAGATCTGCCAAGAGGCCTAGAAGTGGATTAGGGGAGTCTGCAGCAGACTTGGTGGCCCTGTTAGGGGAGGAACTTTTTGGAGGAAGCTGGGGGGCACAGTGGGATGTCCTTGGAAATTGGAGGTTCTGCAGCTGGCTGGAGACCACTGGAAGAGGGGAAAAGGCAGGGTGGCACTGTGGGAGTTCAGGGGGCTTTGGGGCACTGTGGACCCACTATAGCACACTATAGAGGGCTGGAGTAGTAGGCTGGAGGACATTGTGGGCCACTACGAGTGGTTGGGGGCAGTATGGATGCTGGGTGGCACTGTGGAGAGGTTACAGGATCGACCACTGACTGGAGACCCAGGAGAAGGGAGACGGCAGCCTGGCAGTGGGCCACATTCTGGTAGATGAGAACCGCTGGTCTAATGTACAAAGGAGCTGCCTTTCAAAGATGGTTAGAATGTACTGCCTGAATGGTCTGGGCTGCAGCCCATGAATGATGAGGGTTACTGTTTTTTCAAACGTCTGTGAAAGTTTTTTCGGCTTCAGGTGTTGATCACCGGGTCCTGGCAAGAGATTCCCCGCCGGCACCCGGCGATCGCTGAGGAACACTGGCAGGGGAGAGGTCTGTATGTAAACAATGCAGATCTCTTCCCTTTCCGCTCCAGCTCGCTGCTTTGTTTTCCTCTGCATAGCAGAACAATACAAAGCAGCATGCTTACAAGATAAAACACACATAGCACACAGTTAGCCCTGCGATTGCCCCAGATGTTAACCCCTTCCTGCCCAGTGTCATTAGTACAGTGCCATTGCTTTTTATTAGCACTGATCCAGTGGTGTATTTAGGTTTTGTGCTGCCCTAGGCAACAAAAAAAAACAACGCTCCCCCCCCCCCCCCCGTAGAGAGAGACTGACATTGACCAACAACACCCCTGCCTCCCACCTGAGAGAGCCTTCCACTACCACTGCCCTCCAACACCAGCCACCATTCCCCATGGCGAGAAAGAGACACTCACCTTAACGGCTCCAGACATCCCCGTGAATGAGCGTCGGACTCTGCATACACCGTCATGAAACCTGCAGCCTCTCTCGGAACCCACCAGATCTCCATGCCGCGTGTGTCCCTTCTTCCGAGGGGCAGTGCTGCCTCCCTTGAGAAATGCCGCCCTGGGCAAATGCCTTGTTTGCCTTGTGGTAAATACACCCCTGCACTGATCACTGTATTGGTGTCACTGGGGATGTCAGTGGCAGTTAGTGTCAGAATGCCCGCTGCAGTCCCGCTATAACTCGCTGATCGCCGCCATTACTAGTATTAAAAAAAAAAAAAATCCCAGTATCTATACCGCCATTTGTAGACGCTATAACTTTCATGTAAACCAATTAATTTACACGTATTGGGATTTTTTTTTTTTTTTTTTTTTTTTAGCAAAGACATGTCGCAGAATACATTTTGGCATAAATTTATGAAGAAATTTGATATTTTTTATTTTTTTACGGAATATTCTTTATAGCAAAAAGTAAAAAATATAGTTTTTTTTTTTTTCAAATTTGGCGGTCTTTTTTTGTTTGTAGCGCAAAAATAAAAAACGCACAGGTGATCAAATTCCACCGAAAGAAAGCTCTATTTGTGGGGGAAAAAAGGACATAAATGTCATTTGGGTGTAGAGTTGCATGACCGCGCAATTGTCAGTTAAATTAACGCAGCGTCGTATCGCAAAAAAATGGCCTGGTCAGGAGGGGGGGGGGGGGGACCTCTGGAGGACAAATGGTTAATTTTCTGCAAAACTTCAAACCACTTCTAATGTTCTGCATATGAAGTGGCTCTGATGTTTAGCAACTCATGCAGTGCACAGTACAGGTGTGGTGTGAATGTGCTGCCACCTAGTGGTAATTATTACATTCATGTAAAGCCACAGTGTAATGAGCATGGTCACAAAAATCTGAGTGTCTGCTCTTTGCTCAACTTAAACCTGAATGGGGCCACTGTACAGTAATTGGGGTTAATTAGTGTTAATGATTAGGGGTTAGCACAATGATGACAGTCAGTCCATTTTCTTTTCAGTGTTTATTCAACAAAAACCCTTGAAAAAAATAAAAAAATATATAAATATAACATGGAGAGGACAGATAGTGGTACCTCAGCTTCTGTGGAAGGATTTGGGATGGGTGTTGGGACTTGGGCGTTGAGGTTGTAGCAATCTGTCTCTCTTCCAGAAACCTCCCATTGGCCATCATATTTGGGATCCCCTTGGTCATGGCTTGTTACCTGCTGATCAATATTGCCTATTTCACGGTGATGACCCCAACCGAGCTCCTTCAGTCTCCGGCCGTCGCTGTGGTGAGTTTCCTTTCTTTCCATCCTGTTGTTCTGCTCTGCCCTTTCAAATTTGTGGACGCGAGTGTGGCGTTTGCAAACAAATTTGAAGAGCAATCAGATTTTGCAGCAAACAATAGATCCCTGTTTTTTTTTACATGGTGTAGAAGCGCTGATTATTATACAGTATTTATGTAGAGCCAAAAATTTTGCTCAGCGCTTTATTTTATAGTGGGAGACATGAGACAATACAGTAACATTACAATACATGAGGGGTTCGAGGGCCCTGCTCCTTGGAGCTTACAATCTAGGAGGGAGGGATAGTGGTACAGGAGGAAATGGCTGTGGGGGATGGAGTGGTAGGAGGAGTGGAGGAGATCGGCTGTTAGGTGAGGGCGGGGTAGGCTTCCCTGAAGAGATGGGTTTTCAGGGTGCGCCTAAAGGTGAGGAGGGTAGGTGACAGTCTGATGGATTGGGGTAGTAAGTTCCAGAGGATGGGGGAAGACCTGGAGAAGTCCTGGAGTCGGGCATGGGAGGTGGAGACCAGGGAGCTAGAGAGTAGGAGGTCTTGTGAGGAGAGTACTGGTTGGGTGGTATTTGGGTATTAGGTCGGTGAGGTAGTTTGGGGCAGTGTTATGAACAGCTTTGTACGTCAATGTTAGTAGTTTGAATTTTATGCATTGGGCAATCAGAAGCCAATGGAGAGAATGGCAGAGGGGGGTGGATGGTAAGGTGGATGAGTCTGGCCGCTGAGTTCAGGATAGACTGAAGGGGGAAAGTCTGCGATGAGGTAAGCCGGTGAGGAGGGAGTTGCAGTAGTCCAGAAGTGAGATAATAAGGGAGTGAATGAGTTGTTTAGTAGTGTCCGGGGTTAGGAACGAACGTATTTTGGAGATGTTGCGGAGATGGAGTCTGCATGAATTTGCCAGCGATTGGACATGGAGCTGGAAGGACAGATTGGAGTCTAGAGTGACGCCTAGAACTTTGGCTTGCGGGGGGGGTGATGGAGATATGTTCGAACGTGATGGGTGGCTTGTGGTCTGAGAGGCTGCTCACCAACAATTGTGAAGTCTTACTGGACCCTTGAAGGAGTTTACCAAAGTTCTGAAAGGATGGGAGCACCGCACCAGCTTTAATTTTGGAACATCCAACCGATTTTGGGCGCTCAGCACTCTATTTTTTGCCCTTATTAGGGCAAAAAAATACATCATACAGGTGACTGCAATAGAAAAGCTCTTCCAATCCAGGTGACTGCATGATCTATTTTTTTTAGCCTTGATGAAGTGGGAGTGCTGAGCCCCCGAAACACGTTGGATGTTGCAAAATAAAATATTTTAAAGGTCTATACAAGCTGGTGTTGTGCTTCCTTCCTTTCAAAATGTTATTACCAAGACTGGACATTTTAGACCCAAAATATACAATGGGGCTCTCATGGAAACTGGTGAAAGGAAGGGATGGGCGCTGCTCAACCAATCCCAGGAGTCCAATGTTGAGTAATGGCCTCTACCTCTATGACCAGGCCCAATAGGAGAGGTAAAATGCACGAGAGGACGAAGTCAGGACAGCGGCTGAGGCTATTCCTAAACATTGGACTCCTGGGGTTTGTTGAGCAGCATCCATCCCTTCACTTGTATTGGCTGATACTGGAATCGCTCCACTCTTCTCATTTGCTGGTGGGGTGATCCTTTTCCTTCCATCCATAGCTTGGAGAGATCCATAAGGTATACTTTTTCTCATGGAAACTTCACAGCCTTGAGCATCACAAAGCATTGTATAGTGGTGACTGAATCAGGAGACTCGCCATCTGGCCCAATATTTGCAAACTCGGGTCGCTGGTTCGAATCCTAGCCACGGCACCACCTGCCTGGAGTTTGCATGTTCTCCCTGTGCCTGCGTGGGTTTCCTCCGGGTACTCCGGTTTCCTCCCACACTCCAAAAGACATGCTGGTAGGTGAATTGGCTCCTGTCTAAATTGTCCCTAGTATGTGTATGTATGAATGTGAGTTAGGGACCTTAGATTGTACGCCCCTTGAGGGTCAGGGACTGATATGAATGTACAATATATATGTAAAGTGCTGCGTACATTGACTGCGCTATAGAAAAACTGTATTCCAAAAACTGTAAGTGGGTAAGACTGACCCTGAGGAAGCACTGATTTACAGCATGAAATAGGTTACAGCTTTACTTTGCCATTCCCCCCCCCCCCAAAAAAAAATTGCACAAAGATTTTTTGGGGTATAGTAAGCAATCTTCTTTCTGCTTTTATGGAAAGTCTGGGAATGAACTTGAGCCATAACTTGTATTATGAGCGCTTGGCTGGTAAGGTGTGGACCAACCAGGAGCAGGTGGTACATTACAAATGTGTAAGAAAGCCTGGTGTCTGTCCTAAAGCTGTTTACCCGTCTCATTTCAGACCTTCGGGGATCGTGTTCTGCACCCAGTGGCCTGGATGGTTCCTCTGTTTGTGGCCTTTTCAACCATCGGATCAGCCAACGGAACCTGCTTTACTGCCGGCAGGTTCGTTCATAGCCCGGCCTTCACCCAGAGCCAATTATATCCTTCCTTATTGAGCTGGCAAACTTTTATTAAATCTATGTACAGTGCAAAGCAAATTATTTAAGAAATTCCAGGTATTGATATTTCTACATAGTTCATTGAATCCAAGTTGAAGCAATGTTACTATGTATATACCATACCTGTGGGATCCCTCTAGAACAGGGGTGTCAAACTCAATTTCATGGCGGGCTGCATCAGCATTATGGTTGCCTCAAAGGGCCGGTTGTATCTGCAAGACTAGATGTCCAGTGCACCCCCCTTACCTTGTGCTTCTGCCAGGAAGAAGCTGGAGGCAGAGCTGGGAAGCAGAAAGTGCAGGGTCTGGAGGAAAACTGGAGTCAGCTGCTGACGTCTGTAGGGTTGGTGGAGACAAGAGGGTGCTGTGGCTGCACAGAGATGTGCAGGATCTGAAGGAAGGAGGAGGTCTGTCCTCCTGTCTGCTGCCAATTGCTGAGACCAAGGGTGGGGGGTTGCATAAATGAGCCTCTCTATGGCTGCATGGAGAAAAGCAGGATCTGGCAGTGAAGGTCCGTCCTCTCTTCTGTTGACTGCTGAGACAAGGTGGAAACGAAGGAGTGCCACAGTTGCAGGAGAGGTCTGAGGGCCACATGAAATGGCCTGGAGTGCCGTATTTGGCCCACAGGCCTTGTGTTTGACACCTGTGCTCTAGAAGCTGAAAATCCCTATATAAGCACTGTTACTCTAGTGAGCTCTACTGTCTCCTGGCAAGCAGCTGTCCTGCTACAGTCTATACAAAGGAGGTTGGCCGCTCAGCACAGACGCCGGTCATAGATCGCTTGGCATTTTCTCCATCTTATCCAAAGAATGCTTTGCATTCATTGAGAAAATGTAAAGTGTTTTCTAGATAAAGCCCATACCCAGCAGCTGACCTACTGTGTTTGGAATTCTAGATTTCCAAAAACCTGGAATACTATAGTGTGTCCCTTGACTGACAGCTGAGTCTTCTGACATGACATCCATGATGGCAGGACCTAGCTTGAGTCTTCTGACATGACATCCAAGATGGCAGGACCTAGCTTGAGTCTTCTGACATGACATCCAAGATGGCAGAACCTAGCTTGAGTCTCAGAGCTTTTTGGATGTCTACATAAATGAGGCTTTTACAGGTAAATAAATGTCTACACATATGTTAAAAGCTCATATAGGCCTTGTAAACACAGGGTTGGCATGCTATAACATACACCCGTATGAGGGCCGTGTTTACTCGCATGGGGATGCACAGGTGTTTTGTGCATCCCCATTGATGTCAGTTGGGATAAAGGAGCTGCATGGACACAGCCACTTTGCCAGCATTGGTGGAGCGGGACCCCAAACTCACACCGTCTGCGTTTGAAGCCGTGTATTCACACCCGCAAGGATGTTCGATTGGGAGCAGCGGCTAAGTACATGCAGCCATTGCGTCCCAATTAACATGAAAGGGACTGCCTGCACAGAGATTCATGGAACACCTGTGCATCCCCATGTAGGTAAATACAGCCCTTGCACGGGTGTAAGCTGTAGTATGTGAACGAGGCCATAAGCCTATGGAAAGATTGTTTTTGAAAGAAGCCAGGTGACAGGGCCTCTTTAGAGTCTTTAAGCACTTCTATACGATAACATAGCTGGTAATTGAAACATGAATACGCTTACCTTACTGGTGGCCCTTGTTTTAAAATGCTGCTGAAAATATTTGATTCATTGGACAGTTCAAATACCTGGTATCCCTGCTGTTGGCTCATGTGTTTTAGTAACATAAGAGAGCAGGCATTCCACACACAACATAAACATGGAATACTTGTTGGGGCCGGGGAGCAATGAAGCAGTGTTGCTTCAAGGTGATGGTTCTTCTCATAGAAGTGACCCTTTGCTGTAACGCTGGATATCGGGATTGTGTGTTGAAAAATTGGGGTGACCATCGGGTGGTAGAGAGTCAAGACCCAACTTATAACAAAGTGCAACGTCCCTAAAGTTAAGTATTGGAAAGAAGTATATTGGATGGACTTTTTAGGCACAAAAACTCAGAACACACACAAATAAAATCAATGTTCCTTTATTATCATGTCACCTCTAGAAAGTATCTTGTATACAATGGCATTGCACAGTTAGCCCACAGCTAGCATTCCATAACCAACCAGTGAAGACCATACTTGGCTAACTTTTGAGCTGCCTGCCTTTTATTCCCCAGTGAGGGACTATATGTACATACTGGCCATAAGGGTCATTATATACTTTCTAGTACAGTGGTTCTTAACCTTGTTGGAGGTACTGAACCCCACCAGTTTCATATGCGCATTCACCGAACCCTTCTTAATTGGAAAAATAAAATATGATTTTTAAAATTCAAAACATAGGTATATATTTAAACATAGGTGCACAAAATGAACAAAACCGTTAAGAACAAAGAACAAAACCATTAAAACATGATTTTCACACAAAAACAAAATAATGAATATTTACTGCACGAATCATATGAGTCGGTTGTGGGTCTTCACCTCCGCCGAACCCGCAAGACTGACTCACCAAACCCCTGGGGTTCGATCGAACCCAGGTTAAGAACCACTGTTCTAGTATAAGGCCTTTCTTGGTTTTGATACCATTAGCCTGAAGATAGTTGAACCAATACATGGAGTTTGTACGTTTGAGGAATCTCGTGGGTCTCTCGCCCACCCATGGACTAGTTTTTGCACCCCCATACTAGGGATGCACCGAAACGTCACTGGGCGAAATGTTTCAGCCAAAAACACCCCTTTCAGCCATCGGCCGAAATGAATAAAAAGCACAAGTGCGGAAAAAAACCCCGCCCCTCGCCACCACCCACCCACCATCCCCCCTCAGTAGTTCTCAGCCTTACCTGAGAAACCATCGAGCGATCCTGGAGCTGGGCATAGAGATGAGTGAAGGAAAGATGGCCTCCACTCATCTCTATGCCCTTGGAGGACAGGAGCGACATCACTTCCGGTTCCAGCCATTTTTTTTTTTAAATCACATCAATTCTTTATTTTTAATCCAATGCTTTACATTGCAGAGGAGAGATGTGGGGTCTTATTGACCCCATATCTCTCCATAAAGAGGACATGTCACTAATTATTTCTATCACAGGGGATGCATGCATTTCTTGTGATAATAAAAGTGATTAAACATTTTTTTACAGGGACAGAAGGGACAGTACAAAAAAACCCTCCAAAAAAACATTTAAATAAATTTTTTTAAAAAGTTTAAAGTGCCTCCCCCCCCGTGCTTGCACGTAGTGGTGAATGCATACCTAGGCCATACCCACATATGTAAACAGTGTTCAAACCACACATGTGAGGTATCGCCATGAACGTCAGAGCAATAATTCTCGCACTAGACCTCCTCTGTAACTTTACACTGCCAACCTGTAGACATTTTTAAAGCATCACCCATCGAGATTTTTTAGTACCGCAGTTTCACGCCATTCCACGAGCTTGCGCAATTTTAAAGCATGACATGTTGGGTATCTATTTACTCTATTTTAACATTTTCTTTCATATTTTACAAAACAATTGGAGTATATATTGTTTTTTTGTTTTTAAGTCAAAGTTTATTTTTTCCAAAAAATATATATTCATTTTTAAAAACTGCCCATTTTGGTTTTCGGCCAAGTGCATTTTGAATGTTCGTTTTTGGTACCAGAATTTTCATTTCAGTGCACCACTACCCCATACCCGACTTTTGGATGTTATTCCCCTTGTGTGGACCTGAGAGAACCTGCAGTTGCATGCCCTGGGGAGTCCATTACTGCACAATGCGCACTGGTTAACTTTATACATTGCTAGCCCCCTGAAGAAGTGACCTTTTGTCGCGAAACATGTTGGGTGTTGCTTGAATATCCCCTACCTTCCTGAAGAAACATCCTGTTTGTACCAGTTGTACTGTACATATCCATTGGAATTTCTCTTTCTATGGTCAGTAGTTATGTGATGCTGTGGGCTAATTGCGCAATGTCATTGTATACAAGATACATTTTAGAGGTGATGTGATAATAAAGGAACATTGATTTTATTTCTGTGCGAACTGAGTTTTTGTACCTAAAAAGTCAATCCAATATCCTTCTTTCCAATACTGCATATCGGGATGTCTGCATCATTCAAAAAAAAATTTGACACTTAGTTGCATCATAAACATGATTTTTTTTTTTTCTCCTCCACAGGCTTACATACGTCGCAGGCCGTGAAGGTCACATGTTGAAATTCTTATCTTACATCAGTGTCAAGCGCCTGACCCCGCTGCCCGCCATTGTGTCTTATGTACGTTAACGCCTCCTGTGTCTGGTGATTTGTCAGAATACAGCACCGTAGATCCGTGCTAAGGGACCACTGCAGTAATGCACAGCAACACCTGCTCTGTGGATGGTGCATGGCAGTGCTATTCGTTTGGCATTCCAGCACACTGTACAGTAGTGGGCAATGCACCACAATGTGTATAGCGTGTGTTGTGGTGTCCTGCATTTTTAAAATTAAAAAAAAAAAAGACTAATGTGCTTTTTTTGGTCTGGTGCAGTGCAGTGGCAGCGTAAGGACTCGTTCACACCATGGTGCAGAGACGTCCGTTTTTCTGCTTGCATTCTGCAAGGGCACAGCAAAATCAATTGTTCTCTGTGTGCCCTGTTCACACCACAACACTGGTATCACATGCAGATTTTTTTTCTCTGCAGGAATCTGCAACGTGTATAAAATTCACTGAAGTGTGCATGTAAACTGATGTCTCTGCAGGTCCATTTCCTCCACGTATGGTGTGAACAAGGACGGACTGACAACTCATGGGGCCCCCGAGCAATAGGGGATCATGGGGCCCCTGTGTCTTTGCCCAAACTCAAAAAAACCTATGAAAAAGGTACCAGGGGCATCACATGGGGCCCCCTACTGACCCCGGGCCCTCGGGCAGTGCCCGAGTTTCCAAATGGTCAGTCCGCCCCTGGTTGTGAACAAGCCCTAATCCAGCCGAAAACATAACTTGACTGGAATACAGCTTTATCCAGTTTTGCTGAATGTGGTTGGGAAGTTGGATCCAAAGGACCCCCCCATCAGTGCACCAATATTATTGAACAAAATGTTTAGGCTGGAGTTCCACTTCTAATGTTAACATGGAAGTAGCCTATGAAAGGTTGGAGAGTATTCATGATAGTCACTCTTCTTCTCTCTCCAGGGTATCATCGGAATGATTTATATCATCCCAGCAGATATCAATACCCTCATCAACTACTTCAGCTTTGCCGTCTGGATATTTTACGGTTTGACCATCGCTGGACTTGTTGTAATGAGATTCACCAAGAAAGACATGAATAGGCCAATCAAGGTAAATTTCCTGGATTTACAAACTGATTTGCAAATTCACAAACTAGCAGGTTTTTCTGAATAAAGTCGTAGGTGTTGACCTATACCAACCACAAGGGTATGATTGGCGCTAACAGACCATGTGACTGCTAGGGTCCCCCGTGCCGTATGGATACATAGCCTTTAAATGTAATTTCTAACACTTTTTACATAAACTAGCCCATGGAGGGAAGGGGTTCCAGCAATTTAAATAAACTGTGCCATTTGTAAATATATTGTTTAATGCAATGCCATACCTGTAGGCCTTTTCTGTAGAAATACTCCCAGACCTGTATATTCCTACATCCAGGATTATTTTCAGGACATGGCAGTCATTGGGCGCTCACCCTTCATGATTTTAAAGCCGAACATGCGTAATGCACTCTCCGGTTGCAGCAAAGACTACCAATTGCACATCCACAACCAGGATTCTCACACTGCTGTGGTTGTTTACATCTCATAATTTGGGCTAGGACAAAATGACCACCAGGCCTCTTTCTTTGAGGACAACTCAAGTGATGATCTCTTTAGTTCTCCTCAAAGAAGGCGGCTCAGTGGCCACTTTGTTGTGGAACTAAAGCCAGGACATGGGGATTTAAACATCGGCAGTATTTCTGTCAGACTTCATGAATGATTGAAAAGGCCTAAAGGTATGGTGTTTGCAGTAAACAATACTTTTACAAATGGCATTGCATTTTAAACTACTGAGGATCCTTGGCTGCATGGGCCAGTTAATGTAAAAGAGGAACTTGGCCTAATTGATGGACCCCCCCCTTCCCCCAACCCATTACCAGTTTTCACCCCAACTTGGCTCAATTGTCCAGAGTAAGCTTATGTACATTGATGGATGCCACCAGTTCAATCCAGTTTGCTGATGCGAGATGCTATGGTGATACTAATCACTGTATATGTCAAGGTCTTAATGACCTCAACCTCTGTTTTTTGATTACCGCCCCCCTCCCCGATCCTTTTTGACCTCATGATGCACACTGCCATACAGCATACAAAGCCTGCATAACGATGTTCCTGGGACTCGCTGGAGCCACCTGTTAAGGTGCATTAGAAGCTGCAACTGTACACAGCCATGTGCTGGGGGTTGTGTATAGAACCCGCATGGGCACTGCTGACATATACTCCGAACGCAGATTGTGTGATAGATCAGAGCAAACATTAATACACTGCAAAGAAAAGGCACCTCAATGGACAGCTGTACGTGCCGGCAGCAGGTCCCAGGAATGCTAGTATGCAGGCTCTGCACATTGTTTGGTCCTGTGCATTGAGCCTTTTCCTGGAAACGGGTTGAAAATGCTAAAGGGTAATTACCAAGCACCACATTTGTCACACCTTGGTCTCTGTGTTGGGCCTGTTAATTCTCTCGTCTGTGAATTAGATATTGCAGCTGGTCAAGGCTGAGATGTAAGCAGCATGCCAATGGTATATGCGGGCTGTATTCCCTAGTGGCAGCAGTTCCTCCCTGATGGCAACTTGGAGTCTACACCCTCAAAATTAAGACACCAATGATATCTCCTTGTTTCTGCCTTCATAGTTGACCTTTTAAATCTGTGTGACTGACTGTAACGCATTGCTGCTCCCTTTCAGATTCCAATTGTGATCCCCATTGCGATGGTTCTGGTCTCTGCCTATCTGGTGATAGCACCCATTATAGACGAGCCAGAGTGGGCCTATTTATACTGCGTTCTCTTCATCATTAGTGGACTCGTAGTCTACTTCCCATTTGTGCACTACAAGGTCCGATGGGCACAGAAGATAACAAGTGAGTATAACTAGTAATGGTCATCAAATAAAGAATGACTGTACCCGACCTGAGCCCGAAGATCCCCTGCTAGCTGTCAAAGCGGGGGCTGGTGTGTTCACCTTTCATAACATGTTAAACCCATATTCAATTATGAACTTATCCTTTAAAGTAAAGGCAAAGAGTCACCTTCCGTGAAAACTATATAAACGATAAGATCTAGGCACGCAGCCAGCTGACGTTACCAAACTTGACTCTGCTCTGCCAGCTTCCCACGTCTCCCTATTGGTCATTTAATGTTATCAGCCTCTTCACTGACCAATAAGGGGATGCTCCCCCTCGCCGGTGGAGAGAGCCTGATACCGACCAACACCAGACCACACACCCCCCCCCCCCCCCCACACACACACACGGGGAGAGCCTAACCGTGACCAACATCACCCCTGCCCCATCCCCCCCCACCCGAGAGAGCCTTTTACTAATACCCCCCCACCACCACCAGAGAATAAGACACTCACCTTCACAGCTCTGGCCATCCTCGGGAACGACAGTTGGGCTTCTGCATTCACCATCAAGCAACTTCTCTTGGATCCCACCTGGTTCCCATGCCGCATATGTCCCTTCTTCTGGAGGGCAGTGCTGCCCCCCAAAAAATGCCGCCCTAGGCAAATGCCTTGTGGTAAATACGCCCCTGCGCTGAGGACATGCAGTTCTGAATGGACTGCAGGCTCCTCATAGTTCATTCACAAGTCTGGACACGTGTAAACAAGTAGGTAGAGGTACAGGCTGAAAAAGCTGAAGGAGTCTGGCATTGCACCTCTGATCCATTAATCACGGATGCAATGCTTTCCAGGCTCCTTGGGGAAAAAATAACAAATGCACACTTTTTTCCTGCAAAAATATGTGCATTTATTATTTTTTGCCAAAAGGTGAACTTATGAAAAAAAAAAAAAAAAAAAGGCAGCAGAAAAGTGTTAAGCTAAGGGTGACTTCTCAGTTTTTGTTAGTAATCTAAAGCGAGAGACCTCTTCTCCATTGTAGAGGACATACAGAGTGGGGTAGGTTATAAGGGAGGTGCCTTGGGGAACGTCCTCAAAAACTTTGCCAGTGTCCAATCCAGGTATGAGCCTGTAACCCCTGGCCTGGGAATACTGAGCCTGTAACCCCTGGCCTGGGAACACTTTGCAGGTAACCCCTGGTCTGGGAACACTGAGCCTGTAACCCCTGGTCTGGGAACACTGAGCCTGTAACCCCTGGTCTGGGAACACTGAGCCTGTAACCCCTGGTCTGGGAACACTGAGCCTGTAAACCCTGGCCTGGGAACACTTTGCAGGTAACCCCTGGTCTGGGAACACTTGGCCTGTGTCCTGTACTGTACCACTGAACTATATTTGTATCTTCATTTCAGAGCCAATCACTATGTATGTACAGATGATCATGGAGGTGGTGCCAGCGGAAGAATCCAAAAAATAAAGGACGGTGTGAATTGGTCGCACTGACAATCTGAACTCTGGACACTTCTGTACATATTGTAAATGTAATTTGCGAGAACGAAACGCATCAAAATATTCTCTGTGTTCCATGTCGGTGGATCTGGAATCAGCGTGTCCCATGCTGGGATGTCTGCAGTGACCAGGAATGAATTGCTGGATAAGTCACCTAAGATAGAGACCCATTAACTAACAGTGGGCCTATGGAGAAGAATGTTTTCTTTCAGGAATGTCAGAATCGAGTTTGTAAAAAATTCTGTACAGCTAAAGTCACTGGCCAGCTGTGTGACAGATCTTCAACCAACACATACTCACTGCAATCACAACACAACCTAACTCTTCAGACTCCCTGACTCTATGCACATAGCTGGGGATTGCTTGGACATTTTAAAGTGTTTTTTCTAAAATGTATACTTATCTAATCACAATGTAAATAGTGTGTTCTTAAACCAATCTTTGTTTTTATGTACAGTTTACGGTAAAATATGTACAAGGGGTAGCTGTATTTGCTCATTACATAGGCAGGCTCTGCTTCCTACTTAGTGCTGTACAGTGAAGATACTTTACGGCTTCTGCCTGCAGTTGATGACCATCATCAGACTGATACAAAACAATAGAATTTTTTTTTTTTTTCCCCCACCATTCAAATAATGGACTGCACACCAAAGATGCATGTCCCCAGGATTAAGCCCTGCTGTGGGTGGAAGACATTGGGGACATGGCTGGGAGTGGGAGTGACCTGGCATTGCAATAAACTTTGGCTGGAATTGAACATCTTTCAGTGTGTGGCCTACTATTTGGTTGATGGACTACAGTGGGGAAAGAGCAGACTCCAGCACCTTGGCACCCGGCTGATTGCAGGGAATGGAGATACAGGCTGGCCTGTGAGCAGTGAAAGGGATTGGGCTCATCTAACAGTGGCCTATTGCACAGACCTACAGCTACGTGCCAGTTCACATATACTGCGCTGACTGAAGTTTTTCTGCACGGGAAGAACAGCAATCACCATTAGGATATGCAGAAAACAATTTTTTTAAAAGGGAAAGACTGACAATTGTCCTTAGTGTGCGCCAGGGGTGGACTGACCATTTGGAAACTTGGGCACTGCCCGGGGTCAGTAGGGGGCCCCATGAGATGCCACTGGTACCTTTTTCATAGGCTTTTTTTAGTTTGGGCAAGGACACAGGGGCCCCATGATCCCCTATTGCCCTGGGGCCCCATGAGTTGTCAGTCCGCCCCTGCTGTGCACTAACACTACCTCTGTCACTGGAGGACAGCTTACACTGTCAGAGCAGGAGAGAGCTTTCTTGCTACAGGGCTGGTGACAGAGGAGAAGAGAACTCCCCATCACCGCCAACAAATTGCTGCCTCCTCATCCCTGTCCTGAGATTTTCCATAGAGATCATCTGGGCACTGTGATATCCCAAACAATAAATGTGCAGATTCTGCTGATTGCATTCTAACCTAAACAGAACATGATTTTTGGACTGTGCTTGGATGAACAAAGACCTTCAAGCTTTAGGGAAGGTCTTCCCAATGGGTCAGAGAAAGCAACAAAAACCTGACAATATATATTCTAAGGGGTTGATCTGACAGTAGTGAATGCAGCAAAGTACTCTACATGCACCAGAATTGACATAATTGTGTCATCTCTGGGCTGCCATCTTGGTCAAGTAAATGGTGATCTCAGATGACGCCTGAACAAAGGTGGTGCCATCCTTCTGCAGAGATAAGCAGATGAAGACATTGGCAGGGGGAGTATTGTGATCTATGTGAGATAAATGCCTGCAAGGGTTACAGTAACACATTACTAGGCATGGATGGATGTGTGTATATATGGGTGTATATATATATATATATACACACACACACATATATATTAAGTATATATATATACACACATTCATTAAGTGTATGTGTGTGTGTATATACAGTCATGGCCGAAATTGTTGGCACCCTTGATATTTTTCCTGAAAATCAAGTATTTCACACAAAAAAGGTATTGCATTAACACATGTTTTGCTATACACATGTTTATTCCCTTTGTATGTATTGGAACAAATATAAAACAGAGGCAGAAAAGCAAATATGACATAATGTCACACAAAACCCCAAAAATGGGCTGGACAAAAGTATTGGCACCCTTAACTTAATATTTGGTTGCACACCCTTTGGAAAACATAACTGAAATCAGTCGCTTCCTATAACCATCAATAAGCTTCTGACACCTCTCACCCGGAATTTTGGACCACTCTTCCTTTGCAAACAGCTCCAGGTCTCTCTTATTGGAAGGACACCTTTTCCCAACAGCAATTTTAAGATCTCTCCACAGGTGTTCAATGGGATTTAGATCTGGGCTCATTGCTGGCCACTTCAGAACTCTCCAGCGCTTCTTTGCCATCCATTTCTGAGTGCTTTTTGACGTATGTTTGGGGTCATTGTCCTGCTGGAAGACCCAGGATCTTGGACGCAAACCCAGCTTTCTGACACTGGGCCCTACAGTGCGACCCAAAATCCTTTGGTAATCCTCAGATTTCATGATGCCTTGCACACAGTCAAGGCACCCAGTGCCAGAGGCAGCAAAACAACCCCAAAACATCATTGAACCTCCACCATATTTTACCGTAGGTACTGTGTTTTGTTCTTTGTAGGCCTCATTCCGTTTTCGGTAAACAGTAGAATGATGTGCTTTACCGAAAAGCTCTATCTTGGTCTCATCTGTCCACAAGACGTTTTCCCAGAAGGCTTTTGGCTTACTCAAGTACATTTTGGCAAACTGTAGTCTTGCTTTTTTATGTCTCTGTGTCAGCAGTGGGGTCCTCCTGGGTCTCCTGCCATAGCGTTTCATTTCATTTAAATGTCGACGGATAGTTCGCGCTGACACTGATGCTCCCTGAGCCTGCAGGACAGCTTGAATGTCTTTGGAACATGTTTGGGGCTGCTTATCCACCATCCGGACTATTCTGCGTTGCAATCTTTCATCAATTTTCCTCATCCGTCCACGACCAGGGAGATTAGCTACAGTGCCATGGGTTGCAAACTTCTTGATAATGTTGCGCACTGTGGACAAAGGCAAATCTAGTTCTCTGGAGATGGACTTGTAACCTTGAGATTGTTGATATTTTGCCACAATTTTGGTTCTCAGGTCCTCAGACAGTTCTCGTCTCCTCTTTCTGTTGTCCATGCTTAGTGTGGCACAGACAGACACACAATGCAAAGGTTAAGTGAACGTCTCTCCTTTTTATCTGCTTTCAGGTGTGATTTCTATATTGCCCACACCTGTTACTTGCCCCAGGTGAGTTTACAGGAGCATCACATGCTTGTAACATTCTTATTTATCCGCAGTTGTGAAAGGGTGCCAATACTTTTGTCCAGCCAATTTTTGGAGGTTTGTGTGACATTATGTCGAATTTGCTTTCTTTCCTCCCTTTTTTTGTTTTGTCCCAATACACACAAAGGGAATAAACATGTGTATAGCAAAACATGTGTTAATGCAATACGTTTCGTGAGAAATACATGATTTCCTGGAGAAATATCAAGGGTGCCAACAATTTCGGCCATGACTGTATATATATATACACACACACACACACCCACCCATATATATATATATACACATACATACATACATACACACACACACACACACACACCCACCCATATATATATATACACACACACACATATACATACACACATTAAGTATATATATATATATATACACACACACACACACATATATATATATATATACACACACATTAAGTATATATATAATATAGGACCACTTTGAGTCGAAAGTTTAGATAAGACATAATAAATGTCACTTTAATTTCATTTAACTTTATTGAACACGTGTAAATATGAACACTACACACTAACCTGCCACAATCATGTGACCCTTTCTCAGTATTTAACACACACAACGTGATCAGCAACACAGGGAAGCAAAAAAAATTAAATAAAAGGAAGTGAACCCCAATACTATCCAGAAAAATGTTACAACTGCTAAAGTTAAATTTAGTTTTTTTTATTATTCAATGCCATTTATAATCCAGTGCAGTTCAGCCTAACACACTTTGATGTGTGTAGAAGGCCCAGGAGCAAAGGGGATTGCATCAAGTACCCCTAGAAAACCTTAGAGGCAAGGGGCTCATCTGCAACGTTTACATTCTGCGGAGATGTGCATGGCACTGCCCACACAGCCACATCATCAGAGATCTGTGAATGAATAAACTACAAATGACACCTGTCCATGTGGCAGAGGGACTAGTGATGCCCAATAAAACACAAAGGCGGTAATTACCGCACTCGTACTCCATTGACATTTCCTTCAGCTCTGTAACTGAATGTTCCTACCTCAGTGCAGACATGCAGCTGCAGAACAAGTCTACAGGATCCTGTAAACTGCACCCGTGAACAACTGAATCACTTTGTCTGAGGGATGCTGAGGTCAAAACATCAGAATAGACTTGCTCTACAAATGATCCAAATATTCCTGTCTGGGCGTGGCAGCAAGTGATAGACATTTTTTTAAAGGTCAGAATTGCATCAATAGATGCAGGGAATGGTGCATGTTTCTGTTAAAATGCATGATGGCAGCTACCCTGTGTATGTGGCAATTGCTCTTAGTTTACTGGTGCTTAGACTGTCAGCCTGCACAGAGATTTTCCAGCTTGCAGGACAAGTGCGTAATCCTCACAAATATTAGTCTTGTGGCTACCTTTTCAGCCAACCTGCTAAAGGCTCAGAAAGTAGATTCAGTTCTAAGATTGCTTTAAATATAACAGCTAGATGCGTTTCTAAATGCATGTTCATAGGATTTTTGTTCTCACTGCAAACCTTTTCCTGTAACTCCAGTGAGTGACACAAAGGGGTAGATTTACTAAAACTGGAGGCACTCAGAATCTGATGCAGCTGTGCATGGTAGCCAATCAGCTTCTAACTTCAGCTTGTTCAAATAAGCTTTGGCAATAAAACCTGGAAGCTGATTGGTTTCTATGTAGAGGTTCTCCAGATTTTGCACTCTCCAATTTTAGTAAATATCCCCCAAAAGTCTTTCACCTTTAGGTTATACTGCCACCTACAGGAGAGTCCTGGTCACTGGCAAACAAAAAAGGAGGAACATCTCTAATGAGCTCAAATGGTGGTTCTGAGGTGCAGAGAGAACTAGACTGAGGTCCCACAGTCAAAGGGGCAGCTACATGGAAAATTCCCTGCAAAAGGCATAAAACCAATGGTCTTGCAAAGTAGAAGATAAAAAAAAAAAAAAAAGCAGAAACCTGACCTTTGATAATGCTGTGAGCCAAAAGCTGGTTCAGACTCTGTAGAAAGGGGAGGATTCACCCCACAAAGAAACTGCTGGGCAAAAGCCTCAGGACTCACAATAAATGAAGATGCTTGCCATGTTTGAAGATGGCCATGTTTGGTGATAGACTTTGTGGGAGGAAGACTAGTTTTAAACATTGTAGGAATCAGATTCAGAGATGGCCCTGTCTTAGGATCTGGACTTTAGCAGCCATGCCGTTAATGGATAAGGTCTCCTTTTGAAAAAGAAAAAAAAAAAACGCAATAAATGCACATTTTCTTGCAGGTAAGAACAGATGCATTTATTTTTCAAAGGAGCCTGCAGAGCAGATCACGGGTGCATTCCCAGGCTCCTGCACTCTGTACATGGCTGTCTGCCCTAACCTCATACAGGCAAGCAGTTAACTGGGAGCAGGAAGACTCAATGGACTACATGAGCGCTCACTATCGCTCTCGAAGTTCAATGAGAACTACAAGCCATCAGCAGCATTGGCTGACGGTACTTGTAGGCAATCATTTACAGGAAATTGTGGATTTTCAAATTTTGACAGTGAGTTTGTCAGTCTCCCTAGGTCTGGTGCACCATGCAAGATCTCACCTCATGGAGTGTCAATGATCATGAGAACAGTGAGGAATCATCCCAGAACTACACGTGAGGATCTTGTCGATCTCCAGGCAGCTGTGACCACAGTCACCAAGAAAACAATTGGTAACACACTACGCTGACAAGGACTGAAATCCTGCAGTGCCCGCAAGGTCCCTCTGCTCAAGAAAGCACATGTCCAGGCCCGTCTGAAGTTTCCCACTGAACATCTGAATGATGCAGAGGAGGACTGGTGGAAAGTGTTGTGGTCAGATTGCACCAAAAACGAGCTCTTTGGCATCAACTCAACTCGCCATGTTTGGGGGAGAAGGAATGCTGCCTATGACCCCAAGAACACCATCCCAACTGTCAAACATGGTGGTGGAAACATTCTGCTTTGGGTGTGTTTTTCTGCTAAGGGGACAGGACAACTGCACCGCATCAAAGGGACGATGGACGGGGTAATGTACCATCAAATCTTGGGTGAGAACCTTCTTCCCTCAGCCAGGGCACTGAATATGGGTCATGGATGGGTGTTCCAGCATGACAATGACCCAAAACACACGGCCAAGGCAACAAAGGAGTGGCTCAAGAAGAAGCACATTAAGGTTCTGGAGTGGCCTAGCCAGTCTCCAGACCTTCATCCGATTGAAAATCTGTGGAGGGAGCTGAAAGTTCACGTTGCCAAACGTCAGCCACCAAACCTTAATGACTTGGAGAGGATCTGCCAAGAGGAGTGGGCCAAAATCCCTCCTGAGATGTGTGCAAACCTGGTGGCAAACTACAGGAAACGTCTGACCTCTGATTGCCAACAAGGGATTTGCCACCAAGTACTAAGTCATGTTTTGTGAAGGGGATCAAATACTTATTTCCCTCATGAACATGCAGATCAGTCATCATTTGTTAGACATGCATTTCTGCTGAATTTTTTGTTGCTATTCTGTCTCTCAGTGTTACAATACACCGAACATTCGATTTTTAGACTGTTCATTACTTTGTGAGTGGGCAACCATTCAAAATCAGCAGGGGATCAAATATGCATTTAATTCACTGTACATGGATCCAGATTCGGCCAGTCTATGTTGAACTGGCTGAATTTTGTTCCATGTATGGCTGGCTTTAGTCTGTCCTAAAGACAGGTCCTGACAAGTACCAAGATCAGATACAGAATCTACAGAAGAAAGCAAAGGCGCAGGCTTGTGACCTCTGTGGTCATAACCAGCAAAAAACGGATTGATTTTGGCCATAAAATCTTGTATGACTGTAGTGAAGACCTCGATCATGATAGCTGAAGAGCTGGCCACATCCAACGGAGCTAGGGAAGAATCCAAACATGGGATAGACTCTAGAATCAGAGGACCACATGATTTCAGATTGAAGACACCAGCCACATCAGTGGGCATTGGAGCTGTTAATGTGAGCAGGACTTCCCCCCCCCCCCCACGGTGTCTAGTATTAGACATGTTCTTAATGCGTGACAGTCATGCAACATAGAACTCTGAGTATGAAGCAAGGTCTCACATACTCAAACAATAAAGAGCTAACAGGTGGGTGAGGGTTGGATGTCCAGAGATCACTACGGTCACTATAGGTGGACAGCAGGAACAGACCAACAAGACCGAAAACAGAGGTTTCATGTGGCTCTTTGCAAAGCAGGAGCAGCAGTAGGAAGATGCTTCCATGATAGTGAATGGCAGGAAAAAGTGTGAAGCGCACTTACTCGTGAACTCTACCTAAGAGATGACATCAGCACTTAGTCCTTCAGCGTTGACCTCTTACGAAGTAGGAACCAGCAGAATGCAGAGATTTCAAAGGCGCCCAGCAATCTAAGTGAAGGAGGTAGCTCCCGCTGTTCAGTCAGCCTGGCCTACTCAGAGTTAGTAGAGAGAACAAGTGCCGTGGCAATGCAAAAGCTCTGGACCTGCAATGAGCTCAGTGGCTAACTTGTTACTTCCTACATGGAACCCTGTTCCTGCAGGTCACTTCCAGGCTAGCCCCACAATGTCTAGTCCAGTGGGCCCAGTCGTGGCAATCCAAAAATCAGGCTGAACACAGCTGTGCTGAATAGCTGCAACTGAAGAGACTGGCCCTAGCAGTGATGTACAGAAGAGTCCTGATTAACCCCTTGTTCACCAAGGTACGTTTATAAATGTCCTGGTATTCAAGGGTTAAGGCAAGCTCACACTAAAGCGGGGGTCAGCAGCCTGTAGATCACGATCTACCAGTAGTAAGTGACTGGTAGATCGTGGTCTGGGCTTGCTAATTGCTGAGTGCAATGCAGGGACTACTGGTAAAGTTGGAGCTGTAGTGTGGAGCAGGAGCCTCATAAGCTGATGCCTCCTCTGTAGTGCCGGCTCCTGTTCCATGCCGCATGATACCAATTGGGTTTTACCACTCAACTGTATGTGTGAACGAGCCCTAAGGGTGCCGCTACTGAATGCAATTTGGGGCTCATTCACAAGTGCAGCAGGCACTGCTGCTGTTCTGAAAAGCCATCCAAATGTGTGGCAATTGGTGAGGAGACGATATGTTGCCTACTCACCACCTGATTTAAACCCATGATTGCCGTGCAATGCACGTGATTGCAACACGGTAGTATGGCAATTATAGGTTTAAATCAGGTGTGAGGAGGTGCCCCTGGGCAGTGCCTGGTGATCTTTGACTTCTCCCATGTTCAGGTAGATCTCCACCACTTTAAGGTTGCCTACCCCTGCTCTAGAGCCACCAGATTCATATTATAGGGCTCTGAATGTTACTAGGGCCAATTTAGACAGGAGCCAATTAACCTACCAGCATCTTTTAGGAGTGTGGGAGGAAACCAGAGTACATAGAGAAAACCCACACAGGCACAGGGAGAACATACAAACTCCAGGCAGGTAGTGCCGTAGCTGGGATTCGAACCAAAGGCCCTACTACTGCTAGGCGGAAGTGCTAACCACTTAGCCACTGTGCTGCCCAAATTATAATATCCATATCATACAACAGCAGATGACCAGGAAACATCCATTCCCAGATACCCCCGGGACTTCTTATGTGTCACTTATGGGTTCACAGCTATCATTCCCCAGCTAATGTTGCTGTGGTATGGCCTTAATCATCAGAGTGAGAGCAATAATTCTAGTGCCACCATTCAGTTAACTCTAAAATGGTAAATTGCAAAACATTTTCAAGCATCGTCTTTGTAGAATTTTGGGCACCGTAGTTTTTTGTGGCTTCTCTGCGTATGCAATCCTATTCCTTGACATGTTTGGTATCAATGTACTTGGCCCAACCTCATCTTTTATATACTTCATAAAAGATGACATTTCTTAAAATTCATTTTAGTGTATTATTTCCTGAAAAAAATGAGTTTGCTAATTTGCTGAGCAAATATTTTGCAACATAAGCAATTGTAACTGGCAATATTTTATTCTTCAGGGTCTCTGCTTTCAGAAAATATATAATTGTTTGGGGATTTAAAGTAAAGTTTCTAGCAAACAATGAAGATTTCTAACGTGTGCAAAAAATGCAAAAAAAATGGCCTCAGTAGGCAAGAAGTGAAAGAAAAATCTATGCTAGCAAACGTACATAGTTAGTCTGGCTGAAAAAAGACACAAGTCCATCTAGTTCAACCAATAAAGGTCAAGCTGAACTTCTCCCGGCAGAACTTAAGAAAAGAAGGTCATCCTCCCAGGACATTAGCAAAAAGAAAAAAAAATGAGGCATACTGGCATTAGGAGGGGTTATCCTGGACTGGCCCCAAATTTTGTTTGCCAATGGCCAATCCTCCTTTAGGCAGCAGTGCAGCTCACAGGTCAAAATGGATGTGAAATTCTCATTCTATCCTATGTGACTGGTTAAAGTGTTACTAAGCCCAGGACCCTGCATTCACTATATCCAGTCTCCCCGGACCCTGCATTCATTATATCTGGTCTCCCCGGACCCTGCATTCATTATATCTGGTCTCCCCAGACCCTGCATTCACTATATCCGGTCTCCCAGGACCCTGCATTCACTATATCCGGTCTCCTCGGACCCAGCATCCACTATATCCGGTCTCCCCACACCCCGCATTCACTATATCCGGTCTCCCCGGACCCAGCATCCACTATATCCGCTCTCCCCGGACCCAGCATCCACTATATCCGCTCTCCCCGGACCCTGCATTCACTATATCTGCTCTCCCCGGACCGTGCATTCACTATATCCGGTCTCCCCGGACCCTGCAGTCACTATATCCGGTCTCCCCGGACCCAGCATTCACTATATCCGGTCTACTTGGCCCTGCATTCACTATATCTGGTCTCCCCGGACCCTGCAGTCACTATATCCGGTCTCCCCGGACCCTGCATTCACTATATCCGGTCTCCCCGGACCCTTCATTCACTATATCCGGTCTCCCCGGACCCTGCTTTCACTACATCTGGTCTCCCTGGATCCTGCATTCACTATATCTGGTCTCCCCGGACCCTGCAGTCACTATATCTGGTCTCCCCGGACCCTGCATTCACTATATCTGGTCTCCCCAGACCCTGCATTCACTATATCTGGTCTCCCCAGACTCTGCATTCACTATATCCGCTCTCCCGGACCCTGTATTCACTATATCTGGTCTCCCACAGTACACAAAACATGGAAATGCAATTATTTTATTAATTATAAACCTCCAAATACCTTTTCTCATCAGCAGTATATGGTGGTCTTGTGACTTCATCAGAGCACTGTTAAAGCTTGTAGAAGGAGTTTTCTTTCTGCTCTAGGAGAATGCAGAACCCCTGACATCTGTCTGGACAGTGCTGATTGGCCCTGTGCTGATCACACGCACTCTCCCAAAAAAAAAAAAAAAACCTCTCTAGCAATACACATCAAACTGAGCATGTGCATGCGACTAGGCTTCAGTCCGTCTTATCAGGTGGACATTTAAACAAGAGGAGGGGCAGAGAAGACAGGATCAAACAGCCTTTTTACACAATGCGGAGGATTAATCCCTTAGATTCCACAGTGAGTATAACAAGCATGCTTTACTGCATCTACAGACTGATATTACTGCTGATGGCTTAGTAACACTTTAACATCTATGTACTGCTGTTTCTTGTCATTTTTAAGATGGAAGACCATAAGGGCCTATTCACACTTATACATGTGTGTTACAAAATACATTAGGTGTTAATGGGCCCTAATTCTTGCTGCAATGAGGTAGCGAGCACAAGTTCTTTTTACAGGCCCAAAAACTGACAGTTTTGTAAAACGTAGCTGAACAGCAGGAGAGATCAGATTAAACAGACAGGTGACCAAGCATGTTTATCCAAAGGGATAGCAGGGAGACACTTTCTAGCCATGTTCTGAGCATGCAAAGCAATACTAATTGGCCAAGAAAAGCTTGTATTTGTGAACATGGCTTAATCGGGCCTAAGTGGTGCAGGAGGTAGGGCCTAATTGCTACAGGAGGTGGAGCTAAATGGATACAGGGCTAAATTAGAACAGGGGGTGGGGCTAAATTAGGCCAGCAGGTGGGGCTTAATTTCCACAGTGGGTGGGGCTTAATTGGTGCAAGTATTTTTCTGTTGCACTGGCTAGCTCGAGAAATTTTGTATTGCCTATATGGTGCAGAATACAGAGCTGAACTCACCACAAATACTATAAAACCTTTAAACTAAAAGAAAAATAAAGGGCAGTGCACCCACTTTCCCCACTTACAAAGATGAGAGAGGCCTGTAATTGGCATCATAGGTAGACCTCAACTATGAGAGACAAAATGAGAAAATAAATCCAGACAATCACATTGGCTGATCTGGAAAGAATTTATTTGCAAATGATGGTGGAAAATAAGTATTTGGTCACCTACAAACAAGCAAGATTTCTGGCTCTCACAGACCTGTACCTTCTTCTTTAAGAGGCTCCTCTGTCCTGCACTCATTACCTGTATCAATGGCACCTGTTTGAACTTGTTATCAGTATAAAAGACACCTGTCCACAACCTCAAACAGTCACACTCCAAACTCCACTATGGTGAAGACCAAAGAGCCATTGAAGGACACCAGAAACAAAATTGTAGACCTGCAGCAGGCTGGCAAGACTGAATCTGCAATAGGCAAGCAGCTTGGTGTGAACAAATCAACTGTGGGAGCAATAATTAGAAAATGGAAGACATACAAGACCACTGATAATCTCCCTCGATCTGGGGCTCCACGCAAGATCTCACCCCGTGGGGTCAAAATGATCACAAGAACGGTGAGTAAAAATCCCAGGACCACACGGGGGGGACCTAGTGAATGACCTGCAGAGAGCTGGGACCAACGTAACAAAGGCTACCATCAGTAACACACTACGCCGCCAGGGACTCAGATCCTGCAGTGCCAGACGTGTCCCCCTGCTTAAACCAGTACATGTCCGGGCCCGTCTGAAGTTTGCTAGAGAGCATTTGGATGATCCAGAAGAGGATTGGGAGAATGTCATATGGTCAGATGAAACCAAAATAGAACTGTTTGGTAGAAACCCAACTCGTCGTGTTTGGAGGAGAGAGAATGCGGAGTTGCATCCAAAGAACACCATACCTACTGTGAAGCATGGGGGTGGCAACATCATGCTTTGGGGCTGTTTCTCCGCAAAGGGACCAGGTAGACTGATCCATGTACAGGACAGAATGAATGGGGCCATGTATCGTGAGATTTTGAGTGCAAACCTCCTTCCTTCAGCTAGGGCACTGGAGATGAAACATGGCTGGGTCTTCCAATATGACAATGATCGCAAACATACCGCCCGGGCAACGAAGGAGTGGCTTCGTAAGATACATTTCAAGGTCCTGGAGTGGCCTAGCCAATCTCCAGATCTCAACCCCATAGAAAACCTTTGGAGGGCGTTGAAAGTCCATGTTGCCCAGCGACAGCCCCAAAACATCACTGCTCTAGAGGAGATCTGCATGGAGGATGGGCCAACATACCAGCAACAGTGTGTGCCAACCTTGTGAAGACTTACAGGAAACGTCTGACCTCCGTCATTGCCAACAAAGGATATATAACAAAGTATTGAGATGAACTTTTCATATTGACCAAATACTTATTTTCCACCATAATTTGCAAATAAATTCTTTCCAAATCAGCCAATGTGATTGTCTGGATTAGTTTTCTCATTTTGTCTCTCATAGTTGAGGTCTACCTATGATGCCAATTACAGGCCTCTCTCATCTTTTTAAGTGGGAGAACTTGCACAATTGGTGGCTGACTAAATACTTTTTTGCCCCACTGTATATAGCGCTGTCAATTTACGCAGTGCTTTACATATATATTGTACATTCACATCAGTCCCTAACCCTCAAGGGGTGTACAATCTAAGGTCCCTAACTCACATTCATACATACACATACTAGGGACAATTTAGACAGGAGCCAATTAACCTACCTGCATGTCTTTGGAGTGTGGGAGGAAACCGGAGCACCCAGAGGAAACCCACACAGGCACAGGGAGAACATGCAAACTCCAGGCAGGTGGTGCCGTGGTTGGGATTGTGAACCAATGACCCTAGTACTGCCAGGTGGAAGTGCTAACCATTTAGTCACTGTGCTGCCCATTTTCTATGGAAATGCTAATTTTACAGCAATTTGTAGCTTAGCGTTTGAGCAGCTTGTCATGCCAGAAACAATCGCTCTGCACTCATCTCTATGGCTTAGCTACAAATCACTGAAGATGGGGTGGAATGGGGTGGGGTGGGGTGGAATGGAAAGGGGTAGGGATGGAATGGAATGGGGTGGGATGGAATGGAATGGGGTGGGATGGGATGGGATGGGAAGGGATGGGATGGGAAGGGGTGGGATGGGAAGGGATGGGATGGGAAGGGGTGGGATGGGGTGGGACGGGGTGGGGTGGGAAGGGGTGGGGTGGGACGGGGTGGGGTGGGAAGGGGTGGCATGGGAAGGGGTGGCGTGGGAAGGGGTGGCGTGGGAAGGGGTGGCGTGGGACAGGGTGGCGTGGGACGGGGTGGCGTGGAGTGGGATGGGGTGGCGTGGGGGATGGGTGAGAGAGATCCTGGCTGGAAATAGCCCCGACATGAATCACACTGAGCAGCTCCACAATGAGAATCTGCCGTTTGGTTGGCGTTTGTCAGGATGATTCCCAGGTCCGGTGCCATTCTTTATCCCTCCCACCCTGGACACAATATTGTCAGAAATAATACATCATGCATTCTTACGTGCATATCAACAATTGAGCACAAACTCTTCCCTCGCCCTCAGAAGGAGGTAGTGCTGCCATGCTTGGGCTTCCACTTCAATGAAGGCCATATTTTTGGTGGTGGGTGTCGTAGATTTTTTTGGTTTCCTTTTGTGCATTTTTCAGTGAAAGCTGGAAATTATTTTAAGAAAATAAAAATATATAGATAATCTATCTACAGGAATATACAAAGAAAGTGAATCCATCCTGAGCTGTATTATAAGAACAGAAGAATGACATCATAAAACCGTTCCTCCTCTATGCGTCTTACTGGGCTAATCGCTGAAACTTTCCGTGTCGCTGTAGTCGGTGGACACGGCACTCTCACACAGGAAGGTGTAGGACTTGCTGAGGGGTTTTTGGTACACTAGGGAAGGGAACAGAGATAAAGGATCAGAGATACAAGATACTGCAGTAGATGCCCCTATATTTTCAAATCATAACATCCCAGTGAAGCACGCATTGCACACAAGTCCCTGCAGGTCCATTATCCCGTGAACCAGATGATCGATGTAAATCCATACAGCCTGCAACTACCTCTACAAAAACCCCTCCATATGGTCCATATATGTTCCATAAGGGTTCTTTCACACAGGTGTGCTTTAAAGCGGAGTTCCACTCACACTGTCAAAAAATAAAAGTCAGCAGCTACAAAAACTGTAGCTCTTGACTTGCAAAAAACAGCCACTTACCTGTCCCTTGGTGTGTCCCCCTCAGCTTGTTTCACCGGCCGTCCTGTATTCCAGGAGGCCGGCATCTTCAGTGTGGGCACCAGGCTGTGACAGCTTGTGGCTTCACAGCCGGGTACCCACTGCACATGTGCGAGTAGCGCTGCGCTTCATGAATGGTCCTGTAGTCTTCTGGGACCTGTCACGTGTCCCAAAAGACTACAGGGAGGGAGGACACCTTCCGCTTCTAATCCCCTTAGGTGATCGGACTGGAAGTGGAAGCAGATATCTGTCAAATTCGGGTACCCGCTCGCTTTCCCCCAAAGGTGCCAATCCTTAATGGGGAGCAGTCCTTAAAACGGAACCTCCCCTTTTGGGTGGAGCTCCGCTTTAAGTCCATTTTTCATCTGTTTATGGACACCCATGTATTTCTATGGACTAGCGCAGTGTTTCTCAACTTTTTTTCAGTCAAGGCACCCTTTAAAATTATGGACAGTCTTGAGGCACCCCATTCTAAAATGTGAAAAACTATTCTAAATAGTTTTATATAACTCAGCAACATCCACACATGTAGGACACCCAACATTGGAGGTGATTTATTCTTCCAAAGCAATACACTTTTGCACACTGGTACTGACTAGTATTCCAAGGTTTCTCCTCTCTCTCAGTTTTTTTCTATCACTGAGCTAATGTGACCCCAGCACTGATGGAGAGGGGCAGAGGAGGGTCAAACTAGGATTCTGTGCAGGCAGCTGACATCCTCCTTATCAACTGATGATGTCATTGGTTGTCAGGACGCTGGCGGCTAAAAGGTTGTAATGGCGCACAATGAAAACCTATGGCTTTGTGTAACTAAAAGGCAGATTGTTCCACCCGCTGGCTTGTATACAATTTTGGGAAATTTTTAGACATATTGCCAAGGCATCTCTGAAGAAATCTCAAGGCACCCCAGGGTGCCTGGGAACCCTGATTGAGAAAGGATGGACTAGCGGATGATCATATGTTTACAACCATTAATGTCCGCATCCATTAACATCCAGTTTTTTGAACAGAAGAAAACCCTATTTTTCTTCCGTAAAACCCCCAGAATGGACAAAAAATCGATGTAAACGGATATATTGTTCATTTATGCATCTGTTTTTGCATTGTTAAAATGATGACAAATCGTATATCTAATGACAGCCACGTAGTGCAATACGTGATAGGAACCAATAGACCCTGGCGTCTAGATGAGAGCCATCCCAGGGCCAAAGTATGGCTTTTGCCTTCAAAAAACATCAGCCGTACTCTGGCCCTGGGACGGCTCTCATCTAGAAGCCAAGGTCTAATGGTTCCTAATGGTTGGCATAATGCGCTAGGCCTGGTGCTCTTGCTTTGTCTTTTTTGCAACTATGCAATTCAGTCTGGTAAAAGCTGGTGTCCAGGGATTTTTTTAACCTCTTCACGCCGGCCGCACACAAATGTGTGACCTCCCGGCGTTGGGCCTAGACGCCGAGCGGCCGCACATTTGTGCGCAATTAAGAAAAACATATGTGCTGAGAGCGCGCGCCCTGCGTACCATGTCCGGTACTCACGGAAAGGTCCCGATCTCCTCTTTCGATTGGGACTTTTCCCGATCATGTGACTGCCGTGACGGCGAATCACGGCGGTCCCATGACCCTAAAACCCCGCCCTGCCTCCTGAAACCCTTAAGGGGCCGGGAGGCGCCGGCGTGAAGAGGTTAAACTTTAAAGAGGTTGTAAACCAAAGCATATAGTGTGTACTTTTTTGGGTTTTTTTTCATATCTGCATGGAGCTCAGGTTAGAAAAAGGTGGTAGAATATCAATTGGCTAGTATATGTGGTGTGTCTAAGCTGGGGGATGGCAGAAAAATTTTTAGGGTCCAATGGTGGTCCCTGTATCAGTACCTGTGTCTCATGTCACTATAAAGCTGCTCCTTCAGTATGGAGAATTACAATGTGAAGCAGAAAGGCCATACATACCTGCAAGATGTGAGCTGCCATCCTCGGAATCTTCCAGCTGGTCATAGTCGTAGTTGACGTTCGGGTGCTGAAGCAGAGTACAGTACTGGTCAGTCTGGTCCATTAAGCTGTACAGACGGTACAAGAAGCACATTATCTATACCAGGACTCACCTTCTGTGTTAGTAGCCTGCTCCATGATTCAGGATTCTTCTTCTTTAATGTAATCATGGCTTCTCCGCTCTTCACCAAACACTGAGACTTTTCAGCAACAATCTCCTTAGAGAGATCCAAGTCTGCTTTATAGTGCTTCCCTCCAGCATGACAACTGCAAAAAATAACATGGAATCCAAGTTTCATGATTTCTATCCACCAAACATTGCATTTAACCCCTTGCCCTCCAGAGGATTCCACCCCCCCCCCCCCCCTCCCGACCAGGCCATTATTTGCGTTACGGCGCTGCGTTATTTTAACTGACAATTGCACGGTCATGCAACACTGCACCCAAATTAAAATTATTCCTTTTTTCCCACAAATTGAGCTTTCTATTGGTGGTATTTGATCGCCTGTGTGTTTTTTATTTTCTGCGCTATAAAAAAAAAAAAAAAAAAAAAAAAAGACCGACAATTTTGAGAAAAAAACAATATTTTTGACTCTACTATGCAAAGGGTTTGCTAAAGAAAACAAGTGTATGTTTTCACAACCGGTTAATTTCTTCCATCCAAGTGCCATGCAGTATGGAAGAATAGAAGGAGAGGAGGATTTGTGGTATTAATTTCACCCCTGGGAAGGATCACTGGTTACCATTAGCAGTACCATCAAGCCCCTATGGAGATATATTGGTTACCATTAGCAATGCTCTGGAGTACTTGTGAAGTAATATCGGTCACCAACCCAATGCTGTTACTGGGATAGTCCCAACAAACACAACTGACCATCCTAGAGATAGGTGGTCATGGGATGATGGGGAGTGCAAATCCATGTGGGGCACCAGTCCGAGCACAGTGGATCGCCTGTCACTTTAATACGGAGTTCACAATCAAGAATCTAGAATGTTTGCGATTTATGTTTCACATACTGAGACTGTTTACCAAAACCAGTTTATAGATGTTTACCACTCATTATATATGGATTGTTAATATGTTTATATTGTTTGCACGATTTATGCTCGGTCCAAATGCTATTTATAATATTAATAATGGCTACATAAGTCATACTGTGATTACCTGAACAGCACTCTGGTAGCGTGGAATGTACACTTATGATCTGCTATGTCTTGTAATTTCACAGCCAAGAAAACCGCGTCGCCTCTTTCATACCATCTCACTTCTGGGTGGAAGCTACAAAGCAAATACACAGGAGGGAAGATTTAGGAAATTGAGTATAGAAACCCTCCCAAACCTTTCCAGGGAAAAGAGGACCCAACAGTCTTGTGTGAGTTTACACTGGTCATACAGGAACATAAACAACATTCTGTTTTAAAGAAAATAATCAATTTCACGTAATCTCTAACACAGAGGTGTCCAAACTGGCCCTCCAGCTGTTGAAGTACTACAAGTCCCATCATGCCTCTGCCTCTGGGTGTCTTGCCTGTGGATGTCAGAGTCTTGCAAGGCCTCATGGGACTTGCAGTTCCTCAACACCTGGAGGGCCATAGTTTGGACACCCCTGCTCTAACAACACATCACATATTTCAAACTAGCAATGGAGAAGGCAACTAAAAAAGCCTTTCAGTACCCTTTAAATAACGCGTCAAAGTGTCCATATTGTAATATCACAAAGACCAGGACTTTTACAGCTCTGAACAAAACCTCACCAGGACTTCTGCTGGCTACTAAAGTCCCGTACACACGATGAGAATATCGGGGGAATAATCGGCCATTTCTTGTTTGCATGTTAGTCTTATATCGAAAATGAAAAGGTTACTAAAGTTAAGAAAATTCTCTTACAACAGAATGCAAGTGATGTAATGTATTGTGATTTTTCGTTTCTGAGCATGTGCGGTCTTGGTCTTCTGATTTTTTTTTTTTTTTGGATGACAACTGTACTGATTAACCACTTGCCTACAGGGCACTTATACCCCCTTCATGCCCAGGCCAATTTTCAGCTTTCAGCGCTGTTGCACTTTGAATGATAATTGCGTGGTCATCCAACATTGTACCCATATGAAATTGTAATCATTTTTTTCACAAAATAGAGCTTTCTTTTGGTGGTATTTACTTGCCGCTGGGTGTTTTTTGTGCTATAAACAAAAAAAAAGAGCAAAAATGTAAAAAAAAAAAAAAGTTTTTCTTTGTTGCTATTATAAAATTTTGCAAACAGGTAATTTTTCTCCTTTTCCGATGTGCGTTGATGAGGCTGCACTGATAGGCAGCACTGATAGGCGGCACTGATGGGCAGCACTGATGGGCACTGACAGGTGGCAAAGATGAGCTGGCACTGATGATGCAGCACTGATATGCAACAAGGATGGACACTGATAGGTGGAACTGACAGGCAGCACTGATGGGCACAGGTGGGTGGCAATGATGGGCACTTGTGGGCGGCACTGCTAGGCACTGATGATCAAGTGGCAAGTGGTTAAACGAAAATTGTTCATTCTGCTGTTGTATGAGAAAGATTTTCGTGTTTCTCACTTCGGATATTGTCACATGAACTGTTGTAATCGGCTCTTAAAAGCTGTGTAAAAATGATCAGATAATTGGACGATCGCTTCTGGATATTTTCGTACGATTTACGTATTCTGCGTACAGGCCTTAAGGCTTGGGCAGATGAGCTGTGGGCAGGGCTGGAGGTCTTGGGTTGGGGCTTAACTTCAAAGCAGACATCAAGGAGAGTCAAGCAACTTTTCATAGATGCCCTCATTGTTAGTTTTATACAATTCACACATAGTGCTTACAAACATGTGACTTTTCAGCTAGTCAATGTACTGGCCCAAAGCTCGTCACTCTAATGCATTCTATGCATGAAGGTAAAAAACAAAACCCTTACCTGAGCCCCACCGTGATCCAGCGATGTGCACAAGAGCCTTGGCTACCTGTGGACTCTCCGTAGTCATTGGCTGAGACAGCAGCAGAAACCATTGGCTCCCACTGCTCTCAATCATAGCCAGTGAGCCAATAAGGAGAGAGAGAAAGAGAGAGAGAGGGGGTGGGGCCTTGCTGCAGTTCTGTGCGTGAAATGACATGCAGAGAAGCGGCTCGGGAGCGAGCCTGCTTGGTTGCCCTCACAGCAAGTAGCTTGCTGTGGGGGCACTTGACAGGAGGGAGGGGCCAGGAGCGCTGGCGGGAGACCCAAGAAGAGGAAGATCGGCACTGCTCTATGCAAAATCAATGAGCAGCTATTATTTTTTTTTTAAAAAAGCAAATGCCTTTAATATCACTTTAATAATGGTAACAAATCATAAACAAACCTCATGGATGGAGGATTCTGAATTGGCTGGGGTTCTTTGGGCTTAGCCACCTGTTTATCTAGAGAGAAGTAAATGACAGTAGTGAACAACCCAATCCGAACAGCACGATTCAGATGCACAGACATGTCTGCCTGTATACAGCTGCACCCCAGCAACAAGGAGGTGTGTCAAGTTTTTTCTTTTTTTTCGGCTGTATTTGTACGTTTACACATTGGCACTGGGACAGAAGTTGAGGAGGAATCAAACATTTTAGATTATTTTAATAAATAATCCAATAGGTGAACTTGTTTCCTGTTGCTTCTTGAGGACAGGAAGTAAATGGGAGAGAGGAAGGTTTTCAGATAACTTAGGTAATGCCTAGTGGTGCACCGAAATGAAAACTCTGGTGCCAAAACCAAAAATTCAAAATGCACTTGGCTGAAATCCAAAATGCGCAGTTTTTAAAAATGAATATATATTTTTTAGGAAAAAATACACTTTGATTAAAAAAAAAAAAAAATCAATATATACCCAAATTTTGTGTAAAATATGAAAGAGGATTTTACGGCGAGTAAATAGATACCCAACATGTCATGCTTTAAAATTGCGCACGCTCGTGGAATGGCGTGAAACTGCAGTACTTAAAATATCTTTATGGGCGATGCTTTAAAAATTTCTACAGGTTAGTGTAAAGTAACAGAGAAGGTCTAGTGCGAGAATTATTGCTCTGACGTTCGTTGCGATAGCACACGTGTGTGCTTTGAACACCATTTACAAATGTGGACATGGCCTATGTATGTGTTCACCACGGGGGGAACGGGGGCACTTTAAACTTTTTTTTAAAAGGGACAGTGCAACCCCGCCCCCCCAAAAAAAACATTAAATAAATTTAAAAAAAAAATGTAATCACTTTTATTCTTATCACAAGAAATGCATGCATCCCCTGTGAAAGAAATAATTAGTGACAGGTACTCTTTATGGAGAGATATGGGGTCAATAAAACCCTACATCTCTTCTCTGCAATGTAAGGCATTGGATCAAAAAAAAGCATTGATCTAGTGCTTTTAAAAAAAAAAAAAAAAATTGCCGGAACGGGAAGTGACATCGCTCCGGGCCTCCAAGGGCAAAGAGATGAGTGGAGGCCATCTTTCCTTCACTCATCTCTATGCCCAGTGCCGGGATTGTTTGATGGTTTCTCAGGTAAAGCTGAGAACTACCGAGCGGCAGCACCGAGGGGCGGGGTTTTTTCAGCACCTGTATTGGTGCTTCTTTTCATATCGGCCGACGGCCGAAAGGGGTGTTTTTGGCCTAAACGTTTCGGCCACTGAAATTTCGGTGCATCCCTAGTACTGCCTGGACATCAGGGGCAGACTGACCATTTAGAAACTCGGGCACTACCCGAGAGCCTAGGGTCAGTAGGGGGCCACATGAGATGCCCCTGGTACCTTTTTCATAGGCTATTTTGAGTTTGGGCAAAGACACAGGGGCCCCATGATCCCCTATTGCCCAGGGGTCCCATGAGTTATTATTATTATACAGTATTTATAAAGCGCCAATAGTTCGCTCAGCGCTGTACATTACAAAGGGAGACAGAACATGTGACAGAACAATACCAATACAATGCAAAACATGAGGGGATCAAGGGCCCTGCTCTTTGGAGCTTACAATCTAGGAGGGAGGGGGTGGTGGCACAGGAGGAGATAGCTGTGGGGGATGGAGTGGTAGGAAGAGTGGAGGAGGTCGGCAAGTTAGCAGGGGGTGGGGTAGGCTTCCCTGAAGAGATGGGTTTTCAGGGTGCGCCTAAAGGAGAGGAGAGTAGGTGATAATCTGATGGGTTGGGGCAGGGAGTTCCAGAGGATGGGTGACACCCTGGAGAAGTCCTGGAGGCGGGCATGGGAGGAGGAGACCAGGGAACTAGAGAGAAGGAGGTCTTGTGAGGAGCGGAGTGTGCGTGCTGGGCGGTACTTGGATATTAGGTCGGTGATGTAGTTCGGGGCAGTATGGTGGACAGCTTTGTACGTCAGCGTTAGGATTTTGAATTTGATCCGTTGCACAATCGGAAGCCAGTGGAGGGATTGGCAGAGGGGGGTGGCGGAGACAGAGCGGTTGGAAAGGTGAATGAGTCTGGCAGCCGTGTTCAGGATGGACTGAAGAGGGGATAGCCAGCGGCGAGGCAGGCCAGTGAGGAGGGAGTTGCAGTAGTCGAGTCGTGATATGATGAGGGAGTGGATGAGCTGTTTAGTGGTTTCTGGGGTTAGGAACGTGCGGCGGATGAGTTGTCAGTCCGCCGCTGCTGGACATACACTTTAAGCCCGGGAGTCAGTGTAACAAGCAGCCAACTAACAGAGGTCAATAATGGAAGCCTCTATACCATGGCCATGCCAAGTTTACTTTAACTCAGCCATTAAGAGTTCCACAGACATAGTGGTGCACACAGAATGTGGTGCAGCTCTGCATAGTAACCAATCAGTTTCTAGTCTCAGCTTGCTCAGTTAAGCGTTGACAATAAAACCTAGAAGCAGATTGGTTACTATGCACAGCTGCTCCAGATCCTGTGGGCACCAATTTTAGTAATTATCCCCCAATGTACACATATAACACAGTTCAAAACCCTTACCAGATTCCCTCTCCTTGACAGGTGGTGAAGGACTCGTGACCTGTGGTTTCTCAGGAACGCTCTCTGACCCAGTTAAACATTCATCTGATGAGCTGCTAAAAATGTGCATGAATGAGAATTAGATTACATGCCGTGTGTGTTCAATAGTTAGTCTGGCTGAAAAAAGGCAAAAGTCCATCCAGTTCAACCAAAAAAAAAAATAGTTATAATCCTATACCCAAAGTGAATTCAGAGGAAGGCAAAAAAAAACCCAACAAAGCATGATCCAATTTGCTCCTGCTGGGAAAAAATTTCTTCCTGATCCCGAGAGGCAATCGGATACTCCCTGGATCAGCTTTACCTATAAATGTTGGAATCCAGTTATATTCTGTGTATCTACTGTGAGTGTATGTGTGTATTTGCAACTACGCAAACAAGGCTTTTCCAATGAAACCATTATAGTGATATGACATGTATACAATAATGTATATCCCCCCTCCCTTGTATAGTGATAGGACATGTTGTATACAGTACTTACTCCTATAAAAGTAAATAGAAGTGAGCGCTCCTAAAAGTTGCTGCTAAAACACCAAGCGGTACCAATAAAAACTCTGTAAAAGTATAGATAAATAAGTGTTTCGGTTTACAACTTCCGGCTTCTGCGGCACCGCCGCTGAGGGGACAGGTGCAGGAGAGGTCCGCTCTCCTCCGCTGAGAGGAGACACCCTCTCCACCGCCATGGGGGACTCGGAGGGACTAGGAGTAAGTACTGATAAATAAGTGGGGTGTAGCGCTCAAAACAAATAAAAACAATATGTCCACATATATAAACGCATGTGAATGCGTAAACGGATATAGAGTCTGTATCAAGAAGAAATATAGCAGATGAACTTGTGACTCCAACCAAAAGTGAAAAATGCGCACTCACCGGACGCGCACTGGAAGTTATAAACCGAAACGCGGCTTCACAAAGAGGCTTGGAGCGCAGGTGCAGTCGCTCCATGCTTCATCTGTGCTCACTGCTCGCCATAGAGGAATTTCTCCTCGCATTTGGCGAGCAGCTTTTTCAAGCCCTGTAGTAGTGTCATGGAGGTCAGCAGCAGGAACCACCGAGAGCTGTGGGGTTTCAAGGAAAGTTTCCCATACAATGGTAACCATTTGTAATAAACATAATGGCAATGGGCAGTGCAGGCAATGGGCAGTGCAGGCAATGGGCAGTGCAGGCAATGGAGAACGGTGAGCATGCACACTCTTCTTTTACAAGTAATAGTGGCCTTACTAATTATTTTTTGTGACAGGATCAACTAAGATTTAGGAAGGTGCTTTAGTGTAAGGGGGGATAAAATAATGGCTAGAATACTAGCTAGCTACTACTCATTCATATCTGTCCTCATAGATAGGAGCCTCATACTGATAATCAGCTCAAGGCTTCTGACATAAAAAAAAAAAACGTTTCAAGGACTACATTTCCCAAAAAGATAAAAAAAAAATCCGTAAATACAATTTTCATATGGCGCCATTTAGAGTCTATTATTAAGACACAAACCTAACAGCAGACATCAGTGGGGTCTTGGCAGAATTCAGCAGGGCTTTCAGGTGGGTCACATGTTCAGGGTTATCGGTTGCCATACCTGTAGCGAAGATCTCCTGGCGGGCATTTAGGTCATACACAACGGTGGACAGGCCGGTCAGTGGGCTTATCTGCACCTACACAGAGAGGTGGCACAGTACAGTGATCAGTGCATCCAATCACTTTGATATACTGGAAAATAACATTTTAGTGCTCACTGTAAAATCCTTTTCTTGGACTCCATTAGGGGACACAGGAAGTCTTAACTGTTGGGTTATACTTTCCCCTACAGGAGGACTGAACATTGACAAACAAAAAAAATAAAATTGTAGGCCAGCCCAAGGTAACCCCTCCTACTACCAGCATGCCTCAGTTGTGTAGCAAGAGAGTGCAGAAACCATAATCAGAAACAAAGAGGGGTGGGATTTGAGCCCCTCAATGGATTTCAAGAAAAGGATATTATTACAGGGAGTACAAACATCCTATTCTTTTTCTAGTCCATTGAGGGTCACAAATAGAACGAATGAACACCAGGTGGCTAATGTAGTAGAGTATGTATGGATAATAAAGGCTGGAGCCCAATCTCTGGGACCATAAACTTGAACAATGGTCTGTCTGACAAAGGACAGATGGGCAGGAGAACAATGAACTAGTAGTTGATATGAAAGGCAATAACTAAATCAAAACAAAAAATACATCCGCGCTGTGTCTTCTGCTATGTGGCCCCTCTCACCAACACATAGTATAACAAACCTACACACATATAAACTCTCAAAAAGTGCAGCGCCACCAAAACAATTGTTCAATAACAAAAAATGTGATCAAAAATATATAATACAATAAAATTAAGTAAAATAAAAAGCTCCATAAAAAATGATAAAAGTCTCGGAGAAACTTTTTAAACCGTAAATGCCATTAACTTGACAGTTGTGATCACTCTTCATCTAGCGTAATCAAAGGCCCACCACCGCCTCCTTGTAAATTAAAAACTCACCGGAAATGATGGCTGTCATTACAAAAGCATATGCGCTCATATAACAAATCCACCACAACCAATGTATATGTGATATCTCCCAGTAACTGCATCACCAGGCACCTCTCAGCGGGAATGGGGGCTGTGACAAATAAAGCTCCAAAGGAGCACAACGAATCTCCAATAGCATATTTATTTAAAAAATGGCATTAAAACAGTACAAAACAAACAGTAGAATTGCTTACATAGGAAGCTGCTACCAACCTGGGATCTCGCAGTGGCATGACGTCAGCACTAGACACTCCTTGCTGACGCGTTTCGTCCAATAGGCAATAACTACCTTAGGCAAGAAGAAAATCCTGGACCTCAACACCACCTTGTCCGTATGCAAGACCAAAAATTTAATCTTTCTAAGGGAAAGCTGCTAGTTCAGACACTTTACTTAACAGAGGTTATGGCTACAATGAAATCCACCTATCAACCTTTTAAGTGCAAGTAGAGAGAGGCATGTCTCTAATGAGTTCAAACAGCTGTTTCTGAAGCAAAACCAGATGCTGCTGAGACATTGGGGAAAAGATAAGGGGAGTTACATGGTAGACCCCTGTGCAAAGGTCTTAATTAAAGAAGAAGAGGCCAACGGTCTTTAAAATAGTATGATAACGGCAGACATCTGAACCTTAAAAGTGTTTAGAGCCAAATGTGGATCCAGGCCCGTCAGCAGAAAAGAGATGATTTATGACATGGAGAAACTGAGTGGAAGCCAGGATCCTTTAAAAATGATGATCTGAGCGAGTCCAAAACTCTAAGCATTGTTTAGCACAGGGGGTCAAACAACTCTCCCTTTCACTGCAACACCTACGAAATTCAAAGTTGGAAACTATTTGTTCAAAAAGAGCGGACGAACAAAAGTAAAAAAAAATATTTCAATTGCCTGAGGAGACGTAAAGGCTATGACAGAGTTTACCTGGTATGTGCAAACGGGATCAAAGGCCTGCTCATAACGCAAACCTACAACGGAAGGGAGGTGGAATGAAGAGAGCTGGAAAAGAATAGTAAAGGGAAGGACCATTCTGGGGGGAGGAGGGGGGTCCCCAACCTCTCTGCTGTCATTCAATGGAGGGTAAGGAATGAAAACCTTGCCTGATGTCAAGAGAGCTACAAACAAGGGTGTGGACCTTCTAAAGGAGGGCTTAAGCTGGACTGCCTCACTCACAGGTGACCACCAACACTAGGACCAGGTTACACCCGAATCAGCCAGATCTTACAGGGGTTAAGTCCTAGTTGAGATGCTAACTAGCAGGCTTCATGAGGCTTACTCTGTACAGAAAGTGGCATGAGCATTCTAAAAAGGGGAAGCCAGAAGAGGGCACTAAAGTGAACCCAAGTGTGCGAGTGCTCCGAAGAGCAATAGGTGTGCATGGGCAAACATGAGAATCCTGGTCTTTGGACAAATAAAGGACGGTTAAAGCTAGTCTTAACTCGTGGATCAGGGAGTCCTAACGAGAAGGAGGAACCATGAGGAGTATATGTATCCCAAGAGGCTGTTCATGTCTTGCGGACAGGTGGTGTTCATGAGGATGAGAGTTAAGGCCCACAGTTCCAGAACCTGAAGGTCACATTCCAGGCTAGCCCTGTGCATCCAGTTCACCAGGGTACAGCCTCCAAAGCTGGGGCTAGCTAGACCAGTTCAAGCAGCAATGCAGAGAGGAATCTTGTCTGAAACTGAAATGCTAGAGAACAGAAAAAAAAAAGGCGACCCGGAGAAAAGATGTCCATACTCCCAGATCACTAGCAAAAAATGCCGCTGAGAGCCTGAGCCTTCCACTCCCACCCCCTCCAGTGAGTGACAGTCCCTGCTCTTTGCTCAGTGAAGTGATCAGCAGTCATGTGATGGCTCAGTTCTCAAGCTCAGAGCCGGCAGGGGACAGCTGCAGCCATCTAGGTGAGTAAATATATTTTTTCAAATCCCACGTTTCTCTAAGATTTTTCTGTTGGTCATTGCCTAATCATTCTCCAGGTAGCAGGATAACCCAACTGTATCTGAATTCCTGTGTTCCTTAATGGATGAGAAAGAAATCCCCTTTTGCTCTGGTCAATCATAATTTGTAGATTTCACTTGAGAGTATACCAACTGGCATGTTACATTTGATTTTTTCTAATATTTCCAGGTAACTGTGAATTATGGTTTGCATGAGCAGCCACATTCATATTCGATAAATATTTGAATTGCAACTCATCCAGCGAAAGTTCGTTTGCTCATAATTCTAGTTTCATTTGCTGATCAATTGATATATTTCTAGTGACAAAGCTAGATGTAGTTTCCAATTAATTAACACCTTACAATAAGAAGTACACATAAACCCCATCTACATCTTCTTCTTACCATGGGGTCCAACCAGTAGGTGTTTCCTAAATTAAGAACGACTTTGGCTCTGTGGTTTTTCCCTTTGATGCTTCTGTTAATAATCCGTGTCACCTGACAAAAGTCAAAGAAAGTAAAAACTTTATATAACTTTTCCATAAATGGTTTCCAGTGCATCTAGACATTAATTATTTGTATGCGCAGGACATGCAGAAGACCTCATCTCAATGCAAAGTCCTGCCCACTTTGGCTCTCAACCTGGGAAGGCTTAGTTCTGACTCATGCCAAATGCTGAGGGCCTTAGTAACCTGCGATCGAAGACTGGACTGGACTGTCATAGTATCCTAGATCTTAAAGCATCTAGATAGGGAAGAGATATTTTAACCCTTTCTCAGCCAGGCCCTGTGCTCCACTCTTCAACCCAGGTGGCCAGACCATTTTTGCAATTTTTCCTTTGCTTTTTTTTCCCTTACAGTCTTCAAAGTTTTTAAAAGAACCCCAAACCATACATTTTCTGAAAGCACATGACCAGTAGAATGAAAAAAAAAAAAAAAGGTGCTAATTTTTAAGGCCCCACGATATTTGTGCAAAATGTTTATCAAAACAATATTTTCACTAAAAATACACTAGAATCATTACTAGCAGATACAAAAACCGCAAATTTTACAAAATTACTACCATATATAAAAGCTTAACCTGTATTGAGGTAATAAATAACAAATATTTGTAATTTTAAATTGATCCTTTTTGCCAAATGGTAAAAACTGAACGTATGCAGAAATGTAAATACCCAAATTTCTGTAAAAATCTGAAGTTTTCATTTTTCCATTACAGCTTTCAGAGTTGTGAAAGACCCCCCAAAACCATATATTTTCTAAATGCATAGCACAAGTAGAATAAAAATAAGGTGCTACTGATTTTTAAGACCCTATGATATTTGCGCAAATGTTTACCAGAACAATATTTTTGCTAAAAATACACTAAAATCATTATTAGCAGATACAAACATAGCTCTTTTTGCAAAATTCCTACTAAATATAAAAGCTTAACCTGCATTTAGTTAATTAATGACCCACAACCGTGTGCAATGCATGCAGTTATGGCGAATTTGTCAGCAAAATGGGGTTAAAACAAGTGGTGAGGAGGTATCACATCGCTTCCTCACTGCCTGTCAATAGCCACTGGAGCTTGATCCGAACGTGTAATATTTTGTAAAATGTTTTTGTGTGTCTCTTCAGAGACATCAGGGGTCTAAACACACCTCTAATTTCTCTCTTTTGAGACAGACTGAAGACAGTTCCTTTCTCTGCAGCCTGAGCTGCACTGTACATGAATGAGATAGGAGTTTGTGTAGAGACTCCTATTCATTCATAAAATGAAACATAATAAATAGTGTTTACTATATTTCATTCACAAACTGATAGTAAACACAGTTTGTGAGAGTGATTAACCTCCCTAGCAGTATGATTATTTCAGATTTTTGGTGCTGAAAGCGGTACCATTATTTTGCATGGAAATATGTAGTTTTTTTATTGTAGGCTGTAATTTTTAGGAATAACTCACTGAAATCTGCCCGAACAAGAGTTTATTAAACATCCCGGGTAGGATAAAACTTGAAACACGAAATCATAAATTATAATTTAATAAATAATCATAAAATATAATAATAATACATTTAATTCAATAATATAATCAAACCAAAAACACTGAAATTTGAAATAGAGCGCCAAGTTCGCACATTGCTGAGCAAAGTCGCAAAATCGTTTTCAGTGTCTGATGATGAATTTCCCCCACGAATCATTATCACTCAATTCTGCAAGTGGTTCTGATTTACTATCGCTGTTCTCTAGCTGGTCTAAACCCGCTTTTGACATAAAAGGGACACTTTTTGGACGCCATGGACGTTTCTCAGATTCCAGGTAGAAAGAACAGACAAAATGCAGGCAGGGCGCAGGACAAAGCACTAGGGACAGAATGTATGTGAAATGGGTTGAAACAGCAATGTTTTACTATGTAAAATTTGTTTGGAAAAAAATGACATTTTTAAAAATTTTCAAATTTCCCGTCGCCGGCGGCGCTCGTACGTCCCGACGTCACAGGGACCGGAACACAGAAGCCGTATGCCGGCATCGGCCGGAGAAGATGGTGGGGGACGCTGCAGGACACATCGTGGGAGCGAAGGACAAGGTAAGCTCTGCAGGGAATCCCTATGCAGCGCCGCATGGTAAGCCCGAGTGTAGTTCGGGGTTACCGCTTTTGGTACTGACATTTTACCCCGAGCTACACTCGGGGATACCGCTAGGGAGGTTAATGAATACAGAAGTGGTCAGTACTACCCCCCCAATACAATCAATCCAGCGATTTCCCACAGAAGCAGCAGTAAACAGGAGGAGGGAGAGCCAGCCAGCAGTTTCAGGGGAGGGGCTGACCAGCACTCACTGAGGTGGGGGGCACTGAATTGGGAGGTAAAGAGATTTAACAAAACATACCCTTCTGTTTGAAAGTTAGTGGGAGGGCAAAGGAGGGAAGCTGACAGCTGCAGGGTAGCCGCAAGGGGATTGGGTTTGCGAGGGGGGAGAATCGTTGTTGGGGGGGGGGATATTAGTGCAGTGGGGTGAAGTGGCAGGGAGAGGGAGCATTAGAGTAAGCAGGGGGGCATTTTAGATGTCAGAACATGTGGGTGGAGGAGCAGAAGACACGAGGCGCGATCACATTTTAGGTAAATAGCGGTGATCGGTGGCGTATGAACTGTGATCAATGCTATCAGTTTGTTCAGCGACATCTGCTGAACAGTTTTACTAAAAGCTGAAGTGACTGTGAGCCTATAGCAGAAGGTGAAGTCAGGTCTGTAAGGCGTACGGACTGGGCCAGCTGAAAGAAGTGCTGTAGGTCCGTACGGTGGAAAGGGGTAATGCGTCTGGACACTAAGCTAAACTGAGGTGGGATGATGCCTTCTGTTTCGCTGTCACCGGTAGGTGTCTACCACCTAGATGCAAGGGCATATACCAGTAGTCTATTATGCCTCCTCATAAACGGAGTAAAACAATGTAAGGATTAAACAAAGCCACTTGCAGGCTCAAAACCATGCTTAAAAGGATTGCTTTTAAAAGAGAAGTTCTCCTTTTGATCAAAAGATATAAATGCACATTTTTTTGCAGGTAACTGTGACTGAATATCGAATGATGAACCTCTGAATCCTGTTCTGTCGGTGACCAGATGTTGATAGTGAATGCAGCCTGATCTGAATACAGAAGAGCCTTCACGTGCCTGATGATACAGGAGATTTTCCTAATGCGTATTTAATACGCACTTCTGGTGAGTGCGCATTCTGTTCATTAACTACCACCTCTGGATCACATATTCCCACTATAAGCAGGGACTTTACAGGATCTCCATATCACACGTCTTCTCATTTGGACGTTATATCACTTGCCTTGAATTATCAATATAATCACTACGCTATTGCACGTTGATAAATGTCCTATGTATTGTATATTTCATGTTCATGTTTATATCATTTATAGCGCTGCACCTATATTATCTACATATTTATTATTTTTGGTTTCAGGAGCCTGTAGAACATTGCACCAGCTAGCAGCAGATCGCTGGTGCCATGCAGGTCTCTTGCAGACCTGTCAGTATACCTGCTTGCCCGTTCAGGATGTATGGAGAAGCAGATATACTGACAGGAAGATTCGATGAACTACCACGGTGCCATGAAAGTTCATTGAGAACGTCAACCTGACAGCCGCTAAGGCTGTCAGGACTTGTAGTTCATTCATTAACACTGTGAACGAATAATGCGGCCATGTGAGCGGAGCCTTTCGCCGCAATATGAGCATCTCTGAAACCTTACCTTAGAGTCCCACTTCACCTCACTGTCAATAGGCTTTACTCTGCAGATGATGAACTCCAGGTATTGTGGTGGAAGAGACTGAAAAACCAAAGGAAGCTTGAGCAGCTTATGTCCCGGAATGTAGTCCGTCCCTCCCTCATCAATATACTGCACAGTGACATATGAAGCACTGGCCACCATTCTAGTTTGCAACACTAATACCCTGTCAAGATAGAGGAAGAAAAAAAAGTGTGCATTTTAAAAAGGGAACAACTTGTGTCAAATCTAAAAATCAAAACTTGCCCACGCTATGTCAAAAAGTGAATAAAAGTGCTAATAAACATACAGTAGCCAAACAACACAAATTACTCCCTTGGACAGCTGCTGCTCTCAAGCTGCAATAGCTACGTGAACAATGATGTTAACAATCAGTCACAGTGCGATCCTATTTGTCCACAATAATAAATATTAAAAAAAAAACTATAAATTGTGATCAATTACAATAAAGTCTCTTTTTTCTGCAATTCTTGCTTTCACATGCTCAGTGCTTAACCACTTCTCGTCCAGCCCATGTACATAAACGGCCGGTCGAGAGCGCTGCTGGAGCGGGTGGACGTTTCTAAACGTCCCCCCGCATCCATTGCCTGTGCCAAGCTCCCTAGGAGCGCATGGCACCGTGATCAGTGTACGGAACCTCTGTGTGAGCTCCCGATTCATGTGATCACTGATTGGCCAATCAGTGATCACATGAATAGTAGTAAACAAGATGTCACTTCCTAACATGATTGTTTACTACTTGTGAAATCTGTGAATGATCACCGAGGTCACATGGTATAAGGCTATTCACAACAGCCTTGTACCGTGTGACAAGCTATGACCAATCACAGCTCTCACAGTAGTTCTCAATGGCTGCAAGAATGCAGCCAGAGAGGAGAAATGATTGCTTTTACAGCCTTTATGGGTGTAAAAGCAATCAGTGTACAAAAAAGAAAAAAAAAATCACCCCTCCACAAGTAGTACAGTGTCACTATGGTGACACTGTACTGCTAGGGTGACAATATGTTAAAAAAAAAGAAAAAACAAATAATATAAAAAAATAAAAATTAAACTTTTTTTCAAAAATTATAATTTTTGGTTATAAACTAATTTGGGTTATTTTTTTTTTGTACTAAAAAGATAGATGAATACATTTTGACCAAGATTTATGAAGAAAGATTATTTATTTGCAAAATTGTATAAGAAAAACTTTATTTTCAAAATTTTTGGACTTATATAGCAAAAAAATAAAAATCCCAGTGGATAATAAATACCACCAAAATAAAGTTTTATCTGTCTCAAAAAATGCTAAAAAATTCATATGGGTACAGTGTTGCATGACCGCGCAATTGTCATTCAAAGTGTGATAGCGCTGAAAACTGGCCTGGACAGGAAGGGGGTGAAAGTGTCAAGACTTGTCCAAACAAACAGACTGGCCCCGCTCCCCGCTTTGACAACTAGCGGGGGATTCTTCTCCCCCCTCGCTAGCTGTCAAATTAAAAAGAGCACGTGGCCATGCGGGGCTCTGCCTGTCACCGGAAACTGAAAGTAATAAGAATATTAGAGCAGAGGCAAAATAAGATCTGTGGGCTGGTTATGGCCAGCCTAGTTGCAACAAACCAGCCCATGCAGTGGTTCCTGTACAGATTCACCTGTGATATCATCACGCACAGCAGGACACAAGGCCTGCAGAGGCTAGAGGCACTGACCACCAATGCTGAGGCACCATTCCTCTCACTGACACCAATGAGGAGTCAACAATATATCCACCGACAACGGAAGTAGCATTCAATACAATTGATATCACAATTAGATATGCATATTTTTAACTATTTGGATAAAAATGACAGACGTTTATGGTTACAACGTTGGAGCTGCTTCGGATTCTCTTAACCTCTTCACGCTGGCCGCACATCCCGGCGTCTGGGCCTAGACGCCAAGCGGCCGCACATTTGTGTGCAATTAAGAAAAACATATTTGCTGAGAGCGCGCTCCCACCACACATGTCCGATACTCACGGAAAGGTCCCGATCTCCTCTTTCGATCGGGACCTTTCCCGATCATGTGACCGCCATGACAGCGAATCATGGCGGTCACATGACCCTAAAACCCCGCCCCACTTCCCGGCTTCTGAAACCCTTAAAGGGTCGGGAGGTGCAAGCGCCAAGGGGTTAAAGTACCTATTTACTGACAGAATATATCACATCAGCAGTTCTCCATGTAAGTACCTGTGATAGGCAGAAACATTGCATAGCGCATACAGCTGATTGGTCTCCACTTTCCCAGCCGGCACCCTGTTTTCTGCAGATTGGTAATATTCATTGAGTTGTGTGGCAAGTTTTTCAAAGGGGTCTTCCTTGTTTACTATCCGTCCATAGAAACAGGCAGCATCCACAATGCACAGAGGGAGAACCTGCAACAGTGGGATATCCCAGGAACAGCATTGTGACACACACACATGTACATTTAGATGATGGCACATAAAACATGGAGCACACAACTGCATCAGTTTAAGGGTAAGGTACGAGGATAGAAGATCTGCCACCAGGTAAGGCTGTAAAGGTAGGAAGGAACAGGTACTTATCCAGGGGATGCAAATTCAGAAGGTGATTAGCAATGGCACTCAGCAATACTCTGGATCTGGAGGTTCAGTGTGTTGCTGAATATGGAGCCGCGTTAGAAAAAAAAAAAAAAGTACATGGCCAAAAGAAAAGTAGTACCTACAATGATCTCAAACTAAGCAGTAATAATGTCCATCATATTTTTTCACAAAAGAATAGATATGAAAAACAATGCAGTTCAGATCAACTCTGTCAACCGCCTAGAGACACAGTTAACCTCCCCAGCGGTCTGATTATGTCAGTATTTCTGTGCTCAAAGCGGTACTTTTTTTGCATGGAAATATGTCGTTTTTTTATTGTAGGCCTGTAATTCTTAAGAATAACTCACTGAAATCTGTCCGAACAAGAGTCTAGTAAACATCCCGGGTAAGATAAAATTTGAAACACGAAATCATAAATTATAATGTAATAAATAATCATAAAAAATAATATAATACATTTTATACAATAATGTAATCAAACGAAAAACACTGAAATTCGAAATAGAGAAATTTGGTTTGATTATATTATTGAATTAAATTTATTATTTTCTATGATTATTTATTATATTATAATTTATGATTTTGTGTTTCAAATTTTATCATACCCGGGATACCTACAATGATCTGAAACTAAGCAGTAATAATGTACATCACATTTTTCACAAAAGAATAGATATGAAAAACAATGCAGTTCAGATCAACTCTGTCAACCGCCTAGAGACACAGTTAACCTCCCTAGCGGTCTGATTATGTCAGTATTTCTGTGCTCAAAGCGGTACATTTTTTTGCATGTAAATATGTAGTTTTTTTATTGTAGGCCTGTAATTCTTAGGAATAACTCACTGAAATCTGTCCGAACAAGAGTCTAGTAAACATCCCGGGTAAGATAAAATTTGAAACACGAAATCATAAATTATAATTTAATTAATAATCACAAAAAATAATATAATACATTTTATTCAATAATGTAATCAAACGAAAAACACTGAAATTTTAAATAGAGAAATTTGGTTTGATTATATTATTGAATTAAATTTATTTTTATTTTCTATGATTATTTATTATAATTTATGATTTCGTGTTTCAAATTTTATCATACCCGGGATGTTTACTAGACTCTTGTTTGGACAGATTTCAGTGAGTTATTCCTAAAAATTACAGGCCTACAATTAAAAAAATACATATTTCCATGCAAAAAAGTGTGCCGCTTTGAGCACAGAAATATGGACATAATCAGACCGCTAGGGAGGTTAAAGGCATACCCCAACCCCCTGATACTCCCCTTTCCTGCTCTTGGCTGCTAGGCCAGAGCCCTCTCACAGGGTAAGAGGCCACATACTCCCCCATACCCAAGAGCTCTGGGTATAAAAAAATATTTCCATTGAAAATAATGTACCGCTTTGAGCACAGAAATACTGACATAATCAGACCGCTAGGGAGGTTAAACAGCTCAGCTTCTCCTTCTCAACACTGACATAGCAGTTCAGCTCACCCTGCTCCCTGCTTCCAGCAGACTCCGCAGCTCAGCTCCCCCTCTCTTAGCAATTCAGCTCCCTATGTCCCCTCTCCCATCTGTGATCCAGCAGATCAGCTCACACTGCTTCCACAACCCAGTCCTGACTCAGGAGCTTAGCTCACCCCTCTCCCCCTTCTCAGCAGTGACGTAACATCTCAGCTCCCCACTCATGCAAGACACTTGTGTAATCTCATTTCAGAACCACAGTGTGCAGACAAAGTACATTATACTTACTGTAATGGTCTGGCCAGTTTCCACAATAGGGCCTATTCTACTGTGCAGGTCTATCATGGGATTAATATGATGCCGATTGGGGCAAGAAAATTTATCTTGGCTGCAAATAAACAGAAAAAAAAATACATTGAACAAAATACGCAAATGTATATCATCTCAATATCTGGGGCTATCAGTTCAGGAACACCAAGTTTTAAAGTAGAGTTCCACACAAAAGTGAAATCTCCGCTTGTCTGCCTCCCCCTCTGCTGCCACATTTAGCAACATTTTTTTTTGTGGGGGTGTGGGGATACGGGTACCTAGTTTTGACATGTACCCGCTCCCACTTCCGTCTGGGTTCACTCTTGAGGGAGTCTATTCCACATTTTCAAAACTCTTACTTTGAAAATGCCTTTCCATATTTGGGGGTTAAATCTCTTTTAATCCAGAAGTAAAGAGTGCCCTCTTGTCCTCTGTGATGACCGTAAAGTGAATAACTACACCGAGTTCACTATATGAACCACTGATGTATTTATACATGGAGATCATATCCCCCTTATGTATTATACATGGAGATCATATCCCCCCTTACGTATTATACATGGAGATCATATCCCCCCTTATGTATTATACATGGAGATCATATCCCCCCTTATGTATTTATACATGGAGATCATATCCCCCCTTATGTATTATACATGGAGATCATATCCCCCCTTATGTATTATACATGGAGATCATATCCCCCCTTATGTATTATACATGGAGATCATATCCCCCCTTATGTATTATACATGGAGATCATATCCCCCCTTATGTATTATACATGGAGATCATATCCCCCCTTATGTATTATACATGGAGATCATATCCCCCCTTATGTATTATACATGGAGATCATATCCCCCCTTATGTATTATACATGGTGATCACATCCCCCCTTATGTATTATACGTGGAGATCACATCCCCCCTTATGTATTATACGTGGAGATCATATCCCCCCTTATGTATTATACATGGAGATCATATCCCCCTTATATATTATACATGGTGATCACATCCCCCCTTATGTATTATACGTGGAGATCACATCCCCCCTTATGTATTATACGTGGAGATCATATCCCCCTTACGTATTATACGTGGAGATCATATCCCCCTTACGTATTATACGTGGAGATCATATCCCCCTTACGTATTATACGTGGAGATCATATCTCCCTTACGTATTATACGTGGAGATCACATCCCCCCTTATGTATTATACATGGTGATCATATCCCCCCCTTATGTATTATACATGGTGATCATATCCCCCCTTATGTATTATACATGGAGATCATATCCCCCCTTATGTATTATACATGGAGATCATATCCCCCCTTATGTATTATACATGGAGATCATATCCCCCCTTATGTATTATACATGGAGATCATATCCCCCTTATGTATTAGACATGGTGATCATATCCCCCCTTATGTATTATACATGGAGATCATATCCCCCCTTATGTATTATACATGGTGATCATACCCCCCTTATGTATTATACATGGAGATCATATCCCCCCTTATGTATTATACATGGTGATCATATCCCCCCTTATGTATTATACATGGAGATCATATCCCCCTTATGTATTATACATGGTGATCATATCCCCCCTTATGTATTATACATGGAGATCATATCCCCCCTTATGTATTATACATGGAGATCATATCCCCCCCCTTATGTATTATACATGGAGATCATATCCCCCTTACATATTATACATGGAGATCATATCCCCCTTATGTATTATACATGGAGATCATATCCCCCCTTATGTATTATACATGGAGATCATATCCCCCCCTTATGTATTATACATGGAGATCATATCCCCCCTTATGTATTATACATGGAGATCATATCCCCCCTTATGTATTATACGTGGAGATCATATCCCCCTTATGTATTATACGTGGAGATCATATCCCCCCTTATGTATTATACGTGGAGATCATATCCCCCTTACGTATTATACGTGGAGATCATATCCCCCTTATGTATTATACGTGGAGATCAAATCCCCCTTACGTATTATACATGGAGATCATATCCCCCGTTATGTATTATACATGGTGATCATATCCCCCCTTATGTATTATACATGGTCATCATATCCCCCCTTATGTATTATACATGGAGATCATATCCCCCCTTATGTATTATACATGGAGATCATATCCCCCTTACGTATTATACATGGAGATCATATCCCCCGTTATGTATTATACATGGTGATCATATCCCCCCTTATGTATTATACATGGAGATCATATCCCCCTTATGTATTATACATGGTGATCATATCCCCCCTTATGTATTATACATGGAGATCATATCCCCCCTTATGTATTATACATGGTGATCATACCCCCCTTATGTATTATACATGGAGATCATATCCCCCCTTATGTATTATACATGGAGATCATATCCCCCCTTATGTATTATACATGGAGATCATATCCCCCCTTATGTATTATACAGGGAGATCATATCCCCCCTTATGATTTGTACCGGGGGGGGGGGGGATTGGGGATGATATCTCTCTCTCTGGAGTCTATACCTCTCCTAATGCAAGAGAGGATTTTGCTCACTTTAGAAACCGCAGCCTGGCATTGCAGGCCATTATTAAGCTTGTGATCTCCCAGAACTCCCAGATCCTTCTCCACCATTGATTCCCACAGTTGTACCCCCCCTAGTATCTAAGATGCATGAATATTTGTAGCCCCCAAGTGCAGAACCTTACATCTTTCAATACTAAACCTCATTTGCCACATAATTACCCAATTACACAGAGCATTGAGGTCAGCTTGTAAATTGGAGACATCCTGTAAGGACGTTATTCCCCGGCACAGCTTGGTGTCATCTGCAAAGACTAAAATGGGATTTATAATCTCAGACCCCATATCGTTTATAAATATATTACAAAGTAAGGGTCCCAACACTGATCCTCGGGGTACACCACTAATAACACTGAACCGTGGGGTACCCCACTACCAACACTGATCCTCGGGGTACACCACTGACACCCCTAGACCATTCAGAGTCTAGATTAAAATAACAAACATGTTATACTTACCTGCTCTGTGGAATGGTTTTGCACAGGGCAGTCCCAATCCTCCTCTTCTGGGGTCCCCCGCTGGCGCTCCTGGCCCCTCCCCTTCAGCAGGTGCCCCATGGAAAAGCCGCTTTCCATGGGGGCACGCATGTGAGCTCAGCTCCCTGTCTACGTCCATCGACACAGAGTAGGCGGCTTGGCCCCAGCATTTGATTGACGGCAGCAAGAGCCAATGGCCCTACCCAGGGAGAAAGGAGACGCTCGTGCACATTTCAGGGTCGGATAGGGCTCAGGTAAGAATCAGGGAAGACTGGGCGGTATGGTGCAGCATAGAAAATGTTTTGCCTTAATGCATTGAATGCATTAAGGTGAAAAATCTTCAAGCTTTAGAAGCACTTTAACTTCTCACTCAAATTTAGCTCAGTGGAGGAGTTAAACTGAACACTATAAAGGCATAGAATATATTTCAGGCCCTGCTCTCTTCTCCGGGGAAAGCAAAGGAAACACTTTGGGTAATGATATACAAAATACTTGATAAGCATGAAAGTATTTCCTAATAAAGACACACATGTCGCACTCACATGCAATAGCCTAAGCGTTTGAAATGTGGACAAAGCTCTTCATTGGATTTTAGCTCTTCTCTGGCTTGCAGGATTCCCTCGGTAAGGTCTAAGAGTTCTGGTGGTATTTTGGCCTGACCCTGCTGTAACAACTGCAGCACATCGACTGCATGTCGGACATGTTTATCTGTCATCAGCAGAACAGACTTGGCTCTCAAGTAATCCTGCTCCTGTCTGGTGACCTGGAACAATTAAAAAGAGTTAGGAAAAGGGGAGCCCATACATGGCCTGAGAGAAGCAGCATTATACAGTCTTGACATGGCTATATGAGAAGAAGGAAGATAATGGTTACTTCCAACCACTGGACTAACTACTTGCAGGGTAGTACTTCAGCAAAGGGAAAATCACTTGGTGACCAATCCACACTCATTCTCTTTTTCTTACTGACAAGGGAATGATTGCTTTCAGCACATCTGTTTACAGGCATCTGTTTGCTGAATCAAGAATGTGAATGGTATGAGCAGCACACGACTCCCACAGAACCTTTCCTACCCAGCATTCTTTGGGGTTACATAATTAGTCTGGCTGAAAAAAGACAAAAGTCCATCCAGTTCAACCATTAAAAAAAAAAAAAAGTTATAATCCTACACCCACAGTTGATCCAGAGGAAGGGAAAAAAACCCAGCAAAGCATGATCCAATTTGCTCCTGCTGGGAAAGAATTCCCTCCTGATCCCCCGAGAGGCGATCGGATATTCCCTGGATCAACTTTACCTATAAATGTTATATCCAGTTATATTCTGTGTATCCAAGAAAGAATCCAGGACTTTTTTAAAGCGATCCATTGAGCTGGCCAGAACCAACTCTTGAGGGAGTCTATTCCACATTTACTAAAGACAAATAGTCTGTGTACTGCAAGAGCTGAGGGGAACATGCAAGGAAATTTAAAAAAATATATATATTTTTGCTTGCACATGACTGTATGATAGAAATCATCAGAGCTTTCCCTCAGATCTAGCGCAACTGCACGTGCAGCACACAGACTATTTGCCTTTAGTAAATCAACCTCTTTGCACCCTAGATGCCAATCTAGAGCCCCCTAAGTTTGTCCAAAAAAATCTCCACATATCTTTTAGAACATTTCATGTCTATGACCAGTTACCCTCAATGCACCTCAGCTGCTGCAAGCAGAGCTACAGGAGGCAGCATATACTCTGAGTCTAGGTTCACACCTATGCGTCTTCCATTGCGTTTTTCAGAAACTGACTACAGTCCTTTTAACATGATTTCCTATGAGACAGGTTCACATCTCCGCGTTTTCACCCGTTGCGTTTTATGGAAAGGGTCAGGGACTTAGTTCTATATACTTCAATGGAGACGCTGCAGAAAAGCATGTAGTGCGTTTTTGATGCGTTACGTGTTTTAATCCGCCCAACAAGTAAAAAACAGAAAACAAAACTGCAAAATGCATCAAAAATGCAAAACGCACCGCAAGAATGGATCAAACACAAACTGCACAGGTGTGAACCTTGCCTTAGACATGGTCCTTCTCTGATTACTAGATAAAAAGATCACACTATTCACTATAAATCCTGCTCTTGTTAGGTTCAATAGGAATGGCATTTTTTTTCTTTGATATTTTTTGCCTTCTTTTGAGTTTTATCACACTACTGCATGTTCGTTTGAAAGCCCAGCACGAGGACGGTAAGGATTAAATGCTTGTTTGTCTCGGGGCCAAGCAGGAGACTACAAAATATGACCTATGGGCTACATCCGACCCGCTACAAGATTCGACCTGGCCAGTAGCTAGGGCCAGTGGTGTAGCCCTAATGTACAAAAATTGAAGATTTTGGTCAGCAGAGTCTCCCTAATTAACCCTCCAATCCACACCCGGACTCTGTAAGGAGGTACATTGATGGGGACCCTGTGTCATTCCATTTTACTACAAAACTTAACTGTTGAACTTATTTGTTTTGGTTTCTTTGCATGTATTGATTGCAAGGGTTGTTACCGATATGTGGTGAAAATTTCAAGTCAATAGCACCTTTAGAAATATATTTACTGAGAAAAATGGTGACGTGTTTAGTACTTATTTTACCCGCTGTATATTTACTTTGTGAGCACTCCACCCACTGCTATTTAGTCCATCACAGCTGGCAATACTACCCAGAGCTCTTGGGTATGGGGGAGTATGTGGCCTCTTACCCTGTGAGAGGGCTCTGGCCTAGCAGCCAAGAGCAGGAAAGGGGAGTATCAGGGGGTTGGGGCATCCCTTTAACCTCCCTAGCGGTCTGATTATGTCCATATTTCTGTGCTCAAAGCGGCACATTTTTTTTGCATGGAAATATGTATTTTTTTAACTGCAGGCCTGTAATTTTTAGGAATAACTCAGTGAAATCTGTCCGAACAAGAGTCCCGGGTATGTTAAAATTTGAAACACGAAATCATAAATTATAATTTAATAAATAACCATAAAAAATAATAATATAATAATAATAAATTTAATTCAATAATATACTCAAACGAAAAACACTGAAATTTGAAATAGAGCGCCAAGTTCGCACAACGCTGAGCAAAGTCGCAAAATCGTTTTCAGTGTCTGATGAGGAATTTCCCCGCGAATCATTATCACTCAATTCTGCAAGTGGTTCTAATTTTCTATCGCTGTTCTCTAGCTGGTCTAAAACCGCTTTTGACCTAAAGGGACGCTTTTTGGACGCCATGGACGTTTCTCAGTTCCAGGCAGCAAGAACAGTAAAAAGCAGGCAGGGCGCAGGACAAAGCACTCGGGACAAAATGTATGTGAAATGGTTTGATACAGGAATGTTATACTATGTGATTTTAGTGAATTCAATGAATGTCACTTTTACAACTTTCAAATTTGCCGCCATTCCGTCCCCCGTACGTCCCGACGACGCAGGGAACGGAACCCAGAAGACAGATGCCGGCATCCGCCGGAGGACATTGCCAGAGACACTGCAGGGGGGACATCGCGGGAGTGCAGGACAAGGTAAGTGCAGAAGAGATCCCGGAGCAACACTGCAGTGTATTCCTGAGTGTAGCTCGGGGTTCCCGCTTGTGGTGCTGAAATTTTACCCCGAGCTACACTCGGGAATACCGCCAGGGAGGTTAAAGAAACACGTTCACCTTTCGTCTCTGCAAATGACACAGGATTACATGGATGGTGCACTGGACAGGCAGAAAAACCTTGGGACCATGCAATATTTTCTCCAACTAGCATAAAAATCTGATTAATTTTCAAGAACCACTTGTGCAGAAATCCCCCCAAAATCCTAAACTTTGCCTAAATAAAAATGCTACCAAAAAAAGTCACAAACCCAGATCACACGGTGTGTTTTCTTACCTTATCCATTTTATTCTGAATGTAATCCAGCAAAGAGAAGAGCCGTTTGTTTAACACATCAGTATTCTGTGGAAAACTATAGTGGATGATGCATGTGGCATCAGTGATATCAACAATGGGAGCATAATCATCGGTAACCACTGCAAACAGAAGCATAGGGGATCAAGAAAAGAGGCACAGATATGATATGTAGATGCAGAAAAATAAAAAAAGACACAAATTTCCCTTGCTTCATCATCCTTCCATCCAACCCAACTCTGTGTAGCAATAACGGAAGTCTTTAACTTTGGATTATACAGTGCTGCCACCTGATGGAGCTTATGCTTGAAGCTGGCTTCAAATGAGGTTGCAACATTCACCAGGTAAAATTTAGAAAACAGTTGAAAAAAAGGACAAGTTGATAGCCTTGCTAACTTGTGAAACAGATGCTTAATGCAGAAAGAAACGCAGATGTAGTAGAGTTCACTTTGACCAGAAAGGGTGGAACCCAATCCTTGAGGCCACAAGCTTAAATGATGGGCTATCTAAGCCACCTAGAAATGGTGGAGTCACTTTGAGTGGGGGGCCCATTGAACACAGTTCACTTTAGAGAGGTGGGGAGACCCGTCTCAGCTCCCCAAACCCCTATTATGTGTAAGTCACCCTGTGCCTATTAGGGGTACAGTGTGATCTGTCCTAATATTGGGGTGGGGGGGAAAGGGGGTTGCTGATTGTTTAATGCCATGTGGTTGCATCCTATTGTTCTATTGTGTGCCTTGCTTGGGAGCAAACTATTATGGGATCTATGTGTTTATGTGTATTAGCTTAGTGGGGGGGTGCCTCCAGCAGCCTTCCCTCCTGATGGGACTGTCTGCTGGTGTTAAGTTTGGATACCTGTGTCTCTCTTGTTGCTAAGTGTAGATTGCCCCGTCCTGTGTCATTATGCAGGGAGGGGGGATTGTCCCGAGTGTATAAAAAGCCAGTTCGAGTTTCAAATAAAGAGTTCCATGTTCAGACAGATTGGTGTCGTCTAGTCTTGTTTGGTCAGCAGTGGTGTCTGTGGTCGCTGTTTGGACGGGGAAGTGGTATTATAACGGAAGTACCCAAGTGCAGACTGGGGATGGTTCCATTACATAGAGCAAGAAGTCAGAGCACTCTTTTGGGGCCTATATGACAAAAGGAAGGAATCCTTCGGAAAGAAACAGTGGCTAAAGTATAGACTCACACAGCCAGAACCACATCTAAGCAATAGGGAGAAAAGTCATTTTCGTAAACCAGTTTTAGACAGAGGGAGAGAAGAGCAGTGTCCTGGTTTAGATGAAAGCCAAAACCAATGCTAGGCAAGAGGGAAAGTCCTTGGCCTCAACATTACTTTATCCCTATGCAAAACCAAGAAGAGTTCACTGCAAGATAAGGCTGCAAGCTCAGGCACTCATCCTGCAAAAGTTATGGCTACAAACAAAACCACCTTGTGGTTGGAATAGAGAAAGAAAGGTCTCCACTGGGTTCAAATGACTGATTCTGATGTACAGAGAGGACCAAATTCAGGTCCCATGGAGTAACTGGGGAATGGACAGGGACAGCTACATGGAAGACCCCTTGTACAAAGGTCTTAATCAGATAGTAAATGGCCAATGGTCTTTGAAAAACGCCAGAAACTTGCCCCTTTATAGTGCTGACAGCCAAGCGCTACAAACAAAGCACCTTGTGGTTGGAAGGTTGGAATAGAGAGAGAAAGGTCTCCACTGGGTTCAAATGACTGATTCTGATGTGCAGAGAGGACCAAATTCAGGTACCATGGAGTAACTAGGGAATGGACAGGGAAAGCTACATGGGAGACTCCTTGTACAAGGGTCTTAAACAGATAGTAAGTGGCCAACGGCCTTTGAAAAAGGCCAGAAACTTGCCCCTTTATAGTGCTGACAGCCAAGCGCTTGTCAAGACCCACTGCAGGAAGGATTTATCTCATAGAGAAACTCATAAGATGGAAGCCCTGAGACTCACATCAAGTAATGTATGCCTTCCAAGTCCAATGGTATACCCTGCGGGAAGTAGACTCCGTAGTTTTGAGCAAAAAATACTGTAGGTCATTCTGAGCAAAAAATACTGTAGCACATCTGAGCTCAAGAAAAGATGTCTATCCTTCTGGGGAGGTGGTGATTGGACACGGAGAAAGTCTTGGGCAAAGTTTTCTTTGCAATTTTTCAATTCTCCTGCAGGTGGAAGCGTAATCCGAAGGTTAAAGACTTCCTATGTTCATCAAGTACGAGAAAGAAACAACATTCAAGCAGCACATAACCTACCCAGGGCCAAAACCGTTCCACGACTAAAAACCTTCTTCCACTGTTCCAAAATGTAGGTGAAGTTGTGCACCTCCTTCCTGTTCAGCAACAGACTGTAGGTGGGACCGGTCTGCACAGCCTAAAATAAAATAAGTTCTTAAAGCAGAGCTTTACTTTCTCAAGCAACATTAACTATTTGAGATCCCAATGCAGTTAGCATTAGTAAATAGAGAAGGCGGCATACAGCATAATACTTGTTTAACCCCTTGGCGCCTCCCGGCCCTTTAAGGGTTTCAGAAGCCAGGAGGTGGGACAGGGTTTTAGGGTCATGTGACCGCCATGATTCGCCGTCAAGGCAGTCACGTGATGGGGAAAGGTCCCGATCGAAAGAGGAGATCGGGACCTTTCCATGAGTACCGGACATGTGTGCTGGGAGTGTGCAGAGCGCGCACTCTCAGTACATATGTTTTTCTTAATTGCACGTAAATGTGCGGCCGCTTGGCGTCAAGGCCCAGACGCTGGGAGGCGGCCGGCGCGAAGAGGTTCAAATCTTTTTTAAAATTTCTTCAGTTGTTTCCTGGTTTCTAACCTAGGCAAAAATGGCATACATCCCAGGAGTCTTCACTGGAAATTTTTTTTGCATCTTCATCGGGATGAGGAGTTTTCTCAGCTAAGCACACCATCCTGCCAGCATGCCTGAGCTAAGGGCAGATAGATTCCATGAACTAAATGCCACATGAATCTTCCCTTATTCAAGATGGCAGTGGCTAGAAATGCCAGGGTGGGGGTGGGGGGTGTTTCAAAAAGATTTCTCGGCAAAATAAAGCATGGAGACATGGATAGATGGGTGAGTTCGCCCTGAATATTAAAATTATATAGCATTTTCGGCCAGATAAAGTTTAATTCCCTTTTAAGAAACCTGTCTAGGTGCCCTACTATGGGTTAACCAGTTTATATCCTGCAAATACAATTAATTTTGGTCTACTAAATATACCACTGGCTTAGGGCCACGGATGTAGCAAAATAAAAAAATCCAGCAAGTTAAACTTCCTGTGGTCTGTGCTACACTTAAATCACAAGCAGTGTTGTCAGCCCAGTTCTCCTTTAAGAAATACAAGACATTCTCTATGTTAGAAGGGGGGGGGGGGTGTTGTAGTAATAAATAAACACTTCCTGGTGACACCTCTGCTTCTTCATAGGTACAAATGTGAGCAAGCGTTGTCACTATAGGACAGGAACTGTGTTTTTGGCTAGATCACCAGGTGGAAAAAAAGACAAAAAAGAAAAGTAAAACAATATAGCCTACACATCTAAGGACTAGTAAAGCTGAGACCTATTATATTTTTGTTCCTGAATTTAGATACAATTTTATGTAAAGTATAAAAGGTTTGAGGTTTGGGAACAATTTTAATATAATTTATTATGTTTAGATACAAAATATCAGTTTGGAAACATTTCTAAACAATAAATAAACTTATAATAAAGGGTGCACCGAGCATCAAAGGTTTCTAAAACCAAGTCGCTTGCCTTCAGATGCCCTCTCTCTACATGTATCTGGGAACAGTGTCATGAAAACAGAGCAGGAAGGAGGAGGAAATCACTGCTCTGCTTATTCCATTGTGTGTGTAAACTGGAGCTTGAGCTATTGGGCTCTGTTAACAGACCATATCAGCAAAGCAGGTAAGACTAGTCTTGCAAAGATACAAAAATAAACTTTAAAAGTAAAACCTGAAAATATTTTAGATTTATTTGACCAAAAGTATATACAGGTGTACCTCGGTTTATGAATTTAATTTGTTCCGTGGGACTTTTCGTATAGAGAGAAATTCGTAAACCAAAACGCCGTTTCCCATAGGAATACATTGAAAAACAATTAATTTGCTCCGGAGTTCAGAAAAAAGTAAAAAAAGTCTTTGTTTTTGGTCAAAACTCTTTATAAAATGCACTTTAAAGGCATAAATTCTGTACAGGCATATGATTAAAAATGAATTCGTAAATGCACTGAAAACCAATTGCAGTATTCCATTCCGTAGGTCAGAAAAACGTAAAAAAAAATGTTATCTGTTCAAAACGCTTTATAAAGTGCACTTTAAACACCTTCCGCCCGCCCTATAGTACAATGACGGGCGCAAGGTGATTCTCTCGTTCTGATAGGACGTCATATGATGTCCTACCATTCTCACTGCGCATGCACGGCTCAGGGAGCGCGCAGCGCTCGCCGGTCCGCTGTCATGGAAAGAGCCGAAGATGTCGGCTCGGTCATGTGATCAGCTGTGTCCAATCACAGCTGATCACATGTAAACACAGAAATGGTGGTTATCGGCATTTCTCTCCTCTCGAGCTGTCACGCTGACAGCTCGAGAGGAAAGGAGAACCAGTAATTGGCTTTCCGCGGAGGGGACATGTACACTGATCATCAGGGCACTGATGATCAGTGTGGCCCCAGAAGTGCCACCTGTCAGTGCTCATCAGTGCCCATCAGTGCCAAATCAATGCCAAATATCAGTGCATACCAGTGCACATCAATGCCACATATCAGTGCCCATCTGAGCTCCCTTTCAATGTCACCTATCAGTGCCACCTATCAGTGCCAGTCAGTGCCGCCTAACAGTGCCAGTCAGTGCCGCCTATCAGTGCCATGTATCAGTGCTGCCTTTCAGTGCCCATCAGTGATGCCTGTCAATACCCATCAGTGCAACCTACCAGTGCCTCCTCATCAGTGCCACCTATCAGTGTCCATCAGTGCAGCCTATCAGTGCCCATCACTGCAGCCTCATTAGCGCACATCAGTGAAGGAGAAAAATCACTTATTTACAAAATTGTATAACAAAAACTAAAAAAAAACTTTTTTTGTTTTCAAAATTTTCAGTGGTTTTTGGTTTGTTTAAGAAAAAATAAAAATCCCCGAAGGTGATTAAATACCACCAAAAGAAAGCTCTATCTGTCTCAAAAAAAATGATAAAAATTTCATATGGGTACAGTGTTGCATGACCACGCAATTGTCATTCAAAGTGTGACAGCGCTGAAAGCTGGAAATTGGCCTGGACAGGAAGGGAGTATAAGTGCCCTGTAGGCTAGTGGTTAAAGGCAAAAATACTGTACAGGGCACAATTAAAAAACAAAAATTTGTAAATGCATTGATAACCAATTATTCTGTTCCAGAGGTCAGAAAAAAGTCTTATCTGTTCAAAACTCTATAAAGTGCACTTTAAAGTCACAAATACTGTACAGGGACATGATTAAAAAAAAATTGTAAATGCATTGAAAACCAATTAATCCGTTCATATTTTGGAAACAATTTGTAAACCGAGCCATTATTCTCAATGGATTTTTATTCGCAAACTGAAAATTACGTAACCAAGGCATTCATAAACCGACGTATGCATGTAGTTTGAGTTCTGCCCATAAAAAAAAGAAAATATATGGGAAACTAATCCCTTAAAATAATAAAGCTTAAAAGCAGTAGCAAAACCGCCACAAAAATGAAAAAAAAAAAATCGGTCATCAAAAAGTCATAATGTACTAGTATGCACAGCTTACTAGCATATTATGACAGACTTACCTACACTGGAGCCCTCCAGCACAGCGCAGTCACGGCTCCCAGGTGTTCCCATCTTCACCCGGTCTTCCTTCTGGGTTTGCAGGCTCTGGCTGTATGAATGGAGGGTATGTCAACCCTTCAGAGCGCATGCGCCAATGACGTCACCGGCTGAATCTTGTGTAACTATCGCCTAAACAGTGCAAGTTTGGGAGATATCCACCGTATCTACACAGGTAAGCCTTATTATAGGCTTACCTATAAAAACAAGTTAAAAAAGTAGACTTTACTTCCACTTTAACCTCTTCACACCGGCCGAACGCAAATGTGCGGCCTCCCGGCGTCTGGGCCTAGACGCTGAGTGGTCACATGTTTGCGTTCTATTAAAAAAGAACATATGTGCTGAGAGCGTGCACCGGCGCAAAGGGGTTAACCAACATGGCAACCCCCAAATATGTATACAACACATCAATACAGGATGTTTAAATACTTATTTAATATTAGAAAATGGTAGAATGATTCTTAAAAAATTCTACGGATACAAAAATTGTTCATTGTATGCCCTGTATATGATGAACCATTGAGGTGTGGTTCATTACCCTGGCGAGAAAATTCTGGCTGCAAAGCTGCCCGCTAAGAAAGTGAATACGCCTACCTTGTGCACGAGTTCCGCCTCTTCATCAGAACTGGTGAAGATGAGAATTTTCTGGGCATTGACTGGCGTGAAGTCCAAACACTGCAGCAACACTGACATCTTCTCGCAGTCTAAACACAAGTGCAATATCTAGGCGAGAAACAGAAATATAGGACAATACATTCAACTCCTCAGAAGGCAAGGGTTGTCATCTCTGTTTGTTGGCGGGCCAATGTTTACTGCTCATTCCTCTGGCAGTCATCCATTTCCAGCAGCTTCAGACGTACTGTAGTTATGAGGTTGACTTAAGTCCTTGGATTTACCCGGCCTTTTAGCCGGGTTCACACATATGCGGTGCAAATCACATGCGATTTGTGTGTGGTGCAATTGGAGCCGTACATTATGTATGGCTCAAATCGCACTGCACCAACAAGGTGCAGGACCCTTTTTTGGGTCCGCACTAGAATCAGATCGCATGGGTAGTCACACCTATTGAATCTGATTCTGCACATGGCACCGCGTTTTGCGGAGCGCTTTCGGGATGTTGTTAACTTAACATACACACACCCGCAATGAACGGGGTGCGATTCTGATGCGGTGCGGAATCTGCACTAAAAACGCTGCGAATTCCGCACTGCATCAGAGTGAACCAGGGCTCACAGTATTATATAGACTGTGACGTTCCATGGCATTGATGGAACTTCTCGGGCCAAAGCAGCATCACAATAAAAAAGGCCAAGCAGCTCCAAAACCTCTGACAGTCCAACGGGGGAGAGGGGGCCATTCAAACAACCGTCTGGCAGTCGGAGAACATACCGCGTAACATCTAGATCCATGTATATCATTATTTACATCATTGTGTACAGTACATTATTCCTTACTTTGAGTACATGGTTATGATTACAAATACCTATGTACTGTGCTTCCCCTTTTTACATGGCTTTCTGTACCTGTTGGACATTTGCAAAGACTGCTGCCTGCTCCATCCTGGTGATGATCACTTGTGGGCAGGATGTATAATTAATTAACAGTTCCATATCTTGATGCCACATGTTTCCAACTGCGACAAGCTGCTGAGAAGTACCATCTCTAGTTTCCATAGACACCGTTTTCTTATAGGCTTCCAGTATGGCCAACATCTGGAAAGAAGGTAACAGTTACCATGTGGACAAAAAGGAAACGTTTTGCAGAAGAACAGGAAATCCACCACATTTGCATTGTCTGTAGTGACACAGCTAGTCCATGAACTAGGCCTAAGTGCTACTAAGAGATTGATCACTCAAGGAACTCTCCAACATTAAGCTTTCCAGAAGTCAAAAGCAAACCAAATGGTAGCATGAGAAATTGGCATCCATTACTCTTCACACATATAAAACATTTCTAAAATATGGTCTCCATGGACAGAGCATAACCCACCAATGTAGTAAAATATGAATGCATTGGCACTGTGTCACACTGAATACAGGAAGAGATCATCATGGCAAAGAGGTCCTATAAGCCCATGAATATTGGTAATATGGCACATACGTGGATTCTTAAAATGTTACTAAACCCATAACAGTAAAATCAGTCTGTATATTATTATTATACAGTATTTATAAAGCGCCAATAGTTGGCTCAGCGCTGTACATTACAAAGGGGGACAGAACATGTGACAGAACAATACCAATACAATGCAATACATGAGGGGATCGAGGGCCCTGCTCTTTCGAGCTTACAATCTAGGAGGGAGGGGATGGTGGCACAGGAGGAGATAGCTGTGGGGGATGGAGTGGTAGGAAGAGTGGAGGAGGTCGGCAAGTTAGCAGGGGGTGGGGTAGGCTTCCCTGAAGAGATGGGTTTTCTGGGTGCGCCTAAAGGAGAGGGGAGTAGGTGATAATCTGATGGGTTGGGGCAGGGAGTTCCAGAGGATGGGTGACACCCTGGAGAAGTCCTGGAGGCGGGCATGGGAGGATGAGACCAGGGAACTAGAGAGAAGGAGGTCTTGTGAGGAGCGGAGTGTAGGTGCTGGGCAGAACTTGGTTATTAGGTCGGTGATGTAGTTCGGGGCAGTATGGTGGACAGCTTTGTACGTCAGTGTTAGGATTTTGAATTTGATCCATTGCGCAATCGGAAGACAGTGGAGGGATTGGCAGAGGGGGGTGGCGGAAACAGAGCGGTTGGAAAGGTGAATGAGTCTGGCAGCCGTGTTCAGGATCGACTGAAGCAAGGATAGCCTGTGATTAGGCAGGCCAGTGAGGAGGGAGTTGCAGTAGTCGAGTCGTGATATGATGAGGGAATGGATGAATATATATATACTGTATATGCAGTCATGCTTGTTATACTCACTGTGGAACCTAAGGGGTTAATCCTCTGCATTGTGTAAAAATGCTGTTTGATTCTGACTTCTCTGCTCCTCCCCTACTTCAAGTGTCCCCTCTTATCTCCAGATAAGACATATGGTGTGGAGTCACTCTACACATGCTTAGTTTGGTGTGTATTGCTAACAAGGGTTTTTTTTTTTATCTTGGGAGAGTGCATGTGAACAGCACAGGGCCAATCAGCACTGTCCAGACAGAGGTCAGGGGTTCTGCATCCTCCTAGAGCAGAAAGAAAACTCTTCCTACAAGCTTTAACCAATGCTCTGGTGGACACTGATAGGAATCACAAGACTGCTCTAACTGCTGATGAGAAAAGATATTTAGCAGTTTATATTTACTAAAATAATTGCATTTTCATGTTCTGTGTACTGTGGGAGACCAGATATAGTGAATGCAGGGTCCGGAGAGACCAGATATAGTGAATACAGGGTCCGGGGAGACCAGATACAGTGAATGCAGGGTCTGTGGAGAGCGGATATAGTGAATGCAGGGTCTGTGGAGAGCGGATATAGTGAATGCAGGGTCTGTGGAGAGCGGATATAGTGAATGCAGGGTCTGTGGAGAGCGGATATAGTGAATGCCGGGTCCGGGGAGACCAGATATAGTGAATGCAGGGTCCGGGGAGAGCAGATATAGTGAATGCAGGGTCTGGGGAGACCAGATATAGTGAATGCAGGGTCTGTGGAGAGCGGATATAGTGAATGCCGGGTCCGGGGAGACCAGATATAGTGAATGCAGGGTCCAGGGAGACCGGATATAGTGAATGCAGGGTCCGGGGAGACCAGATATAGTGAATGCAGGGTCCGGGGAGAGCAGATATAGTGAATGCAGGGTCCGGGGAGAGCAGATATAGTGAATGCAGGGTCCGGGGAGAGCAGATATAGTGAATGTAGGGTCCGGGGAGACCAGATATAGTGAATGCAGGGTCCAGGGAGACCGGATATAGTGAATGCAGGGTCTGGGGAGACCAGATATAGTGACTGCAGGGTCTGTGGAGAGCGGATATAGGGAATGCAGGGTCCGCGGAGACCAGATATAGTGAATGCAGGGTCCGGGGAGACCAGATATAGTGAATGCAGGGTCCAGGAAGACCAGACATAGTGAATGCAGGGTCCACGAAGACCAGACATAGTGAATGCAGGGTCCAGAAAGACCAGATATAGTGAATGCAGGGTCCGGGGGGACCGGATATAGTGAATGCAGGGTCCGGGGGGACCGGATATAGTGAATGCAGGGTCTGGGGAGACCGGATATAGTGAATGCAGGGTCTGGGGAGACCGGATATAGTTAATGTAGGGTCCGGGGAGAGCAGATATAGTGAATGCAGGGTCCGGGGAGACCAGATATAGTGAATGCAGGGTCCGGGGAGACCAGATATAGTGAATGCAGGGTCCGGGGAGACCGGATATAGTGAATACAGGGTCCGGGGAGACCACATATAGTGAATGCAGGGTCCAGGGAGAGCGAATATAGTGAATGCAGGGTCCAGGGAGACTGGATATAGTGAACGCAGGTTCCGGGGAGACCATAAAGTGAATGCAGGGTCCGGGGTTTAGTAGTACTTTAAAACACAATTGCAGATGAAACCAGACAGTTGGCTTCTATTGCACATACTACTCATCACAGTTATAATGTAGCACATAATGCTCTCTAACAATAGAAGAGTAAAGATCCTGCACTCAGTACAATGCTGATGTAGCTAATAGTAAACTACTTCCAGTCGGATCACAAACACTGCAGCTGCTGACTTTTAATTTTTTGCAAACACCCTGAAGATCCTCTAAGTCATACCAAACAGGTCCACCCAAACAGTAAGCCCCACCGCTAACCAGACCCAACTCACCTGTGACCTGCCTTTGGCAAAGAGCACATCCACTTCATCCAGGACCAGATGGCAAAGCCGCAGAAGTAGTAGTCCATGGTGCTCCATACACCTCAACAAGCAGTGCGGAGTTGTGACTACCAAGCAACCTTGTCATACAAAAATAAAATGAATTACATCGTGGGCCAAGTGATAAATTCACTAAAAGTATGATTAAATTCAGCAAATCATTCTCTCTAATGGGAAGGGTTTTAGTGTGTTCTGGAAGGTATATAACAAACAACCTTTTGCCACACGAATGAAATGCCTCTATCTTTAAAGCTGAACTTTATTTTCAGCTATTAATATTCAACTATATATTAACCATTAGCCGCCCGGCCAATGGCCGTTTGGCGGCTTGAAATGTGCTCCTGTATTCCGGGTGCACGCCATTTGGCGTGCTCCCGCACATGCGCGGTTTGCGCGGTTGCAGAGCGACGCAGCAGTGCGATCTGTCACCGCCCGTGCACCTCGGACACGGCCGATGACAGATCCGAGTACCGGCTCCCGTTGCCGGTACCATGTGACCTGCTGTGACCAATCACAGCAGGTCACATGACAGTTGTATACATGGATGGCTTCATTCATGATGCCATCCATTGTATACTAGTGCCTAGCTGTGAATGGTCACAGCTAATCACATGCACATGTCATGTGATTAGCTGTGACCAAATCACAGCTAAGCACAAAAAAAAAAAAAAAAAAAGCTGAATGAATCGATTTCATTCAGGTAAATGCTTGCTTATAGCAAAGTAATTCTTTGCTATAAGCAAATTGTGTAAAAAAAAAAAAAAAAAATACTGATCACTTCCCCAAAGTAGTACAGTGTTACTATGGTAACATTGTACTATTTTGGTCATAGTAAAATATGAAAAAAAATCTTAAAAAAAATAAAAAAAAATGTAATAAAAAATTTAATATAATAAAAAAAAAAACAAAATTAAAAAAAAAAAATATATAATTTTTTTTTCATACTGTCACCAGTCAGTGTCCCTGTTCACCGCCATGCCAGTTATATGATGACGCTGTACTGCACTGGTGACAGTATGTAAAAAAAAAAAGTGAAAATAATTTTTTTAATTTTTTCATTTTCCGAAAAATTATGACAAAAAAATACAACTTCAAAAAACTCGCCATGCCTCTTATGAAGTACGTCGGAATGTCTACTCTGCAAAAAGGGGTCATTTGGGGGATATCTGTACTGTTCTGACATTCATGGACCTCAAGATATTAGATTGGCTGTCAGTACTTCAGGATTGATCAATATTCAGATCTATACCATAGTTTGTGAACTCTATAACTTTCCTATAAACTAAAAAATACATCCTAATTTGGGTTATTTTCACCAAAGACATGTAGCAGAATACATCTCGGCCTAAATTTACGAAGAACAATTATTTATTTGTAAACTTTTATAACAGAAAGAAAAATGTGGTTTTTTTTCAAAATTTTTGGTCTTTTTTTGTTAATTTAGCAAAAAATAAAAACCCCAGCGGTGATTAAATACCACCAAAAAAAAGCTCTAGTTGTGTGAAGAAAATGATAAAATTTTAGTTTGGGTACAATGTTGTATGACCGCGCAATTGTCATTCAAAGTGTGAGAGCGCTGAAACCTGAAAAATGGCCTGGGCGGGAAGGTGTAAAATTGCACGGTATTGAAACGGTTAAGGAGTCTGCTCGACATCCACCTTAAGTCCACAACAATTGAACCACAGAAGGATTTGTAGGTGCGAACTGAACTCACATTGTCTCCTCAAGTTGAGGCCTTCAATCTCTTCCTTTGACCGCCCCACCAGCACCAACATGGGGTTCACCAGCTGCACATATCTGCTGTAATCCATGAGAAGATTATAAACTGTGTGGCACTTATCCCAAGAAGGGCACAACACGATCGCATGTGGCTGAAAGACAAAAACACGACTGTTACAATGGAACAATGCCACCAAGGCATGGCTAAAAATGTTGCTTCCACAAAACTAACATGCCTTAAAGCCAAAGCAGCCATCAAAATAGGATTTTTGTACTCACCATAAAATCCTTTTCTAGGAGGCCACTGAGGTATGGAAACTCTTTAGCCTTCAGATATTGTTGCCTACAGGATTTGACTGTAGGCTAGCCCAGGATAACCACCCCCTACTGCTAGCATGCCTCAGATCTGTAGCCAAGCATGATGATAAAACACAGAGGGGAGGGACCTGTGTCCCTTAATAAATGCCAAGAAAACCATTTTATAGTAAAAACAAAAATGAGTGTTTTACCTACCTGTAACTCTATATCGTGGATGCAGGATTTGTATTCATAGACTAGAGGGTTATGTGCTGCTACCTTCAAGTGATTGGACGTTGACAAAAGCTTTGCTAGGAATGCCCCCATATATCCACTCCATGGGACTCATGGGACTGTGTCCTGTACTGTACTCCCAGATATGGAATTTACAAGTGACCCAAAATATTCAGACTTTGGGTTCATAGACATCCACAACCGATATACATGGCTGGCAAGGCTGGAACTAAAGATCTGCACAAGAAGAAAGTCAATCTACCTCTTGCCGCAGTGAGATATCTGGTTCCTCCCTGATGGTTGAACTATGCCACTATGCTAGGGGGGAGAGGGGGAAGGGGAAGGGAGAAGGGAGGGGAAGGGGAAGGGAGAAGGGAGGGGAAGGGAGAGGGGATAGAGAGGGGAGGGGAGGGGGGAGAGGTGAGGAGAAGGGAGAAGGGATAGAGAGGGGAGGGGAGGAGGGAGGGGGGAAGAGGGGAGGAGGGAGGGGGGAAGAGGGGAGGAGGGAGGGGGGAAGAGGGGAGGAGGGAGGGGGGAAGAGGGGAGGGGGGAGAGGGAGAGGGGAGAGGGAGGGGGGAGAGGGGGGGAGAGGGAGGGAGAGGGAGGGGAGGGGGGTAGAGGGAGGGGAGGGGAAGGAGGGAGGGGCAGAGGGAAGGGAGGAGAGGGAGGGGGGAAGAGGGGTGGGGGGAGAAGGAGGGGCGGAGGAGGGGAGAAGGAGGGGCGGAGGGGGGAGAAGGAGGGGCGGAGGAGGGGAGAAGGAGGGGCGGAGGGGGGAGAAGGAGGGGCGGAGGAGGGAGAAGGAGGGGCGGGGGGAGGGAGGGGGAGAAGGAGGGGCGGGGGGAGGGAGGGGGAGGGGGGGAAGGGAGGGGGAGGGGAGGGAGAGGGAGGGGGAGGGGAGGGGAGGGAGAGGGAGGGGGAGGGGAGGGGAGGGGAAGGGAGGGGGAGGGGGGAGGGGAGGAAGGGAGGGGGAGGGGAGGGAGGGGGTGAGAGAAAGATGGGGAAAGGAGAGAAACATGTGAAAAGGAAAAAGGAAAGAGATATAGATGGAAAGAAAAAAAAGAAACATGGGAAGATTGAAAGCGAGACGGAAGAAAAAGAGAGAAGGCGATGGAGAGAGATAGGAAAATAAGAGTGATGCAAAGTGAGGGTAGAGGTGGTAAGAGGAAAGAGACAGTGAGATGGGAAGAGGAAAGATAGGAAGAGAAAGACGGGAACTGATAGATGGGAAGAGGAAGGCTATAAACACATACTGTATATACTTCACATACAGACACACACTTTATATATTGTTACGTATTTGAACCAACATTTATGTCTGCGGGACAAGACAGCAAAAGATATAAAGAGAGTGCCCATTCTTACCCCGTGTTTTGCTGGCAGTACTTTGTACACCGCTGATGCACAGTTAAGGTAAGTCAGAAGAGGCGGAATATAACACATGGGGTTTGAACAATCAGGAGAGATGCCAATTGTGTCAGATCCTTCAGCGATCGGAGCCCAGCAGTATGATTCTGTCAAGTTGGGTCCGTTGTAGCCAGTCGCCATCAACCGCTGCAAAACATACAAGTCTAATATAGTTGCATTCTCTTTGCAAGATTCCAAGTGGGGTGTCCCTGACTGTTCTGGTCATATGAACCACTATTTTGTATATCTTCCAGTTTGTCTTTTTTTTCTGATCCACAATACAGAGTGTCTTACTATGTGATTTATTTAGAAATCCATTAAACGTGTGTACAAAAGACACTTTTTTCTCAATTCTATAAATATAACCATACCTCCATCACCAAAGTAGCAGGACTGTGATAAATCCCTCGCCTGCCTGGCAAAGGGTGTACCCCCCCCATCACCATGGTAATGTACCAGTCTTCCCATTTCTATAGCAGTATAACAGTACTGTGGCTTTAGCTAAAAAACCGTTTGTCCGCATGGCAGCAAGGGACAGTCTTCTCAATCCCAAGGGCAACAGGACAGATTCCTCAGGTGAAGTAGCAATGAAAAAAGATGTCTCTGACCTTATGGCATAAACAGACCACTCTGCCACCCTTGCAACTGAGCCAACCCTTTCCATACCATGGCAATGCGGTCAATCCCTCCATCACAGTGGCAGCAGAAAACTGACCATACCCCTTTTCACTACAACAGAGCCATTACTATCACAGGATTAACAATACCGGTCAATAATGAGCAATGCCTGTAGGTACTAAAGTGGTTTGCTGCAAAAGAGAAACAAGTGTTAATTCAATATATCATTCCTACAAATCATTGGTTCCCAACCTTAAGTCTTTCAGTATCTCCAACAGGCCAAGTTTTGGAGATTTCCCTTGGATATCATAAATACCAAGCCATTGACACTGATGTGCAAGGTGAGGGAAATCCTGAAAACAAGACTTGCTGGTGGTACTTGAGGACCGATGTTGGGAACCACTGCTGTAAATGATGCAACCCCAAGTTCAAAACAAGTTGGGAAACTGTAAAATCTACATAAAACAACGCAATGATTTGCAAATCTCATAAACCCATATTTCATTCACAATAGAAAATAGAAAACATATCACATGTTTAAATTGAGAAAATGTACCATTTTTTTTTTTTTAAAAAAGGGTAATTTTGAAATAGCAGCAACACATCTCAAAAACAATTGGGGCAGGGCCATGTTTACCATGGTGTAGCCGCCCCCTCTTCTTTTAACTGTAAATGTCTGGGAACAGAGGAGACCAGTTGCTGGAGTTTTGGGAGAGGAATGTTGCCCCATTCTTGCCTCATTAGAATTCTGACTGCTCAACAGTCGTAGGTCTTTTTCTATTTTTACTTTTGTTTCAAGATGTGCCAATTATTTACAATTGGTGAAAGGTCTGAACTGCAGGCAGGCCAGTTAAGCACCCAGACTCTTCTACTTCGGTTTAGTATTGCCCTGCTGAAATATGTAAGGCCTTCCCTGAAAAAGACGTCATTAGGTTTCAGTACTGATGGTGCCTTTTCAGATGTGCAAGCTGCACATACACGCTAATGAACTCACATGCCACCAGAGATGCGGGTTTTTGAACTGATAAACTGGAAATGTCCTCTCCTCTGGAGGACGTAGCGCTCATGGTTGCCAAAAAAAGTTTGATTTGTCTGACGACAGAACATTTTCCACTTTGCAACAGACCATTTTTTGGCCCAGAGAATATAACGGCGTTTCTGCATCATGTTCAGATTATGCCTTTACCTTGCAGGGGGTGTTTTTTTCTTCTTTTTCTTTAATGCAGTTTACGACCGCTTTAAACCTAAATAATCTCATTCAGGAATGGACAAACATTTTGATATATACACAGATAAGCATCCATTTACAACAGCCTTACCTTTTTAATACCAGAACAAAGAAGAGCAGATTCCAGGGTGTGATAAGCTGTTAAAGTCTTGCTGACGAATACTGCTTGCTGGTGTATTCTAACAGGCTTTGGCTGCTAAGAAATCAAATACAGGTCAACATGGTATAGTCATATATTCAAACAGTTCCCACTCCTGGTACACGCATCACCTCATTTATGGTTTACCCTAAACACTACAATCAACAAAAAATGTTCAAGTTTACCTATAAAACATTTGTATTTGCCCTTTACCCATTTGCCCTCCTGAGGTCCCCCCCTCCTGACCTGGCCATTTTTTGCGTTACTTTAACTGACAATTGCGCAGTCATGCAACTCTGCACCCAAATGAAATTTACATCCTTATTTCCCCACAAATAGAGCTTTCTTTCAGTGGTATTTGATCGCCTGTGCATTATTTTTTGCGCTATAAAAAAAAAAAAAAAAAAAAGACTGATAATTCTGAGAAAAAAAAGTATATTTTGACTTTTTGCTGTTAACCACTTGCCCTCCTGAGGATTTACCCCCCTTAATGACCAGGCCTCTTTTTGCTACTCGGCGCTGCACTAATTCAACTGATAATTGCGCGGTCATGCAATGCTGCACCCAAACGAAATTTACATCCTTTTTTTCACACAAATAGAGCTTTCTTTCGGTGGTATTTGATCACCCGTGCGCTTTTTATTTTTCACTCTATAAACAAAAAAAGACCAAAAATTTTGAAGAAAAACAATATTTTTTACTTTCAGCTATAAAAAATATATAGTAAACTCAAAGTTAGTTATAAATTTAGGCCAAAATGTATTCTGCTCCATGTTTTTGGTAAAAAAATCCCAATAAGTGTATATTGATTGCTTTGTGTGAAAGTTATAGCGTCTACAAACTATGGTATAGATACTGCAATTTACACCATTTTTTTGCTATACAGCACTGAGCTAGTTTAACAGACAATTGTGTGGTCATGCAATATGGTACATAAATGAAATTTATGTCCTTTTTTTCACACAAATAAAGCTTTCTTTTGGTGGTATTTTATCGCCTGTGTGTTTATTTTTTGCGCTATAAAAAAAAAAAAAGGCTGACAATTTTGAGGGAAAAAAAACTATATTTTGGACTTTTTGCTATAAAACATGTCCAGTAAAAAAAATTTAAAAATCAAATTTCGTCATAAATTTCGGCCAAAATTCATTCTGCGACATGTCTTTGCTAAAAAAAAAACCCAATACGTGTAAATTAATTGGTTTACGTGAAAGTTATAGCGTTTACAAATGGCAGTAAAGATACTGGGATTTTTAATTTTTTTTTATACTAATAATGGTGGCAATCAGTGACTTATGGCGGGACTGCGGCGGACATTCTGACACTGGGGGGGAACTGACTTGGGGTCACTGACATCTCCAGTGACACCAATACAGTGCAAAAAAAAAAAACACTGACACTGTACTAATGGCACTGGGCAGGAAGGGGTTAACTTTTTTATATACTGAAAGGGTTAACTGTGTGAGGGGAGTGTTTTACTAGGGGGCGGGGTGTGTACTGCACAGCGACAGGCTGATCGGGAGAGATAAGCTCTTCTCTCTGGCTCAGCATGTCCGGAGCTGACAGGGAACTGACAGAAAGCAGAGCTACTGCAGCCCTGCTCTCTGTCAGTGATTGTCGCTAATCGGCGGGCCACAGCCGGTAACGACCGGCTGTGACCCGGCGACTGACATCCGCAGCCGTGATCAGCGGGACAGGTAGGGCGGTGGCGCGCCTCCTACCTGTTTTGCAAACACACATTTTAAAACGTGGTTTTGCCCAGCCATGCCGCCCTGCCAACGTATTTCTACAGTGGCTGGGCGGCATGTGGTTAAACCTGTCCAGTAAAAAAATTTTAAAAAATCAATCTACTTTGGGAAGGTGCGGGGTACTGAAAGACACAGTTTGTTTTGTGTGTTTTTTTAATTCATATGTATGGGTCTCTGGAGCTGTAAGTTATACGTTTTTTCTTTTGTCTCTGTATTGATGCCGTGTGCTGTTATTAAAATACAAAATTTATTTAAAAAAAAAAAATTCCAAGGGTCCCCATAAAGGATTTACATTATAAATAAGGGCAGTAAAGACAAAGCACCTTGTCGTGTGCTGCTTCTGACAGCTGTGCTGGATTCGGATTTAAGAACTGAAGTAACCTGAAATGAAAAGGAAATGTAAACTGTTGTTACTAGTTTGCAACTGATTTTACATTCATTAAAAGGGATTTCTTAGGGAAAACAAAGACTTCTGACATGAAAATATGGGAATGTCCCTGTATGTAATCCACCAATAGTTGCACAATCGCACTCCCAGCACACATGTCCGGTACTCACGGAAAGGTCCCGATCTCCTCTTTCGATAGGGACCTTTCCCGATCATGTGACTGTTGTGACGGTGAATCACGGCGGTCACATGACCTTAAAACCCTGCCCCGGCTTCTGAATCCCTTAGAGAGCCGGGAGGCGCCGGCGCAAAGGGGTTTTAATTGATGGCATCCTCAGACCTGATCCCAATGAGCACTGATGGGCTTAATCCATTATTTTATACTCCTAATACCCACTTTCCTTTGTTCTAACCACCATCCTATAACAGTCTTAAATGTCCCACTGTGGGGTGAAGTCTTGCATAATCAATCCTAGTTTATTTTCCTATGACCTACCTCACTGATCGAACCATGGACAACACCTATCCTGTAAGTTTGTAATATTGATTTAACAATTTTTATACTTTTATGGGTCAAAGGTCTGTATACTTTTTTGTATCTGTCACTGGATTACACTTTATATCCTGTTACTGCTTAAAATCTTAACAAACATATATCGTTTAAAAAAAACAAAGAATAAAAGAAAAAAAAATCCTCTGCTGAAAGACTTACTTGGTAAAATTTTGCGCTTGTCTCATGTTGTCAGGAGCCGGGGATGAGGCATTCCCACTCGGCGTTCTATAAAAATAATTTTAAAAAAATTAAAAATGGGATTAGACACACAAAGTGTTTCATCACTATGAATGGAACTTAATTCACTGGACACGACTGGTACGACAATAAGCGAGCAATGGGACTTGCTAAACCCTATGTTGGAAAAGATCTCTGGGCTAGGTCAACTGTCATAGTGCTGGATTTAAAGCGGCTGTGCTTACAGGTGTAGTGACATATCATAAGCCAGTCTTACGAAGTAAACATAACCAATTGGTTATGTTGTTATCTAGGCCCCAAGAATCCACCATTTTCAGGAAGACCTCGAGGAAATACCTGGGATATAGAAAGATCAGGGCGATACAAATACGATACATAATGGGCAGCACAGTGGCTAAATGGTTAGCATTTCCGCCTGGCAGTACTCGGGTCGCTGGTTCGAATCCCAACCATGGCACCACCTGCCTGGAGTTTGCAAGTTCTCCCTGTGCCTGCGTGCGTTTCCTCCGGGTACTCCGGTTTCCCCCCACTCTCCAAAGACATGCCGGTAGGTAAATTAGAAACTGTCTAAATTGGCCCTAGTATGTGTATGTATGAATGTGAGTTAGGGACCTTAGATTGTACGCCCCTTGAGGGTTAGGGACTGATGTGAATGTGCAATATATATGTAAAGTGCTGAGTAAACTGACAGCGCTATACAAGCACCTGAAATAAATAAATACAAATAAATCATGAGTTGTGCAAAACTGAAGCAACCACTTCCCAGCAGATGCACCTGTGCAAAGCGTTCACTGAGACAACAGAACCTACAATATGTATCCAGCCTGCCAGCTGCTTGATAGAAGAATTTTATCATTCCATTCTAGAACATGGAAGCTGGGTAACAGGCTGCCACAATAAAAAGCAAGCCTTTTCATAATAAACCCAAATCTACAAATCAAGGAGACATTTTGCACTCACTGGCTGAGCTGGTGAAACTACAAAGATCTTTAGTATCCATCCAGCATGTCTGCAAGTCAGCTGCTTCATAAAATAATTCTCACTGATCTATTCTTGAACCCAGGAGCTGGGTAATACAGGTTCTTACTGCTTTTGACGCTAGGCAAAAAACTGACCTTCTGACAGTGGCAGGGTTAAGCCAACCAAAGTTGACATCCAGTGTGTCTTGGGGGTTGCACACATTTCCCATAAATAAAGCAGATATACAAGGACAGCAATCCTGCTTCTGAAGTCTGCACTGATGAAAAACTGACGCGAACTGATGTGAACTGAACTGATGAAAAACTGACGCGAACTGATGAAAAACTGATGCGAACTGATGAAAAACTGATGAAAAACTAATGTGAACTAATGAAAAACTGATGTGAACTGACAAAAAACTGATGTGAACCTATGAAAAACTGACGTGAACTGATAAAAAAACTGATGTGAACTGATGAAAAACTGATGTGAACCTATGAAAAACTGACGTGAACTGATAAAAAAACTGATGTGAACTGATGAAAAACTGATGTGAACCTATGAAAAACTGACGTGACCTAATAAAAAACTGATGTGAACCTATGAAAAACTGACGTGAACCTATGAAAAACTGATGTGAACTGATAAAAAAAACTGATGTAAACTGATGAAAAACTGATGTGAACCTATGAAAAACTGACGTGACCTAATAAAAAACTGATGTGAACCTATGAAAAACTTACGTGACCTAATAAAAAACTGATGTGAACCTATGAAAAACTGATGTGAACTGATAAAAAAAACTGATGTAAACTGATGAAAAACTGATGTGAACTGATAAAAAAACTGATGTGAACTGATGAAAAACTGATAAAAAACTGATGTGAACTGATGAAAAACTGATGTCAACTGATAAAAAACTGATGTGAACCTATGAAAAACTGATGTGAACCTATGAAAAACTGATGTGAACTGATAAAAAAAACTGATGTAAACTGATGAAAAACTGATGTGAACTGATAAAAAACTGATGTGAACTGATGAAAAACTGATGTGAACTGATGAAAAACTGATAAAAAACTGATGTGAACTGATAAAAAACTGATGTGAACCTATGAAAAACTGATGTGAACCTATGAAAAACTGATGTGAACTGATAAAAAAAACTGATGTAAACTGATGAAAAACTGATGTGAACTGATAAAAAACTGATGTGAACTGATGAAAAACTGATGTGAACTGATGAAAAACTGATAAAAAACTGATGTGAACTGATGAAAAACTGATGTGAACTGATGAAAAACTGATGTGAACTGATGAAAAACTGATGTGAACTGATAAAAAACTGATGTGAACTGATAAAAAAAACTGATGTGAACTGATAAAAAAAAACTGATGTGAACTGATAAAAAACTGATGTGAACTGATAAAAAACTGATCAGTTTTTTCTTGGAAAAAATGTGACTGAACTGATGAAAAAAATCAGAACGCCCGTGTGAAAAGAACCCTAAAACTATCTATCTATCTAGCCCTGTAAAGAAATCACTGTACATACCTGTTCTGCCGCCACTCCAGTCCGGTCCCACGCTGAGCTGTCAGCAGCTGACAACGTTGACCCCTTAGTATGTCTATGAGTGACGTCACTTCCCAGTTGTTGTCGGTTCTCTCCTGCACATAGCATCCCCACTGAAGACCAGATCAGCTTCAGAAAAGGTATGTACAGAGATTTCTTCTTTAGATAGCTAGATAGATTAGTTTTAGAAAGTGGCTACAAGTAAGTTTAGAGTTAGTTATGTTTTGGGCGAACTTCTACTTTAACATTTCAGGCAGGTAAGACTGAATTAAAGTTCTGAAGTCATCAGAATCTCTGCACGTGCAGCAATCGAATGCAAGTATTTCTGTTATCATCTGTCCTTCTGAGGTTCTCTATTCATAGGAGTCTCTACAATTTATCTACCTGCCTTGCACGTATGGAGAATGCTACATGTACTATTACCTGCATACATTCTGCTACTTTCAATACAGATAGAACAATTTCATACCGGATTTTGGCGATGGATTCTTCCTTGATCTCTGAAAAAGACAAATAATGTCACTCGCAAGGTTTCTGAATTTGATAAAATAATCCTGTCCTACAAATACGAAGGACTTTAGGCAAAGCCAAAAGGTAAAGAAAGCAGCCTATCAATCTGCCAGGAACCAGAATTGAGATCTTTATAATCGGATATTGTTTAATAAAAGGTTTTGAGTTTAGTTTTACATAGAGGCTTGGAAAACATATGCCAAAATACAAACACAAAAAAACTAAGAAAAAAAAAAAAAACAAAATGATATAAGAAAAAAAAAATCAATACAGGTTGTCTCCATAAACCAGATCATCCCAGGTTACAGGTATTGATATAAATAGGAGATACCTCTAATGCACTCAAGACTGAAATTATGAGTATATGATCCAAAAACTTGACAGGGGATAAACCCATTCACAAAAATATAAGTCTGTCTGTCAGTACATCAGTATATGTGAATATTAGTGATGCAGCGAAATGAAAATTCTGGTACAGAAACCAAAAATTCAAAATGTGCAGTTTTGAAAAATGAATATATATTTTGTGGAAAAAAAATACACTTTGACTAAAAAAAAAACTAAAAACAATATATAACCCAATTTTTTTGTAAGATATGAAAGAGGATGTTATGTCGAGTAAATAGATACCCAACATGTCACGCTTTAAATACAATACAGAGGAGGTCTAGTGCGAGAATGATTGCTCTTGCGCTGACGTTCGTGGCGATACCTCACATGTGTGGTTTGAACACCATTTACATATGTGGGCATGGCCTACGTATGCGCTCACCGCTATGTGCGAGCACGGGGGGATGCGGGTACTTTAAACTTTTTTTAAAAATTTTATTTAATGTTTTGGGGGTTTTTTGCACTGTCCCTTTAAAAAAATTTGTAATCACTTTTATTCTTATCACAAGAAATGGATGCATCCCTTGTGATAGAAATAATTAGTGACAGGTCCTCTTTATGGAGAGATATGGGGTCAATAAGACCCTACATCTCTCCTTGCAATGTAAAACATTAGATCAAAAAAAAGCTAGTGTGCTTTAAAAAAAAAAAAAAAAATGGCCGGAACGGGAAGTCACATCGCTCCGGTCCTCCAAGGGCATAAAGGAGTGGTGGCCATCTTTGCTTCACTTATCTCTATGCCCAGCGCCGGGATCGATGGTTTCTCAAGTAAGGCTGAACTACCGAGTGGCGGCCGGTGTGGCGGCACAGGCTGGCGGTGGTGAGGGGCGGCAGCGGCAAGATTTTTTTCAGCACCTGTATCGGTGCTTTTTTTTCATTTCGGCCGACAGCCGAAAGGGGTGTTTTTGGCTGCAATGTTTCGGCCGCCGAAATTTTGGTGCATCCCTAACTTTTTCAATTTTAATTCGGAGACTTTGATTTTAATAACATTGTGGATGTCTACATTTGCACATCTATATATGCTGCACGGTTTCACATGGCTCTGTGCGACAGGACCAGAAAGATCTTTCTTGGAGGCTGTGTGATGGGAAACACAGCACATGTGTGCACGACCCTCCACCTAGCGAATGACATCAGTGTTCTAGAAATTCTGAAGGACCCTCTGCAAAAATAGGAATATTTAGTTCACACATGTTGCAATACATGTTTAAGCCGTCCAACTGCATCAAAGTAACCCCACTATGGCCAATCCTGTTCGGTCAACGCAAATGCTACTGTGGACACAATGCCAGTATAGGAGAAAAGAAAGTGGGGGAGAGCTACTAGGTTTAGGTGTGGCTACTGACCCAACAATACAAACTAGTTATTGGGATTTGAGCAAAGGTATATCTTGTTTGACATCAGTGTCCTCTCACACAACATTAACTCCTTCCCGGGCAGAGCCATCAGGAAAATGGGGAATAATGAAACACAACCAATAAAAATGAGAAAGCTCCCCGTGCCTACTCACGGACCCTTCAAAAAAAAGGGCAAGCGCAGAGAAAATGGCAGCATCTCTGCACCAGAGAACCTAACTTAAGCAGAACTGGTTCTGGAAAGCCCCCCTATGCAGAGCCCAGTGCCCAGAGGTCTTCTTCATTGGTATCCACCTCTGAAGAAGTGCATGCGCACGAAACGCGTTAGTAGGAGCCAAGACGCCGTGACGTCACGCCGCCGGAGCCACGTGGAGGCCCGGTGGCCATCTTACTTTCTGGATAGTTAGTCCATACTGCAATACCTGATGCGTCTTGCTGTCTGAATTTGCAAATTTGTTCTTATAATAAATACTATAATTACCTACTACACTATGGGCATCCTTTATGGTCTCTTGTGAGGAGCCATTTATTTGTAGAGCCCACATGATCCAGCCATCTACAGTATCCAGAGAAGAGAGTTCTTATAAGCAGGCATCTACACCCATCCATCCCTTAAAGGGACCTCTGGCCAGCTGGACCCTTTACCTTCCGTAAGCTCCTGACAGTACCACCTTGCTTAGAGGGAGGATTATCCATGACCAGGATCATATCCAACTCCTAAAGGGGACCTCTACTGATTCATTTAATGCGTATATACATTACGCATCTGGTGAGTGCGTAATTTTACCACACTATTTGGAGCACCATTACTGGATTTTACTGTGAGTCCGCACCATAGATCTGCAGACTGTCACCTTCAATTTGATATATTTTTGGCATATAATTTTATTTATTGATGGACAGATATTTAAAATACCCATTATTTTTAGAGCTGCACTTATTTATTTTACACTTCTAGGCTACTTGAGTAATGTTCAGTCCCACATAGTCTAGAAGCAGTATGGTCCTTCAGTTGGCTTCAAAGCAGGAGGGAAACTTCCATCAGCAGCGTAAAGAAGAGTCTTGACTGAAGGAAAAGTCAAGAGGAGAAAATTGCTAGAAAATCATAGGTTAGCCTTACAACAGCAAAACTGCAGAAAAGACATCCATCCTCCTAAAACACTAGCAAAAAATATAGGCATGCTGGTAATAGGAGGGACTACGCCCTGGGTTGGCCCACAGATTTTTTTCTTGTTTGCAGATGTCCAATCCTCCTACAGATGGCAGTAAAACCCAGAAGGTTAAAGGTGTATCTCTGGTCAAAATGTAAAACCAAACTTCACAACACCTCAAAAATACGCCCCTTTTTCACTCCACCCAAGACCTCCTGTTCTCTAGCTCCCTTATCACCTTCTCCCATGCTTGTCTGCAGAATTTCTCTCTCCCATCCTCTGGAACTCCTTACCCCCAATCGGCCCAACTATCTCCTACTCTATCCACCTTAAGGCAATCCCTGAAAACCTCTCTGTAGAGAAGCCTACCCCACAAAACAAATTTTTATATTTTCTCCATCAGCTCATCCCCCCCAGTTATTACCTTTTGTATCACTTGACCCTAGCTTTTGGATTTTAGGCTCCAACGAGCAGTGCCCTCTGATTCTTCCTGTATTGTAACTGACTGCCCATACTTTGCAAAGCATTGCGCCCCCGACAACGTCTTTCGTGATGACGAAACGCATTGAGTGGAGCCTCGGCGTGTGACGTCACCGCGTTCTGGAGGGACGGCGGCCATGTTTTTGGTTTGAAATATTGTCAATTCAATGCTGGTTATTTTAAGTCTTGATGTATGTGGATCTTGTAATAAATCTCTTAGATTGTAAGCTCCAAGGAGTAGGGCCCTCCTATCCCTCTTGTATTGAACTGTATTGTTGCTGTATTGTCTCAAGTTATATCGTAAAGCGCTGAGCAAACTGTTGGCGCTATATAAATCCTGAATAATAATAAATCTGCCAAAGTTTTAATTAATTACTGCACTATGAGTTGCTTTTGTTCTTTATCCCTTATCTGATTGTCGGATGGGTGATTCTTTAAGGTTCGGAAAGTTTCAAACTGGAGAAATTATCTTGTATCTGTGAAAGAATTTCCATTGAAGATTACCTGCCATACTGATTCCCCATCACATTGCACTCACTGATCGGTGTTATATGGTCAAAGTGTCCGGATTGGAGATTTTTGAGAGCAGAGATTTTATTCTGCATCTGGGAGAGGATATCTACTGGAGATTATTCGCCATACTGATACCTTATTACACTGCGCTTACTGACCGGTGATATACGGTCAAAGTGTCCGGTAAGGGGCCAATTTTTTTTTCCGGGTGTATGGTGACAGTTCATGAGATCAGGATTTTATTGTGTATTTTATTTGAGGACTTATCATTTTGGACATTATTATGCTTTTTAATTAGAGCTGCATTTTTTCTGTTTACACTTTGCAAACTGTTGGCGTTATATAAATCCTGTATAATAACATTCATTTCTTCATTGAATTTCAGTTATTTCTAGCCTGCTCCCATAAATCCAAACAAACTTTATATTTTTAAAACTTGCTTTGTGAAGATCCCCACACATTTACTTCCTTGAATTCAGTGACAACATTCACTATGTCCTGTTAATAGGCACTGCTGTGTCACAAAATTCACAGTGTCCACCTTCTGAACTACAGAGGTGCAGAGAGGAGGAGATTTAGGAGGCAGAATCAGTATAGGAATCACTGATTGCAAGCAGCTAGGTACTATGGGATGTGTGTAGTGGATTGTGATAGACAGTCCACGTTTTATTAGATGATCAGTAAAATGACAATTTTATAGTCTTGCTACTTTCTGTTTCTTGCTCTTTAAATTCCTTACTCTCTTAAGTAAACAATCAGATATAGGTTTACAGAACAATGATGATAATTAAGATGGCGCCTTCATCCGGAGTCTCACCCTAGGTGACTCATTAGGAGAAAAGTATCTTTTAATGTAAACAACCCCCATAAAAGGGAAGAGAGTCTTTTTGGGGAAAATGATTGGAAGATATCAACACGGATGGAAGACCATGCAGAAACCCAGTGGACTTTTCACCCAATAAATGTATATGCTTTGCCTGCATCATAAGCCCTATAAATGATACTGTTAGTTCCTCAATAAAACAGAATTTTAGGAAGTTGGCAAACTGCAACAGTGTCAGTGTCTTGCTTCCACGTGCACGTAATTCTATATTAATTTGGCTCACTGGTAGATCGCGGTAAATGGTCTGTAGGTGACCTACTCCAAAACATGTGTATCCTTACATACTGAGAGGAAACAGCAGAAGAGAAGTGGCAAAGCATGAAGGGAATCCAGGACAATGTGGTAAGAGATGGCCAGCAGACAGGCAGCACTCACAGCATAAAAGGAGATTTATCAAGTAAGCTTTTATTTATTTAAATTTAAGAAATAAAAATCAATAGCTAAACCTTACCAGTAGACAGCCTTCTCGCACGATCTACTTTGCAAAGCGCAGGCCAGGGGGACTGAACAGCAGCAAATGCTTCATTGGTCGGCATAACTAAAGGATCCTGCTCGTCTCTATCCAGCAGACCGGTCTTCTCTTTGCTGTGACCCCTGTAAATATAGTACTTGTCAAAGGAATATGATCAGAAATCATTTTTCTTTTATAAACAGTGCCATACCTGAGTCTCATAAAAAACAAACTGCATACCTCTAAAAAAGAAATGTATTTATTATTATTACAGGTACTTATATAGCGCCATCAATTTACGCAGCGCTTTACATATATATTGTACATTCACATCAGTCCCTCAAGGGGCGTACAATCTAAGGTCCCTAACTCACATCCATACATACACATACTAGGGACAATTTAGACAGGAACCAATTCACCTACCAGCATGTCTTTGGAATTTGGGAGGAAACCGGAGTACCCGGAGGAAACCCACACAGGCACAGGGAGAACATGCAAACTCCAGGCAGATGGTGCCATGGGTGGGATTCGTACCAATGATCTTAGTACTGCCAGGCGGAAGTGCTAACCATTTAGCCACATCCTATAATTATACAAGGAATTAATCAAAAACAGATCACAAAGATTTTTTATGTGATCTATCTCTTAAAGTCTATATGAACCCTCACCTTGTAAAACAACCCAATCAGTTTAAGATAGAAATGACCGGTAAAACATTTGTGTATAAATATAAAAACCATGGGTTTTTTTTTTTTATTGTTTGAAGGAATGTTTTGGGCTTTGTTCCTTTCCCCCATTTCGGTTTACATCCGGAGGGGTTGAATGAAAAGTAAAAAGGAAAAAGCAAGATATTGTCAAGAATGTTTTGAATCCTAGTGGTCTCTGTTTTGTTTGATTATTATTTCTGTTATTTTGTCCATTACGGGATCTGCGTATCCACTTTGTCCTATTTATGTGTAATCCTGCTGTTGTTGTGGATTCTGTAAGTACTGTGTCATTTCCTCTATTATCCTGACAACAAAAGTTGTTTGGATTTAAAAAAAATAAAAAAATAAATATATATATATATATAATTATTATTATTATACAGTATTTATAAAGCGCCGATAGTTCGCTCAGCGCTGTACATTACAAAGGGGGACAGAACATGTGACAGAACAATACCAATACAATGCAAAACATGAGGGGATCGAGGGCCCTGCTCCTTGGAGCTTACAATCTAGGAGGGAGAGGATGGTGGCACAGGAGGAGATAGCTGTGGGGGATGGAGTGGTAGGAAGAGTGGAGGAGGTCGGCAAGTTAGCAGGGGGTGGGGTAGGCTTCCCTGAAGAGGTGGGTTTTCAGGGTGCACCTAAAGGAGAGTAGGTGATAATCTCATGGGTTGGAGCAGGGAGTTCCAGAGGATGGGTGACACCCTGGAGAAGTCCTGGAGGCGGGCATGGGAGGAGGAGACCAGGGAACTAGAGAGAAGGAGGTCTTGTGAGGAGCGGAGTGTAGGTGCTGGGCAGTACTTGGCTATTAGGTCGGTGATGTAGTTCCTGGCAGTATGGTGGACAGCTTTGTACGTCAGTGTTAGGATTTTGAATTTGATCCGTTGCGCAATCAGAAGCCAGTGGAGGGATTGGCAGAGGGGGGTGGCGGAGATGGAGCGGTTGGAAAGGTGAATGAGTCTGGCAGCCGTATTCAAGATCGACTGAAGCGGGGATAGCCAGCGGCTATATATATATATATATATATATATATATATATATATATATAATGCCTTTTTTCCCTTTTTTTTTTAAATTTTTTAAAGTGACCCCAGTCCCACCGTTCTCAGCTGCATAGAGCGGAGGAGAAACAGCAACACACTGATCTTCCCAGCGAGTGGCTGTACAGGGGGTGGGGGGGAGCGTGTCTGATCACTGAAGAAGTCTATTCATTGCAGGAAAGCAGGCTGAGTTCTTAGCTTTAACAGGAAAGCAGAGGAACTAGCAGGAAGACCAGGGATTTCACAGGAGAATTTTTCATGGTACAGCAGGCATATACCAGGAATATGAAATGTTGGGTTTACATATTCTTTATTTATTTTCATGTATACTTAGAGGAGCACAAAAAGCTGCATATTCGCATAGCGTATATCTAACTGGGATATTTATTTCTAGCTAATTTGCTATTATTTTTTTTTAATATTGACAAATAATTCTCTTTCTATACAATGAGGGCTAGTTCACACTAGATGCTGCAGTTCAGTGCATTTTTTTTTCTGCATTGAAAATGCATGCAGAGTGTTTTCCATGTATTCTGATGGCCTGGGTTCACACCAGTACAGTCAGTTCCAGGTGCAAAAATAAAGTAGAACATGCTGCATTTTTTTCTGGCCAGAACCATACTGGAACACAGCAAACTGCATCAAAACTGCACCAGAATGGAGTGTGGTGTGAACTGTAAACAAAAACGTATCTGGAATGCATCCGTAGTGCATTTTTTGTGTGTGAACTAACCCTGACAGATGTCACTTCAAAAGTAAATTTTATTTACAAATAGCTGACAAACCTGATCTCAGCAGCAGCGCTTTCGGGAACATCTGTGTAAAGAATAACCAACAATAAATTATTTTCTTTTCCAGAATGTTTAAAATGTATTAACACCATAACTGCTCATGTCTGGTCACATCAGCAATAAGAATTTTGATTTAGGCCCCTTACACACAGGGACATCTAGGGACTGTTCATTAGACACAAACACACACACTCCCTATAAAAAGTTGCAGTACTTAGTTGTTCACTCACAGAGCCGGGTACTGCACTTTAGGGGGAGGCAGAGAGCACAGCACACACTCCTTGCTTTGCTTTCACTGCGCTCGGCTCCCAGTGCCAATGACAGATCCGGCCTGAGCTATGAGTCTGCTCAGGAAGACGGCCCTGGGGGACACACTCGCCCCCACCATAATTTCCACTCGCCATTGGCAAGCAGAAATTTCAAGGCCTGTATGTATATATATAAACTTTACTACATCATTTTAAAGAGATCACTAAAATCAGTTAGCAGTTCCAGTTTATTGACGCGTTTCGTGATTTCTCGCTTCTTCACTGATCCGTGCCCTTCCAATAAGTGATAAGGATGTTACCAAAAATAAAGTAAAAGTAAACACATTTGCTACAATAATTACAACAAGAATATAAACGAGCGCAAAATCGAGAACAAATATGAATACAGGCAGCTGCTGGCACTTCAGGGTATAGGCAACAGTCCCAATATAAATGTATATAAATAAAGTGCAGCGCTATAAACGCACAAACTGTATGAAAATATTAATACGGTAATTCTCATAAAATATATATGATCAAGAAGCATATGCAAAAGAATAAAGTGCAAATCAGTGCGGTTGTGCATATAAGTGAATCAATCAATATCCGTAATCTAATTAGAAATCAATCAGCAAATATCAAACAATAATAGTCCTCAAATTGATTGCAATGCATCCAAGTGAAAAAGTGCAGATGTGCAAGTATCCACAAAGGGAATCCACCACCTCAGACGAATGTACACTCACCAGAAATTAAACATTAGCAGGCATCTGTTATAATCTGTCACATCTAAAGGTGCAGGAACAAAGAGGCAGCTTAGGGGTTAATCCTACATCATCATCCGTATGCAAGTGGGGCGAGAATCCTTTGTCCTGGGAAAGATAGCTCAACAACAGGAGCCAGAGACGCTAATATAATTAAAATATTCCACATGGAGTAAGGTAAAAATCAAATACCAAGATGGCCACCACTCCGTTCCTCGGCAGCGGCTGCATAACGTCAGCAATGTAGGCTCCACCCAGCGCGTTTCGTGCGACAGCACGTCTACAGGGGTACGCCCACTTCAAAATATCATAAAAGAAAAAAGCTTAAAAAAAAACAAACAAAAAAAAAAACAAATACCCTTCCTTTATCCTCCAGACATTACTACAATTATCCTCCTTTGCGTTGTGTGTTTTATTTAGTTTTTTTTCTTTATATAAATGTTGCTAAGAGTTTTACTTGTAATTAGTGTAACAAATGTGTCTACCATTTTTTTGTTACAGCCATAGCAGTCATCATTGGAAGGGCACAGAGCCAGAGGAAGTGAGAAATCACGAAAGCGTCAATGCATTATGCCTGTTTGGAACTGTTCACGTGTTGATTACATATAAAATTATATGGCATCCAAAACTTGATTTTGTAGTAAGTTTTTATGTTTTATATACACTCAGCGGCCACTTTATTAGGTCCATCTTGCTAGTAGCGGGTTGGACCCCCTTTTGCCTTCAGAACTGCCTTCATTTTTCGTAGCATAGATTCAACAAGGTGTTGGAAACATTCCTCAGAGATTTCAGTCCATATTGACATGATAGCATCACGCAGTTGCTGCAGATTTGTTGGATGCACATCCATGATACGAATCTCACTTTCAACCACATCCCAAAGGTGATCTATACTGAATTGAGATCTGGTGACTGTGGAGGCCATTGGAGTACAGTGACCTCATTGTCATGTTCTAGAGACCAGTTGGAGATGATTTGAGCTTTCTGACATGGAGCATTATCCTGCTGGAAGGAGCCATCAGAAGATGGGGACACTGGAGTCATAAAGGGATGGACATGGTCAGCAACAATACTCAGGTAGGCCGTGGAATTTAAACGTTGCTCAGCTGGCAACAAGGGGCCCAAAGTGTGCCAAGAAGATCTCCCCCCACACCATTACACCACCACCAGCCTGAACCATTGATACAAGGCAGGATGGATCCATGAGTTCATGTTGTTTATGCCAAAATCTGACCCTACAACCTGAATGTTGACTCATCAGACCAGGCAACATTTTTCCAATCTTCTATTGTCCAATTTTGGTGAGCCGGTGTGAACTGTAGCCTCCGTTTCCTGTTCTTAGCTGACAGGAGTGGCACCCGGTGTAGTTTTCTGCTGCTGTAGCCCATCTGCTTCAAGGTTCGACATGTGCATTCAGAGATGGTGTTCTGCATACCTTGGTTGTAACGAATAGTTATCTGAGTTACTGTTGCCTTTCTATAATCTCCAACCAGTCTGCCTGTTCTCCTCTGACCCGACATTATCAAGGCATTTTTGTCCACACAACTTCTGCTCACTGGATATTTTCTCTTTTTCAGACCATTCTCTGTAAACCCCAGAGATGGTTGTGTGTGAAAATCCCAGTAGATCAGCAGTTTTTGAAATACTCAGACCAACCTGTCTGGCACCAACAACCATGCCACGTTCAAAGTCACTTAAATACCCTTTCTTCCCCATTCCGATGCTCGGTTTGAACTTCAGCAAGTCGTCTTCACCACGTCTAGATACCTAAATGCATTGAGTTGCTGCCATGTGACTAACAGATTAGCAATTTGTGTTACCAAGCAATTGAACAGGTGGATCCAACAAAGTGGCCGATGAGTGTATATATTGTGTGATCTCCATTTTGGCACATTTAAAGAGGAGCTTATAGTCTCCTGTGTAAAAATTAAAAGTCAGCAGCTACAAAAACTGTAGCTGCTGATTTTTAATAAACAGGCACTCACCTGTCCCATAATCTGTGCTCGCCCCAGCCATTTCCATCTCCTGTCATCTGTCCCCTGCTCAAGGCTTCAGCAAAATGGCAGCCTCCAGCAAGAAGACACAGGAGAATTGCTGGAGGCATTTGACAGAACACGCTGATTTTGGTAACATATTTATTAATGTGGAATGTATGTTTCCGATAAAGAAGATTATGGGTAAAGTTGTAACCAGTGTTCTTGGCATATTATAAATGAGTTACAGAGGAACAAACTTGGCTCAAACAAATCCAAACCATTGGCAAAGAATACAATTAAAACTGGAGAACATCTTACCCTGAATAAGCTCTTGGCCACATTCGTTACTGTTCCAGGCAGAATGTGTCACAGTGTCAGGACCAGTCGCCATTTTCTGTTCCCGAATGCTTGAAGGCTGATGTGGCATGTCCAATGTAAACAATGCATTTCCATTATGAGCTCCAGAGGATCCATTCAGCAAGAAAGATGATGGTCTTCCATGCTGACAGTCCGAGAGTGGAGGTTCATCTGTCTGCAGGAGAACTGGACTAATTCCATTTTGACTTCCCAAGGACTGAGTATTAACTTTCGACAAGAAAGCTGATGGTCTTCCAGTCTGATTGGCCAAGACTGGTGGTTTACCTTTCTGCTGGAGGGCCGATCCACTTTCCTGCTGGATATCTGCAAAGAGAGATTTATCTTTTGATAAGAGAAATTATACATTTCTGCTTTGGATGCTCCAGACTCGGCTACCCATGACATGATGCACTATGCTGCGGATCTATCGATCCATACACCGTACACTGCAGCAAGCATCCATCATTTATTTATTACAGGTACTTACATAGCGCCATCAATTTACACAGCTCTTTACATATATATTGTACATTCACATCACTCCCTAACCCTCAAGGGGCGTATAATCTAAGGTCCCTAACTCACATTCATACATACACATACTAGGGACAATTTAGACAGGAGCCAATTCACCTCCCAGCATGTCTTTGGAGTGTGGGAGGAAACCGGAGTACCTGGAGGAAACCCACGCAAGCACAAGAACATGCAAACTCCAGGCAGGTGGTGCCGTGGTTGGGATTTGAACCAGCACCCCTAATACTGCCAGGCGGAAATGCTAACCATTTAGCCACTGTGCTCCCCATGCACTCCCAATGTCAAGTGCTCATTGGTCAGCACAGCTACGTGATCCTGCTGACCAAAGAGAAGTGCATCTGAGGAATCCTGTTCCAGTAAGGAGCCCCAGAAGAAATAAGTGTTTCTCATTGGTCAGACCGGTTGTGCTGACCAATTAGAGGTTGCCATTGCAAGCATTATGATGGATACTCATTCCAGGGCTGTGTATTGTAGTATACAGACTGCTACACTAGCAGCATGGGCCATCATAGTTTCTATGTGCAGCGGCGTCTGGAGGAATGGTCAGCAAATATGGAGTTAGTTCACTTTTTAATCTTTTGTGAAAAGGTGAACTTAAGCCAGCCATACGTGGATTGAAATGTAGCCAGTTCAGCAAGGACTGGCTGAATTACAATCCATGCATAGGCAGCCTGGTTGTACACACATTGATCTATCGATCGACTTGTGCACAACCAGCTTGTTAACAAAAATTCACTTCTGACAGGTTTTCCCAACATCAAGAAATAAAAAGGTGAAGGGAAGGAGAGATCCGTCACACCATCTGTGACTGATATCCTCAACTCTGATCTCCATGTATTGGGTTAAGGGAGGTGTGTCCCTCCCCTCCAATCAGTGATCAGAGCTGTCCTCACTGAGCCCTGCATTGTAAGACTTCAGATCCAGGCCCCTTGCTTTTCAGAGCTGAGAGATGCTGTGTAAACTCTGGACTTTAAATGGCTGTAGAAGACAGATGGCTACAGATAAATAGGCACAACTTATATAGGAAGATTTGTATTATTTCTTTGTATCATCTGATGCTTCACTGGGTAAAGTGAGGGTTTTCAACCCCTTTAACTAATTAAAGTGGAACTGCACTGAGTTTGAGCACCACAAACCAAAAATGCTAATAAATAAATTTTTTAATATTCAAAGCAAACTCTCCCATCCATCCATGTCTCCATACTTTATTTTGCTGAGGAATAATTTTAAAAACACCCCCCTAGCACTTTTGGCCATGGACATCTTGAGTATGAGCAGAGGATTCAAGTATCATTTACTTCCTGGAATCCATTTGCCCTTAGCTCAGGCATAGGGTGAGCCGAGAACCCTCCCTCCCCTCCTGAAGACTCCTGGGATGTATGACATCATTTGCCTAGGCATAGAAACCAGGAAGTAACTGAAGAAATGTAAAAAAAAAAGTTTAAAACAAGTAAATATGATATACTTTCCTATCTATTTACTAATGCTAGCAGCATCAGGATTAAAAATAGTCCGTGTTGATTGAGAGAGTGAAGTTCTACTTTGAGCTCTGGAAGGTTTTACCCCTTCATAACCAGGCCATTTTTTTGCTATTTGGCACTAAGCCACTTTAACTGGTAATTGTGCAGTCATGCAATGCTGTACCCAACTAAAATGTATATATATATTTTTTCACAGTTTTCTTTTGTTGGTATTTGATCACCACTGGGTTTTTACTTTTTATTATATAAATGAAAAAATATCGAACATTTTGAAAAAAAATATATATATATTTTCTACTTTGTTTTAAAACATCCAATAAAAAAAAAATTAAAATTAAAAAAACCAACACAGGGCTCTCTTTTGTCATTGGCTCAGCTAATCAGCAGGTACCGGCCATAATTTATTGGACGTAATCCGCTGATAGAGAACGACAGCACAGCTGGGGCGGCGTGCGCGCACCCCCTACCCGGAAGTTCTGGATCACATACATGCACATGATCCACCGCAGATGGACCACTCTGCCGCAGTAAATCTGTAGTAGGTGGTCCCTAAGTGGTTAAACATGCAGTTCAGCATTGTTAGATCAAGGTGAGAAATAGAAATCTGTTCTGCCCTACCTGTAGTATGTTTTTCATCCAAACATCTCCATGCTGACCATAGGGTTGAATGCGATGCAATTTTGGGCAAATCTTTTATTGGAGCTTGGGCTTCTTCTTTACTCAGGGGAACAGATTTAACTCCATTCTGGTGTCCTAGTGACTGTAGCTCTTTGATCATAGATCCATTATGGTGTCCTGGTGACTGTAGCTCTTTGACCATAAGTCCATTCTGGTGTCCTTGTGACTGTAGCTTTTTGATCAGGAGTCCATTCTGGTATCCTGGTGACAGCAGCTCATTGACCATGGGTCTATTCTCTTGACCCGGTGACTGTAGCTCATTGACCATGGGTCGATTCTCTTGACCCCATGACTGTAGCTCATTGACCATGGGTCTATTCTCCTGACCTGGTGACTCTAGCTCTTTGACCATGGGTCTATTCTCTTGACCCGGTGACTGTAGCTTTTTGACCATGGGTCTATTCTCTTGACCCTGTGACTCTAGCTCAGTGACCATGGGTCTAGTCTCTTGTACCGGTGACTGCAGCTCTTTAACAATAGGTCTCTTCTGGTGTCCTACAGACTGTAGCTCTTTGACCACACGTGTAGACTGGTTTGCTGAAGACTGTAGCTCTTTGACCATGGATCCACTCTCTTGTCCCGGTGACTGTAGCTCTTTGACCTTTGGTCCATTCTGTTGCCTGGATGACTGTATCCCATTGACCTTGGGAATTATCACACTTCCATTCATCTCGACATCCACAGAATTGTCTTGGTAAAAAGAAGCAAACTTTTTGGCCACTAGGTCATCATTGACACAGAGCTTGAGAGGAAAACACAGAAATGGCAATATTCTCAACTTACCAAGTCAATTTAGACAGTAAAACTTTATGGGTCATTACAAATTCCACTTACCACAGAGTCCTTAGTAGTAATATAAAGGTAAACACTTATGCAGTTGTCCTTCACAGAACAGAACTGAGCCTTGATCTGGGTTGCATCTAGAGGGAAACAGAAAAACATTTAAAGTGTCATTAAACCCACAATCTCCCTTTCACCTGTACAATAACCTAATAGATCAGTATAAGCAAATGTATTTAGAACTGATTAAAAAAAACATTTCCATACAGCTACGTTTTTTCTTTATATATGATTATGTGACCTTTATTGACTTGCTGCCCACCATAGTGTGCAATTGGTGGATGGAGCAAGCAGTTAAACCTTTAGGAAGTTTTGTTTTCCCATGGCCCCCAGTGCGAATTGGCGTTGTTGTGGTTACATGCTTTCATTGATTAAAGAAAAAAAAAAAAAGTATTCTACATATGATTAAAAAATAAACAACCCTTCAGGTCATTATTCTTACCTAAAATAACAATTGTAATACAATAACAATAGTTTGACAGGTGAAGGCGGAGCTTGTTCTGATGGACAACTCCAGTCATCATGTAGGGTACATAGGAGGAAAGAAGGAGTGAATGTCACTCCAGAAGAAGCCATCCCAAGTGACTCTTTTCATCACTTATGGAGTGGCTCCAGCTGCTTGAGTGACATTTACTCCCACATGATAACTGTGGCCAGGGACGTGGATAGTGTGGTATCACCTGTCCTGTACAGGGTCCGTCCAGGCCAGCAGGGGGGCCCAGGCAGCTGGGTGAATTGGCTAGGAGTAGGAGAGGCTTTCTCTGCAGCATCTGAAAGCTGGCTTCTCCTCTCTCTCCTGCTGCCTTTCAGCTGCTGCAGAGAGAGCCATACAGGACCGGTTTCAGTATTTGCTCCCCCCCCCCCACCTTCGGCGCACCCATCATCCCTGTGCTCCATGCACTTCCCCATACTGCCCAGCCCCCCCATGTGTTCCCACCCCTGAAGTGCTGGTGGCGTCCCTCTTCTCCTTCCCACACAACAGGATCCTTCAGGATGCAGAGTGGGGGAAGGGTCAGGTAAATATGTCACATTTACCAGCACACTTCTTTCTTGAATGAATACAATGAGTGGTTGGTACCTATCACTCACTGTGTTCATTCATAACTGAAAAATAGTAAATCGTGTTTTTTTGGGGGGAGGGGGCCCTGTCAGGTTGGCTGTATGGGGCCCCATTGTTTCTAACAGCAGCCCTGACTGTGACTGTCCCTTAGAATCAACTCCGCCTCCTCCTGTCAAAATGATTTTATTTAATTGTATGACAGTTGCTATTTTAGGTAATAATGCTTCAAAGGGTTTTTTATATTAATTATTTCATGCAGTAAATCAATGTCATCCCAAAAGGCAGTAAGGGAAGCATGCGCATCAAGAGTGGCAACACAGAGGTCACAGAATCGGCTTCAATGATGTCGACACTGACAATGGGGCGGTGTATGTAAATAGCAGGATCAACCAGGTTGAAAAATAAAAAACAAACAAAAAGTTTATATTTCAATATAAAAAATATTTCAATATTTTTTATTGAAATGACAAGATACAATAGTAGAAAATGTATCAATAAATCACTCTAGTAGTCACCACTAATACAGTGGTTGCCACAATCTTCTGGGTCGGATGCCAAGCAGCTGCCCCACTGCACACTGACCAAAGGGGGTGACTTGCTCGGCACTGCTGCCATTCACAGCAACCATTTTTATAATACATACAGGACATTGTCTCCAAGCAGATTTGTCCTGAACTTTAGTCAACAGTTGCAATGTATAATGGCTTTACACAGCAAATCCATACAATAAAATAATGGATTAAAAATGTGTTCAGTCATGTGGGAGATAAAATACTTATCCCACACTTAGGCAGGCTTTCTCCTCTCCTTGTGACTGGTCCCCCCAGCCAGTTGCAGCTATCTGGCGTCAACATGTACCATGCAGGACCAGCAGTCCTGCACTGTATATGAGGATGGCAAGGGCCTGCACATATGCCAGTGCATCAAACAGCGCAGGCTGCCGGGGGAGGAAGAAATAAGGTGTTTGTATTGATTTATTTTCTCTCAAGCCCCACGAGCACTTAACCCATGCAGTGCATTCAGAGACATGACTAAATTTAACAGCGGTCTGCAGTGGGACTTTAACCTCCCTGGCGGTCTGATTATTTCAGATTTTTGGTGCTGAAAGCGGTACCATTATTTTGCATGGAAATATGTAGTTTTTTTATTGTAGGCTGTAATTTTTAGGAATAACTCACTGAAATCTGTCCGAACAAGAGTCTAGTAAACATCCCGGGTAGGATAAAATTTGAAACACGAAATCGTAAATTATAATTTAATAAATAATCATAAAAAATAATAATATAATAATAATACATTTAATTCAATAATATAATCAAACCGAAAACACTGAAATTTGAAATAGAGCGCCAAGTTCGTACATTGCTGAGCAAAGTCGCAAAATCGTTTTCAGTGTCTGATGACGAATTTCCCCCACGAATCATTATCACTCAATTCTGCAAGTGGTTCTGATTTACTATCGCTGTTCTCTAGCCGGTCTAAAACCGCTTTTGACCTAAAAGGGACATTTTTTGGACGCCATGGATTTTTCTAAGTTTCCAGGCAGAAAGACAGACAAAATGTAGGCAGGGCACCGGACAAAGCACTAGGGACAATATGTATGTGAAATGGGTTGAAACAGCAATGTTTTACTGTGAAAAACGTGTTTTGAAAAAAATTACATTTTTTAAAATTTTCAAATTTCCCGCCGCCGCCCGTACGTCCCGACGTCACGGGGACCGGAACACAGAAGCCGGATGCCGGCATCAGCCGGAGGAGATGGCCGGGGACGCTTCAGGGGACACATCGTGGGAGCGAAGGACAAGGTAAGTGCTGCAGGGACTCCCTATGCAGCGCCGCATGGTAAGCCCGAGTGTAGCTCGGGGTTACCGCTTTTGGTACTAAAACTCTACCCCGAGCTACACTCGGGAATACCGCCAGGGAGGTTAATTGTGGTCATGGACTGCGGGACTTAGTTAAGTGCTTGCAGCGGAGTTCCAGCCATTTAATTTTTTTTTTTCTAAAGGCACCCACGTGAGAGTGGCAGCTTAGGCAATGCAAGTTGAGATCACCTGTACTTGTAATCCTTTGCTTTCCGTATAAAAAATAAATTTACTTACTGCACCCTCATATTGTGAACGCTGTCATCTTAAGTGTGGGCACCTGAAGCTCGCTCAGACATTCTTCCTGGAAATTGTGCAGCTGGCTACCCAGCATGTACTTCCTGTGTTCGCTCCTGCGCAGCGTGAGGAAGGAGCGATCTCGCACCTGCGGACAGTGAGGAAGGAGCGATCTCGCACCTGGGCAGCGCGAGGAAGGAGCGATCCGGCACCTGGGCAGCGCGAGGAAGGAGCGATCCGGCACCTGGGCAGCGCGAGGAAGGAGCGATCCGGCACCTGGGCAGCGCGAGGAAGGAGCGATCTCGCACCTGCGCAGCGCGAGGAAGGAGCGATCTCGCACCTGCGCAGCGCGAGGAAGGAGCGATCTCGCACCTGCGCAGCGCGAGGAAGGAGCGATCTCGCACCTGCGCAGCGCGAGGAAGGAGCGATCTCGCACCTGCGCAGCATGAAGAAGGAGCGATCTCGCACCTGCAGCGTGAAGAAATCCATGCGATTGCGTCACTTCCTGTCTCATAAGAACACAAGATTTGGGTATCGAGCATTCCCTAGGACTGCTGGAATAGATGACTCTGATATCCCGGAAGCCCTAGGGAATGCCTGATGATGTAATCGCCTAGGCGGCCGGGACCGGAAGTGGAGACAGAAATTACCAATAAAAGGTATTTAGGAGGGAAAAAAAAAAAATCTACATATATATTGCCAAAATGGACTGCGAAGAGGGAGACCATTGTCTTTCAAGGGAGTAAAAAAAAAAAAGGCTGGAACTCCGCTTTAAAGTGTACCCACCACTCCTGTCCACTAGAAAACAATATAGTAAAACATATGCATAATGCTAAAATTTGCTCTGGAATACTTCTGGATGTGTCGGCGGGTGCTGGGAATATCTTTTTCTTGATATGTGATACCCAATTTGACGCAACCTCCCCAATCTGTTTTCCCTTCTTTCCACTTGTTGGGCCTTCATTTTTTGGCAGAAGCACGCTTACCAGGATCCACCACTAGGCCTTTACTTGCATAATTTGCTGTTGTCTTTTTTCCTGATATGGCTATATTGCTGCCCTTTGTACCTAATCTAGTTTACATCATGAGGCTGACACTGGTAAATGCACGCATTTCAGCTAATATTTTGTCATATTGATCACTAATCCACCATTCTATCAACTCCCTGTAGAAGACACGTCACTGAGAGCTGAAACGTGTTGGGGCTCATTCTCATGAGCTAGGCATCAATTGGTGCAAAGTATAAATTGGTTGTTGGTTTTGACATATGTACAATTTGTTATCGATATGGTTTGTTTTTATCATGGTTACTGTGACCTTGTTGGCCTTTTTTTAGATCCTTTTATGAGTTTTCAATATTACTTTTGGCTAGAAGATTGGTGCCTAAAAAATCCCACCCAGTATACACTCTTTTCTTATTCATTGTCAGTAGGGATGGGGCATCTTTAGGATATCCAGGTGTGTGTAGAATTGTTAATATATATTTTTTAAATGATTAAATCTAAAAAAAAAAAAAAAAGTCACTGGGGTCTCTTTAGCTCAGGTTTAGTTCTCATTTTAACCCCTTGACGCCGATCGTATGCAAATATGCGGCCTCTCGGCATGTGGGCCTTGACACTGAGCGGCAGCATTTTTGCGTGCAATTAGAAAATACATATGTCCCCTTTCGATTGGGGCCTTTTCCGATCATGCGACCGCCGTGACGGCGAATCATGGTGTTCACATGACCCTAAAACCCCACCCCACCTCCCAGCTTCTGAAACTCTTAAAGGGCCAGGAGGCGCCGGTGCCAAGAGGTTAAAAATCAATGCACTGTGCAAAAATCTGAACAACCCCATAAACACAAAGACAATGATTAGTCAAAGAACGTTACCCTCTAAGAGTTGATGGAAATAAGAGAGGGCAGCCAAGTCCCAATCCTTTCTTGGCCTATAAAAAATACATAAAGCACACTGTGAGAAATGAAATCATTTGTACAGACATGCACATTTACAGTGGATCCCCTTTTTTGGATCTGTCAAGGGGCCGTAAAAACATTCTAGATAGCATGACAATAGAAAAGAAAAGAAAAAGAGAGAATATTTTAATTTTCAGTGAAAACAGTTTATCTTCGATTGTAAGCTCCCAGGATCAGGGCCCTCCTGTCCCTCTTGTATTGAACTGTATTGTCTCCCGTTATATTGTAAAGTGCTAAACAAACTGTTGGCGCTATATAAATCCTGTATAATAATAATAATATATAAATCCTGTATAATAATAATAATAATAATATATAAATCCTGTATAATAATAATAATATATAAATCCTGTATAATAATAATAATAATATAAAAATCCTGTATAATATGAATAATAATATATAAATCCTGTATAATAATAATATATAAATCCTGTATAATAATAATAATATATAAATCCTGTATAATAATAATATATAAATCCTGTATAATAATAATAATATATAAATCCTGTATAATATTAATAATATTAGATTATTTCTAATTTTCCTGCAAAAGGATTTGTATATCTATCCATCCATTCCAGAGATGTAAACAGCTGTGCCACACAGCACAACTCGGTCTGGCAGGGCAGGAATGCTAATTTTTCCCTGCACTGCTCCCTGTTAGCACATGAGCACTGTAACACAACTGATTGATTCCTAGTGCTGCTTGCTTCTCCCTCTCCCAGTCTAAGCTCTTCTGTACAAGGACTGCAAGAGGTGAATACAAACTGACAGTCGGGTGCTTACACTGCTTAAAGCAGAAGTTTAGGTATGATAACATGGTTATATTGGTCCAGCTTGGACCAAGGTTAGTGTGCAGATATCATTCCTGACCCATACCTGTATAAGCTGCAAATCACTGTAGTGTAGGTGTTCTCTGGTCGGACAAGGTGGAAACCATGTCGTCTACAACCTCATTCGATCAGAGAAAGCCTTGTAATCATTTTAACAAAATACAAGTCTTTCTCTGAATGGAGGCAGTGCTGAGCAGGTCCTGTGATTACTATGCAGAAGGGCAGTGGATGGCACTGGATCCAGATGGTTGCAGCTATCACTGCAGTAGCAGTGACTACTACAGTGCTTTGCAGCTTACACAGAGATCGTTTAGGTATGAGATCTGCATAGTTACTTTGGTCATTGCTGGACCAATAAAATGAATGATGCTATAAGGTATGGTCAAAGCTGATTTGGCCATACCTCTCCTGGGGGTCATGGGAGTGCACTTAGTTCTGCATTCGTGACTCTGATTCAGCTGAGCGGGTTTAAGTCCACTGTCGGCTGACGCCACAGAGCTGGTCCAGGCTCTGCAGGGATCCTGGCAATAATGTCGGGATCAGCCCAGATGCCTTACCAGCCGCTTGCTGATTCTTTCAGCGCGCAACTGAGAGCCTGAGACAGCCGCTCCCACCCTTTTCGCAGCTTAATGCTCCAGTGGGTGTTGGAGGGGGAAGAGCAGAGAGCCGGTAACTGACAGTCACTGCTCTCTACTCACTGAAGACCAAGAAAGAAGCGATCAGCAGTCATGTGATCGCTCAGTTCTTAATCTCAGAGCCAATCAGGGGACAACTGCAACATCGGATTCATGCTGCAGCCATCTATATGGGTATGTATGTATGTTTGTTTTCCCGCACTTCTCTTTTAACCAATTCCCGAACATCTTATAGCAGAAATACTGCTGCAGGGCGGCACGGGTGCGCAAAATCACATATATTTCTGGGTAGGGGGGCACCCTACCCACGCCACCATATGCAGTTGCGGCTGTCAATCACCGGGTCCCGGTTGGTGATTACTCACTGGCACCCGGTGATTGCCGAGCATCTCTGACGGGGAGAACTGTTTGTACACAAAACAGTTCTCCTGCCTGTCAGCTCATGCACACTGCACACATGCATAGCACAGCCATCCAAAGCAGTGTACTTACAGTGAAGCACACGACACAGCACATAGTGAAACAGCACACAATTAACCCTTTGATCACCCCTCATGTTAACCCCTTCCTGCCCAGTGCCATTAGTACAGTGTCAGTGCTTTTTTCTTAGCACTGATCACAGTGAAGCACACAAACACCGCCCCATAGTAAAACACACACAGTTAACCCTTTGATTGCCCCTCATGTTAACCCCTTCCTGCCCAGTGCCATTGGGACAGTGTCAGTGCTTTTTTTTTTTTATAGCACTGATCACTGTATTGGTGTCACTGGGGATGTCAGTGACACCAAGCCAGTCCCCCCCCGTGTCAGAATGCACACCGCAGTCCCACTATAAGTCGCTGATCGCCGCCATTACTAGTAGAAAAAAAAATCCCAGTATTTATATCGCCATTTGTAAACACTATAACTTTCATGTAAACAATTAATTTACACGTATTGGGTTTCTTTTTTTTTTTTTTTTTTTTTTTTTTAGCAAAGACATGTAGCAGAATACATTTTGGCCTAAATTTGATTTTTTACTGGATATGTTTAAAAGCAAAAAGTCAAAAATATAATTTATCAAAATTGTCGGGTCTTTTTTTTATAGCGCAAAAACTAAAGTACGAAGAGGTGATCAAATACCACTGAAAGAAAGCTCAATTCGTCGGGAAAAAAATGATGTAAATTTAATTTAGGTGCAGCATTGCATGACCGTGCAATAGTCAGTTAAAGTAATGCAGCGCCGTAACGCAAAAAATGGCCTGGTCAGGAAGGGGGGGAATCCTCAGGAGGGCGAGGGGTTAAGGAACTTCACCTAGTACTGGGATGACATCATCCTCACACAGGCGGGAAACAGAGAAGTGGGAGGGGTTACCATGAAAAAAAAAAAGGGGAAACTGTATTAAATGCTTACAGTAATTTTCATTTCCTGACACCAATCCATGGAAGTATACATGTGGTAGCATGCTGCTATGTTGGCACAAGGAAAACTGTAACAAATATTTACCATAATTTTCCTTTTCTGGCACTAAACCATGGCAGCATACTACAACATGTATGATGCCATGTTGGCACCAAGAAAATGTACCCCCCCCCCAAAATAAACACTGCAATTTGGTTACAGGGGAAGGTCGGCTTTAAATACATTCAGTGATGTATTAGTGAACATTCTCTCTATATATATCCTTGGAGTTCAGTTGAAAAAAAAAAGATGCAATCTATTATTCATCGTCTTTATATACATATATATACAAACACAAAAGACCTGGCAACCTACCCTGTAAAATAATTGCCAAGAGAATTCATGGAAAAAGTCGCTTACGAGTGACGGTCCATGCAATCGCCAAGAGTCGGATACGACGGAATTGATAGATAGGATATAGATAGATAGATAATAGATAGATAGATGATAGATAGATAGATAGATAGATAGATAGATAGATAGATATATAGATAGATAGGATATAGGGGATAGATAGATAGATAGATAGATAGATAGATAGATAGATAGATAGATAGATAGATAGATAGATAGATAGGATATAGGGGATAGATAGATAGATAGATAGATAGATAGATAGATAGATAGATAGATAGATAGGATATAGGGGATAGATAGATAGATAGATAGATAGATAGATAGATAGATAGATAGATAGATAGATAGGATATAGGGGGTAGATAGATAGATAGATAATGATAGATTGATAGATAGATAGATAGATAGATAGATAGATAGGATATAGGGGATAGATAGATAGATAGATAGATAGATAGATAGATAGATAGATAGATAGATAGATAGATAGATATACAAACACAGACCAAACCTCTACCAGTGGTTATTATATTCTGATATTAAACTCACCGAAAGTGCATTTTGTTCTCGTACACGTCGAAGCCGAGCGAAATCGGCCGGATCTGGTGTAACTTAAATTTCTTCGCTCGAAATGGAAGCCGATTCCACTCCTCTATAGGAAATCGAATGCTGCATTCACAGAAGCACATGCGTAGTTGTTGGAGAATGTCAACAGACCCAAGATACAGACAATAAAACAAACCTACGTTTCATAGGGCATTTAAGGGCCTCTGCCTATGACAGCCATACAGGAGGGGTGATTCCCCGCCAGCACCTGGCAATCGCTGCGTATCAGCGACGGGGGAGAGACCTATGTATAAACAACACAGATCTCTCCCGTCAGCTCCTGCACACGGATTTGTATTGCTCTGCATAGGAGAGCAATACAAAGCAATGTGCTTACAGTGTAAAGCACACATAGTAAAGCGGCACACAATTAACCCTTTGATCGCCCCTCATGTTAACCCCTTCCTGCCCAGTGTCATTAGTACAGTGTCAGTGCTTTTCACGGGAGCACAAAATCACGTATATTTCCGGGTATGGAGCGCCCTACCCACGCCACCATATGCAGCTGCAGCTGTCAATCACCAGGTCCCAGTTGGTGATTACTCGCTGGCACCCGGTGATTGCCGAGCATCTCCAACAGGGAGAACTGTTTGTACACAAAACAGTTCTCCTCCCTGTCAGCTCGTGCACACTGCACACATGCATAACACAGCCATCCAAAGCAGTGTACTTACAGTTAAGTACATGGACACAGCACATAGTGAAACCGTGTTTTAACAAAAATAAACGTCATCCAGTTACGGTTTACATACTTGGACTTTCTGATGGGTGTGAACATGGCATGATCCAGCAGAAAACATTCAACCAATTCGTCCTGAGCACTGCAAGTGTCGGATTCCAGAGCTGCCCGGCACCAGCTCTTCAGTTCTTCACAGAACACCATACACAGCTGCAAAAGAACAAGATCTGGGTCATAAATGTTTTGTAGTAAAAATCTCCTTAACCCCCTCCCGTCCGGCCGTTGTATATAAACGGCCTGTCGGTGGCAGTGCAGGGTCGGGTGGCCGTTTATAAACGGCCTCCCCGCACCCTGCTTGTGCGCGCTCCCTGGGTGCACGCAGCACCACGATCCGGTGCCCGCTGTGTCCTGCGGACCCATTGGTACACCGATCGTCAGACGGGACCTCTGTGCGAGGTCCCGATCATGTGATCGCTGATTGGCAAATCAGTGATCACATGCAGAGGAGTAAGCAAGATGTCACTTCTGACATCCTTGCTTACTACGTGTGAAATCTGTGAATGATCATGAGGTCACATGGTACAAGGCTATTCACAACAGCCTTGTACCATGTGACAAGTGTGACCAATCACAGCTCACACAGTATTTCTCAATGGCTGCAAGAATGCAGCCAGAGAGAAGGAAAAATAATTGCTTTTACAGCCTTTATGGCTGCATTTTTAGGCTTTCACCTTGTAATCCTGCCATTAGGTCTGTTGTTTTTCAAGAGAACAAGCTGTACTGCAGATGTAGCAGTTAGAGGGTTTGGGTAAACCATTTAACACTAAAAGGGGTGCTTACAAATGATCAGGTTTTATTTATGTAAAACCTTTATCCCGAAAGGAAATAAGCTGTTACTGTAACTGTTTACAAAGTATTATCTGCAGTTCACCTTCAATTTGTTACCGTTGTAAAAGCGTATACCCAGAGACAGACGCAGTCCTCCATTTTGGTAAGAACCTCCATCTTGGCAAAGGGGTTAACCATCCTAACAAACATATTTCCCCCTCATTCTCCCTTTCCCTCTCTGAGAGGCGCAGCGACATATGGCCAGTATGTGTGTGTGTTAGGAATGTCACAGAAGGGTCATAGGAGCTATAAAGCCCCCCAAGGAAGCCGGGGCCTCCCTGTCCAAAGAACCTGCAAATTGTAACACCTCAGAAGAGAAAAGGCAAGCTTTCCCAGGAGCTGAAAGAGATTCCAGCCTAATAAACCTAACTCAGCGTATGTGACAGAATCAGATAACCATTGTTAAAATCCATTTTTCCCCTATGTCTCATATCTTGGAATGTGAGAGACTTACATAAAAACCGGACATATCGTCAGATTGGTCACAAAAAGGCCAACTGTTTGGTAGGTCACTCGCCTTGTCTCGAATACATAGGAAAGCCGAAAAATAGATCTTGTGAACCGTTCAGTGTATAATTTCGTAATTCATATCTAATCAATCCTCAGACGTGTCTGCCTAATAATCTACCCGTGGGTGGAATGTCACTTGTGCAGATGGAAAGTTATGGGCCAAAATATGAGTTATGGGAGATTTTGTCTCTAGTTGAGGTATCCACCCATACCTCCACGCCCTACACGGGGTATTGGTCCTTGACTTCAGAGACACCCCCTGCTGGGGACTACAAAATAGGCTGTCAGGCCTAAGAGTGAAGTTGAAGACGTCTCCCATTTTAACATCAATACCACCTGGGGAGACCCGTGCCCTTTTGCTCTGAAACTTGGATCTGCTAACCCAGAACTTTGGCAAGTACCTTAACCCTTTCACCTCTCTCTGATATCTCTTTGCTGTGCTGTTGGTCTCTGTATGTTTATATATATATATCTTAGTTACATCTTTTCTTTAAATATTTTTATTGCACCCGTTTGACCTTTTAGTAATAAATCTTTCCTTCTGAAAGTGTTGAACTGTTTCTATAACGCTTTATTGCAATTTATGAATTCCTGCCTCTAAAGAGAATGCTACTGTGTTGTTTAACCTTCTGTATTATGCAGACGATTACCTCAACCATTATAGTGTTATTGCTGAGATTGCCGAGTTTCCTCTTTCCCTGTACAAAAAGGAGGTGGTGGCAGTGTGAAGGGTTAATTGCGTAATTAACCTGACCCAGTAACAATCGCTCAGGCTGCCGGTACAATGATTGTGGTCCAATTAGCTGGAGAATCGTTGTGCAGGGTGCAGCTGGGTGTGGCATTGTTATGCACATGACATCGTGGTTTTAGATCGGCTAGTCCTTCGGTCACAGGTTTGGTGAGAAGGTCTGGGGTCTGATGCAGCAATCGTGACAACCATGTCTAAATCTGCTAGTACATCCCAATCCACCCGCCCTCCCCCTCAATTACCAATGCTGCTGTTCATATGTGTTTCTGTTGCTCCTTCATCCAGAGTGTAGGCACCCTAAGGCAGGGTAAATGTTACTAACCAGATCACCATGTGAAAACAGATGGAAAAAAAAAAAGCCTAAATAAAAAACAGAAACTAATGAACTAATGCAGCCACCAGATGGAATATTTTCAAAAAAAGAAAGTCCAAAAGTTACCTGCCCAATGGAAAGCAATGCGGGCCTTAACTCTTCAACGTCTCGGTATTTATTGCCATACAGCATATTAAGGTCCTGAAACAGCTGCTCATACTCCTTGCTTTCTTTCAATCCCAGAATCTCACAGAAGAAGCAGCTTGGATTGATCACCTGGACAAGAATCACATCATTGCCGGTCAGACAAACAGCACACCAACTACAGACAAACTAAAGAATGAAAAGAAAGCTGCTGAACCGTAAAGGATGACAATGCCTTACTATTACAGCAGCATTGAAAACCTGGAGTGTGAGTTCCTTCGGTTGGCCACTGAGCTGCCTAACACACCAGAATAGGCATCTCAAGGACCAACTGAATGCAAGCTGACAACCCTAGTGCCAATTGTAATGTATGGGTTTAGCATTGTCAGCTTGAAACAGGAAGTGCGCTTAATGGGCAGAATCATCAAGTAAGAAACTTTGCAACGTTTTGCAACATTTGTTTCACAAAAGATAAACAGAATTTATCCAGAAAAGTACAGCGAGTTTGCACATGTGAAATACTAAAGAGAGCAATGGTAATATAAAGAACGGAAGGTACAATTCCCATTAGCTGTGCTTTAACCACTTCCTGTCCGGACACTTTTACCCCCTTCCTGTCTAGGCCAATTTTCAGCTTTCAGCGCTCTCACACTTTGACAATTGCGCGGTCATGCAACGCTGTACCCATATGAATTTTTTTACCATTTTTTTTTAGACAGATAAAGCTTTATTTTGGTGGTATTTATTCACCGCTGGGATTTTTATTTTTTTTGCTATATAAATGAAAATGTCCAAAAATTTTGAAAAAAGTGTTTTTCTTATAAAATTTTGCAAATAAATATTATTTCATCATAAATCTTAGCCAAAATGTATTCCGTTATCTTTTTAGTAAAAAAAAAAAAAAATACGCCAAATTAGTTATAACCAAAAATTATCATTTTTAAACATTTATTTTTATATTATTTTTTTTTTTTACATACCGTCACCCTAGCAGTACAGTGTCACCATGGTGACACTGTACTACTTGTGGGGGGTGATGAAGATTTTTTTTTTTTACAGTGATTGCTTTTACACCCATATAGGATGTAAAAGCAATCCTTTCTCTTTCTCTCTGTCTGCATTCTTGTAGCCATTGAGAAATACTATGTGATCTGTGATTGGTCACGGCTTGTCACATGGTACAAGGCTGTTGTGAATAGCCTTGTACCTTGTGATCTCTGTGATCATTCACAGATTTCACATGTAGTAAGCAATGATGTCACAAGTGATGTCTTGCTTACTACTGTTCATGTGAACACTGATTGGCCAATCAGTGATCACATGATCGGGACCTCGTACAGAGGTCCCGTCCGACGATCGGTGTTTCACTGTGTCCGGAGGACACAGCAGGCACCGGATTGCGGTCCTGCGCGCTCCCAGGGAGCGCGCACAACTAAAAATAGTAGGTGCCGTTTATGAACGGCAACCCGCCCCTGGAGTGCCACCGTCCTGCCGTTTAAAAACAGCAGGCGGACAGCAAGTGGTTAAAGAGGGTGTTAAGCCCCGTACACATGATCAGAATATCGGACGAACGATCGTCGGTTTATTTTTTTGCGTGCTAGTCTCATATCGAAAGTGAAGAGGTTACTAAAGTTCCGAATGAAAATTCAGAAGTGATGTAATGTTTTTGTATTGTCAGGCAAAAGCTGTACTGAATAACTGCTTCTCCTCCACCCTATAGCAGAAATACTGCTACAGGGCAGCAGGGGTGCGCAAAATCACGTACATATACACGTGATTTTGCATTTCCAGATAGGCTGCGAGCGCAACCCGTGCTCGCGCCCTACCCACGCCGCTTTTTTACGGCCTCGGCTGCCAATTATTCTCAATTCCCTGAAAACTTACATCTCTACAATATAACCGTTTCAAGCAGCTGCAACCATCCTAATCCTACCGTTTATCTCCTGCACGAATGACTTCAGTCATCACCACTTTCCTCTCCTCCTGAACTGTACTGTTTTTGGGCATGTTTTTTCCCTGCCATCAGTCATTTTGTTCTTGGGCATTATATGAAAGAACACACCCCCAGCATCCCTTTAGACATGCATGCTGAAGCAACTGATCAGCAGACTGCACAGCTAAAGTCTGCAAAACTCAGAGGCCAGCAAGTATGTTCAAAGGGGTGCCTGGCATGTGTTCTTTCATATAACGCTCTTGATAGAGGATCTAAGGCAGGGGGCAGTTACATTTACACCAGTTGGCTGCCCCCTCTCACCATACTTGTCGCAGAGACCAGGAGGCAGAACCAGTGCTGAGTCGCCAAAGACGTATTTCTTTTATTTGATTGAACAATTTTAATTATATGTTGATGGTGGTAGGGGTGGGGCACAAAGGAAGTCATTAGATGCACATATTATACTTTACAAATGTGCAGTATGTTTTTTCAATTTAAGTATAGTGATGTGCTTTAGAAATGTGCTGTGTTAAAAAAAAAATTGATAGAAGTGCTTGATCGTGTGACCTGTCAAAGCTGCATGACTTGACAGCTCTCCATCAGTCATGAAGTTCTCTGTCCTGAATTAAGCAGAGAGCTCTTTGTCAGACACTGCAGGCTACACACCATGGCCTACATTTTATGAATGAGCTGTGATGTGCATATCCCAGCAAAAATGTTATGGAGTAGGTATGGCATTATCTGCTCTCTATTATAAATAGGCCCTTAGGTGGTGTCAGGCTGAGGAGGAGTGGAGATGCAGAGGTCAGTAGCTGGAAAAGAGAAGGTTTTTGCTAGGAGAGGAAGATGAAAAGGAAAACTGGTGTAGAGGTCCTAAAATGGAACACTGTAGGCCAGACCCTCAACATAAAACGGCCTCTCTATAAAAAGACATCTGTTGTAAAAAAAAAAAAAGAAGATATTTTAAATGGGAAAGGTCCTTAAAAACATAACTCTTACCTTCATCACCGATAACTCATACATGTCTGAGATCAAATGTCTAAGGTCACACAGATGAAATCTCTCTAAACTTCTGTAACAGAAAAACAAATATATAGAAAATTACAATTAGTGTGGAACTGAATTCTACAAGGGCAGAGGAATAGTCCCCAGTATGGCCTGTAGTCTTCCAGCAGCTGATATGTTTTCGCTCTCCTGCTGCTACATTCAGCTGCCAGGAGTGAAAGAAAAGTGACGTAAGCAGTGATTAGACAAACTAGAAACTTACACATCGCTATGAACTCCCTGTGTATATGGAGTGCAACACCCGCTCTTTCCTATCTGGAAGGAACAGGCTTCTGCCTACATTAAAGATACAGGTTCTGCCCCACCTTGAAGGTACAAACTGCTCTTCTTCCTTACCTGGAAGGCGCAGGCTGCTCCTCCTACCTCCAAGGTGCAGGCTCCTCCTCCTCCCTACCTCCAAGGTGCAGGCTCCTCCTCCTCCCTACCTCCAAGGAGCAGGCTCCTCCTCCTCCTCCCTACCTCCAAGGAGCAGGCTCCTCCTCCCTACCTCCAAGGAGCAGGCTCCTCCTCCTCCCTACCTCCAAGGAGCAGGCTCCTCCTCCTCCCTACCTCCAAGGAGCAGGCTCCTCCTCCTCCCTACCTCCAAGGAGCAGGCTGCTCCTCCTCCTCCTCCCTGCCTCCAAGGTGCAGGCTGCTCCTCCTCCCTGCCTCCAAGGTGCAGGCTGCTCCTCCTCCCTACCTCCAAGGTGCAGGCTGCTCCTCCTCCCTACCTCCAAGGTGCAGGCTGCTGCTCCTCCTCCCTACCTCCAAGGTGCAGGCTGCTCCTCCTCCCTACCTCCAAGGAGCAGGCTGCTCTTCCTCCCTACCTCCAAGGTGCAGGCTCCTCCTCCTCCCTACCTCCAAGGTGCAGGCTCCTCCTCCTCCCTACCTCCAAGGTGCAGGCTCCTCCTCCTCCCTACCTCCAAGGTGCAGGCTCCTCCTCCTCCCTACCTCCAAGGTGCAGGCTCCTCCTCCTCCCTACCTCCAAGGTGCAGGCTGCTGCTCCTCCTCCTCCCTACCTCCAAGGTGCAGGCTGCTGCTCCTCCTCCCTACCTCCAAGGTGCAGGCTGCTCCTCCTCCTCCCTACCTCCAAGGTGCAGGCTGCTCCTCCTCCTCCCTACCTCCAAGGTGCAGGCTGCTCCTCCTCCTCCCTACCTTCAAGGTGCAGGCTGCTCCTCCTCCTCCCTACCTCCAAGGTGCAGGCTGCTCCTCCTCCTCCCTACCTCCAAGGTGCAGGCTGCTCCTCCTCCTCCCTACCTCCAAGGTGCAGGCTGCTCCTCCTCCTCCCTACCTCCCAGGTACAGACTCCTCCTCCTCCCTACCGCCAAGGTGCAGGCTCCTCCTCCTCCCTACCGCCAAGGTGCAGGCTCCTCCTCCTCCCTACCGCCAAGGTGCAGGCTCCTCCTCCTCCCTACCGCCAAGGTGCAGGCTCCTCCTCCTCCCTACCGCCAAGGTGCAGGCTCCTCCTCCTCCCTACCGCCAAGGTGCAGGCTCCTCCTCCTCCTCCCTACCTTCCTGAGGAGCAGCCAATCAGTGCTCATCACACTGCAAGGTCTCTCCCCCTCCCTGCTAGTTCCTGGGTGCGGTGCTGGAGCCAGGCAGGGAGAGGAGGAGATAAACAGCTCATTGGTAAAAATATTAAACGTTTAAGTCGCCATAAAGCCCCTTTTGTGTTTAAAAGCCCCAGACATTACTTGAAGCAGATTTATATACGTTTTTTGTTAAAAAAAATGTTTTTATCAGGACAAGTAGATTGTCATGAGGGACAAGTAGATTGGAAAACCAATTCAGTCCCTGAACAAGTAGTTTTTCAAAAATGTCCACACCCCTGAAGTGCATGATTAGGAGTCCTGGTTGCAAGAACCAAACCCCCACAAACCCCCCCCCGGTGTTGCGCAGCGGTGCATGCTCTCGAGGCTTGAAGTGTGTATCCCAAGGCAACTGATGACGCATGGCGGTACATGCTCTGTAGAGTACCCCGAGGCCTCCTGGAATGCATGACATGGATATCCCAGGAGGCTGCTGGCAACAAGATGTGTGATTGTTGTCTAGGAAACAATGGTGTATCAAAATGGTGCTAAAAAAAGGAAAAAAGTTTGATTGCGAGAGACAAGAAGGGTAGGAGTGATGCAACAGAAAACAAGTTGGGATGATAACGGTTGGCCTGGATGACATACGACATACTGCAGCGCATGTCCATCATTAGGAGGCCTGGCTACCAGAACCAGGAACAAACATCCAACCCCTTGATGATGCACAGCAATGCATACTCTGTAGAGAACTGCAAGGCCTCCTGAGGGCCGTGATGTGCATATCCCAGGGCAATTGAGTACGTCATTGTCACCTACGAAACAACGTATCAAAAAGCTGTAAAAAAAAAAAAGGGATGATTTTGAGAGGAGGGTAGGTGTGAAATGATGGAAAATGGGTTGGAAGGGTGACTAGCCTTGATGACGTTCCGCGGCGCATGTGCATCATCAGGGAGCTTGGCTGCAAGAACCAGGATGCCGCGAAGTGTGCACACTGCAGAGAACCCTGAGACGTCCATGGAAGCATGACATGGGTATCCCTGGTCAACTGAGTACATCACTGCCACCTAGGCAACAATGATTTATCAAAAAGGAGTTGGGACAAATGGTCTGATTGTGAGAGAGGAGGAGGGTAGGCGTGAAGGGATTGGGAAGGTGAAGGTTAACCATGAGGACGTACCGCAGCTCGTGTGCATCATCAGTGGGGTTCCAACATATGTCATCAGGAGGGCCACCTGCATGAACCTAGATATCCTCCCCCTCAATGACGCATGGCTACGCATACTCTAAAGAGCAGCCTTTTTCAACCAGGGTGCCTTGAGATCTCTTCAGGGGTGCCTTGGTAAAATGTCTAAAAATTTACCAAAATTTTTATACAAGCCAGCGGGTGGAACAAGCCTGATTTTAGTTACACAAATCCACAGGTTTTCATTGTGCGCCATTACGACCTTCTAGCCGCCGGCGTCCTGACAACCAATGACATCAGTTGATAAGGAGGATGTCAGCTGCCTGCACAGCATTCGTGTTTGACCCTCCCCCACCCCTCTCCATCAGTGCTGGGGTCACATTAGCTGAGTGATGGAGAAAAACTAAGACAAGGCTCACACTGACGTGTTCTCACCCATGCGATGCGATTTCTGGAAATCGCATTTTGTGATCTGTTTCGTGGTGTCATTAATTTAACATTGACACCCGCACCAGATTGCATGAGCACTATGCAATTGCAATTTGGTGCAGGAAACGCACAGGATTCGCAGGGTTTCCCGCACCAAATTGCAATTCCATGGTGCTCATGCAATCTGGTGCGGGTGTCAATGTTAAATTAATGACACCATGAAACAGATCACAAAACGTAATGCGATTGCCTGAAATCGCATTGCATGGGTGAGAACACCAAGGCCACCTCGGCTGCATGAAGAGAGTATCCCAGGAGGCTGCGGGCAACAAGATATGTCATTGTTGCCTAGGAAACAATGATGCATCAAAAAAGGTGTTTTTTAAAAAAAAAAAGTAGTGAGTGAAGTGATGGAAAACAGGTATGGAGGGTGAAGGTTGGCCCTAATGACATACCACAGTACAACATCAGTGGGGCCACCTGCAGGAACCAAGAATAGATATCACCCCCCTGATGACGCATGACAGTGCATACTCTGTACCCAGAGGCCTCCTGGGACACATGACATGGCTATCCCACGAAGCTGCGGGTAGCAAGCTACACTGCTGTTGCCTAGGTAACAATGACATATATTAAAAAATAAAAAAAAAGTTTTCATTGTGAGAGAGGAGTGTAGGAGTGACTGGGTTGGGACGGTGAAGGTCAGCCATGATGACTTTCAGCGGCTCCAGGCGCGGCTGCAAGACGCTGGCATCCAAAGATGCAAAAGAAATGGCGATGCAGGGCCTGGCGTGCGGCACAAGGCGACAAATCCCTAAAAAAAAAAAACATGGAATCGGCTGGGCAGACACATACAATTGTTTTGCGGATGAAACTGCAATAAAGGTGGTGGAGGTGCATGGAGTTCCCCTTTAATTCCTCCCAGAACCCAGGATTGCACACAGCCCAATGTACACTGCAATGAAAACAGAGGTCAGGAAGGCAAGAAGATGTAACTTTGGGGCCCCTCCAGGAACAAACATTCCCAGGGGCCACACTTATTCCCTCATTCTACCCCCAACCCCCACAGAAGAGCAATGGCGTCCATACAGTACTAAAGGGGGGTGACTACACAGCCATTTGCACATCCCTGACCCCATTCCCATAACAGAACTCCATCCATAGGACTTCTTACCCGCCACGCTTCTAGCACACACCACGCCGCTGACGTCAATTCCGCCAACAAATCCGCCCTCCCTCGCGGGAATGACTACATTACATGCTTCATCTAATGTGTCCCCAGAGCAGGGGACATTTTGCCGGAGTCTACATCCTTAGAGCATAAGGGCGTGGTCTCCAAAAACATGGCCGCCCGGCCCGTCCCCTGCAGGACCCGGGATGAATAATGGAGCAGAAAATGCCTCGGGCTCTAGTGTCAGTGAACCGGTTAACGGGAGTATAAGGGTGTGACCGTGGGTTCCAAAATTAAAGGGCCAGTCATTGGAAATTGTTCACACTAATATAAAGTTTCCAAAGCAAAAGTTTGTTTTTTGGTTTGTTTTTTTTTGGTGGGGGGGTTCAAAATATACTTTTTCGGCTGCAGTGGGACGAAGTAATGCGCATTACCACAGCAACACGTTAGAATGTCATTTTATACGCACAAAGGCGGCACAGTGACACGTGTGAGTTGTGATACACTACAACACAGAATAATGGAATGATCAATTTCCCTGATGAAGCCAAGTGACCCGGAGGCGTAACGTGTAGGGGAGGGGCTCTTATGTCACAACGCTTAAAGGAAAACACACAGCAAGTATAAGGAGTGTGGAAAACACACAGAGGATTCTATAATATTGTACGAAAAAGCGTTTTTATCATTTATACCATGTGAGTGCACTATATTTTGTTTAATAAATACATTTTAAAGGAGAAAAGGCACTATATTATATTCTTTGATTACATGACATCTATGCTTATGGAGTAATACGTCAAAAAGGAGTGAAGAGACTCCCTAGAGGAGAGAGGGATAACTCCATTCATCCATCCGATTCCAGGAGAAAAGGTATCTAGAAAATGGCAAGACCCCCTGCTGGAAAAAGGGAAATACTCCATCCATCCATCCATCCATCCATCTGGGACAGGGATATAAAAATCCATTCATTTCCAAGTCTATTTAACCACTTGCCGTCCTTCCGGCTGGACGGTGGCAGTGCATGGTGGGTTGCCGTTCATAAATTTTGGATTGTGCACGCTCCCTGGGAGCGCGGCCCCGCAATCCGGTGCCTGCTGTGTCCTGTACACCGATCGCTGTACGGGACCTCTGTGTGAGGTCCCGATCATTTGATCACTGATTAGCCAATCAGTGATCACATGAATAGTAGTAAGCAAGATGTCACTTCCTGACATCATTGCTTACTACCTGTGAAATCTGTGATTGATCACAGAGATCACATGGTACAGGGCTATTCACAACAGCCTTGTACCATGTGACAAGCTATGACCAATCACAGCTCTCAGTATTTCTCAATGGCTGCAAGAATGCAGCCAGAAAGGAGAAATTATTGCTTTTACAGCCTTTATGGGTGTAAAAGCAATCAGTGTGAAAAAAAAAAAATATCACCCCCCATAAGTAGTATAGTGTCACTATGGTGACACTGTACTGCTAGGGTGACAGTATGTTAAAAAAAAAACAAAAATAATAATATAAAAAAAAAAATTAAAAAAAATATTTTTTTTTCAATTATAATTTTTTGTTCAGGGGCAGACTGACCATTTGGAAACTCGGGCACTGCCCGGGGGCCCAGGGTCAGTAGGGGGCCCCATGAGATGCCCCTGGTACCTTTTTCATAGGCTTTTTTGAGTTTGGGCAAGCACACAGGGACCCCATGATCCCCTATTGCCCGGGGTCCCATGAGTTGTCATTCCGCCCCTGTTTTGGTTATAAACTAATTTGGGTTATTTTTTTTTTTTTTTACTAAAAAGATAACTGAATACATTTTGGCCAAGATTTAAAAAGAAAGATTATTTATTTGCAAAATTTTATAAGAAAAACACTTTTTTTTTCAAACTTTTTGGACTTTTTCCTTTATATAGCCAAAAAAATAAAAATCCCAGTGATGAATAAATAACACCAAAATAAAGTTTTATCCGTCTCAAAAAAATGCAAAAAAATTCATATGGGTAGTGTTGCATGACCGCGCAATTGTCATTCAAAGTGCGACAGCGCTGAAAGCTGAAAATTGGCCTGGACAGGAAGGGGGTGAAAGTGTCCGGACTGGTAGTGGTTAAAGGGACACTAGCTGTTTATGACCTCACTTAACGGTTTGGTCATATAAGTCAGGTGAGCGCACACAGGTGAAGGAGCACACAAGTAAAAGTTTTTGTGGACTTTTTTTATATGTTTCACTAGAGGAAGACACCTTAATAATCACGGATTGTGTTTGAAATAAGCACGATGTTTCAGAAGAACTGCAAACCAAAGTTGGACTCACATATGTTATTTATAATTGATTGAAAATAATTTTGAATGATATATTGTTTATGTATATAGTCCGTAGAGTATATTTCACATTTATTAGTGGAGCACGACACGTTTGCATTTGTTTCTGATTATAGTGACACACATGTATGAGTAGGTGTATGATGTAGGCGACCCAATTAACTGTTTTTTATTTTATTTATTTGGCATGATAAAGTGAGCGCTCTTAATAAAGCAGTTGTAGCACTAAAGGTAACCAAAAAAACCTTAATAAAACTGTAAGCGTAAGAAGTGCAGCGCTAGTAATAAGATAAGAAAAAATGACCTAAAATTAAAAGTTTCATGAATGAAGTTCATAAAATGTGCATAGGATCCCTCCTTGTACCCATGCCTGGAAACAATGGTATAAATGCGCACTCACCAGAAGCGCATAGGAAATGCGCATGTAAATATATCCACCGTGGACCACTTAGGCAGGCGGGGTATGGCAGGTAACTGGTGAGCTTCCTTCTAGGGATAGGTCAGCGCAGCAGCAGGTCTTGGGTTTAAGGTAGAGATCTGCCAATCCAGAGGTCCCCTTTAGGTTGGATGGGTGCTCGGCTGGTTACAGGGCTCCCTTCCTCTGGATACTGGTAGGTGTGGGTCATCTGTAGGCTGAATAGCTCATAAAAAAAACATTTAAAGATGGCCACCGGACCTCCTCGTGGTTCCAGCGGCAATGACGTAACGGTATGTTGGTGTTCTTCTTAGGCCTTTCGTGCCACGCACATCAGAGGGGAGACCAACATTTTATTTATTAATTTAATTGAAAATTTTCTCTCATATTACACACACAAGTATATATATATAAAATGTTTGGTTTTTTTTTAGCACGTTATTCATAGTGGTGTTTTTATATATATATATATATATATATATATATATATATATATATATATATATATATGTTCATTTATTTATTTATTTTTGATTATATTCAATTTTTTTCACATTACAGATACACCATAGTAGCTCACAAGAATCAAGTTTTACATTTGCACAATAATGGACTGCCATGTGCAGTAGCACGCTGCGTTGGCAAACATGGTGCATGCCCGTTTTTTATTCGTTTTGCTGTGTTGTTGGCCCGTTCCTTGGAATGGACTACCTCAACACAACGGACATTTATATGTGAAATAAAAACGTATGGTAAAGTGATGCGAGGTCAGAATAGGGTGACTGCCATAGGCGGCACTCAGTTGGGGGTTGGCATTGACCGTAATAAAAGGTTGACAGAGAGTCCAACCCTTCTTTGCTCTATTGAAAATGTAGAAACAGGAGTGTGTCTGGGTTGTTGTTTACTGAGAAGGCCGTTTTTACCAACCATGGAAACAGTCAAAAGCTGGTATGATCTCCATGGCAACCTTATGCAGCCATTTTTGCGCCCCCTCTTTGGATGCCAAGATATTGGCTCGGCCTCCTCACTGTAGCTCAGTACCATTGCCCTGTATACGCAGGCCAGCATTACTGAGCTGGTTGCTAGGACGCTGGCCACCTGCACCATGACAACCAATGATGCTGAACGACCCGGATGCCTTCATCCTAGCACCCAATGTTGCACAGCTGCACAGTATCATTTGTTGCTAGGACAATGGCAACTAGCCGCACAGCGTCATTGGTTATTACAGTGCGGGCGGCCAGCATCCTAGCAACCAGCTTAGTAATGTTGGCCTGTGTATACAGGGCACAAGTATCTTCATTACCATTGCAATCCTACGCAGCCATTTTTGGTTGTTAGGACACTGGCAAAGCATTCTCATTGTAGCTCAGTAACATTGCCCTGTATACACAGGCCAGCATTACTGAGCTGGTTCCTAGGACGCTTGCTGCCGGCACCATGGCAACCAATGATGCTGTATAGCCCGGGTGCCTTCATACTAGCAACCACTGTTGCACAGCCACACAGTATTATTGGTTGCTAGGTTGATGGCAATTGGGCCATACGGTGTCATTGGTTGTTATGGTACAGGCAGCCAGCGTCCTAGCAACCAGCTCAATAATGCTGGCCTGTGTATACAGGTGCACAAGTATCTCCATTACCATGGCAACCCTATGCAGCCAATTTTGTGCCCCCCCCCCCATTCCTTTGGCTGTAAGGACACTGGCACAGCATCCTCACTGTAGCTCAGTAACATTGCCCTGTATACACAGGCCAGCATTACTGAGCTAGTTGCTAGAACACTGGCCACCCACACCATAACAACCAGTGATGATGTACGACCCAAATACTTTCATCCTAGCAATGTTGCACAATCATGAAGTACCATTGGTCACTAGGACAATTGCAACTGGGCCGTACAGCATCATTGGTTGTTATGGTGTAGGCAGCCAGCATCCTAGCAACCAGCTCAGTATTGCTGCCTTGTGTATAGAGGGCATAAGCATCACCATTACCATGGCAACCCTGTGCAGCCATTTTTGCACCACCCCCACTTCCCCCCTCCTTGGTTGCTAGGATATTGGCACAGCGACCTCACTGTAGCACAGTAACATTGCCCTGTATACACAGACCAGCAATACTGAGCCAGTTGCTAGGACTCTGGTCATCTGCAGCATAACAACCAATGATGCTGTACGGCCCAGATGCCTTCATCCTAGCAATCAATGTTGCATAGCTGCACAGTATTGCTAGGATGATGGCAACTGGATCATTCAATGTCATTGGATGTTATGGTGCAGACAGCCAGCGTTCTAGCAACCGGCTTAAGCCAGCATTACTGAGCCAGTTGCTAGGACACTGGTCACCGGCACCATAACAACCAATGATGCTGTACAGCCCATATGCTTTGTCAAAGTAGCCAATGTATCATTGGTTGTTATGATGATGACAACAGGGTTGTACAGCATCATTTGTTGTTATGGTGCAGACGGGCAGCGTCCTAGTAACCAGTTTAGTAATGCTGCTATGTATATACAGGGCAACGTTACTGAGCTGCGATGAGGGTGAGGTGTGTGGTATGGACACTTTGCCTTCAGTGCTGTCTGAGGAATTATTTTGTCTCATTGGCGGTAACATGCTGATGTCATCGGAGCGCGGACGGCCCTTTTATTTGGAGCAAGTGGGGAGCGCTGACAAGCTCCATTCAGCCGCCACTTGTGCCCTGGGCAGATTGTGGGCTTGTGAGTGGTGGTTTCTTCTGGTGTCACTGTATATGTTCCTTGGTGTATCAGTTTAGATGGGGAGTCAGTTGGGGATGTCATACACCTGTGTGCAAGAGGCCTAGGTGTGTCTGGCACATATATCCTCCATTGACTCCCCATCAAAAATGGCACCTCGAAGAACATACGTATATAGTAACATGCAATAACCTACTGATGTTTATACGCAGGATCCGAAAAATCCTAAGTTAGCATCCATTCACACCAATGGAGGTGCAACAGTGCGCATTCTTTTTTGCGCAGCTTTGTGTGTTGCATTCAAAGTGTTACTAAACCCCCAAAAGTAAAATCAGTTTGTATATGCAGTAAAGCATGCTTGTTATACTCACTTTGGAACCTAAGGGGTTAATCCTCTGCATTGTGTAAAAACGCTGTTTGATCCTGTCTTCTCTTGCTATTGCTAAAGTGTTTTCTTTTTTTTCTTTGGGAAGGTGCATGTGATCGGCCAATCAGCGCTGTCCAGACAGAGGGTCAGGGGTTATACAGCCTCAAAGGACAATCAGAGGAGAATGAAAACTCCTCCTGCAAGCTTTAATCAGTACTCAGCTGGACACTGATAGAAGTCACAGGACTCCTATATACTGCTGATGAGAAAAGGTATTTAGCAGTTTATATTTACATAAATTAATCGCATTACTAAAATATATTCTTCAGATTTTTTAATTCTATAAAAAAGTAATTTTAACATATATTTCTACATATATGTGTAAATGCATTCCAAAAATGTAGATTTGTACTTTTAAAGCGGAGTTCCACCCAAAAGGGGAAGTTCCGCTTTAAAGATTGTTCCCTAACTCCCCATTAAGGATTGGCACCTTTGGGGAGTGGGGGGGGAGAACGGGTACCCGAATTTGACAGGTACCCACAAACCACTTCCGCTGCAATCGCCTACGCAATCTGAAACGGAAGGTGTCCTCCCTCCCCCTCTCCCCGAAGTCTTGTGGGACACGTGACAGGTCCCAGAAGACGACAGGACCATTCATGAAGCGCAGCGCTACTCGCAAATGCGCAGTGGGTACCCGGCTGTGAAACCGCAAGCTATCACAGCCGGGTGCCCACACTGAAGATGCCGGCCTCCTGGAATACAGGACGGCTGGTAAAATGGGCTGCGGTGGGGGCAATGCGGGATCGCGGGACAGGTGAGTGGCTGTTTTTTTAAAAGTCAGCAGCTATAGTTTGTGTAGCTGCTGACTTTTATTTTTTTAAAGACTGAGTGGAACTCCGCTTTAAAGACATACAAATTTATTTTTTAAAATTTTTTTCATATATATTGTAATAAAAACACGTCAGCATGCAGTATATATATATATATATATATATATTTATTGAAATATATTTTAAAATATATTGAATATGGCCAAAATTGTAGTATTTCAAATCTATGTCAATATATTTAGGAAGAATATTTTTAAAATATATTTCAAATATATTTTTCTTCCACATGGGAACCCACAGTGCCGTAACCATGCGCATTGCCAATTCACTTGAATAGGTCACATTTGGTGGCAGTGCCGCCCATCAAATGCAACATGCCATTTAATTTTTTGCCACAACATGTGTACAGCCTCGAATGTATGCATGCCCTATTTCAGGTGGGTGGTAAAACCGTAGCTCAGTTGCCCGTGTGAATGAGCCCTAATAGCACGCACAGATACTCACAAATCGTTCTCATCTGAGTGCACTATAGCATAGAAACCTTTTGCTGTACTGTATATGGGTGTTGGGGCACCATTTATTCTGAATAGAACAGCAGCACAACATTTATACCAAGACACCGCATTTTGCAGTAATTATTATTATTATTATACAGGATTTATATATTATTATTATACAGGATTTATATATTATTATAATACAGGATTTATATATTATTATTATTATTATACAGGATTTATATATTATTATTATTATATTATTATAATACAGGATTTATGGCGCCAACAGTTTGCTCAGCGCATTACAATATAATGGGAGACAATACAGTTCAATACAAGAGGGTTAGGAGGGCCCTGATCCTGGGAGCTTACAATCTAGGAGGGAGGGGCTAGTGGTACAAAAGGTAGTAACTGTGGGGGGGATGGACTGGTTGGAAGAGTAGAAGATACCATTATTAGCTGAGGGCAGGATAGGCTTCCCTGAAGAGACCGCCTAAAAGTAAGCAGAGTAGGCGATAGTCTGATAAATTGGGGTAGAGAGTTCCAGAGGATGGGAGAAGCTCTGGAGAAGTCCTGTGTAATGGGCAAAAACACACGTATAAGAATGAGCCTATATTGTCTTCAAACAATAATCATTATGTACTGCAGGAGGGATTCCCCCATCAACACAGAATCGAGCGCCCATGGTGGAAGAAAAAAAAAAGGTCATAACCTATGGCCTGCCTTAGACCTGGACATATTGTGCTCTACATCTTAGCCACAATGCCAACATAATGGCGGTCCCTAGGCCATGAACTACACATGGATTGCAATAATATCTACACCACACACATCCAGTCCATCCTGATTTATTAATAAAAATACAGATGGCATAAAACAGTCTATTTAAATTTTGCTCTTGGGTTCTGGATCACGACTGACATCTGTTAGAAGTGGATTGACATGTTTATATTTTGGTGGCAGATTTATAAAGAAGGTTGCAACGCCATCAATGTGTAATAATCGGTGAAGACGCCCCCCTTCCTGGACGAGGACCTTGATGGTTTTATTTGTGGAATACATTTTTTGTCCTGTGATGTCTGGATCCTCGGGGTAAAGTTCATCCCCTGCTCAGCAAAAAGAGATAAACAGGAACAATAAACACGCATTATTATTGAACTCCCGGCAGGTATAACAGACACAAATATATGTAGCTCTATATTAACCTCCCTAGCGGTCTGATTATGTCCATATTTCTGTGCTCAAAGAGGTACATTTTTTTGCATGGAAATATGTCGTTTTTTTATTGTAGGCCTGTAATTTTTAGGAATAACTCACTGAAATCTGTCCGAACAAGAGTCTAGTAAACATCCCGGGGATGATAAAACTTGAAACACGAAATCATAAATTATAATATAACAAATAATTATAAAAAATAATTATAAATGTAATTCAATAATGTAATCAAACCAAAAACACTGAAATTTGAAATATAGCGCCAAGTTCCCACATCAGTGAGGTTAGTCGCAAAATCGTTTTCAGTGTCTGATGAGGAATTTCCCCCACGAATCATTATCACTCAATTCTGCAAGTGGTTCTGATTTACTATCGCTGTTCTCTAGCCGGTCTAAAACCGCTTTTGACCTAAAGGGACGCTTTTTGGACGCCATGGACGTTTCTCAGTTTCCAGGCAGAAAGAACAGTAAAAATGCAGGCAGGGCGCCGGACAAAGCACTCGGGACAAAATGTATGTGAAATGGTTGGATACAGGAATGTTATACTATGTGATTTTAGTGTATTTGGTGAATGTCACTTTTTTTGAATTTTTGAATTTCCCACCGGTTACGTCCTCGTACGTCCCAACGCTTGCAGGGACCGGAACCCGGAAGATGGATGCCAGCATCGGCCGGAGGACATTGCCGGGAACACTGCAGGGGGGAAATTGCGGGAGCGCAGGACAAGGTAAGTGCAGAAGGGATCCCGGAGCAACGCTGCAGTGTATTCCCGAGTGTAGCTCGGGGTTACCGCTTTTGGTACTGAAACTTTACCCCGAGCTACACTCGGGAATACCACCAGGGGGGGTTAAGTAACTCAACAAAAACCCCTTAAGAACAAAGGATAAAACAAATCTTAATGCCTGAGCACAATTTTGCAACTTTGACATCTGTCAGTGAATCTGTACATTTCATCGCAGCTGCTTAATGTATCCGGTGAATTATAACTTGTTTTTTTTTCATGACAAATTGGGCCTTCATTTGTTAGTAAATGGTAATGGATATCTCCGTTTTCTTTGTTATCAAAGATGACTGGCACAAAATAGTAAAAAAAAGAATTTTTTAAAATTTAGCTGTACAGGCGCACCTCGGTTTACGAATTTAATTCATTCTGCGGGACTTTTCGTATTGTGAAAAATTTGTAAACCGAAACACTGTTTCAAATAGGAATGCATTGAAAACCAATTAATCCGTTCCGGAGGTCAGAAACTGACTGCTGGAAAATGTAGGTTAAAAAAACGTCAGTTTAAACACGTTTGCATACCGCATTTATGTGCGCTTGCATTTAGAAGCGTTTTTAAAAGATAACCTCAGGAGACCTTCCCAAATGCCCAGAATGTACTGAAATATAGTAAAAAATTAACTATTTCAGACATTTTGAGAGGAATAGAGAGAGCAGAAGCAGAGAGAGCAGTATGTGTTGAGATGAACTGTCTTTTCTGGTTGTAGTCACTATGGATCCCATCATGAGCATAATGCGGCGCGTTCTACCATTTTTTCCTTCACATGAAACCTGGAACTGACTGCGCTGGTGTACCGGGTCCATTTGAATACATAGAAAACGCTCTGATGATGAAAAAATGCTCTGGACAGCATTTGGACATTTAAAAAAGGCTTCTAAACGCAAACGCTTATAAGCACGGTTAACCGCATTTACAAGCATTTGAAACGCCGGTAAAATCTACTCCTGAACGCAAGTTTGGTGCGTTCAAAAAAACGACTGTAAACTCAACTGCCTGTAAATGAAGATGTGTACATGGACACATAGGAGAACATTGGGGAGAGTTCAGGGGCTGCTGAAAAAAATGCAGAACAGCTCCTGAATGTCAGTTTAGCAGCTGCAGTGTACATGAGCCCTAATTGGGGGTCCATGTATCAAACTTAACAAAGGACAAAAAAACTGTTCACAATTATTTATTTATTTTTTTTTTCCATAAAGAGTTTATTTTAACCTTTCCATTGCATGTGGTGTTATTATCTGACGGGAATATTTTAACCAAAAATGTCAATTGCAGGGGCGGACTGAACATTTGGAAACTTGGGCACTGCCTGAGGGCTCGGGGTCAGTAGGGGGCCCCATGAGATGCCCCTGGTACCTTTTTTATAGGCTTTTTTGAGTTTGGGCAAGGACACAGGGGCCCCATGATCCCCTATTGCCCGGGGGCCCCATGAGTTGTCAGTCCGCCCCTGGTCAATTGTATTATTATTATTATTGCATGAAGTGAATACTTTCTTGCACAAAGTAATTTGGGTTTTATATTGCTATATTCCATTTCTATATTACATATATTTTATCTATATGAATTGGTTTTAACAATGAAGACAAATTTGTATATATTGTGGATATTATGTTTTCAACATTATAAATAACCAGTTTGAGTCCATTATATTACAACGTCTGTATGCTACAGAAGATGTTAGATAATTATGAACTCTCAGTACAAATGACCTGAAAAGATGTATAAGTAGAATTATTTTTTCTTTCCCCAGAATCACTTAGGTGAAACATTATTTTAAGTGACATTGGTCCCAGCTTGTCTAACCAGTTCGGTCAAAAGAGCGATCTACTTCTAAAATGTATTGCATTTTAACAAGTTAAGAGCTCAGAGATCAACTCTTGACAAGACTCAGTTTTTAGGAAAAGTCCAAAATTATTCCTATTCCTATACTGCCCACTTCAGGTAATTAGGCTCATTGAGTGATGTCATAATTAGGCAAGATAAGGTTTGCCCGCTTAGGTTTTTCGGGGTGATAAAAGTTAGAGGACGGACACACAAGATAGGAGACAAGAAAACAACCGACGGACACACAGAAGTGAGGTTACTTAAGGCTGACATCAATGATACCATAGAATCTATATTGGTAACATATAACTCTCATTTTTCTGCAAGCAATTTTTACTCATCTTATATCTCCAGTTAAACCGTTTAGCCTGATATCGGTTAACACCGGAGTTGATGTGAAATAATTTTAACCACTTGCCCTCCTGAGGATTTACCCCCCCCCCCTCCAGACCAGGCCATTTTTTTGCGTTGCGACGCTGCGTTACTTTAACCAGTTCCCACCCGGCCAATAGCATAAAGGCAGCAGGCGAGCAACTCGTCCCTCCGGGTGGACATCATATGGCGTCCTTTCAGGCACGCGCAGGTTGCCTGCCTGCAGGGCCGCTCTCCGGCGTATACCTGGGACACGGCCGATGACAGATCTGTGTACCGCCCTTGTTCCCAGTACCATGTGACCTGCTGTGACCAATCACAGCAGGTCACATGACAGTTGTATACAATGGATGGCTTTCTTTCATGCCATCCATTGTATACTAGTGTGTCTAGCTGTGAATGGTCACAGCGATTACATGCACAAGCTGGGCTAATCACAGCCCAGCTGTGTCATGTGATTAGCCATGGCCAAATCACAGCTAAGCACAAAAAAAAACCCTGAATGAATCGATGTCATTCAGGTAAATGCTTGCTTATAGCAAAGTAATTCTTTGCTAGAAGCAAATTGTGTAAAAAAATAAATAAATACTGATCACTTCCCCAAAGTAGTACAATGTTACTATGGTAACATTATACTACTTTGGTCATAGTGAAATATGAAAAAAAAATCTTAAAAAAAGAGAAAAAAATTTAATAAAAAATTAAAACTAATAAAAAAATTAAAAAATTTTTTTTTAAATTATAATTTTTTTTTTGTACTGTCACCAGTCAGTGTCCCTGATCACTGCCATGCCAGTTATATGATGACACTGTACTGCACTGGTGACAGTATGTAAAAAAAAAAAATAGTGAAAATAATTTTTTTAATTTTTAAATTTTCCGAAAAATTATGACCAAAAAATTACAACTTCAAAAAACTCGCCATGCCTCTTATGAAGTACGTCGGACTGTCTACTTTGCAAAAAGGGGTCATTTGGAGGATATCTGTACTGTCCTGACATTTGGGGGATATCTGTACTGTCCTGACATTTGGGGGATATCTGTACTGTTCTGACATTTGGGGGATATCTGTACTGTCCTGACATTTGGGGGATATCTGTACTGTTCTGACATTCTTGGACCTCAAGAAATTAGATTGGCCGTCAGTACTTCAGGATTGATCAATATTCAGATCTATACCATAGTTTGTGAACTCTATAACTTTCCTACACACTAAATAATACATCCTAATTTGGGTTATTTTCACCAAAGACAAGTAGCAGAACACATCTCGGCCTAAATTTATGAAGAACAATTATTTATTTGCAAACTTTTATAACAGAAACAAAGAAAAACGTGGGTTTTTTTTCAAAATTTTCAGTCATTGTTTGTTAATTTAGCAAAAAATAAAAACCCCAGTGTTGCTTAAATACCACCAAAAGAAAGCTCTAGTTGTGTGAAGAAAATTGCAAAATTTTAGTTTGGGTACAATGCTGTATGATCGCGCAATTGTCATTCAAGGTGTGAGAGCGCTGAAACCTGAAAAATGGCCTGGGCAGGAAGGGGGTAAAAGTGCCCGGTTTGGAAGCGGTTAAAGCAGTCATGCAACGCTGAACCCAAATTAAATGTATGTCCTTTTTTCCCACAAATAGAGCTTTCTTTCGGTGGTATTTGATTGCCTATGCATTTTTAATTTTTTGCGCTATTAAAAAAAACTATTTTGAGAATAAAACAATATTTTTGACTTTTTGCTATTAAACATGTCCAGTAAAAATTTAAAAAAATCAAAATTTTGTAATAAATTTAAGCCAAAATGCATTCTGCTCCGTGTCTTTGAAAAAAAAAATCCCAATATGTGTAAATTAATTGGTTTGCGTGAAAGTTTTGGTGTTTACAAATGGCTGTACAGATACTGGAATTTTTTTTTTCAATTCTGGCTAGTAATACTGGCGATCAGCGACTTATAGCGGGACTGCGGCGGACATTCTGATACTGGGGGAACGGACTTGGTGTCACTGACATCCCTAGTGACACCAATACAGTGATCAGTGCTAATCAAAAGCACAGACACATTGCGGAGTCGCACGCCTCTCCCCTGTCTTTTCCCCCCCACACATTCCCCGCCTAATATTGTTCACCAGTTCTTACCTGTTACCGTTCTGAGGTTTACTGATAATACTGTATTCCCAAGAAAATTCAGTGTATCAGTAATGTATACTGTATACTTTAATTGTTCTATCTATGTTACCCCCCCCGTGAACGAAATAAAAAATTTGAACAAGAAAAAGCACAGACACTGTACTAATGGCACAGAGCAGGAAGGGGTTAACATGAGGGGCGATCAAAGGGTTAACTGTGTGCTGGGAGTGTTTTACATAGGGGGTGGTGTCTGTGTGCTTCACTGTAAGCACATTGCTTTAGATGGCTGTGCTGTGCACAAACCATCTAAAGCAGTGTGCCCGAGCTGACAGGGAGGAGAACTGTTAGTAAACAAACAGTTCTCCTCCCCGTCGGAGATCGTCGGAAGTCACCGGGCGCCGGCGAATAATCGCCAGCTGGGACGTGGTGATTGACAGCCGTGGCCACGACTCGCACGCACCCCCTACCCGAAAATGCAAAATCATGTATATATACGTGATTTTGCGCACCCATGCCGCCCTGTAGCAGTATTTCTGCTATAGAGCGGCGCTGAAGCGGTTAACTGCATTATAATTATATTATATTATTATCATTTTAATTCTCTGGGGGGAGGATTCTGTTTGAAATATCCACAAAAATAATTTCAGGTTCTAGTCAATGGTTTAGCTGGGTATACAGTTGCAAGAAAAAGTATGTGAACCCCTTGGGATTACGTGGAGTTTTGCATGAATTGGGCATAAAATGTGCTCTGAACGTCATCTAAGTCACAACAATAGAAGAACACAGTCTGCTGAACATAATACTACACAAACATTAGATGCTGCCATGGTTTAATTGCACATAACATGTAAACATTCACAGTGCAGGGAGGAAAAAGTATGTGAGTCCCTAGCTTAATGACTTCTCCCAGAGCTAATTGGAGCCAGGAGTGAGCCAACCTTGACTCCAATCAGTGGGATGATATTGGATGTGTTGCTGACAGCTGTCCTGCCCTTAAAAAACACACACCTGTTTTGGGTTTACTGGTTTCAAGAAGCACTGTCTGATGTGAACCATGCCTCGCAGAAAAGAGCTCTCAGAAGACCTATGATCAAGAATTGTTGACTTGCATGAAGCTGGAAAGGGTTACAAAAGTATCCCCAAAAGCCTTGATGTTCCTGTGTCCACGGTAAGACAGACTGTCTACAAATGGAGAAAGTTTAGCACTGTTGCTACTCTCCCTAGGCGTGGTCGTCCTGTAAAAATGACTGCAAGAGCACAGCGCAGAATGCTGCATGAGGTAAAGAAGAATCCCAGAGTGTCAGCTAAAGACCTACAGAAATCTCTGGCACATGCTAACATTTTTGTTGACACATCTACAATAAGGAAAACATTAAACAAGAATGGAGTACATGGGAGGACACCACGAAGGAAGCCATTGCTGTCCAAAAAGAAGATTGCAGCACGTTTGAAGTTTGCAAAAGAGCACCTGGATGTTCCACAGCACTACTGGCAAAATATACTGTGGACAGATGAAACCAAGATTGAGTTGTTTGGGAAGAACACACAACACTATGTGTGGACAAAAAAGGCACAGCACACCAACATCAAAACCTCATCCCCACTGTGAAACATGGCGGAGGGAGCATCATGGTTTGGGGCTGCTTTGCTGCCTCAGGGCCTGGACAGATTGTTGTCATTGATGGGAAAATGAATTCCAGAGTTTATCAAGACATTTTGCAGGAAAACGTACGACCATCTGTCCGCCAACTGAAGCTCCGCAGAGGATGGGTGATGCAACAGGACAATGACCCAAAGCATACAAGTCATTCAACAAAACAATGGCTGCAACAGCACAGAATACGCCTTCTGGAGTGGCCCAGTCAGAGTCCTGACCTCAACCCAATTGAAATGCTGTGGCATGACCTTAAGAGAGCGATTCACACCAGACATCCCAAGAATATTGCTACACTAAAACAGTTTTGTGAAGAGGAATGGTCCAAAATGACTCCAGATCGTTGTGCAGGTCTGATCTGCAACTACAGGAAACGTTTGGTTGAGGGTATTGCTGCCAAAGGAGGGTCAACCAGTTATTAAGTCCAAAGGTTCACATACTTTTTCCTCCCTGCACTGTGAATGTTTACATGTTATGTGCAATTAAACCATGGCAACATCTAATGTTTGTGTAGTATTATGTTCAGCAGACTGTGTTCTTCTATTGTTGTGACTTAGATGACGTTCAGAGCACATTTTATGCCCAATTCATGAAAAACTCCACGGAATCCCAAGGGGTTCACATACTTTTTCTTGCAACTGTATATGACAAAGTAGACAACTTAGTGGAACATTTGTTGTTGACCTCAGATAGATTCTCAGCTTATTGGATTGTCCTGTGTACGGTATTCTAAATCAGTTCATGTTAATATGAACTTTGAGCTTTGAATATCTGTTTGCAGAGAGATAACATGGTCGATTTGCATAGTCGTTGTCATATGTTGCTGAGTTACTGATAGTTTCATACGCTGCATTGCTAGACAGTTGATTTTAATTCATTACTGTTTGAAAATAATTGCTGGTTTGAATTTCTAACCATCATTTTTGATTAGCTCATTGTACTGCTATTTTGATTTGATTATTATTTATCATCACCTATTATATTTTATTACCTTTTGTGCACTGATATTTTATTATTAATAGTTATTTATTTTTGCACATTATTGCTTTTTATTTCCTCTTCAAATTAGCTCAAATAAAGACTCAGATTATCAGTTGATTTATGAAAATTAGTAGGGAATCTCCTTAACTCCACATCCCCGCCTGTTTTCATAAATTATTTACTGATTATTTTCTCAGAGCAAAAGTTCTAACAGGAGGGTTAGACAGAGGAAACATCAGAGTCCTCCAGCAGAGTATTTCCGGAGAGGAGAGTTAGGCCCCATGTACACAGGACACTTCTGAACGATGGAAACTGACTGCTGGAAAACATAGGTTAAAAAAGTCTGTTTAGCTGTGTTTGCATAATGCGTTTATGTGCGTTTGCGTTTAGAAGTGTTTTTAAAGATAAGCACAGGAGAACCTCCCAAATGCCCAGAATGCACTGAAAAGTGGTAAATTATTAACTATTTCAGACTGTTTCAGAGAAATACAGAGAGTAGAAGCAGAGACAGCAGTATGTGTTGAGATTAGCTAGGTGTGAGTTGCTCATTAACATTTCTTTTGTTTCCAAGGGTGGGAAAGATGTCTGGTGGAGGGAGTCATTAAGGCCACCTGGCAGGGGGTCTTCATGAGGGATTTGAGGTGTGAATGGTCATTAACATTTCTTTTGTTTCCAAGGGTGGGAGAGGTCTGAGGTGTAAATTGGTCATTACAATGTGTGACAAGCTTGGTAGGAACATCCTGTGTTCAGTGTTTTGTCCACCTGAGTACCTTGAAAATGGTTTGCATGCATTTTTCATGATTGTGGACAGCATGAGTCTTCTGGTAAAGTGCTAATGTGTTTCGGCAATCAAACTCCCTTCTTCAGAGCAAGGGAGTTCGACTCCTGAAACGCGTTAGCACTTTACCTGAGGACGCATGCTGTCCACAATTGGCACCTTTGACTTCTTATAAAAATGGGAATATCCTCCTGCGCTTAACTATAGAAACCTATTGTGTGAGCAAGCTGCTATCACCTATTCCATATACCCCAGGATGTCAATGATGATCAAAAAAATGGTGAAGCGCTAAACCAATAAATATACATAAACAAATGTTTAAATAACTGTGAAAAATAAATAAATAAATTATATTAATATGCAACCGTGACTCTCGAAATAAAAGTGACACCTGCTAAAATTACAAATCCACAATAATGTCTAATAACAGATACCTGATCTAATAAATTGAAGTGATGTTAATAAAAATCGTGAAAGGTGCTCAAAATATAAATATTGCAACTATATGGTCAGCAATCCTCTATAAATCATTCAGTGCAAGTGAACAGTGCAAATACACAACAGTGATCAGTCCAAAAAAACAGTGTTTCAATCTTCAGTGCACACTTGCTTTGTGCTCTCAGTGACACTCTTGTGTGACTTATCCCAATGTGGCTAAAGTGCCTCCTCACCTCACAACATCGACCCCTCAGGGCCACAATGCCTTAAGTTGTCCCACACAGGAAGATGTTCCACAATCAGGCTCCACCGACTCCACTGATTACAATAGGACTCCACTCCTAACTCAGCGTACCTCAAAAATGCCCTTTCACACAGTCCGACTCAAGCATGTATGAAAGGAGTAAACAAAGAAAGACCTCCATAGTGTATTACCACTTTAATCATTAAAAAAACGCCAAAAATTGAACATTCACATTAGCTTCCTTTACAGTACAGCAGTTCCCATGTGCTATGGGTGTACTAGAGGATTCAGGTGTACCAAGATGGTGTCAGGAACCGGAAGTGCGTCTCCACTTACCGGAAGTGCGTCACAGCGCATGCGCTCTACGCGTTACACCACGATCAAGATCCTGAAGAAGCCACGTGTCCATCATGGTGTAACGCGTAGAGCGCATGCGCGGTGACGCACTTCCGGTTCCTGACGCCATCTTAGTACACATGAATCCTCTAGTACACCCATAGCACATGGGAACTGCTGTACTGTAAAGAAAGCTAATGTGAGTGTTCAATTTTTGGCGTTTTGTTAATGATTAAAGTGGTAATACACTATGGAGGTCTTTCTTTGTTTACTCTTTTCATACATGCTTGAGTCGGACTGTATGAAAGGGCATTTTTGAGGTACGCTGAGTTAGGAGTGGAGTCCTATTGTAATCAGTGGAGTCGGTGGAGCCTGATTGTGGAACATCTTCCTGTGTGGGACAACTTAAGGCATTGTGGCCCTGAGGGGTCGATGTTGTGAGGTGAGGAGGCACTTTAGCCACATTGGGATAAGTCACACAAGAGTGTCACTGAGAGCACAAAGCAAGTGTGCACTGAAGATTGAAACACTGGTTTTTTGGACTGATCACTGTTGTGTATTTGCACTGTTCACTTGCACTGAATGATTTATACAGAGGATTGCTGACCATATAGTTGCAATATTTATATTTTGAGCACCTTTCACGATTTTTATTAACATCACTTCAATTTATTAGATCAGGTATCTGTTATTAGACATTATTGTAGATTTGTAATTTTAGCAGGTCACCTTTGACCTCTTGTCTCTGTTTTTATGACTTTTCATGGCTTGTGAGTATGTTTTTGCATCTTTTTAATACATTTTTGGTTATTGTGTTAATGCACTAGGAGAGTGCGCCCTGTTTTGCTCTTTTCAGATGTAGGAGCTACATTCACCTGTTCCAGAAAATAGCAAATGCAGCCAAGGGGCCCCAGTAGACAATAAAAATATGTGTATCTTGGTAAAATGATCATTCATTTGAACTGTTTTACCTGCAGGCCATTTGGGTCCCTGCAGAAGCCTGGCTAAAAAAGTCCCAGTTAGCATCTCCTACGTTCTTCTTTGCTGCTAGAAGGCGAAAACTATTGGTTTTCACTCCAGTAATGCTGGATTTGGACATCCAACGGTTTTTACATCCTATCAACAAGTCAGGATGTGGAGGTTACTAACTAGGAGTTTTTTTAGCCAGATTTCTAAGAGGACCCAAATGGTCTAGAACACGGATGTCAAACTGGTGGCCCTCCAGCTGTTGCCAAACTACAATCCCCATGAGATTTTTCAAGGCTGACAGTTACAAGCATGACTCCCAAAGGCAGAGGCACAATGGGACTTGTAGTTTCGCAACAGCTGGAGGGCCACCAGTTTGACACCCCTGGTCTAGAGGTAAAAAAATCAAATTAATGGTCGCTTTACAGAGCTGCACAAATTATTACTATCTTGGGTAAGACAAAGCGAGCGCTCTAAATGAAGCAGCTGTAGCACTAAAGGTAACCATATAAAAACCTCAATAAAACTGTATAAATGAATAAAGTGCAGCGCTAATAAAAATGACAATAAAAGTTCATAAATTATATGAAATGGTAAATGATCCCAACTGTAGCAGAATTCAAATGCTTGTGCTTGGAAGTAATGGTAAAATTGCGCACTCACCAGATGCGCATTGAATATATGCATATAAATATATCCACCACGGACCACTTAGGGAAGCGGGTATGTCAGGCGTCTGGTGAACTTCCTTCTAGGTATGGAACAGCACAGCAGTATATCCTGGGATTAAGTAAGATCTGCTCATCCAGAGGTCCCCTTTAGGATGGATGGGTCTGCAGCCTGTTTACAGGGATTCCCTCCTCTGGGTGCTGGATAGGTAAGGATCATCTGCAGGCTCTGTAATTTAATAGCTCCATAGAGGAGCCACAATAGAAGTGCCCATAGTGTAGTATTTCTAATGCTTTATTCCATGGAAATATTATTAAAAGGGATTAACAGTATTGCACTGACCAATAGTAAAGATGGTCACTGGACCTACACGTGGCTCCAGCGGCGTGACGTCACGGCGTGTTGGTTCACCCTTAAGATTTTCGTGCCACGCACGTCCTCAGAGGGGAGACCAACCATATACAAATTATTACTATCTACTGGGTCCCCTTGACTGCATAGGCTATTTTCTGGAACTTAGCCTTTAGGTCACTCATAGTTTTTCAGGAGAGGAGCATTAGATAAAAAAAGCCTCACTGGTAAGCCAAGCTTCTGAACGTTACCAAGTTCTTTTTATCATTTTAAATTACAGTTTGAATCCATGCAAGCTGATTCCATATTTTTGTAAGCCCTGATGAAGAAGGTGATGTGTAGTCCCTGAAACGTGTTGGAAGTTGTGGAATAAAACCAATATTTCAAAGTGACCCATCAATTTTAGAGTCAAATATCATTCCCATGATGTGAGGAAGAGGAAGGAAACAGGGAAATGTTACCTGGTAGTGCATGTACCATACCATCCTCAGCGTGCACCGTAACCGGCATCCACCTTTCACATCCTTCCAAGGCGCGATTGTAACTGAACCTGTGGAGCTCATGAAGGCTGGTGAAATGGCATAATCTGCTCAGATTGTAGAACTGCGGAGGAGGAATCCATGTTCCCTGACCCCTGTACTCATCAATGGCTTCCTGAGGAGTCCACCACTAAAACAGAAAGTTTTCAGTTCACAAAAATGCATTGAGATAGTCTATTGCCAAGGAAGGGGGGGGGGGACACAATCAAGTTGGCTATACACATTACAAAGATTTGTATAACTAACCCTTTCTTTCAATCAGGGAAGATCAGCATCACATGTAGGTGTTACCTAGGATGGGCTACATGCAAATACAGCCTGCCTAGAAACAGCCACTCCCCCAGACTGACATCCACCTATCAGAGCCATTGGCTTCTGCTGCTGTCAATCAAATCCTGTGGGGGAGGAAGGCAGGGGGCAGGGCCAAGCCATGCTGTGTGTGTTAATGGATGCACACAGCCAGGCTCGCAGATGTGCCACCACAGGAAGCGGCTTCCCACAGAGAAGAGAAGCCAAGAACACTGCCAGGAGACCCCAAAGGAGTAGGTTCTGGGCTGCTCTGTGCAATACCATTGCACAGAGCAAGTAAGTATGACATTTATTTTAATTAAAAAAAATACTCTCTACAACCACTTTAAAGGGACTCTGTCATAACCCCTCCCCAATGCCAAAACCTAAGCCGGCCATACATAAATCGACATTCGACCAGTCTTGGATACAACCAATCTGCCAGATTTTTCTGCATGCAATTATTGGCAGTGGGTATAGCCACTAACAGTAATCATTGTGTTCTGCTAGCTAGGAAGGCTCTTCACACCCCTTCCCCCACGCTGGTAGACTACAATAGCGCTGTGGAAGGGATCCCCTCATCAACACTGACTGTGTTGATGGGGGGAATCAAGTGATTTTCTTTCCTTCCAGAAAGAAAATCGATTAAGCTATGGCTTGCCTTATCTGCCCCTTTTTACCCCTTGTGCATCCCCATTGGCCAATGAGGCAATGGACTAATGACAAGCTCCATAATTACCAGGTAGCATTGGGGCTTTGAATGTCAGCATGGCACAACGTTCAGCCGTAATGGCAAGGAACTGAATGCTTCTTCAGATAGAGGTGCTTGCACTTTATATCTGCAGCAATTAGATCCTCACACCTGGAACTACCAGGATTTTTTTGGATCTCTGGCAAGAAAAAAATTAAAGCAGCAGAGGGGGTTTACTTTATAGACAACCAATTTCTTTGGCCTGCAAAATTCCAAGTTTGCTTTAACACCTGAATTGCAGCACTAGGGTCCTGGGTTTGAATCCCAACCAGGACACTATCTGCATGGAGTTTGCATGTTCTCCCTGTGCTTGTATGGGTACTCTGTTGTCCTTCCACACTCCAAAGACATGCAGGTAGGTCAACTTGCTTTTTTCTAAATTGGCCCTAGTATGTGTATGTATGAATGTGAGTTAGGAACCTTAGATTGTAAGCTCCTTGGGGGGGCAGGGACTGATGTGAATGTACAGTAAGTGCTGCTTAAAGTGTCAGCACTATGTAAATACCTGGAATAAATGAATAAACAATTCAGGACAGGTCTACTTAACCAATCATACTTTGGAACTCACGTTAAAGGTAGTCATTTCCTTTTGATCATCTACGGTGACCGGCTTCTTCTGCAGACAGGCAATGTAGAAGGCAGTGTCGAAGCGCCTGGCCCGAGAACTCTTAGAGAACGGGGGTGTCAGCCAGTTGCCCCACTCATGCAGGGCCCAGATGTTTGGAACACAATGCAGCTCCTTGCACATCTCAATAAACTGCAGCGGATTGTTCTGGACCTCCTCCCTCCACTTAGCCATTTCCTCTCCACCATAAGCGTCCATTAGGTCTTGGCTAGCATCAAATTCGGCACTTTCGGGAACCACCAGCAGTATTCCAGATTCCTCAAACGTCTCTCTGATGGCACAGATCCTGAAGGCGACCTCCCCGGGGATCAACGACCCAAATTTCTTCCTGTCTGTAACAAACATAGGAGACCTGGTGCTGGAGGATTGCCTGACCACACCAAGGCCAAAGTTTGGTTTGTTGACATGTCTCTGGAAGACGTGGATCCAGTCGTTGGAGAAGTCAGCGACATCGACCACCCCTCCAGGGAACACAAAAGCGTTGGGCATGAAGCCGCTCTTCTGGCTGCGCTTCAGTAATAACACCTCGTAATCGAATGTACTTTTTCTACGGTCGTTCCTAGACATCTGAGATGCCATTTTGGGAATGATGTTTCCATGTTGCAAACCAGCAGCTAAAATCAGGGTGGCAGCTTCCCTCCAGTGTTGCAGCGTATTGTTCATTTTCAAATCTTCAATGTTCTTTTCCTTTAAAAAAATTAAATATCAATGGAGATCCAATTGACAAATAATTTACAAATCCAAGTTACAATGTTGCAATCTCATCACCGGGAGAGAGGAGACTGGGGAAATGCTTCCTACTGCCTGCACCATACTGATGACATCATCTCAGCCTAGGCAAAGTCGCTAGGCTAGAGCTCAAAGATGGCTTTGTATTGATAAAAGGTGGAGCTTTTCTGGAAAACGTAGTCTGTTGTTTTATAGTGTTACATGTCAAGAATTTAGGCATGAAGACTTATAAAACTACTGACAGGTCCACTTTATTGGACTCACAAACAAGGATTAATATTTATGTTTTCTAATGATGCCTATTTATCAGATAGTTTGAATCAAGAGCTTAATTTTTTCCCTTAGTTCCCCAATGTCAATGCCCCCACTCACCATTTTAATTACTGTAAGAGCCCTTTGTCCACGAAACCCCAAATCCCGAGAATCTAGCTTAAGAGATACCATACCTGTATACGGTATACATTATATTGCCAAAAGTATTGGGCCAGCCTTCCATATCATGTGATTCAGGTGTTCCAATTACCTCCATGGCCACAGGTGTATAAAATCATCACCTAGGCATGCAGACTGCTTCTACAAACATTGGTGAAAGAATGGATCGCTCTCAGGAGCTCAGTGACTCCAAGCGTGGTCCCATGATAGGTGGCCACCTGTGCAATAAGTCCATCCGTGACATTTCCTGGTTACTAAATATTCCACGCTCAACTGTTAGTGGGATTATAACAAAGTGGAAGCAACTGGGAACAACAGCAACTCAGCCACCAAGTGGTAGGCCACGTCACATGACAGGGCGGGGTCAGCACATGCTGAAGCGCACAGTGTGCAGAAGTCACCAACTGTCTGCAGAGTCAGTAGCTAAAGACCTCCAAACTTGGTGTGGCCTTCAGATGGGCACAACAACAGTGTGTAGAGAGCTTCATGGAATGGGTTTCCATGGCCGAGCAGCTGAATCCAAGCCTTACATCACCAAGTGCAATGCAAAGCATTGGATGCCGTGGCGTAAAGCACACCGCCACTGGACTCTAGAGCAGTGGAGATGTGTTGTCTGGAGCGACCGGTTGCCAGAGAGAATGATACTTGCCTGACTGCATTGTGCCAAGTGTAAAGTTTGGTGGAGGGGGGATTATGATGTGGGGTTGATTTTCAGGGGTTGGGCTTGGCCCCCTAGTTCCAGTGAAGGGACCTCTTAAGGCCTCAGCATACCAAGACATTTTGGACAATTTCATGCTCCCAACTTTGTGAGAACAGTTTGGGGATGGCCATTTCCTTTTCCAACATGGCTGCGCACCAGTGCACAAAGCAAGGTCCATAAAGACATGGAGGAGCCAGTTTGGGGTGGAGGAACTTGACTGGCCTGCACAGAGTCCTGACCTCAACCCCATAGAACACCTTTGGGATGAATTAGAGCGGAGACTGCGAGCCAGGCCTCCTCCCCCGACATCAGTGCCTGACCTGACAAATGTTCTTCTGGAAGAATGGTCCAACCTTCCCATAGACACCCTCCTAAACCTTGTGGACGGCCTTCCCAGAAGAGTTGAAGCTGTTATAGCTGAAAAGGGCGGGGCCAACTCAATATTGAACCCTACAGACTAAGACTGGGGGCCATTAAATTCATGTGCGTGGAAAGGCAGGCGGCCCAATACTTTTGGCAATATATTGTGTGTGTCTATGAAGTCAGTGTACATGCAATGCTCCGGGTCCACAGTTCAAGGGTTAGCGGTGGAATATCTCTCTGATAATAGAGAACTGATAATATTCTCATGTTTCCAGGGACAGCCTCAGGTCTCTCCATTATTTTGTCCAAAGGTTTTACCCTCTTTATCACCAGGCCATTTTTTGTTATACCGCACTGCGCTACTTTAACTGGTAATTGTGTGGTCGTGCAATGCTGTAACCAAACGAAATGTATATCTTATTTCTTCACACAAATAAGAGCTTTCTTTTGGTGGTATTTGATCACCACTGGGGGCTTTTTATTTTTTGAGATATAAACGGAAAAAGACCGAACATTTTGTAAAAAATAAAACCACAATATTTTATACTTTTTGCTGTAGAACATTTCCAATAAAAAAAATTTTAAAAATCAAATTTTTTCATAAATTTTGGCCAAAATATATTCTGCTACATGTCTTTGATACAAACAAATCCCAATAAGTGTATACTGATTGGTCTGCATGAAGGTTATAGCGCCTACAAACTATGGTATATATACTGAATTGTTTTTTAAACTGACACTGACATCACCATTAATACAGTCATCAGTGATAGAACTAAATGCTGTCACTGTACTAATGACACTGGCTGGGAAGGGGTTAACATCTAGGGCTATCAAGGGGTTAAATGTGTGCCTAACTATGTGTAATGTGTGTAAAGTGTGCCGCTTTTATTAAACAATCTCTAAGTTTCTCGTCCCTGCTTTGCTAGATATATTCACTAGATATAGTGAATGCAGGGTCCAGGGAGAGCGGATATAGTGAATGCAGGGTCCAGGGAGAGCGGATATAGTGAATGCGGAGTCCGGGGAGAGCGGAAATAGTGAATGCAGAGTCCGGGGAGAGCGGATATAGTGAATGCGGAGTCCGGGGAGAGCGGATATAGTGAATGCGGGGTCCGGGGAGAGCGGATATGGTGAATGCAGAGTCCAGGGAGCCTGGATATAGTGAATGCGGGGTCTGGGGACAGCGGATATAGTGAATGCAGGGTCCAGGGAGAGCAGATATAGTGAATGCAGGGTCCGGGGAGAGCGGATATAGTGAATGCAGGGTCCAGGGAGAGTGAATATAGTGAATGCAGGGCCCGGGGAGAGCAGATATAGTGAATGCAGGGTCCGGGGAGACCGGATATAGTGAATGCAGGGTCCGGGGAGACCGGATATAGTGAATGCAGGGTCCAGGGAGACCAGATATAGTGAATGCAGGGTCCGGGGAGAGCAGATATAATGAATGCAGGGTCCGGGGAGAGCAGATAAAGTAAATGCTGGATTCGGGGAGACCGGATATAGTGAATGCAGGGTCCGGGGAGAGCAAATATAGTGAATGCAGGGTCCAGGGAGACCAGATATAGTGAATGCAGGGTCCGGGGAGAGCGGCTATACTGAATGCAGGGTCCAGGGAGAGCGGATTTAGTGAATGCAGGGTCCGGGGAGAGCGGATAAACTGAATGCCGGGTTTGGGGAGACCGGATATAGTGAATGCAGGGTTCGGGGAGAGCGGATATAGTGAATGCAGGGTCTGCGGAGAGCAGATATAGTGAATGCAGGGTCCGGGGAGACCAGGTATAGTGAATGCGGGGTCAGGGGAGAGCGGATATAGTGAATGCGGGGTCCGTGGAGAGCGGATATAGTGAATGCGGGGTCCGGGGAGCGCGGATATAGTGGATGCAGGGTCCGGGGAGAGCAGATATAGTGAATGCGGGGTCCGGAGAGAGCGGATATAGTGAATGCGGGGTCCGGGGACAGCGGATATAGTGAATGCGGGGTCGGGGAGAGCAGATATAGTGAATGCAGGGTCCGGAGAGAGCGGATATAGTGAATGCAGGGTCCGGAGAAAGCGGATATAGTGAATGCAGGGTCCGGGGAGACCTGATATAGTGAATGCAGGGTCCGGGGAGACCGGATATAGTGAATGCAGGGTTCGGGAAGACCGGATATAGTGAATGCAGGTTCCGGGGAGACCGGATATAGTGAATGCAGGGTCCGGGGAGACCGGATGTAGTGAATGCAGGGTCCGGGGAGAGCGGATATAGTGAATGCAGGGTCCGGGGAGAGCGGATATAGTGAATGCAGGGTCCGGGGAGAGCGGATATAGTGAATGCGGGGTCCGGGGAGAGCGGATATAGTGAATGCGGGGTCCGGAGAGAGCGGATATAGTGAATGCGGGGTCGGGGAGAGCGGATATAGTGAATGCGGGGTCCGGAGAGAGTGGATATAGTGAATGCGGGGTCCGGGGAGAGCGGATATAGTGAATGCAGGGTCCGGGGAGAGCGGATATAGTGAATGCGGGGTCCGGGGAGACCGGATATAGTGAATGCAGGGTCCGGGGAGACCGGATATAGTGAATGCAGGGTCCGGGGAGACCGGATATAGTGAATGCAGGGTCCGGGGAGAGCGGATATAGTGAATGCAGGGTCCGGGGAGAGCGGATATAGTGAATGCAGGGCCCGGGGTTTAGTAACACTTTAAATCTACCCAGGTTGATTTACTAAAGGCAAATAGATTGTGCACTTTGCAAATGCAGTTGCTCCAGAACTTAGCAGATGAGGGGAAGCGCTGCAGATTTCCATCATCCAATCATCGGCAAGCAAAAATGCTGTTTTTTTTAAATTTCCTTGATTGGGTATTGTTTGTAAAGTGAACCTTGATCTCATTTACTAAGTTCTGGAGCAGCTGCACTTGCAAAGTGTTCAGTCTGTTTGCCTTTAGAAAATCAGCCTCGCCGCTCAGCACAGACCCCTCGGCAGATCACACAGAACATGGACATGCATTCCTCCTACACCCCCTCCCCCACCCACCCCCCACAGTCACTGCTGTGACATTGGCAGTCTTACCCCAGCCTGTGTCCTTCCTACTTCAGAGGGAAGCCATTACTGTAGTCATCAGAATGACTGCAACTCCCAGAATGCCGTGCGAGAGTCCCTCCCAGCTACAGAGATCTCCAGTCTTCCATACTGGATACAGTAACACCTGTCTCCATAGCAACAGAAGAACACAACTGATACATTGTATCCGCTGGAGAAACAGAAAGTGGGCAACAGCGCCACCATGTTGCCGAGACAAGTGATGACATGTCATATTTATTCTATGTCATTATAATGTATTTTATTTTTTTTTTAAACTTATTTTATTATCACTTTTATTAACCCCTCGCCCTCCTGAGGATTCCCCCCCCCTCCCTTCCTGACCAGGCCATTTTTTGTGATACGACGCTGCATTACTTTAACTGAGAATTGCGCGGTCATGCCACTCTGCACCCAATTGAAATTTATGTCCTTTTTTCCCCACAATTGGAGCTTTCTTTCAGTGGTATTTGATCACCTCTGCAATTTGTTATTTTTGCGCTATAAACAAAAGAGACCGACAATTTTGAAAACAAAACAATAGTTTTGACTTTTTGCTATAAAACATATCCAGTAAAGAACATTAAAAAAATCTAATTTCGTCATAAGTTTAGGGCAAAATGTATTCTGCTCCGTGTCTATGCTAAAAAAAATCCTGATGCGTGTAAATTAATTGGTTCACGTGAAAGTTATAGTGTTTACAAATGGCGGTATATATACTAGGATTTATTTTTTTTAACTACTGGCGGCGATCAGCGACTTATAGTGGGACTGTGGTGGGCATTCTGACACTGGGAGGGGAACTGACTGCCACTGACATCCCCAGTGAAACCAATACAATGATCAGTGCTAATAAAAAGCACTGACTCTGTACTAATGACACTGGGCAGGAAGGGGTTAACATCTGGGGCGATCAAAGGGTTAATTGTGTGCTGTGTGCATGTTTTACTAGGGAGACATGCTGTGAAGAGCCATACAAAGCAATATGCTGGAGCTGACAGGAGAGAGATCTGTATTGTTTACTTACAGACCTCTCCCCTGTCAGTGTTCCTCAACGATCGCTGGATGCCAGCGGGGAATCACCGGACTGGACCCAGTGATCGACAGCTGTAGCCACCAATGGTGGCGCAGGTAGGGCGCACGCACAGCGAGCATGTGCCCTCTACCTGGAAATATAAAATCACGTATATATATGTGATTTTGCGCAGCCCTGCAGCAGTAGTTCTGCTATATTGTACGCCCCTTGAGGGTTAGGGACTGATGTGAATGTACAATATATATGTAAAGTGCTGCGTAAATTGACGGCGCTATATAAGTACCTGAAATAAATAAATATAGGGCAGTCGATAAGCAGATAATATTAATAATAATAATAATAATAATAATAATAATAATAAATATTATTTTTAACCTATTACAAGAAACTTTATAGCAGAACTTCAAGCGGTATTAAACCCAATGCAAAAATGGAATATGTTGCAGCTTACCAATCATTTAATGTGGTGGCTGCATTAGTTTTTTTTTTCACTCTGGTGATCTAGCCAGTAAGGCCCCATTCACACTGGCGTTTTGAATGGCTGCTGTCTGCTGTGCCTCCTGTGCTCGTTTTGTCTTACTAATACAAGAGGTGTGTGAGGCTCAGGGGCGGACTGACCATTTGGAAACTCGGGCACTGCCCGAGGGCCCGGGGTCAGTAGGGGGCCCCATGAGATGCCCCTGGTACCTTTTTCATAGGCTTTTTTGAGTTTGGGCAAGGACACAGAGGCCCCATGAACCCCTATTGCCCGGGGGCCACATGAGTTGTCAGTCCGCCCCTGGTGAGGCTCCATTCATACTACGGTGTTTGGAATTGCGATTCTGCCTGTGATTTTAAAACACTCTGCTAAAATGACAAATCGCGCAAACGCATGTTTGGGTGCCATTCATTTTTAATGGCATCCGAAAACACAGTGCGGTTCTGTGTAAATGGCGGAAGACCGCATCGCGCAACGTATCACCCTAAAGAAGTTGAGGGACTTCCTTTGGGGCAAGACCCATCACCCGATGCAGTTTGCCACCATTGTCACGTGATTTATCGCGCTACATTGCCGGCAACAACATAGGGTTGGATGATGCCATCTCTGGTAGCTGATCAGTCAGGCTTCAGGAGGAATGTATTTTTCATATATTTTGTAATAAAATTGCATTTCAACATGTAGTATGTATATATATTATACAGTTGCAAGAAAAAGTATGTGAACCCCTTGGGATTACGTGGAGTTTTGCATGAATTGGGCATAAAATGTGCTCTGAACGTCATCTAAGTCACAACAATAGAAGAACACAGTCTGCTGAACATAATACTACACAAACATTAGATGTTGCCATGGTTTAATTGCACATAACATGTAAACATTCACAGTACAGGGAGGAAAAAGTATGTGAACCTTTGGACTTAATAACTGGTTGACCCTCCTTTGGCAACAATAACCTCAACCAAACGTTTCCTGCAGTTGCAGATCAGACCTGCACAACGATCTGGAGTCATTTTGGACCACTCCTCTTCACAAAACTGTTTCAGTGTAGCAATATTCTTGGGATGTCTGGTGTGAATCGCTCTCTTAAGGTCATGCCACAGCATTTCAATCGGGTTGAGGTCAGGACTCTGACTGGGCCACTCCAGAAGACGTATTCTGTGCTGTTGCAGCCATTGTTTTGTTGAATTACTTGTATGCTTTGGGTCATTGTCCTGTTGCATCACCCATCCTCTGCGGAGCTTCAGTTGGCGGACAGATGGTTGTACGTTTTCCTGCAAAATGTCTTTATAAACTCTGGAATTCATTTTCCCATCAATGACAACAATCCGTCCAGGCCCTGAGGCAGCAAAGCAGCCCCAAACCATGATGCTCCCTCCGCCATGTTTCACAGTGGGGATGAGGTTTTGATGTTGGTGTGCTGTGCCTTTTTTTCTCCACACATAGTGTTGTGTGTTCTTTCCAAACAACTAAATCTTGGTTTCATCTGTCCACAGTATATTTTGCCAGTAGTGCTGTGGAACATCCAGGTGCTCTTTTGCAAACTTCAAACATGCTGCAATATTCTTTTTGGACAGCAATGGCTTCCTCCGTGGTGTCCTCCCATGTACTCCATTCTTGTTTAATGTTGTCCTTATTGTAGATGTGTCAGCAAAAATGTTAGCATGTGCCAGAGATTTCTGTAGGTCTTTAGCTGACACTCTGGGATTCTTCTTTACCTCATGCAGCATTCTGCGCTGTGCTCTTGCAGTCATTTTTACAGGACGACCACGCCTAGGGAGAGTAGCAACATTCCTAAACTTTCTCCATTTGTAGACAGTCTGTCTTACCGTGGACACATGAACATCAAGGCTTTTGGAGATACTTTTGTAACCCTTTCCAGCTTCATGCAAGTCAACAATTCTTGATCATAGGTCTTCTGAGAGCCCTTTTCTGCGAGGCATGGTTCACATCAGACAGTGCTTCTTGAAACCAGTAAACCCAAAACAGGTGTGTGTTTTTTAAGGGCAGGACAGCTGTCAGCAACACATCCAATATCATCACACTGATTGGAGTCAAGTTTGGCTCACTCCTGGCTCCAATTAGCTCTGGGAGAAGTCATTAAGCTAGGGCCTCACATACTTTTTCCTCCCTGCACTGTGAATGTTTACGTTTTATGTGCAATTAAACCATGGCAACATCTAATATTTGTGTAGTATTATGTTCAGCAGACTGTGTTCTTCTATTGTTGTGACTTAGATGACGTTCAGAGCACATTTTATGCCCAATTCATGCAAAACTCCACGTAATCCCAAGGGGTTCACATACTTTTTCTTGCAACTGTATATAAATTTATTGAAATATATTGAATATGACCAAAATTGTAGTATTTCAAATATATTTTTCTTTTATGGGGGTGGGTATCCGCTGTTTAAGTGGCAGCCGTCCCAGAGTAAGCCGGCTCTGTATGTATAACAAGGGAAAGAGAGGAGAGGGGCGCCTCCTAAGTGCAGCATAAAAATATTAGCAGCCATAGGCCTGTAGAAGGAGCAGTTAGCTCCCTACATGAACTAACCCTTTAAAGCCCAATTCTAGCCATGTTTTGTGAAAGTTAGACCAATCATTTCCTGTCCAGGTAATGGGTGCCATACAGAACAGGAAGCAGGGGCAGACTGACAACTCATGGGGCCCCTCGGGCAATAGGGGATCATGGGGCCCCTGTGTCCTTGCCCAAACTCAAAAAAGCCTATGAAAAAGGTACCAGGGGCATCTCATTGGGCTCCCTACTGACCCCGGGCCCTCGGGCAATGCCTGACTTTCCAAATGGTCAGTCCGCCCCTGAGAGAAAGTGAGGGGAAATTTCCTTAATGGACATTTTTTTTAAATTAGGGGTTCCCACTATCCCTGTGCTGAGTTACCGGGTCTGTACACCTGCTGTGCCCATTATGAGGAGTCCCACCATCCCTGTGCTGAGTTCCCAGGTCTGTACACCTGCTGTGCCCATTATAAGGGGTTCCAACAATATCTGTGTTGAGTTCCTGGGTCTGTACACCCACTGTGCCCATTATGATGGGTTCCCACCATCCCTGTGCTGAATTCCCGGGTCTGTACACCCGCTGTGCCCATTATGATGGGTTCCCACCATCCCTGTGCTGAGTTCCCGGATCTGTACACCCGCTGTGCCCATTATGAGGGGTTCCCACCATCCCTGTGTTGAGTTCCTAGGTCTGTACACCCGCTGTGCCCTTTATGAGGGGTCCCCACCATCCCTGTGCTGAGTTACCAGGTCTGTACACGCGCTCTGCCCATTTTGAGGGGTCCCCACCATCCCTGTGCTGAGTTACCAGGTCTGTGCACCTGCTGTGCCCATTATGAGGGGTTCCCACCATCCCTGTGCTGAGTTCCCGGGTCTGTACACCCACTGTGCCCATTATGGGGGGCTCCCTCTATCACTACTGGATTTGTATGTATTTTATATCACACAGAATGGATCTATGGCAGGGAGATCTCACTGTTGGACAATCCAGGACATAACAGAGATACAGAGATGCCATGTGCTGACAACCCCCAAGGCTCCACCTACCGCTAAAATATCAGGTTTGGGTGGAGTCACCCTTTAAGCTCCTGTCCTGCCATGAACAGCTGTACAGAGAGGCCTGTCCTCGGCTCGCAGTGTATGAATGATTGAACACATGCAGAGGTCTCCCTGTGGCCAGGCATTAAGAGACTAGTATAATCGCATCAGCAGAGAAAGCAGTTGGCGGCTGTAATCCGGACGACTCCCAGACCGACTTCTTATGTAATGAGAATCTGTGAAGGTTAAAGTGTTGGCCGGGGGACATAATTCCAGCGCTGGCAGGAAAACCTTCATTCCTAATGTTCTGATTTTATCACCCGTCACTGCGTTTAATAACCACAAAAAGCGGCTTTGAAATCACCAGCTCACGTGTTCTGCGAGGTGCCAGCACTAGTTAAAGGGAACCTCCGCTTCGGACATAGCAGGTTAGGCAACTATGAGGAGTTGAGGGGTTCCCACCATCCCTGTGCTGAATTCCTGGGTCTGTACAACTGCTGTGCCTATTATGAGGGGTTCCCACCATCCCTTTGCTGAGTTCCTGGGTCTATACACCTGCTGTGCTCACTATGAGGGGCTCCCACCATCCCTGTGCTGCGTTCCCGGGTCTGTACACCTGCTGTGCTCACTGTGAGGGGCTCCCACCATCCCTGTGCTGCGTCCCCGGGTCTGTACACCTGCTGTGCTCACTGTGAGGGGCTCCCACCATCCCTGTGCTGAGTTCCCGGGTCTGTACACCTGCTGTGCCCATTATGAGGGGTTCCCACCATCCCTGTGCTGCATTCCCAGGTCTGTACACCTGCTGTGCCCATTATGATGGGTTCCCACCATCCCTGTGCTTAGTTCCCAGGTCTGTACACCCGCTGTGGCCATTATGAGGGGTTCCCACCATCCCTGTGCTGCATTCCCGGGTCTGTACACCTGCTTTGCTCCTTATGAGGGGTTCCCACCATCCCTGTGCTGAGTTCCTGGGTCTGTACACCCGCTGTGCCCATTATGAGGGGTTCCCACCATCCCTGTGCTGCGTTCCCCGGTCTGTACACCCGCTGTGCCCATTATGAGGGGTCCCCACCATCCTTGTGCTGAGTTCCCGGGTCTGTACACCTGTTGTGCCCATTATGAGGGGTTCCCACCATCCCAAAGGGGAACAGGCAAAAATAAAATATTAAGCCCTGGTTCACACTGAATGCAACTTTGAAATCGCAGTATTCCCATGAAGTAGCGTGATTTGAAGCTGCAGATTAGTGCGTTCTGTACCTCTGATTTCACTGTGAATTGCAACTTCATTTAGTCACCGGTCACCCCACTGCGATGTAAAATTGTGCGATTTGTGTGTAATTTCAGGGGCGATTTTTGAAGACTTTATTGCGACTTGTGAAGATTTTCAACAATTTCTTGCAATTTGCAGTGAGATTTCCATTATATTCTATGTAAGTGAAATCGCAATGAAACTGCAGAAAAAGCAATGCAAGAACTACTTTACAAATCGAGCCGCAGCAAATCGCACGTGTTAGGACACCGACATTCACATTCATTAGATGCGATTTCAGCTGCGATTTATGCTTGCACTCCATGCGTTTCCTTGTGATTTTCTGCATCCAAAACTCCCAGAAAGTAGGTGATATGGTTGTCAATGTCATAGTTCACATCAGAGCTTGCAGTTTCAGTGAGTTCCAGTTGCAGAAAAAAAAATAGAACAGGCTGCATTTTTCCTGCACAGAACTGCACTGAAACGCAGTAACACGCATCAAAAACGCACCGGAACACACATGTCCCTATTTAAATTGAAGAAAAAGAGAAGGGAAAAAATGTTCTATAGTGCGAACCGGCCCCAAGACCATAGTGATCAGAGGCGGACTGACCATTTGGAAACTCGGTCAGTGCCCGAGGGCCCGGAGTCAGTAGGGGGCCCCATGAGATGCCCCTGGTACCTTTTCATAGGCTTTTTTGAGTTTGGGCAAGGACACAGGGGCCCCATGATCCCCTATTGCCCGGGGGCCCCATAAGTTGGGCGGGACTGTCTACCAATCATGTGACCACTATGACAGCCAATCACAGCGGTCACATGATTGGCCAGTTCTTGCCACCCCTGTTAAAGTGATGGCAGGGTTAAATGATTATTTATTTATTTCAGGTACTTATATAGTGCCGTCAATTTACACAGCACTTTACATATATATTGTACATTCACATCAGTCCCTAACCCTCAAGGGGTGTACAATCTAAGGGCCCTAACTCACATTCATACATACACATACTAGGGACAATTTAGACAGGAGCCAATTCACCTACCAGTATGTCTTTGGAGTGTGGGAGGAAACCGGAGTACCTGGAAGAAACCCACACAGTCACAGGGAGAACATGAAAACTCCAGGCAGGTGGTGCCGTGGTTGGGATTCATACCGACAACCCGAGTACTGCCAGGTGGAAGTGCTAACCACTTAGCCACTGTGCTGGTGCGATGCAGTTCCCTGGTACCCCAATGCATCTTGTGATGTACTGAATGGCATTGTGTTCAGAGGCGTCCCTAGGGTTGGTGTCACCCGGTGCAATAACACTTGGTGACTCCTCCTCCAACAATCCCTGAAGAATGGATGGGATCTGCAGATTGAGCATAATGGATCGGACTTCGATCCATTATGCTCAATCCTCAGATCCCATCCATCCTGCGGGGATCGTCAGCTTACTTTACAACTTACCTTTTCGTGGAGCGGGTCCGGTGTCACCCCGTATAGGTTGCATGCCGACGATCCTCGCAGGATGGATGGGATCTGCGGATTGAGCTTAATGGATCCCCAATCCGCAGATCCCATCCATCCTGCAGGGCATGCAACCTACACGGGGTGACACTGGACCCGTTCCATGAAAAGGTAAGTTGTAAAGCAAGCCGACGATCTCCGCAGGATGGATCGGATCTGCGGATTGGGGAGCATAATGGATCGGACTCTGATCCATTATGCTCAATCCAAGGGGCGGACTGACCATTCAGAAACTCGGGCACTGACCGAGGGCCCACGGTCAGTAAGGCCCCCTATGATATGCCCCTGGTACCTTTCATAGGCTTTTTTGGGTGTGGTTTGAGTGTGGGCGAGGACACAGGGGCCCCATGATCCCCTATTGCCTGGGGGCCCCATGAGTTTTCAGTCCACCCCTGCTCAATCTGCAGATGCGATCCAACCCTCCGGTGATCGTCGGCTTGCTTTACAACTTACCTTTTTGTGGCGTGGGTCCAGTGTCCCCCCGTGCGGTAGGTGTCCCCCGGTGCGGTGCGCACCCCCCCGCACCTGCCTAGGGACACCACTGATCGTGTTGCACTAATGCACGCAACGCACGCTGCTGTGAGTTGCAGTACGGCTCGCGGTACCATGCGCGTTTCCACAACAGCAAAGTCTGAAGCGGCCTATAGTTACAGTATAAATAGTTGCAGTGTCATTGATTGTCCATGACATGTAATATATTGTATCTTTTTATAGAATATTAGCATTAAAGAAAGCAAAGAGACACATGTTCAATAACTTTATTGTCACAGGCAGAGCGGTTTCATGAACAGAACTGACGTCAGATTTGTACAGTGTCCAAGTGTTAGGCACACAATCAGGATAAAGTATATGCATGAATTCATTACTGTAGAAGGAAGAACAGACACAGACATAGTCACACACTCTACATAAGGCAGTTCAAGTGACAAAAGAGAATATTATTACTTGTAACGTGATGACGTCCACAACAGTCTCTCATCAATATTGGACTCGCCGGCAGGTGAAGGAGCTTGTGAGGACGGAGACGTGGGAGCTGACATTACCGGCTTGATTTTGAAGGTGCACGCTGTGAGGTTGGGTGCAGGGCTGCTGTTAGAAACCATGGGGCTCCATACAGCCAACCTGACAGGCCCCCCCACCCCCAAAAAAAACACAGTTTACTATGCGGCAGTTATGAATGAACACAACGAGTGATCGGTACCGATTGTGTTCATTCAGGAAAGGAAGGGGCTGCTAAATGTGATATTTACCTCCCCCCCACTCTCCATCCTGAAGGATCCTATTGGAAAGAGAGGATGGGAGCTGGAAGCACTGCGGGGGTAGGGGCACACGGGGGGGCCTGGGCAGCAGGGGGAAATTTATGGTGCACAGGGTGGGGTGATGGGTGCGATGGGGGGCAATTACTGGAACAGATCCCCTGTTTGGCTCCCTCTGCAGCAGCTGAAAGTCAGCAGGAGGGAGAGGAGAAGAAGCCGGCTTTCAGCTGCTGCAGAGAGCCATACAGGAGATCGGTTCCATTAATTGCCCCCCCCCCCCTTCCCCAGTGCTGATCACCCTCCCTGCCCACATCCGATTGACCCAGCTGCTTGGGCCCCCCTGCTGGCCTGGGCCCCTTACAGAAGGACTGGTGGTACCCCCTTATCCACGGCCCTGGTTGGGTGTGTTGCTGACGTGGGACAAGTATGTCCTTGGACTTCATTGGCCGCATGCTTGATCCAAGTCATGACAACTACAAAGCCTATGCCTTCAAAATGAAGTCAGTAAGGACAGCTCCTATTTTGGTATATGGATCTTTTTAAAGCTGAACTCCAGGCCAATGTAATATGTCATATATTGTGTTTTTTTTTTCAAATACTAGCAGTGTAAGTAGTCAGTTCCCCCCCAGTGTCAGAATTCCCGTCGGAGTCCCGCTATAAGTCACAGTTCGCCGCCATTACTAGTTTAAAAAAAAGAATCCCAGTATCTATACCTCCATTTGTAAACGCTATAACGTTCACATAAACCAATTAATTTACACGTATTGGGATTTTCTTTTAGCAAAGGCATGGAGCAGAATACATTTTGGCGTAAATTTATGGAAAAATTAGATTTTTTTTTCTTTTTACTGGACATGTTTAATAGCAAAAAGCCAAAAATATTTTTTTTTTCTCAAAATTATCGGTCTTTTTTGTTTATAGTGCAAAAAATAAAAATAGCACAGGTGATCAAATTCCACTGAAAGAAAGTTCTATTTGTGGGGAAAAAAACTAAATTTTAATTTGGGTGCAGTGTTGCATGACGGCGCAATTGTCAGTTAAAGTAATGCAGCGCCATAACTCAAAAAATGGCCTGGTCAGGAAGGGGGGGGGGGGGTGTAATCCTCTGGAGGGCGAGGGGTTGAAAAGCTTCAGTTTTCAGAAGCAGGTCAGCAATGGCAACGTTTATGTTTCATGACAGGTACACTTTATCGGTCCTCTATATTTTGCTTGTGCCATTGGATTTTTTTCAGCAAGAACGTGTCGGATTGGCTGCTGTACGTCATACAAGTGAATAATGACAAACGCTGAGATACGTGGAGCCAGATGCAGAAACCTTACACGGCGCTCCCCGGTTCAGCATTACATTGTTTGCAGCTCAGAAAGAGGAACAGAAATGGGTGAAACAATGTAACAAAAAGTGGATGAACATATTCTTGTGCCACACCCTTCCCATCCTTTTTCTCCAGAAAACTGACAGTTGGTTTAGTCACATCCTTCCTATACACCTTCCGGGTGCTGCAAAAAAAAAAACAGTTGGAAATTGTTTAGGGATTGCCTGTGACCACCCACAGACATGGAACCGGCTCCTGGGGGTCTGTTTATAAGGCCTCGTACCAGGGGCGGACTGACAACTCATGGGGCCCCCGGGCAATAGGGGATCATGGGGCCCCTGTGTCCTTTCCCAAACTCAATAAAGCCTATGAAAAGGTACCAGGGGCATCTCATGGGGCCCCCTACTGACTCCAGCCCTCGGGTAGTTCCCGAGTTTCCAAATGGTCAGTCCGCCCCTGCCTCATACACATTGCTCATCTTCTCTGAACGCATTTTCTTCTGGCAGGAAAAAAAAGCTGCTTAGAAAAAGTTGGTATAAGACGCATATTAATTGCGCATTTACTGGCATTGACGCCTATGTGTGTTCATGCATTCTACTAGCCAGAATAGTCATTTATTCTGGTCATTAGAATACATTAATGCACATGCGTGCAAAAAATGCGCCTAGCCTTTGTCTTGGCTTGACTCCACCCCCTACCCTCCTCCCACTAGTATCCCTTTTTGTGAATACAGAACAAAGTATCATTTTGTGTTGCTAAATAATTTGTATGGAATTGGTTAATAATTTCAAGAAAAGCAGTCAAATAGATTCCCAGTTCACAACAATAGATCCCCCCGTAACAATATATCTACCCCAGCAATAAAAGACCCTTGCCAGCAGCAATAAATTTCCCAGCAACCAGTATCAATAGGTACCTCCCTCAACAGTAGATCCCTTAAATCAACAATTGACCCCCCCATCAACAATAACCCCCGCTCCCTCCCGTAACAATAGATCTACCCAGCAACAAAAGACCCCTGCCAGCAACAATAGATTTCCCAGCAGCCAGTATCAATCGGCACCTCCCTCAACAGTAGATCCGTTGGGGCAACAATTGACCCCCTCATCAACAATAAACCCCCCAGTAACAATAGATCTACCCCAGAAATAAAAGACCCTTGCCAGCAACAACATATTTCCTAGCAGCCATCATTAACAGACCCTCCAGCAGCCAACAACAATAGATGCCTACATCAACAGTAGTTTCCTTAGATCAACAATTGACCCCCCATAAACAAAAGCCCCCCCCCCCCCAGTAACAATAGATCTAACCCAGCAACAAAAGACCCCTGTCTGCAACAATAGATTTCCCAGCAGCCAGCATCAATAGATGCCTCACTCAACAGTAAATCTCTTAGATCAACAGTTGACCCCCCATCAATAAGAGACCCCCCAGCAACAATAGATCTAACCCAGCAACAATAGATTTCCCAGCAGCCAGTATCAATTGGCGCCTCCCTCAACAGTAGATCCCTTAGATCAACAATTGACCCCCCTTCAACAATGGACCCCCAGTAACAATAGATCTAACCCAGCAACAAAAGACCCCTGCCAGCAACAACAGATTTCCCAGCAGACAGCATCAAAAGGCACCTCCCTCAACAGTAGATCTTTTAGATCAGCAATTGACCATCCCATCAACAATAGGCCCCACAGTAACAATAGATCTACCTCATCAACAATAGACACCCCCTTCCACCAGTAACAATAGATTCACGCGTATGTGTGTTCATGCATTCTACTGGCCAGAATAATCATTTATTCTGGCCATTAGAATACATTAACGCACATGCGTGCAAAAAAACACACCTAGCTGTTGACTTTTGGCTTGGCTCCACCCCCTACCCACCTCCCAGTAGTATCTCTTTTAGAGAATACAGAACAAAGTATCATTTTGTGTTGCTAGGTAAATAAATAAATCTCCTGTGTAGCTGAGTTGTCTGCCAGCAAGTGCCTAAATCTCTCAGTAGCAGAAGAATCAAATCGCCTTGGCCTAAAAGTAGACAAATATTATTTTTTAAAGCGCAAGCATTGCAGAAATGATTGCAGGGTGTAGTACCCCATTCTAGATTACAGGAGGCGCTGTTGCTCAGCAGAGTTCCCGAACTTGCACTTTAGACGCTCCCAGCACTAAGTAGGTCGATTCCAAGACAGGAAGCCGGTGCACTATACATAAGAACTGCAGGGAGTGCACTTTGCTAGATTACGACTTATAGGAGATGCTGTCAGGAGAAGAATATGTGTTTTAATAATTAAGCAACACCATCTGCATTATTCATGGCAATTTTTTTTCCCCCCGCTAAACACGAAAGAAAAAAAAAATTTGGCGTAGGGAGTGGGTGGTGACGCTTGTTTCCGTGCGTTCAGGAGAGATCGGCAGAATAGAGAAAAAGATAATCAGAGATTTTCCGATTGGAAGTTTTCCGCTGCATTCAGGGACAGTTCACACTACATGCATTTCAGTTGCTTTTTATTCTGCATCCAAAACGCACAGAAAGTAGGTGATATAGTTGTCAGTGTCATAGTTCACATCAGTGCTTGCAGTTCCAGTGCGTTCCGGTTGCAGAAAAAATTGTAGAACAGGCTGCATTTATTGTGCACAGAATTGTACTGGAATGCGGTAAAACACATCAAAAATGCACCAATAATGCACATTTAAATTGAAAAAAAGAGAGCAGGGGAAAAATAAACTGAAATGCATAAAAAAAAGCATTGGAATGTGTCCAAGACGCAGCATATACACACCAGAATGTGTCAAAAATGCGCATGCAGAAACGCATCTGGAACACATCTGCACTGCGATTCTATAGTGTGAACTGACCCTTAGACATTCATACTAAGTGCTAAAAATGTGCACGATAGTTTGCGTTGCCGCCATGTATGATCATATACCTGCTGTGTGTGAAAAGTGTTGAGGTGCCATTATATGAATCACACCCCCATGCATTGTACAGTGGAGCCCTATGCACAGCAGCGCACCAGAACGCATATACATTGTGGTAAGTTGGCAGCCCATTAATAATTATCGGGCTGACTTCATCCAATGCATGTTAATGCAGGCCATAAAATGCATTAAAGTGACATTAAACCCCACACCCTGCATTCACTATACCTGGTCTCCCTGGACCCTGCATTCACTATATTCAGTCTCCCAGGACCCTGCATTCACTATACCTGCTCTCCCCGGACCCTGCATTCACTATACCTGGTCTCCCCGGACCCTGCATTCACTATATCCGCTCTCCCCGGACCCTGCATTCACTATATCTGTCTCCCCGGACCCTGCATTCACTATACCTGGTCTCCCCGGACCCTGCATTCACTATACCTGGTCTCCCAGGACCCTGCATTCACTATATCTGGTCTCCCCGGACCCTGCATTCACTATACCTGGTCTCCCCGGACCCTGCATTCACTATATCCACTCTCCCCAGAACCTGCATTCACCATATCCGCTCTCCCCTGACCCTGCATTCACTATATCTGGTCTCCCTGGACCCTGCATTCACTATATCCACTCTCCCCGGACCCTGCATTCACTATATCCGCTCTCCCCGGACCCTGCATTCACTATATCCGCTCTCCCCGGACCCTGCATTCACTATATTAGCTCTCCCCGGACCCTGCATTCACTATATCCGCTCTGCCCGGACCCTGCATTCACTATATCCAGTCTCCCCGGACCCTGCATTCACTATATCCGCTCTCCCCGGACCCCGCATTCACTATACCTGGTCCCCCCGGACCCTGCATTCACTATATCAGCTCTCCCCGGACCCTGCATTCACTATATCTGCTCTCCCCGGACACTGCAGTCTCTATATCTGGTCTCCCCGGACCCTGCATTCACTATATCTGGTCTCCCCGAACCCTGCATTCACTATATCCGCTCTCCCCGGACCCTGCATTCACTATATCCGCTCTCCCCGGACCCTGCATTCACTATATTAGCTCTCCCCGGACCCTGCATTCACTATATCCGCTCTGCCCGGACCCTGCATTCACTATATCCAGTCTCCCCGGACCCTGCATTCACTATATCCGCTCTCCCCGGACCCCGCATTCACTATACCTGGTCCCCCCGGACCCTGCATTCACTATATCAGCTCTCCCCGGACCCTGCATTCACTATATCTGCTCTCCCCGGACACTGCAGTCTCTATATCTGGTCACCCCGGACCCTGCATTCACTATATCTGGTCTCCCCGGACCCTGCATTCACTATATCTGGTCTCCCCGGATCCTGTATTCACTATATCTGGTCTTCTCGGACCCTGTATTCACTATATCTGGTCTTCCTGGACCCTGCATTCACTATATCCGCTCTCCCCAGACCCCACATTCATTATATCTACTCTCCCCAGACCCTGCATTCACTATATCCGGTCTCCCCGGACCCTGCATTCACTATATCCGCTCTCCCCAGACCCCACATTCATTATATCCACTCTCCCCAGACCCTGCATTCACTATATCCGGTCTCCCCGGACCCTGCATTCACTATATCCGGTCTCCCCGGACCCTGCATTCACTATATCCGGTCTCCCCGGACCCTGCATTCACCATATCCAGTCTCCCCGCACCCTGCATTCACTATATCTGGTCTTCCAGGGAAGAATGCTCCTTATGTTGGTGGTCAGTGGAAAGGATGTCCGTTACATTGGTGGTCCGACAGAAAAATGGCCTCTACAGTCAACAAAGGTTGCGGGATGTTGGAGTGCTTTCTTCTATATACTTGCTAATGCAGAGATCTCTGTTTTTAACGCTTTATCAGTGGCAGGTTTGGGTTTCACTAGAGGGTTGATAGTAGTTGAAGCAGCAAGTACAAAAGACAGCTTTACCCTGGAACTGATCCCGGCTTCTATAGAGCTTACTTAAAGAGGCAACGTAAAGAGCAATGATAATCTGTATAGGGCAGTAATCTCTCACAGACAATCAGATTTACCCTCCCTGAAAGATCATTCCAATTGGTTACTGTTAGTTTTTGCGTTGCAACAGGGTAAGGGTCCGTTCACATTATCGAGTTAAATGCGCTACAATGCAGGATCACAGCATGCTGAGAGCACATGAAAACTAATTACCAATAAAATCCATGAAGCTCGACACATCATTGTGCTGAGTTGGAGGGCAGGGGGTTGTGCTCTTGAAACATCTTGCTCGCTGCATCTTTTGTGCACTTTGGTAAATACTCACGTTACAATATAGTCAATGGCAACACATGGGAAGTGCACTAAAAACGTAATATGTGTGCGTTTTTCAAGTCACATGTCCATATTTCCAACAAACACAACCAACAAATGGTGTCAGAAAATGACAAACAGTAAAAGAAGAAAAAAGTAATATGCACGCAAAATGCATCTTGCATCGTGTTACATTTCAGCGCAACAGATGAAAAATGCATTATGTGCTTTAAAGGTAAGTGCATGTTTTCTAACACAGCGGTCTGAACGAGCCCTATGGGTTGTGACTTATGGGGGCCATAGATGGGTCGAAAATCGGCCGATTTTTCGGCCGAAAATAAAATCGGACAATTTTCGGATCATTAGTGGGCTATTTGTTCGGCCGTTTTTCGGTATTTTGACAGATTTTTTTTATCGGTAAAGTTGGAAAAACATTTTTCACGGCAATGATGGGCAAATCGGCCGATTTTTTACCGATAAAAATATCTGCGCATGAGCAGTGACCTGCAAGAGGAAGACAAAAAGAAGAAGAGGATGAAGAAGAGGATGAAGAAGAGGAAGAAGAAGAAGAGGATGAAGAAGAAGAAGGGGATGATGAAGAGGATGAAGAAGAGGATGATGATGAAGAAGAGGATAAAGAAGAAGAGGAAGAAGAAGAGGATGATGATGAAGAAGAGGATGAAGAAGAAGAGGATGATGATGAAGAAGAAGAAGAGGATGAAGAAGAAGAAGAAGAGGAAGAAGAAGAGGATGAGTGTGAAGAAGAGGATGAAGAAGAGGATGAAGAAAGGGATGAAGAAGAAGAAGAGGATGAAGAAGAAGAGGATGAAGAAGAAGAAGAGGATGAAGAAAAAGAAGAGGAAGAAGAAGAGGAAGAAGAAGAAGAGGATGAAAAATAAGAGGAATTCCAGTCCGGCAAAAAGTGTCCCTGCAGAGAGCTCCGCTATTTCTTTGACAGTTCTTTGACATTTACAGCGGTTGCAACAATGTATCTATTTGTTTCCGAATAAAACCATCTGTATCCTAAATGGATACAAATAGATACATTGTTGCAACCGCTGTAAATGTCAAAGAACTGTCAAAGAAATAGCGGAGCTCTCTGCAGGGACACTTTTTGCCGGCTGTAGACGGGATGAAAATTGGCCGATTTTTTTTACCATTGCTGGTAACGTTGGCCGCTTGAACGACCGATTTTTCATTTTTTTAAAGAAAAATCGGCCATTTTTCTCCCCGTCTATGGCCTGCATTACTGGTAGCCAAAATTGGGAAGTAAAAATGTCTATATAGAAAACACTTAGGCCACCTCCCCCCCACTTAAGCCCTTGATCACACTAATGAGTCTTGTCATTCAATTTGATAGTTTGAAATCACATGACAAGCCCCAACTCAATTGTCCACAATGAAAGTGGTCATATTGGTGTGATTCCATCGGAGTCGCATTGATTTTGAAAGTACTTCATGCGCTACTTTTTGCAAGTTCAATTGCAACTTGCACAGACATCTGTGCATGAAGTCACACAAATGTCTTCCAAGTCGCACCTGAAGTTGGACTGACATACAATTTTGAAATTGTGGAAATTCAAGTGAAGTCACATGATTTCAAAGTCGGATTCCGTGTGACCGAAGGCTTAGAGCTGAAAAAGGCAAGGAGGCAAGGACAGGGGCGGACTGACAACTCATGGGGCCCTTGTATCCTCACCCACACTCAAACCACACCCAAAAAGCCTATGAAAAGGTACCAGGGGCATGTCATGGGGCCCCCTACTGACCCCGGGCCCTCGGGCAGTGCCCAAGTGCCTAAATGGTCAGTTCGCCCCTGGGCAAGGATGATTCAAATTGAGCTTATATCTGAAATGTGATTGGTTGCAGTGGGCCGTGACACTCTTTCCTGCTCATTGTGCTGTATTAAAGTGAACCTTTGACTTCCCTTTGCTCATCCATTTCTCCATTCAGCCCCTAGGAGCGAAAAGAAATACATGTCACTACCAGGTTTGGGGGGGCATATGACTTACTTCCACCTCCCAACTGATATGTTGGGTACTTGTCCATTGGCCATTCACTCACCCCGTGAGTCACATGTGAGGGGAGAGAATCCTCCTCCATGTACAAGATCCAAGTCACAATTTACAGCTCACAGACAACAAAGCCACCAAAGGGCCCCTGATTGAGATGCATTTTGGTACCCTTTTCACTGCATGCCAACTGACAACTAGATAGTAGGTGATGGTGAGAAAACCCAGCACCCATCTAGGATTAGTGGGTCCTTGTGCCACTGCAAAGTCTACACCAGCCTTTCCCAACCTTTTTAGCCCTGGAGAACCCTTGAAGTATTTTTTAAGTCTCTGGGGGCCCTGGCTTAATAATTAATTGTGATTAGTGGAAAGAATGCCAATTACATTGGTGGTCAGAATGTCATCAGCAAAGAACATCAATGGTGACATGCAGCTGGTGTCAACAGCATTGGCCTTAAAACTCTGTAGCCGCCATCAGATGGGAGTTGAATCAGCCACAGTTCAACGAAACTCCTAGCAACCTTTGGAGAAACTTTAGGGTTCTATGAAACCCTGGTTGGAAATGGTCTACACAAATGATATGTCCATCCTTGCAGAGGACCCTTGTACACAGTCTACAACATTTTTAACACAGAGGAACTCTTTAAATAACTTTCCAGCCTCGGGGAAACCCTGCTAAACATTACAGTATCTACAACTCATGATACATTAGTGTGATGGTCACTGGGAAGAGTTATCCTTACATTTGTGGTCATTGGGAAGAATTTCCCTCTTACAGATAGCTAAAGAGATGATTGGTGTCAGTGGGAACTTATCTGAAAGGCAGAAATTGCTCAATGCTCACAGAACCCCTGGGAACCTCTTGAGGAACACTAGGGTTCTGTGGAACCCTAGTTGAGAATGTCTGGTCTACACAAATGATATGTCTTCCCTTGCAGAGAGCCGTTGTGCCGATGCACAGTCTACACCAGCCTTTCTCAACCTTTTCAACACACAATAACCCTTGAAAAAACTTTCCAGGCTCAGGGAACACTTACTAAAATTGACTATATATTCAACTCATGATGCTTTAGTGTGATGGTCACAAGGAAGAGTTATCCTTACATTTGTGGTCATTGAGAAGAATTTCCCTCTTACAGATAGCTAAAGAGATGATTGGTGTCAGTGGGAACTTATCTAAAAGGCAGAATTTGCTCATTGCTTAAGGAACCCCTTGCAACGTCTGGAAGAACACTGGGGTTCTATGGAACCCTAGTTGAGAATGGTTGGTCTGCATAAATTATATGTCCTCCCTTGCAGAGAGCCCTTGTGCTGATGCACAGTCTACATCAGCCTTTCTCAACCTTTTCAACACAGAAAAACCATTGAAAAAACTTTCCAGGCTCAGGAAACCCTTACTAAAATGTACTATATATTCAACTCATGATGCTTTAGTGTGATGGTCACAAGGAAGAATTATCCTTACATTTGTGGCCATTGGGAAGAATCCCCCTTTACAGATAGATAAAGAAATGATTGGTGTCAGTGGGAACTTGGATGAAAGGCATAAATTCTTCATTGCTCATAGAACCCCTAGCAACCTCTGGAGGAACCCTGGATGAGAAACCCTGGTCTACACAAACTCTATGTCATAGAGCTTCTTATCCTTGCTTCAGTGGGTTTAGGGCACCAAAAGAATGACGGAATGGTGAGTATGCAATGTAGGTGAGGCCACCTAAAGTGCACCTGTTGTTTTTTTCTTGGTTCACTTAAAGGTAGATAAAAGCAAAAACATGTTACACTAAGAACAAAGAATAGAATCCTGAAACTAGCCTCATGTCTCCGGGACCCACAATTGTTATACAGATTTGTCCAACAGATGGATATCATGCAAAGGTAGCAAAAGCTATTTTTCTCTACAGGAATGGGAACACTGGGCTATTGATCACACTCGGAATAAAGGTGTCACTCTTTAAAGCTCTCTTTGTGGTTCTCAAATTGGTAATCTCATTTGCTTACTAAATAAGTCATAATTACTATTTGCTACAACTCCTCTTTGGGTGGTCAGCTCTAGCATTTAGAGCAGCAATTTATGGCCTGCAGAACATCTCCAGAGATGCACTACTGTGCATGCCTGGTGTTTATAATTAGGTTACGGCATTCCCAGCAGCCAATTTGATGTGTTGCTTGTGCATACATAACAAACGGTAACATTTGAATTACAAATACAACTGAATTTTTTTTTTTTTCGAACAAAGGGGAATAAAATGAACAGTAACAGAGAAAATGAATGCCCAGCCAGTATACACTCACCGGCCACTTTATTAGATACACCTTGCTAGTACCGGGTTGGAGCCCCTTTTGCCTTCAGAACTTCCTTCATTCTTCGTGGCAGAGATTCCACAAGGTGGCAGAGATTTTGGTCCATTTTGACATGAGTTACTGTTGTCTTTCTATCATCCCAAACCAGTCTGCCCATTCTCCTCTGACATCAACAAGGCATTTTCATCCACACAACTGACACTCACTGGATATTTTCTCTTTTTCGGACCATTCTCTGTAAACCCTAGAGATGGTTGTGCGTGAAAATCCCAGTAGATCAGTCGTTTGTGAAATACTCAGACCAGCCAGTCTGGCAACAACAACCATGCCATATTCAAAGTCACTTAAATCCCCTTTCTTCCCCATTTTGATGCTCGGTTTGAACTTCAGCAAGTCATCTTCACCACGTCTAGATACCTAAATGCATTGAGTTGCTGCCGTGTGATTGGCTAATTAGGAATTTGTGTTAGCAAGCAACTGAACAGGTGTACCTAATAAAGCGGCCGGTGAGTGTATATTATAGGTAGAAATGTGCATTTGTACTCAGACGTCCACCTACACTTTTTTCACAAATGCAATATAATAAAGCAGGGAAATGAGCAGCTGTGTACATAGCGTTAGGAGCAACGTTGCCCCCTCATGCTGGTCCAAGCTGTTAAAGTATCCAAAGGGAAAAGTTAAGACTTAGTCAATAATTCTGTAGCCGTGTCTGCGGAATGTGATTCTGTCTGTATAAAAGCATTCTATAGCCACAGCTTTAGGCTCCATGTACACGGGCCACTTCTGAACGATGGAAACTGACTGCTGGAAAACGTAGGTTAAAAAACGTCTGTTTAGCCGCGTTTGCATACCGCGTTTATGAGCATTTGCGTTTAGAAGAGTTTTTTTTGAGATAACCTCAGGAGACCTTCCCAAATGCCCAGAATGCACTGAAAAATAGTAAAAAATGAACTATTTCAGACATTTTGAGAGAAATAGAGAGAGCAGAAGCAGAGAGAGCCGTATGTGTGGAGATGACCTGTCTTTTCTGGTTGTATTCACTATGGATCCCATCATGAGCATAATGGGGCGCATTCTACCATTGTTTCCTTCGCGCAAAACCTGGAACTGACTGCGCTGGTGTACCGGGTCCCTTTGAATACATGGAAAAAACTTTGCATGCATTTCTGATGAGGAAAAAAGGCATCTGGATATGGAACAGTTAAAAATTGCTTCTAAACACAAACGCCTATAAACGCGGTTAGCTGCGTTTACAAGCATTTGAAACACTGATGAAATCTACTCTGAACGCAAGTTTGGTGCGTTAAAAAAACGACTGTAAACTCAACTGCCTGTAAACAACTGTAAATGACGATGTGTACATGGACTCATAGGAGAACATTAGGGAGAGTTCAGGGGCTGCTGAAAAAAAAGCAGAAAAGCTCCAGAACGTCAGTTGATCAGCTGCAGTGCACATGAACCCTTAGCCACTTATTCCTATGGAAAAAAACAAAACATTTAATACTTCCGATCAGATCCTATGGATACTATAGAAGCAATTATATAGACACAAAAATGTACTATTGGCTACCCTGTAATCCCGTAGCTGTGTCTATGAAATGCAGCACTCTATGGGTGCGCAAAAGAGAGCATTCCATAATCAAAGCTTTATCAATGCATTCCTATAGCAGCAAACAAAACTTGGAGGGCCCATTCACATTTGTGGGTTGTGGCAATGAACCTGCCCTTCGTGGGGCGTTGCATCTCTGTTCATTGCGAATGTCACCCCAGCGCACAATGCACCACGGCGCATATACTTTGGGGCAGGGGCGTCCCTAGGCAGGTGCGGTGGGGGGGGTTGTGCGCCGCACCGGGTGACACCTTTTGCACGGGGTGACACCGGACCCGCTCCACAGAAAGGTAAGTTTTAATGCAAGCCGACGATCCCCGCAGGAGTGTCCCTAGGGTTGGTGTCACCCGGGGCTGGAACACTTGGTGACACCCCCTCCGACGATCCCCGCAGGACGAATCGGATCTGCAGATTGAGCATAATGGATCGGAGTCCAATCCATTATCCTCCCCAATCCGCAAATCCGATCCATCCTGCGGGGATCATTGGCTTGCAACCTATACGGAGTTAACTGATCTCTGCAGGAGCTCCACGAAAAGGTAAGTTTTAAAGCAAGCCGATCAGTTAACCCTGTATAGGTTGCAAGCCGACGATCCCCGCAGGATGGATCGGATCTGCGGATTGGGGAAGATAATGGATCGGACTCCGATCCAGGGGCGGACTGACAATTCATGGGGCCCCCGGGCAATAGGCAATCATGGGGCCCCTGTGTCCTTGCCCAGACTCAAAAATGCCTATGAAAAAGGTACCAGGGGCATCTCATGGGGCCCCCTACTGATCCCGGGCCCTCGGGCAGTGCCCGAGTTTCCAAATGGTCAGTCCGCCCCTGCTCCGATCCATTATGCTCAATCTGCGGATCCGATCCATCCTGCGGGGATCGTCAGAGGAGATGTCACCAAATGTTTCGGCACCGGGTGACACCAACCCTAGGGACACCCCTGTTTAGGGAGTTATTTACAAAAACTGGAGGATGAAATATCTGGTGCAGCTCTGCATAGAAACCAATCAGCTTCCAGATTTTATTGTGAAAGCTTAACTGATCAAGCTGAAGTTAACAGCCGATTGGCCGCCATGCACAGCTGCACCTGAGTGCTCCGGTTTTAGTAAATCCCCCCATTAGGCTGGCTATACATTATACAATTTTCTTGAGAATTTTGCTTTAAATTTATCAAAAACCATATAATATGAGGTCAAACCTAAACAACATTTTCAATTGTGCACAATCAGGCAGGCCCTTGTACTACATAGTTGAAGGTAAATCTAAAGGAAACTGGGCAGAAATTGGACAGAAAATTGTATAGTGTATGGCCAGTCTTAGGTACTGTGCAATTTCCTCTCTTTTCCTGTTGCAACCATCAGAAGTGAAGGGAAATCTCACCATTTGTCACAGATGGCAAAAAGAGCAAAGGACCACTTTTACCATTTCCTTGTCCAAATTTTGCACGCAAATCTACAAACAACCATTCAGAACATGGATAAAAAGATCTTTTTTCGTTGCACTGCCTTGTTAAACATGGTTCACGTATGTTTTTTTTTTTATTCATTGTGGTGCGTTGGCAGCCCATTCATAATGAATGGGCTGTCCTGATGCATAGGAAGTCGGCATAACACGTGTTAGCACCTGTGCATGAATGCATCGTATCGAAATGCTGAAGTGTGAATGCGCCCTGATACTTCTGATCGGGTCTCACGGATTTGTCAAGGGCTCATATAGACACAAAGGGGCAAGAAAGAGCAATATATACTATTAGCCTCTCCTCCTGCAGCCATGTTTAACCCCTCGCCCTCCAGAGGATTTACCCCCTCCTCCTGACCAGGGCATTTTTGGCAATACAGCGCTGTGTTGCTCTAACTGACAATTGCGCGGTCATACAACTCTGCACCCAAATGAAATTTATGTCCTTTTTTTCCCACAAATGGAGCTTTCTTTCAGCGGTATTTGACTGACTCTACGGTTTTTATTTTTTTGCGCTATAAACAAAAAAAGACCAAGAATTTGGGAAAAAAACATCTTTTTGCTATTAAACATGTCCAGTAAAAAAATAAAAAAAAATCAAATTTCGCCATAAATTTAGACCAAAATGTATTCTGCTCCGTGTCTTTGCTAAAAAAAAAATCCCTATATGTGTATATTAATTGGTTTACACGATAGTTATAGCGTTTACAAATGGAGGTATATATACTGGAATTATTATTTTTTTAATACTAGTAATGGCGGCGAACAGCGACTTATAGCGGGATTGCAGCGGCCATTCTGACACTGGCAGGGAACTGACTAACTGCCACTGACATCCCCAGTGACACTAATACAGTGATCAGTGCTAATAAAAAGCACTGACACTGTACTAATGGCACTGGGGAGGAAGGGGTTAACGTGGGGCGATAAAAGGGTTAACTGTGTGCTGTTTTACTATGTAAGCACATTGCTTTGTATTGTTCTGCTATGTGTGCAGGAGCTGACAGGGGAGAGATCTGTGTTGTTTACATACAGAGCTCTCCCCTGTCAGTGATATACGGCGATCGGCAGGCGCCGGCGAGGAATCACTGGCTGGGACCCGGCGATCAACAGCTGAAGCCGCCAATGGCGGCGTGGGTAGAGCCCCCTACCCGGAAATGCAAAATCACACATATATATATATATATATATATATATATATATATATATCTCGGGCGGACTGACAACTCATGGGGCACCCGGGCAATAGGGGATCATGGGGCCCCTATGTCCTCACCCACACTCAAACCACACCCAAAAAAGCCTATGAAAGGTACCAGGGGCATCTCATAGGGCCCCCTACTGACCCTGGGCCCTCGGGCAGTGCCCGAGTGCTCGAACGGTCAGTCCGCCCCTGATATATATATATACAGTCATGGCCGAAATTGTTGGCACCCTTGATATTTCTCCAGGAAATCATGTATTTCTCACGAAACGTATTGCATTAACACATGTTTTGCTATACACATGTTTATTCCCTTTGTGTGTATTGGGACAAAACAAAAAAAGGGAGGAAAGAAAGCAAATTCGACATAATGTCACACAAACCTCCAAAAATGGGCTGGACAAAAGTATTGGCACCCTTTCACAACTGCGGATAAATAAGAATGTTACAAGCATGTGATGCTCCTGTAAACTCACCTGGGGCAAGTAACAGGTGTGGGCAATATAGAAATCACACCTGAAAGCAGATAAAAAGGAGAGACGTTCACTTAACCTTTGCATTGTGTGTCTGTCTGTGCCACACTAAGCATGGACAACAGAAAGAGGAGACGAGAACTGTCTGAGGACCTGAGAACCAAAATTGTGGCAAAATATCAACAATCTCAAGGTTACAAGTCCATCTCCAGAGAACTAGATTTGCCTTTGTCCACAGTGCGCAACATTATCAAGAAGTTTGCAACCCATGGCACTGTAGCTAATCTCCCTGGTCGTGGACGGATGAGGAAAATTGATGAAAGATTGCAACGCAGAATAGTCCGGATGGTGGATAAGCAGCCCCAAACATGTTCCAAAGACATTCAAGCTGTCCTGCAGGCTCAGGGAGCATCAGTGTCAGCGCGAACTATCCGTCGACATTTAAATGAAATGAAACGCTATGGCAGGAGACCCAGGAGGACCCCACTGCTGACACAGAGACATAAAAAAGCAAGACTACAGTTTGCCAAAATGTACTTGAGTAAGCCAAAAGCCTTCTGGGAAAACGTCTTGTGGACAGATGAGACCAAGATAGAGCTTTTCGGTAAAGCACATCATTCTACTGTTTACCGAAAACGGAATGAGGCCTACAAAGAACAAAACACAGTACCTACGGTAAAATATGGTGGAGGTTCAATGATGTTTTGGGGTTGTTTTGCTGCCTCTGGCACTGGGTGCCTTGACTGTGTGCAAGGCATCATGAAATCTGAGGATTACCAAAGGATTTTGGGTCGCACTGTAGGGCCCAGTGTCAGAAAGCTGGGTTTGCGTCCAAGATCCTGGGTCTTCCAGCAGGACAATGACCCCAAACATACGTCAAAAAGCACTCAGAAATGGATGGCAAAGAAGCGCTGGAGAGTTCTGAAGTGGCCAGCAATGAGCCCAGATCTAAATCCCATTGAACACCTGTGGAGAGATCTTAAAATTGCTGTTGGGAAAAGGTGTCCTTCCAATAAGAGAGACCTGGAGCTGTTTGCAAAGGAAGAGTGGTCCAAAATTCCGGGTGAGAGGTGTCAGAAGCTTATTGATGGTTATAGGAAGCGACTGATTTCAGTTATGTTTTCCAAAGGGTGTGCAACCAAATATTAAGTTAAGGGTGCCAATACTTTTGTCCAGCCCATTTTTGGGGTTTTGTGTGACATTATGTCATATTTGCTTTTCTGCCTCTGTTTTATATTTGTTCCAATACATACAAAGGGAATAAACATGTGTATAGCAAAACATGTGTTAATGCAATACCTTTTTTGTGTGAAATACTTGATTTTCAGGAAAAATATCAAGGGTGCCAACAATTTCGGCCATGACTGTATATATACACCTGATTTTGTGCAGCCCTGCCACCCTGTAGCAGTATTTCTGCTATAGGGCGGTGGGCAAGCAGTTAGAGTAGAGGTCTCACTTCAATTTTTTTTTGTCCAGGGGACAAAGTACACGCAGCCCTTTGTCCCACTTTCCTAGGTGCTGGCTACGGCCAGCTGTGAAGTCAGACAGGGCGCCCTTGCCGACAACGCAGCTAACAAGGAGAGGCTGCTTTGACAGATGGCACTTTTTTCTTCTCCAATCACTTGCCCAGGACAAGTGTCTCCCGTGGAATTCAGGGGCGGGGGGGGGCTTGTCAACTAATATGTTCCTGGGAAGCAGGAAAGTGCTTGGAGACAGAGAAAAGTGCTGTCTGTCAAAACAGCCATCTCCTTGCTAGCTGCGTTGTCGGACAGCCGTGGAAGGAGGAGGGGCGCCCTATCTGATCTCACAGCTAGTCAAAGCCTAGGAAAATGGGACAAAGTACATGTTGGGGGGAGCAAAACACATTAATAAAAATGAAGCGAGACTATAGCAGTATTAAACCCCACACAAAAAATTGAGTATTTTGCAGGCAGTTTACCATACAGTAAATGTGGTGTCTGCAATAATTTTCTTTTTGAGGTTTTTTTCCCCCCTCTGTTTTCGCCTGGTGATCTGGCCAGTAACACACCTCCTGTATTAGAGCACCCCCACTCTGGATGAAGGAGCATAGGAACCATCTTTAAACAGCAGCATTTTTAGTCTGGGGGAGGGGAGTTTTAGATCTACCAGCAGATTTAGATACACTAACAAATTAAAGCCAAACTCCAGATCACACTTTATAATCAGAGCAAACAGTTTTTTTTCTTTTCGGGATAAAGGTTTTACATAAATAAATAAAAGCTGATCCTTGTAAACACCCCTGCCAGAGTTAAATGGTTTATCTCATCCCTGTAAACTGATACATATGGAAAAAAGCATGCTCTTTTGAAAAACAACAGATTTACTGGCAGGGGCGGACTGACAACTCATGCGGCCCCCGGGCAATAGAGGATCATGGGGCCCCTGTGTCCTTGCCCAAACTCAAAAAAGCCTATGAAAAAGGTACTAGGGGCATTTCATGGGGCCCCCTACTGACCCCAGGCCCTCCGGCAGTGCCCGAGTTTCCAAATGGTCAGTCTGCCCCTGTTTACTGGCCAGATCACCAGCTCAATATAAAGGAAAAAAAGCCTATAAATGAAAACTAATGCAGACATCACATCTAAGAATTTGTAAACCGCAATATAATAAATGTTTGCTTTTCAGTTCAATACTGTATTGAGCATACTAAGGACAGCATTTCATAGCCACAGCTTTACTTGTGCATTCCTAAAACTTTTAACACTTCTAATGGGTCCTATGAATCCTTCAACATCCCGTTTAGGTACACAAGGGTAAGACAGGTAAATAGTAATGCAGGTCATACACGGGTCGAATTCCAAACAAATTTTCTTGAGAAAATCTGAATTTTCGTGTATTTCGTAATCCGACATTGCCACCATTGATTTGGAAATTCGACCAACCCAGCCTTCAATTTCACCTCGCGTTGCTACAGAAGTGAATTTCCATGACTAAGAATGTTCTTTTCTTCCCAGGTCACAGCTCACGGCTCATTTCTTTTTCATTTATATTTCCTGCACGATTCTCCCATCGTTGATTCAAAATTTAAAAAAAAATTCCAACATGCCCGATCACTCAAACTCGATGGTCACATGAAAATCGGCCGTTTCTGTGACCCACAAACAGTGCGAAATTCGATCAAAAATTATTAGAAAAGATTTTCTAAAGAAAATTCTTTTTGAATTCGTGTATGGCCAGCTTTACTATTGGCAATTTTGATTTTTATTATATTATTATACAGGATTTATATAGTGCCAACAGTTTGCTCAGTATATATATATATATATAATGATTATTTCCTCGTCCTTACTATATTAATTATATCTAGAAAGCGGAGATGTTCCGGGCAGCACAGTGGCTCAATGGTTAGCACTTCCGCCTGGCAGTATTAGGGTCGTTGGCAGGGGCGGACTGACCATTTGGAAACTCGGGCACTGCCCGAGGGCCCGGGGTCAGTAGGGGGCCCCATGAGATGCCCCTGGTACCTTTTTCAGAGGCTTTTTTGAGTTTGGGCAAGGACACAGGGGCCCCATGATCCCCTATTGCCCGGGGGCCCCATGAGTTGCCAGTCCGCCCCTGGTATAAGGCCTTATAAACAGACCCCCAGGAGCCGGTTCCATGTCTGTGGGTGGTCACAGGCAATCCCTGTCCAACAATTTTCAACTGTTTTTTTTCAACTGATCCCCTATTGCCCGGGGGCCCCATGAGTTATCAGTCCACCCCTGGTCGTTGGTTCGAATCCCAGCCACGGCACCTCCTGCCTGGAGTTTGCATGTTCTCCCTGTGTCTGTGTGGGTTTCCTCCGGATACTCCGGTTTCCTCCCACACTCCAAAGACATGCTGGTAAATTAATTGGCTCCTGTCTAAATTGTCCCTAGTATGTGTATGTATGAATGTGAGTTAGGGACCTTAGATTGTACGCCCCTTGAGGGTTAGGGACTGATGTGAATGTACAATTTATATGTAAAGCTCTGTGTAAATTGATGGCGCTATATAAGTACCTGTAATAAATAAATAATAAATAAATGTTCTGTAATAGAATCCTGTCAGGGCACAAATATAGGAGCTGTCTAGCTTTTTTTACCTGCTACTTGGTAGGGTCATTGACCTGGAACATATTAGGTCCCCATACTTTACTGGCTGCATGCTAGTCCCAGATCAATGGTTCACTAAGTAGCAAAGTAAGGATTAAGATGACAGCCGTAAAGCTTGAACCTTTACAACAAGTCATCAATGGTCGCCTCCATATTCCCCCACCCCGACAGACCCCTTTAAGCCAGCTGGAGGTAATGACTAAAATGCCGCTGCAATGGATAGGAGATTGACTTAAAGGATATCCAAAAAAGCCACCAATTTTGGGCCATTTTGAGGACATCACTCAAAACCCAACACCTTCCCATGTTCTGAAATTCAGCCATATCATGCTTATATAACCAGACCCACATAAGTCTGCTATTATTAAGTGTGCAGCAGTCGTGTCATCTGGAAGCCTCAAGGTTAAACCGTCAGCTAGACAAGACGATCAAAAAAGACTCAAAGAAAACATGCAACGCTCACAAGATACCGGTCACTACAAAACACCGTCTATAGAGATGCGTGTGTTCGAATATGTGTTACGCAGGTGCTTTCGTGGCTTCCTATGCAGAAAGAAAGGCAAAAAAAAAAAGCACAGATATAATTCTCATCTGCAAACGTTGACGTGCTTACTCGGTGGATTTGGGTTTCCCTCGAGCTGCCTGTGGGGGCAGTATCTGCCAAGGAAGGAAAGGGTTAATGCGGATGCTTTAAGGATTTAGTGGTGTTAGTGCATATGGAAAAATGGCATTTAATTTGATGCTGAATAAAAGCTCCCGCAGCTAAAGCCTTTTCACGCATGACAAGTTAAATCTGCAATTCTTTTTTTTTTTCCATTTCAGAGGTCTTGGTATAAAAGGAGACTGGCACAGAAAGGGAATAATGTGAATCATTAAAAAGAGAAAAAAGGAGGTTGGTTTTTTTTTTGGAAGGGGTTACGGATTGTAAGCATGTCCCAACGTACCTGGAGCAGATGGTAATAAATCAAGGTCTACAGAAAATGTTTAGGGGTAGTGTTTGAGCAGCAGTAGTTCTTGAGGGATCTATTAAAGATAGACATTAAAATGTTACCCCAAGGGATGGTTTGGCTGGTCCATCGTTTGCCAGTTTTGGTTGGGTGAGAGATCCATAAAAGAAGCAATGAAATGTTTGGCAGAACACAAAAAAAAATACTTTAGTGTCACGGAGAACCGTCCAAAACAAAGTTTTACGAAAGTTTGACGACGCAAATGGCCAGTATGACCGCAATTAAAAGAACGGAGCTGAAGACCACGATGGCTAGGATTTTGCTTAGGTCGCAGATGGTTTTGTGCTCTTCCGTCGAGATGGTGCCCGGTGAGGATGCCCCGGCACCGGCGGCCAGCTTGAGCTCGGCACCGGGGTCTTGCTTGGCTTCCACGGTCCACTGTGGCACACTGACTTTCATTTCCATTTCGTACATCATCTCACCTACTTGATTGATCTCGTTCTCCAGATCCTTGAGGTCCATGACATCAATGTTGTGCTCGGCGTCGTACTTCATGTTCTGGACGCTCATGGCCCTGGCGGCCACCCCGGACGTGCCACCGCTCATGCCACTCTGTATGAGGTGCTTTTTGGGGAGGTTTAATGGGAACTCATGGCCAAGCTCCAAAGCTCTTCTCATGTCAGTCTCTAGGATATCCATGCAGGTGGAGAAGATGACCCATAGCCTCTCAAATTCCGCTTTGTCCTCCTTGCTCAGGCTGGTGTCCTTGAGGGTACTGGTCAGTTTGTTCCTGTTGGCCACCGCCAACTCCTGGGCTTTCCGCCTGGTCTTCTTCAACTCCTCGCGTAGGTTCTGGGAGTCGGATGTCCCACCTATGGTGAGCACAAGATGCCTGTAGCATGCTGTCACCTTATTGAGAGCATCTAGTAATGCCTTGCACTCTTCCGCAAGCATCTCCCCTCCACCTTGCAATGAAGAACACAAGGAATCCAAAAAAGTGCTAAGGAGGCCTCTCAGATGAGGTGCAAGGGGATCATTTTCATACCATCCTCCAGGTCATGACACAAGCAGAAGATCTTTCCCGGAAAGCACTTTCCTTGTTGTGTCAAGCTGCAAGAGATCCTACAACAGTTTCCGAAAGGAGCCATAAAGTGCAAACAATAATCCATGCATACAGTAGAGCAGCAAAAAAAAACAAAACAGGTTAGTGGTCCAATGGAATTTGAAGATGCTCTTGGGATAATGCAAAAAAATTCTGCAAGAGGATTCCCATTGCCAAAACAGGCAAGTTTACCAACTGTCTGCCAGCGACCGTCGCAACAAATCCTTCTGCAGTGGCAATGCACAGAGCATCCTTTTTACAAGGACAAGGTCCTCTTGGTTGGCTTGCAGAATCCTCCGGCTCCCTGGCAGCAGGGAACTGTCCATACACATCCAGCTCTGAGCTCCGCACAGCCTCAAATAGCCAGCAGCACCTGCAGGAGTCACGTGAGGACAACACACACAAGAGGAGGGGTATGTCACTGCCTTCTAGATCCAAGGCAGCCATCTTTGTTTAGGGCAATGTGGGACTACGGTATTTCATGTATTAAATGCCTAATAAAATCAATTACTGACAAACAATTTTCTAGTCTTCAATACATGAAGGCTTTTAATTAAAAAAAATATATATATTTAAACGTGATGCTAATTGGGAGGAAATGCAATAGTTACTAACGGGCAGCACAGTGGCTAAATGTTTAGCACTTCCACCTGGTAGTACTAGGGTCGGTGGTTCGAATCCCAGCCACGGCACCACCTGCCTGGAGTTTGCATGTTCTGCCTTGTGGGTTTCCTCCGGGTACTCCGGTTTCCTCCCACACTCCAAAGACATGCTGGTAGGTGAATTGGCTCCTGTCTGAATTGTCCCTAGCATGTGTATGTATCAATGTGAGTTATGGACCTTAGATTGTACGCCCCTTGAGGGTTAGGGAGTGATGTGAATGTACAATATATATGTAAAGTGCTGCGTAAATTGACGGCGCTATATAAGTACCTGAAATAAAAAAATAAATGCTAATTGGGAGGAATTACATGGACAGTAGACCATTCCCATGCATGTGAGTTGGCACAGGCGCTTGTAATCATCACCAGGGATGAGTATGACAATGCAGGAGTGCATTTAGGAGATAGTTGTCACCCCATTACAGGAAATGCCTGAAAAAAGACTTCAGTGGCAGGATCACCAGAGATTATTTTAAATCTAAACTCCAGGATAAACTTATTTTTTTTTTAAATATAATGGGCATGGAATTTGAGTGTGCTTTGTATATTTCTTCCAGATCTATTCCATAATCCAGTGTGAATGTTTGCTTCTGCACAGGAGCTTCCTGGCTCAGTTCACACTGGCTTTGTCAGCAGGTGTCAGGCAGGCATTTGGGAAGCGTTTTTAACGCTCCTCAAACGCCCACGAAAATTCTGCACATGGCAGCACACAGTGCTGTTCACTCTGAAACGTTAGCGTCGTGTCACATTGCGTCCTGGCAAAACGGACGCCTCGTGTCGAGTCAGGAGGAGTTGAAGCCTCCCATTCAAGTCTATGGTGCCGCTCCCCAAACGTCTGGCAGGCACTTGCGGTGCGGTTACGAGGCGGTTGCGGAGCAATAAGACCATTTAACTTCATTATAGGCATTTGTGGTGCAGTTTTAACGCTTGGCAAACGCCTATCAAACACCTCAAAACCACGCATGGGGCATTTGGGAGCATTAAAAACGCTTCCCAAACGCCTGTCAAACGCTATAGGGGCGTTTGGCACAAGTTAGCAATAAAGTCAAGTGTGAACGAGCCCTAATACAGACAGGTTACTGCTGCTCTGTCTCCTTCTGCAGAGTGACTGGTCTTGTCTCTGCCCCCTTCTGTAGTTTTCTGTAGTGGGTGGAGCCTACTGTTCTGCTCTCTGAACAGGCTACGTACAGCACTGTGATGATGTCACTGTTACTTTTATAAGGTAATATCTGAGTTTGCAAAGACATTTTGTACACGTGGACAAGTGGATTTTTATCCATTAAGGAATATATTTAAATGGAAGTTTTTGTTCCTGAAGTTCAGCTTTAAAAATGAACTCTGGGGGTGGTAAAAAAATACCCTTGCAGTGGGTTCCCCCCCAACTCTATAACTTGCCATACTCCCCATTTCAACTGACTTCAGCACTGTCCTCCCCAGTGCTCCGGGCTGTGAGCCGTCCTGGGGTAACTTCAGGTACAATACAGAGCTACTAATCGCTTCTCGACCTTTTGGCTAAGATCAAGTGTAGTATCTGTTCTTATCAGTGTCCAGTGGGGGTGCTCCCGACCATTCTAGCTTTGCGGGGATGGTTGTTGTATAGTACCCTCACTGGTATGATGGGGGTCTGGATGGCTATTACGGGGGGAACAGAAACCGGGGAGCGCCATGATTCGTTCTGGGGCCTCGGGAGTAATTCTCCTTTGGAACGTCTGAAGGACCCAGTACCTCCTGATTTGGACGATCTACCTTGGTCTGGCCAGGGGCTGGGGACGCAAAAAGTCCGCAAACTCAGTGCCCCCTGGGGAAGACGCTCTCAGGGGTGTCACTAGTAACACTTGGGTGTGGGACCCCACGGTGTGAAGATGACACATGGCCACTGTTTTTCACCTCTTTTTGCACAGCGCCCTAAGGACCAGGTCTTTTGGCTAAGTCCAGGGCAATTTTTGCTACGGGCCTCAGGGCCTGGTCTGTGCACAATTCGGCACGGAACCACTTTTTTATTTTTTCTTTACTATTATTTATTATGCACTCCCACGTTTGTCACTTTTTTTGCTCTTATGTGTGTGTTTTTCACGGATGGAGGGTGTGGGTCCTCGGGCCTACCCTGAAGTCTAGGGGGAGGATGTGTGGCCTTTTGGTTCCTTCCTCCCCTGATCCCTAGGGGGCTTTTCTTCGGGAGAGCCCCCTTGCCTAGTACTGGATGTCCGGCTTCGGCTGGGCATAGGGAACGGTGGTCCACCAGGCCTTTTGGCCAGGAGGACCAATTGGGAACCTTGTCCCCGTCAGGAGCTTTGTGCCCCGGGGGATCAGGGTAAGCGGTCCAAGCCCCTTTAGGGGTAGGACACAGCACACCCCTAAGTGCACTTTTTCGTGTGGTGTTTTGCACTTGCACTTTTTTTGTGAACACTTACGGGTTTTATCGTTATAGTTGCACGTTTGCGGACTTAAAAAAAAAAAAACAGAGCTACTAACCCTGCATTGTACATGGAAGAGGAGAACATGTGACCACAGCCAGAAGCACCTTGGAGAGATGGGAGCGCTGGAAGGATTGCATGAATGGAGGAAGCCTGCATGAGTCAGGAATAAAGGGATAATCATTGGTTTTGTACCCCCTAGACCCTTGCAGTGTGGGGCCCCACTGCAAGTTTTTTTATTCCTAGCCAGGAGTTCAGCTTCAATTAAATGTGCCGATTTAAATATGTTGGACATGACTTTAACATTATATTAACATAAATTTATCATCTACTTTCATCATCAACCAGGGGCAGACTGACAACTCATGGGGCCCCCGGGCGGGGGATGATCTGGCGGAGGTGATTCAAGTACAGTTCTTAGGTGGAGGTGGGGTAGGCTTCCCTGAAGAAGTGAGTTTTCAAAGATTGCCTAAAGGCAGACAGAGTGGGGGCTGACCGGACATGCTGTGGTAGGGAGTTCCAGAGGATGGGAGAGGCTCTGGAGAAGTCCTGGAGGCATATAACATATTATATGTTATCTCTCACACACGTCCAATAACTCTAGGGTTGCCACTTGGCTGTTTATATACCATCCTGCCTAGTAAAAGGGCCATTTATGGCCAATATTATTTAAAAAAAAGTTAATTCAAATGTACAATGTATAAAGTGCTGTGCAAATTCCTGCTCTGAATAATAATCATATAAATAATAATAATTACAAATTGTTATTATTAATATTATGAATATTATTAATAAATTGCTGTTGCCACCCCCCTCTGCTAATCCCTCCACTGGCTTCTGATTGCGCAATGGATCAAATTCAAAATCCTAACACTGACGTACAAAGCTGTCCACCATACTGCCCCGAACTACATCACCGACCTAATATCCAAGTACCACCCAACATGCACACTGCGCTCCTCACAAGACCTCCTTCTCTCTAGTTCCCTGGTCTCCTCCTCCCATGCCCGCCTCCAGGACTTCTCCAGGGTGTCACCCATCCTCTGGAACTCCCTGCCCCAACCCATCAGATTATCACCTACTCTCCTCTCCTTTAGGCGCACCCTGAAAACCCACCTCTTCAGGGAAGCCTACCCCACCCCCTGCTAACTTGACCGACCTCCTCCACTCTTCCTACCACTCCATCCCCCACAGCTATCTCCTCCTGTGCCACCATCCCCTCCCTCCTAGATTGTAAGCTCGAAAGAGCAGGGCCCTCAATCCCCTCATGTTTTGCATTGTATTGGTATTGTTCTGTCACATGTTCTGTCCCCCTTTGTAATGTACAGCGCTGAGCGAACCATTGGCGCTTTATAAATACTGTATAATAATAATAATAATAAAAATTAGCAATAATTTGGTAACATTCCTGGTGTGGTATTAATGAATTAATAAATTCATTCATTAATTCATTAAATAAATAATTAAATCTTTACTAGGAATGTCATCACTTTTTTTTCTCTTTTTTCATTGTATACTACTGCTACTAATAATAATAATATTATGTTTATAAATCTAATTATAATATTTTTTTTTTTTATTTCAAGTACTTATATAGCGCTGTCAATTTACACAGCACTTTACATATATATTGTACATTCACATCAGTCCCTAACCCTCAAGGGGCGTACAATCTAAGGTCCCTAACTCACATTCATACATACACATACTAGGGACAATTTAGACAGGAGCCAGGTAACCTACCAGCATGTCTTTGGAGTGTGGGAGGAAATCAGAGTACCCGGAGGAAACCCACGCAGGCACAGGGAGAACATGCAAACTCCAGGCAGGAGGTGCAGTGGCTGGGATTTGAACCAATGACCTGCTAAGTGGAAGTGCTAACCATTTAGTCACCGTGCTGCCCATATATAGTAATATACTTATTGTTATAGTTATTATTATTATTTATGCTGGTATTTATATATTGTTGATAATAGTATTAGTAATAATACAAAATAAATAAAGAGAAAACATTTGGTGACATTTCTAGTGAGGTCTTAACTCTTAACAAATGATATGGTTGATTAAAACTTTGTTAGGAATGTCACCAATTTCTCTGTATTCATTATATAATAAAAATAATAAAATGTATTATTATTGTTATTGCTATTATTATGGTCTTTGAAAAGTTTCTGTACATTATATATATGGTCTTCAAAAAGGTTCTGCATATATATATATATATATATTTTTTTTTCCTTTATTATTTATATTTATTATTATTGTTTATATTTGCTTAATAATACAATTGTTTTATTATTATATTATATATAAAAAAGAGTGAAAGTGAATGTACAGTATGTAAAGTGTCACATAAAATCACGATATATATATATATATATATATCTCACTCGCGATTTTCTGTGACACTTTACATACTGTACATTTACTTTCACTCTTTTTATATATCTAATGAGAAAACAATTGTATTATTAAGCAAATATAAACAATAATAACAAGACCTGTTTTCTCAGAAAAAGTGGCAATGACATCTCTAAACAAAATTGATGGTTCATGGAACCTCCTAACTACACAATCTTTGCATGGAAAGATTCAAGACTGCTGACTGCAGTACAGACAGTCCCTGCTAATTAATTCCTTTCGGTTTCCAGCCTTTCACATGCACACTAATGAAATCTGTTATTTTGTAATGTTGGAAAATAATGTGTCAGCAGCCAGAATTTCCCTTTTAGCCACATAGTCCGGGATTCTTTTTTCCAGAATCAAAGATGGCAGCCGCTAGTCCGAGCGTCCATGACGTCTGCGCTGGATTAGCCCTTCCTGTGCTCCGTACAGGGAAAGCCCGCCCATGGCGGGCCTCTATTGGCTGACAGGTTTGCTAGTCTTTAGGAGAGCGGAACTGATTGGCTGCTGGCAGTGTTGTTGGTCCCGGGCTGAGCTGAGCATTGCAGAGAAGAAGCGGAGCGGCTGTGTGTGAGGGCAAGACGAGGAGGGAGCACGGGGGGTTCCATGTCCTGGGTGAGTGCTTATACTTTCACTGTCAGCCTGCTTTCTCTCTGTTGCACCGTTCCTCTAAATGCCTGTCAGTTTCTATATGAAGGTCACGTGACGGGCTATGGGGCCCCCATACTCAAATAGTGGTCAACTTTCTTAATATAGGGTGTCAAGTGTGGCCCCTGACACCACCAAATGACTGGGGCCTCAAGTCTGGCCCTTGATGTCACTGGGGTTTCCATTGTGGACCCAGAGGACACCAAAGGGTTGGGGCCCCAAGTGTGGTGTCACCAATGAGCTGGGGCCCCAAGTGTGGTGTCGCCAGAAGACTGTCGGCCCCTAGTGCGGTGTTGCCAAGGGGCTGGCGGCCTGTAGTGTGTCGTCAAAGGGCTGGCGGCCCCGCATGTGGTGTCGCCAGAGGGCATGGGGCCCCGCGTGTGGTGTCTCCAGAGGGCATGGGGCCCCGCATGTGGTGTCGCCAATGAGCTGGGGCCCCAAGTGTGGTGTCACCAGAGGACTGTCGGCCCCTAGTGCGGTGTCGCCAAGGGGCTGGCGGCCCCTAGTGTGTCGTCAGAGGGCATGGGGCCCCGCGTGTGGTGTCGCCAGAGGGCATGGGGCCCCGTGTGGTGGTGTCACCAATGAGCTGGGGCTCCAAGTGTGGTGTCACCAGAGGACTGTTGGTCCCTAGTGTGGTGTCGCCAAGGGGCTGGCGGCCCGTAGTGTGTCGTCAAAGGGCATGGGGCCCCGCGTGTGGTGTCGCCAGAGGGCATGGGGCCCCGTGTGGTGGTGTCACCAATGAGCTGGGGCTCCAAGTGTGGTGTCACCAGAGGACTGTCGGCCCCTAGTGTGGTGTCGCCAAGGGGCTGGCGGCCCGTAGTGTGTCGTCAAAGGGCTGACGGCCCCGCGTGTGGTGTCGCCAGAGGGCATGTGTCACCAAAGCTCCAAGGGACTCAAGTGTGGCCCCTGATGCCACCAAAGGGCCACACATAATACGTTTATGCTTCAGGATCAGGGCTGAGCATGGGGTTTGATCAAACATAAGCAAGCTGTCACTCCCAGTCAGCCATGGTCAGGGCATTCCCTGCCCCGCAACTGCTATAGGAAAGTGTCCATAGACAATCAGAAATGTTCAGAATTAATAGCCGGCTCCACCTGAATTGATGGAGTTTGTTTCCTGTAACCAGCAGCCTCGGTTCATTCTCCTCTTCTCCATAGAACAAATGTTAGAGGTGCGGTAATCTCATGGTGACCAGTGAGGGGCTTGTGCTGCCAAACGCAATGAGCACAGAATACACAGCGCCCCCGCCTGATCAACTGCCCACCTACAGGCAGGAAGAAGGTACATTTTGGGAGCTTTGGCTCAGTGACAGTGGGTGACAGCATGAAATGGAGAAAACCTACAAAGAACATGCAATAACCTACCCAAAGTAGCATCTGGCGGCAGTGGTGATGATCAATGCTAGAACAATGAGCCCAACTATCACAGCTATTGTCTTCATTTGATAGAGTGTATTGGAGATAAATTTCACATCAAGATCGATGACTAGGTTTCCGGAATCATGGTCACTGGTCTCAGTTGTTGGTGGAGACATGCCTGAGACTGCGGTGTCAGTGAATGAAGGGGTTGCTCTATCTGTATCTAGGCTTCCTGAATCATGGTCACTGGTCTGTCATTGGTGGTAACATCCTGGAGCCCTCAATGTCAATGAATGAAGGGGTTGCGCTATCTATATCTAGGCTGCCTGAATCATAGTCACTGGTCTTATTCCTTGTTGGTGGATACATCCCAGAGACACTGGTGTCAGTGACTGATGCAGGCATACTATCTATATCTAGGCTGCCTGAATCATGGCACTGGTCTCAGTCATTGGTGGCAACATCCTGGAGCTCTCGGTGTCAGTGACTGAAGGGGTTGCACTATCTATATCTAGGCTTCCTGAATCATAGTCACTTGTCTTAGTCATTGGTAACATCCTGGAGCCCTCGGTGTTGGTGAATGAAGGGGTTGCGCTATCTATATCTAGGCTTCCTGAATCACTGGTCTCAGTCATTGGTGATAACATCCTGGAGCCCTCAATGTCAATGAATGAAGGGGTTGCACTATCTATATCTAGGCTTCCTGAATCATAGTCACTTGTCTTAGTCATTGGTAACATCCTGGAGCCCTCGGTGTTGGTGAATGAAGGGGTTGCGCTATCTATATCTAGGCTTCCTGAATCACTGGTCTCAGTCATTGGTGATAACATCCTGGAGCCCTCAATGTCAATGAATGAAGGGGTTGCGCTATCTATATCTAGCCTGCCTGAATCATAGTCACTGGTCTCATTCCTTGTTGGTGGAGACATCCCAGAGACAGCGGTGTCAGTAAATGAAGGGGTTGCGCGATCTATATCTAGGCTTCCTGAATCATGGTCACTGGTGGTAACATCCTGGAGCCCTCAATGTCAATGAATGAAGGGGTTGCGCTATCTATATCTAGGCTTCCTAAATCGTGGTCACTGGTCTCAGTCATTGGTGGTAACATCCTGGAGCCCTCGGTGTCGGTGAATGAAGGGGTTGCGCTATCTATATCTAGGCTGCCTGAATCATAGTAACTGGTCTCATTCCTTGTTGGTGGATACATCCCAGAGACACTGGTGTCAGTGACTGATGCAGGCACACTATCTATATCTAGGCTGCCTGAATCATGGCACTGGTCTCAGTCATTGGTGGCAACATCTTGGAGCTCTCGGTGTCAGTGACTGAAGGGGTTGCACTATCTATATCTAGGCTTCCTGAATCATAGTCACTTGTCTTAGTCATTGGTAACATCCTGGAGCCCTCGGTGTCAGTGACTGAAGGGGTTGCACTATCTATATCTAGGCTTCCTGAATCATAGTCACTGGTCTCAGTTGTTGGTGGAGACATCCCAGAGACCTCGGTGTCGGTGACTGAAGGGGCTGCCCTATCTATATCTAGGCTTACTTAATCATGGTCACTGGTCTCATTCCTTGTTGGTGGAGACATCCTAGAGACACTGGTGTCAGTGACTGATGTGGGCACACTATATCTACCGGTATATCTAGGCTGCCTGAATCGTGGTCACTGGTTTCAGTCATTATAGGAGACATCTCAGGGCCCTCCTCAGTGTCAGTGACTGAAAGGGGCTTACTATCTGTATATATGTTTCCCAAATCATAGTCACTGGTCTCACCCACTTTTGGTGGGGACATCCTGGAGCCCTTGGTGTTAGTGACTGAAGGGAGCTCGCGATCTATATCCAGGCTTCCTGAACCATAGTCACTGGTCTCGCCCGTTGTTGGTGGAGACATCCCGGAGTCCTCGATGTCTGTGCCTGAAGGGGGTATGCTATCTACATCTTCCCTTCCCAAGCCATGGTTACTGGTCTCAGTCATTGATGGAGACATCCCGGAGCCTTTGGTGTCAGTGTCTGAAGGGAGCTCGCTATCTACAGGTGAAACTCAAAAAATTAGAATATCGTGCAAAAGTTCATTTATTTCAGTAATGCAATTTACGCAGCGCTTTACATATATATTGTACATTCATATCAGTCCCTAACCCTCAAGGGGCGTACAATCTAAGGTCCCTAACTCACATTCATACATACACATACTAGGGACAATTTAGACAGGAGCCAATTAACCTCCCAGCATGTCTTTGGAGTGTGGGAGGAAACCGGAGGACCCGGAGGAAACCCATGCAAGCACAGGGAGAACATGCAAACTCCAGGCAGTTGGTGCCATGGTTGGGATTCAAACCAGCGACCCGAGTACTGCCAGGCAGAAATGCTAACCATTTAGCCACTGTGCTGTCCACATCTAGCCATAAATGTGGAAATCTCTTGCTCAGAAAAAAGACTTTATATGTACCTCACAATGGGATAAATATACAACACAACTATAAAAAAAAGTAACATTTATGAATCCATCCAGTTAAAATAGACATTTTACATAAAAACAATGAATATCACAGTCTAGCGCCCTCATACAATCTTTTAGGTTTGTGATGAACATACAAGAAGCGTATAGAATCAACACGTTTCGCTGCATTTGCTTCCTCAGGATTCACGCTTGAGCTGCAAAACTAAGTCATAGATCACGTAGCACAGGGGTGTCAAACTGGTGGCCCTCCAGCTGTTGCAAAACTACAAATCCCATCGTGCCTCTGCCTTTGGGAGTCATGTTTGTAACTGTCAATCTTGCAATGCCTCATGGGACTTGTAGTTTGGCAACAGCTGGAGGGCCGCCATTTTGACACTTGTGACTTAGCATGAAAAAGATTGAAACCATATACATCCTTCCTTGTGGGGAAGAAGAGGATCACATTGCCCAAATGGGGGATATTAAGCTGGATCGAACTCTGATCTGGCTCTAAACGAGGGAGAGCAGGGATCGGCTTGTAATTGGGTACACTACACTCCAGGCTGTTCCTATACAAATCCGATCCTAGATCCAATTGCTCATATACCCATGGCCGTCCAGAATTCACTCCCATGATGTTATCCACAAGTATAAGATCAACCAAACCAATAGCTGGTAACCAAAACTGCATAGACCATCAACCAAAGATTGAGTTTGATCCTGCTCTTTGCTTAAGGACGACCCTATAGCAGATATACTGCTACAGAGCGGCACCTGTGTGCAGAATCACGTGTATATATGTGATCTTGCATTTCCGGGCAGGTGGAGCGCGGCCTACCCACGACGCCATTCGCAGCCACGGATATCAAGCGACTGGTCTCAGATGGTAATTACCCGCCGGCGCCCGGTGATTACCGAGCATCTCAGACAGAGCATTACATTACATTACCGAGCATTACAAACAATCTTCCTCTCTGTCAGCTCAGGCACACTGCTCGGGACGGCTGTGCACAGTACAGCCATCCCGATTAGTGTGCTTACAGTGAAACACCCCACCCCCTAGTAAAACACTCCCAGCACACACCTTTGGTCGCCCCTCACTTTAACCCCTTCCTGCCATTAGAACAGTGTCGGTGTTTTTTTTTTTTTTTTTTGTAGTACTGATCACTGTGTTGGTGTCAATGATACCAAGTTAGTCCCCCCCCCCCAGTCCCGCAAAAAGTCACTGATCGCCGCCATTACTAGTAGAAAAAAAAAATCCCATTCTCTATACCTCCATTTGTAAACGCTATAACTTTCACGTAAACCAATTTATTTACACGTATTGGGATTTTTTTTTTTAGCAAAGACACGAAGCAGAATACATTTTGGCCTAAATTTATGACAAAATTTGATTCTGTTAAATTTTTTACTGGACATGTTTAATAGCAAAAAGTCCAAAATATTGTATTCTGAAAGTTGTCGGACTTTTTTTTGCTTATAGTGCACAAAATAAAAACGTGCAGGTGATCAACTACCAGCGAAAGAAAGCTCCATTCGTGGGGAAAAAATGGACGTAAATTTCATGTGTTGCAGCTTTCCATGACTGCGCAATTGTCAAAGTAACGCAGGCGCCGTATCGCACAAAATGGCCTGGTCAGGAAGGGGGGGAAATCCTCAGGAGGGCAAGGGTCTAATATCCCCCATTTGGTTCCATCTGGGCAATGTGATCCTCTTCTTCCCCCACAAGGAAGGATGTACACTGTTTCAATCTTGTCATGCTAGGTGATCTGATACGGTTCAGTGTTGCATCTCAAGCGTGGATCCTGAGGAAGCAAATGCAGCGAAACTCATTGATCCTATACGATTATTGTTCATCACAAACTTAAAGCGGAGCTCTACCCAAAAGGGGAAGTTCCGCTTTAAGGACTGCTCCCCCGCTCCCCATTAAGGATTGGCACCTTTGTGGGGGGGGGGAGCGGGTACCTGATTTTGACAGGTACCCTCTCCCACTTCCGGTCCGATTGCCTAGGTGATTGGAAGCGGAAGGTGTCCTCCCTCCCTGTAGTCTTTTGGGACACGTGACAGGTCCCAGAAGACTACAGGACCATTCATGAAGCACAGCGCTACTCGCTCATGTGCAGTGGGTACCCGGCTGTGAAGCCGCAAGCTATCACAGCTGGGTGCCCACACTGAAGATGCCGGCCTCCTGGAATCCAGGACGGCCGGTGAAACGGGCTGCAGGGGACACACCACGGGACCGAGGGACAGGTAAGTGGCTGTTTTTTAAAAGTCAGCAGCTACAGTTTTTGTAGCTGCTGACTTTAATTTTTTGACAGGATGAGTGGAACTCTGCATTAAGACTGTATGCTGGTGCTAGACTGTGATCGTCCTTGTTTTTATGTAAAATGTCTATTTTAACTGGATGGATAATAAATATTATGTTTTGTGTTTTATATTTATCCCATTTTGAGGTACATATAAAGTCCCTTTTATCTGAGCAAGATGGTTCCACATTTCTGCCTAGGTGTGGTTACTGAGGCTCAGTCCACACTAGCTTTGCCAGCAGACATCAGACAGGCGTTTGGGAAGCGTTTTCTCAAATGCCTATGAAAATTCTGCACATGGCAGCACACACTGCTGTTCACACTGAAGCGTTGCATTGCGGCAAGTCTGACACCTCATGTCCAGTCTGGAGGAGTCGAAGCCTCCCATTCAAGTCTATGGTGTCGCTCCTCAAACGCCTGGCAGGCGTTAAGACCATTTAACTTCATTATAGTCGTTTGTGGTGCGGGTTTAACGGTTGGCAAACGCCTATCAACCACCTCAAAACCATGTTTGGTGAGCATTTGAGGATCGTTAAAAATGCTTCCCAAACACCTAACGCCTGTCAAATGCTATTATTATTATTATACAGTATTTATATAGCGCCAACGGTTTGCTCGCAGCTGTACATTATAATGGGAGACAATACATGAGACAGTACAGTAACAATACAATACACGAGGGGTTCAAGGGCCCTGCTCCTTGGAGCTTACAATCTAGGAGGGAGGGGATAGTGGTACAGGAGGAAATAGCTGTGGGGGATGGAGTGGTGGGGAGAGCGGAGGAGATCAGCAGTTAGGTGAGGGCGGGGTTGGCTTCCCTGAAGAGATGGGTTTTCAGGGTGCTCCTAAAGGTGAGAAGGGTAGGTGACAGTCTGATGGATTGGGGTAGTGAGTTCCAGAGGATGGGGCAAGCCCTGGAGAAGTCCTGGAGACGGGCATGGGAGGAGGAGACCAGGGAACTGGAGCTATAGGGGCGTTTGGGAGTTATAGGGGCGTTTGGCAAGAGTTAGAAATAAAGTCAAGTGTGAACGAGCCCTTATTCTTGCTCTTTTGTTGCGGCTTTGATGGAGATCAGGTATTGCTCTGCACAGCTGCATTGGTCACCTTGAGACACTCCGAGTGTGTGTGTGAAGTACACCAATCTCATCGTATCTGCCGGCTGCTGTGCCAGACAGGTGAGTGCTCCAGTCACCCTCCATAGTCGTTGATGGGCACACACGGTGCCAATGTAGCCTGCTGTCCATAGTGTGACTGGTACTGTGAAGCCGACGTCATTTCACCAGTCTGCCAATCAATGGAATCTCCTTGAGACTTGGTAACCATACTTAGCCAGAGTCTCTAGGATGCTTTCAGAGAGTCCCAGGCATGCGAATGACAAAAGACTGGCTGAACAGAATTATTGTAGCATGAAGATCTGTATCCCCTGCAGCAACTATGCATGCGGCGGAATCAGGGAAAACAAGCCGAGCGCCAAGTTACTTAACTCCGTACATGCTGGACTATAACACAGGCACTTCAATGGTTGGGATTCAGAAGCTCGGGCACCCTGAGTACCAAGCGAGGTACGGGTCATCATTATTAATAGTGCCAGTCCCCGGGGATACACGATGGGATACAGGGTTTTGCAGCGGCTGTAGCACCTCGGGCCTTTGTCTGGCATGTAAGGAGTTAAATGACTTCAGGTACCTCCTTCGGGTTTACCTTGGCGCTTGGTTTGTTTTCCCTGATACCGACGCATGCACAGTTGCCGCACGGGACACCGATCTTCACAGGACACACCTCGTCATGCTACAGTGGCACTGGACCTTGATTTGGTATATGCTTGTACTGACCTCCACCCAAGTGCTTCCATGTGTGAGGGCAACCTGAGGGATTAGTTTTGTTTTTGTTTTTCTTTATTTATTTTTTGGGTTTTTTTTTTATGTGGTTCGCTATATCGCATGTGATTCGCACCTGAACCGCACCGCATTCCTGTGCAGATCACATGCGATTTGTGTGCAGTGCGATCGGAGCCGTACATTTTGTATGGCTCTAATCACACCACACCTGCACCAAAAATGTGCAGGACCCTTTTTCGGGTCCGCACTAGAATCGGATCGCATGGGTATTTACACCTATGAGATCCGATTCTGCGCATCGCACTTTGTGGACCGCTTTCGGGGTGTTAACATACACACCCGCAGTGGTTCGCATGAACGGGGTGCTGTACTCAGTGCAAAAACATAACAAGGTCCAGTTATACAGTGAACAGTTCTTTTCCCTATGTCCCTAATCCGAACTCAAGCTGTGTGCTGCCCCAGCATACCTGCAGTCCATATAAATTGGGGTCCATTAGTAGCATTCTCCGTGGCTGGTGTCTTTGGGATGAACCCCAGGTTCCAGTAGCTTCCTACATCAGGACAGGCTTGTAGATGGTGGTAGAGTGTCACGCCACTCTTTCTCAGGCCAAGGATCAGCAGTCAGCCGCAAAAGCTAAGAGCACAGGCCTCATGCTCTGGACCACTGTCCCTTTTTATATGACCAGGATCAGTAGGTCGCATCCAAAAAGCCCGCCAAGAGCAAAACCCAATTACTAAGATTAACCCTAACCCTCCCGTCTGGGGCAGCACCTAACTAGCTTTTTTGCAACCTGAAACTATCTGAATCGTTTGGCGTTCCATACTTGGTGCAGATTCCATCCTGTAGCAAATCATGTGTTACTTTACAAATAAATGTATTGTGCATGTGTGAAACTACAAAACACGCTCCTCCTCTTACACATTCCCCAATACACTGTGGAGGTACCTACTATGAGGGGTGAAGAGTAAGAATTCTTGTCTCCAGTGGGCTTCCTCCATCCATATGACTGGTCCATCACTGCTGCCTAGGGTTGCCAACTCATCCCGTAAGAGCCCATTTACACTTGTGCGACTTGTCATGTGACTTTGGGGTCCACATATCGGTGCGACTTCAGAGTAGTTCCTGCACTACTTGGGTCCGACCTTCATGCAACTTGGGGGCCAAAGACTGAAATGTAAACCCTCCAAAGTCCCAGGAAAGTCGCACCTGAATGTTATACATGTGACTTGCGTGCGACTTTGTACAGCACTTACAATCATCCTTGGTCAAAGCCAAAGTCGCGTCAAGTTGCACTGTAAAGTCGCAATGAAAATCACATGATTTTGAAGTCACACGTGTGAATGGAGCCTAAAACTGAACACCGGACACAGTGAGAGGCACAGATGTTGTTCCTCCCGCTGTGGGTCTACATCACCAGGATTACATCACTTCCGGTTTCGGTCTCGCGTAAACAAGTAATTACCGGCTTGTGCAGGCATCTGATCAAAGTGATCTTGGGGTGATCTGATGCTTTGGAGGCCAGAGGAGAGATATGGGGTCTAACAGACCCCAGATCTTTCCAAAAAAGAGGACCTGTCATGGCCCAAGGGACATTGTTAATCCCTCATGATAACAATAAAAGTGATTTAGAAAAAAAATTAAAGGGACAGTGTGGGGGGAAAAGTGCTGCTCAAACTGTTTGTGCTATATAAATCCCCCCCTGTCCCACCATACTTGCATGCAAAGGTGAGCGCATGTGTTGGTCCCGCACTCATGTGTAAACGCTGTTACACCACACATATGCGGTATCGCCGCAAATGTTATAATGAGATCAATAATTCTAGCATCAGACCTCCTGTGTAACTCTAACCTGGTAACCTGTAAAGGCTTTTAAAGCGGTGGCTATGGAGATTTTTAGGTACCGCAGTTTGGCTCTCTCTGTTCCACAGGCATACGCAATTTTAAAGAGTGACATGTTCGGTATCTATTTACTCTGCATAACATCACCTTTTTATATTTTACCAAAAAATTGGGTATTACCGTATATTTGTGTTTTTTTTTTTTTTTTTGTGCATTAAACTTCATTAAAGTATATTTGTCTATCACTGTGCATATACTGTGTGACATTTAAAATATGCAACTCCCACCATTTTATTCTGTAGGGCCTCTGCTTAAAAAAAAAAAAAAAAAAAAATGTTTGGGGGTTCTAAGTAATTTTCGAGCAAAAAAAGTCAGAAAAAAAGAGTGTCAGAATAGGCCTGGGGCTGAAGAGGTTAATGTCTAAAATTGAAAAATGTTCTCAAACACAAAATAATAATAATAATCAGTTTGCATACCATTTCACCTTCTAATAAAGATTGATACCTCTGCATGCCGAACGTGTATTGCTGTAGGTGTGGCTAGAAGAGGGGTGACATGTACATGACATCACTGCAATCCCACGCTGGAATGTATTACGTACGTGAGAAGTTTTATTCAGTTGTATGAGAATTTTCATACCTATATTTACCCTCTCATTTTCGATACGAGACTAGCATGCAAAAAAACAAAAAACACTCCATGTGATATTATTTACTTTTATTTTTTTATTCCCCCCCCCCTCCCCCCTCCTTCAATCGTGTGTAATAGGCATTAGCAACCACTCCTCCCTACTTGTTAGTAGCCACTTTCTCCTCCTACTGGTTAGCAGCCACTCTCTCATACTACTGGTTAGCAGCCACTCTCTCATACTACTGGTTAGCAGCCACTCTCTCATACTACTGGTTAGCAGCCACTCTCTCATACTACTGGTTAGCTGCTATTCCCTCCTACTGGTTAGCAGCCACTCTCTCATACTACTGGTTAGCAGCCATTCCCTCCTACTGGTTAGCAGCCATTCCCTCCTACTGGTTAGCAGCCATTCCCTCCTACTGGTTAGCAGCCATTCCCTCCTACTGGTTAGCAGCCATTCCCTCCTACTGGTTAGCAGCCATTCCCTCCTACTGGTTAGCAGCCATTCCCTCCTACTGGTTAGCAGCCATTCCCTCCTACTGGTTAGCAGCCATTCCCTCCTACTGGTTAGCAGCCATTCCCTTCTACTGGTTCGCAGCCATTCCCTTCTACTGGTTCGCAGCCATTCCCTTCTACTGGTTAGCAGCCATTCCCTCCTACTGGTTAGCAGCCATTCCCTCCTACTGGTTAGCAGCCATTCCCTCCTACTGGTTAGCAGCCATTCCCTCCTACTGGTTAGCTGCCATTCCCTCCTACTGGTTAGCTGCCATTCCCTCCTACTGGTTAGCAGCCATTCCCTCCTACTGGTTAGCTGCCATTCCCTCCTACTGGTTAGCTGCCATTCCCTCCTACTGGTTAGCTGCCATTCCCTCCTACTGGTTAGCTGCCATTCCCTCCTACTGGTTAGCTGCCATTCCCTCCTACTGGTTAGCAACCACTCTCTCATACTACTGGTTAGCTGCCATTCCCTCCTACTGGTTAGCAGCCACTCTCTCATACTACTGGTTAGCAGCCACTATCTCATACTACTGGTTAGCGGCCATTCACTCCTACTACTGGTTGGCGGCCACTCTGTCCTACTACTGGTTGGCGGCCATTCCCTCCTACTGGTTATTATTGGTTAGCAGCAATTCCCTCCTACTGTTTTTGCATCCATTGTCTCCTACCAATTAGCAGGCACTCCCTCTCACAATTGTATTTGAGGGAACAGCAATCTTCCATTGTTGTGTGCTCCTAGGTTGGGATACCACATAACATCTGATGATGGTTTATTTGAACGAAACCCAGAGATCTGCCATTGCCCTTCTGATGATAGGAGCTTTGTCCATTGAAAAGAAAAACTTGAAGCGGTCTAAAACCCGGAGGATGCGGAGACAATACAGATTTCGTCATACTAGCCTCCTACGTGAACTACCGGAAAACAATCCTGATGACTTTCGCAGCTACTTAGGGATGTCTGATGAGAGTTTCCAGAAGCTGTTGAGTTATGTAGCGCCCAGGATACAGAGGAAAGATACCTGCATGAGGCCGTCTATATCTGCTGAGCAAAGGCTCACCGCAACCCTACTCTTTCTAGCAACTGGAAGAAGTTTGTGGGATTTGAAATTTATGACTGGAATATCGACACAAGCATTAGGACGGATAATACCGGAAACATGTGAAGCTATTGTAACCGTCCTGCAACAAGAATATATAAAGGTAACATTCTTATTCTCTTATTTAAAGTGATATTAATCCCAAAACAAAAAATGTATTCTATGCAGCTTTCCAATTAGAAGTGATGGCTGCATTAGTTTTCCTTTATTTCTACCTGATGATCTGGCCAGTAAGTCTATTTTTTTTTTTTTTTCCCCCAAACAGATCAAGCTGCCCAGGCAAAGTAGCAGTTAGAAGATTGAGACAAACCATTTAACGCTGGCAGGGGTGCTTACAATGATCAGCTTTTATTCTTTTTATGTATAACCTTTTTCCCAAAAGAAAGAAATCATTCTTATAAAATGTTAGCCGTCCAGACAAAGTAGCAGTTAGAAGATTGAGACAAACCATTTAACATTGACAGGGGTGCTTACAACGATCAGCTTTTATTCATCCATGTAAAACCTTTTTCCCAAAAAAGAAAAACTGCTTATAAAACGTTTGCGAAACGTTTTTTTTAGTGAAGTCCACCTAACTCTGCTGGTCCATGTAACACTACCTTCTCCCCAGCATGCTGTTGTCTAAAGGTGTCCCTGTTGCTCCTTTATCAGGAGTGGAGACACCCTAAGACAGGAAGTGTTACTGGCGAGATCACTATGTGCGAATAAAGGGGGGGAGGGCATAAACAATACTATTACAGCTTCAACATTTACTTCCGGTTCACATCTATGCGGCCATGCAGGCCACATTTTGCATGGGCACGAGAGCCCATTCATTTGAATTGACTGCCGTGCCCATGACACGCAGGGAAGAATTCCCTGCACTACTTTGGAAACCGCAGCCCACACGGGAACCTCGGTTCCCAGTACGGTTGTGTTTTCCAGTGCAGACGGCATGCCCTTAGAACTAATGGCACCCGCCCGCGGGTCCGCATTTGTCTGTGCGGGTGGCGCGGCTGCACGGATTCTTGTGCAGATCCGCAGCGGCACCACCCACACAGATGTGAACCGGGAGTGAAGAATTTGTAATCCGCAATGTATTGTATTTTTGTTTTTGGATTTTGATACACTTTACAAATGCAAATGTTTTTTTAAATAGACCCCTTAAAGTTTATGTATACCCATAACGGTTTTTTTTGGGGGGTAGAGTAAGGAAAGGTTAACCCCCCCCCCTGCCAAGTTATTTTTGCAGTCTATGTACCTATTGAAAAAATATAGCTTTGCTTCCTGTCCTAGGGAAGCAACAGGGAGTTGAAAGAAATCTCCCAAAGCAAGGGAGAACTTGGATCGCATAAGGCATTGCAAGACTTGGACAGTCACAGCATGATTCCCAGAGGCATGATGGAATTTGTAGTTTTGCCACAGCTGGGCTACCAAGATTGCCTACCCATGGAGTAATGGTTTCATGACCAGCCTTTGGTCCTCTGACCTTTTATTTTCTGCACCTAAACTAGATGGTAGTAGCGTACCACTGTGTCCCATTGGGCTTTATTTGTTTTTGCTTCTTGTATGGTGTTGGTATAATGTTAATCCGCTGGCTAATGATACACACAGGGTACATTATTGTTGTCCATTTCCTGTAAACCGAAAAGTATAAATGTCGAAACATTTTGTATGCTAATTGGTATATTGTTCCATTTACAGTTTCCCAGCAGTTCTGAAGAGTGGCAAGCCATTGGAAAACAATTCCTCGATGATTGGAATTTCCCAAACTGTGGGGGTGTCATGGATGCAAAACACATACGGATCTGTCCCCCACCAGACTCTGGTTTGTATTATTATAACCATAAAGGTTGTTTTAGCATAGTCCTTCAGGCAATTGTCAATGCCAAGTATGAGTTTATTTTTCTAGACATTGGCAAAAATGGTAGCAACTTCGATGGGAGTGTGGTCGAAAAAACTGAGTTCTATACACGTCTTCAGAATAATGCTCTAAACCTACCGACAGCCAAGGAGACACATGAAGGTCTGAACTTTGTCTTTGTGGCAGATGAGGCCTTTGCTCTTGGTGATTTTATTTTAACACCTTTTCCGAAAAAGAACCTAACGACCAAACAGAAGATCTTCAATTACAGGCTATCCAGAGCCAGACGTGTGGTGGAAAATGCCTTTGGCGTTATGGCCAATAGATTTAGAATCTTTCAAACTGCCATCAAGCTTAGCCCATCCAAAATAGATTTCATCGTGTGCTGCTGCTGTATCTTGCATAACTTCTTAGGACGCACAACAACCACATACATGCCGGTATCCATGGTGGACAGAGAGGAAACCCTTCACAGAACTGTCCTGCCTGGAGAATGGAGAAATGATGGTGAAGAACTTTTGAATATCGCCCCCACACATCTATGCTTGCCAAGGAATACTGCACTCCAAAACAGAGAGAACTATGTGGGGTACTTTAATGGTCGTGGTGCTGTAGACTGGCAGAATACTATGTAGTATGACTTTTATATATATTGTTACAAATATATAATGTAAAATTACAAATAATTGAATGTGCTTTTAAATAACTACTCGCCGTTTCTGATTTTTACAATAAATTTTATGTGTGTGTTAAAGTGGAACTACACTGTATCTGAGCGCCACAAACCAAAAGTGCTATTTAATACTTTTTAAATATTCAAAGCAAGCTCCCCCATCCATCCATGTCTCCATGCTTTATTTTGTTGAGAAATCACTTAGAAAAACACCTCCCTGGCATTTCTGGCTGTGGCCATCTTGAGTAAGAGTAGATGATTCATGTAGCATTCACTTCCTGGAATCCATCTGTCCTTAGCTCAGGCGTGCAAGCAAGAGGGTGTGCTTAGCTGTGAAAACCCCTCCTGAAACCAGGAAGTAACTAATGAAATGTAAAAAAAAAGTTTTAAAACAAGTAAATATGATATACCTTCCTATCTATTTACTAATGCTGGCAGCATAAGGATTCAAGATAGTGTTGGTTTGAGAGAGTGAAGTACCACTTTAACTGAGTGTCAGGCTTGTCGTTAAAGTCACCCTTCACCTAATAATACAACCATTTTTTTTCTCCTGGCCCCCTCCCTTTCTCACAATTTGATAAAAAATCCTTTTTTTTTTCTGTTTTTCTGACCTTTTAGTGCTGTAGCACAGCCATTCCGTCTTTCTCGCCAAGGTCAGAATGATATGGCACTCCCTTCTGCCTCATTGGATGTCCACATTGCACAGTCCTGGAGGCAGTTTTACTAATGGGCATGTGTGCAGAGGGCAACGTAGGTAATCGGGGCCCGGTGGAGACCTTTTGGTACGTCTCTGCACATGTGGAGGGTTTCCCACACGTGCACGCAGACTCCGCAAGTATCAGAGTATGACACCAGCATTGTGTCGCAGGTCTTTGGCGGAATTGTACATGCGCAAGATACTCAGAGATGGTGGTGTGGGAGAGAAGGGGCAGGTAAAAAAATATCAGGGCACTGATGTTCCTTTTTCAGTGACTCCTCTTCGTGTGTGGCAAGCGTTGAGAATTTTTCTGTTGATGCTTTTAACCACTTGCCTACAGGGCACTTATACCCCCTTCCTGCCCAGGCCAATTCCTGCCCAGGCCTTTCAGCGCTGTCGCACTTTGAGTGACAATTGCGCGGTCATGCAACACTGTACCCATATGAAATTTTTATCATTTTTTTGAGTCTGAGCTTCCTTTTTACATCCTAAATGGTATAACCTGAAACATGGTCAAGAAAGTTGGAGTGGTCTTCTAACCTTCCATGAGCAAGGCAATTAACAAAGGGTGACGGCTGGCGTTTTTTTTTTTTTTCTTGGCAGATGCTATGGGGTTGATTTACTAAAGGCAAGTCGACTGTGCATTTTGCAAGTGCAGCTGGACTGTGCAAGGGCATTTGCTCCAGAGCTTAGTAAATGAGGGAAAGCTCTGCTGATTTCCATCATCTGATCATGTGCAAGCAAAAATACGCTTTTTTTTTTCCATTTCATGTGATTGAGTATTCTTTATAAAGTGACGCTTCACCTCATTTACTAAGCTATGGAGCAACTGCACTTGCAAAGTGCACAGTCTGTTTGCCTTTTGTAAATCCACTCTTATGCAGGCCATAGACGGGTTGAAAATCAGCCGAAATAAAATCGGCAGATTTTCGCACCGTTAGTGAGTTAATTGGTCAGCCATTTTTCAGGGTTTAGGCACATGTTTTGTATCGGTCAAGTTGGAAAATTTGCGGCCGATTTTGACGGCAATGATGGGCAAATTGGCCGATCGTTTTACCGATTAAAAAATCTGCGCATGAGCCGTGACCTGCAAGAAGAAGAAAAAGAAGAATAAGAATTCCAGTCCGCTATATTTTATAGAAAAAGTCTTGCAGTTGCAACAATGTATCTATTTGTATCCGAATAAAAACATCTGTATCCGAAATGGATACATTGTTGCAACCGCAATACTTTTTTCCATGTCAAATATAATAGCGGAGCTCTCTGCAAGGGACAGAAGTAATTAAATGCCGGCCGTAGACGGGACGAAAATTGGCCGATTTATTTATTTTACTGTTGGTGATAACGCTGGCCGATCGAACGACCGATTTTTTTTTTTTTTTTATTTTTTTTTTTTTATTAAAAAAATGGCCAGTTTTTGACCCGTTTATGGTCTTCATTATGTCTCTTCTACAATTGAGGATTCTTACCTGCTTGTTGGTAGTCTTATGGGCAAGGTACACTGAGCTGTGCACATGTAACAATTTTGGCATGTGTCGGGATGAATGAAAATGAATGGGAGTGATGACATCCTGGCATGGCCAATCAAGATGGCTGAACGTTCCATACCCAGAAATCGCCTGGGCAAAGAAGGTACGGCCAAGGAAGCTGACGTGGGGTCGCAGCCCTGGAGGGGAGTGGAGTGTAGTCTCAGCTGATAGATGAGTTCTTCAGCACACAAGGATGTGCAACTCCAAACACTTGAGTGTATGCCAACGACGTGTGTGAGCAATGCAGCAATCTTTCTTTCTTTTTCTTTTTTTATTTATTTTATAAAAGCACAACAAACGGAAGGCAGCTCACTGGACAACATAACTGCACAAAAGTTGTCGCTGAATTGCTGCAGTCCAGTACTGACCTAGAAAAGCTGCATATGAGGCATGAAAAGAAGACTTCTGGGAGTTGCCGAAACTCATTCTTCGGTATATTATGGTTTATAAAACTTTGTGCCAAAAAATGTCAGTTTGTTGTTTCTGTTATTAAGCTGGTTCAGCTTATTAATAAAATCTTTTGTCAGCATTTTGAGATTTTCATTACATTTGTTTCTAATTTTTATCATTTAAATTGATCAAAAAAAGGTTGCGCTTGTTAGTGATTTTGATTAATTGACATGCACACCTTGTTGAGGGTTAGGTTAGCTGCTTTTTTATATATATGATTTTGAGATATATAATGTATTTTAATTATTTTATTTCAATAATTTTTTATTTTTATTTTTTCACATTGATTAGTTGAATATTTTTGGCGCTGCCCATATTCTGAACATTACATGATTTTTATCATTCTCTCAACTCAGAAAAAGTCTTTTCATTCAAATGAAAATGTACAGAGTCTGAAGTCTGTTGGGGTCTAATTAGGCAGAATACAAAAGAATGCAAAACAGACACACCTATTGTGTATTTCCAGGGGCAGAAGTCCTGATTTATGGAGCTTACCTAGACTTTACAGTATACAAGAGAATGCTACATAGACACACACATTGCATATTCCCTGAATGGGATGGCCAGACTCAGTAATGGAGACAGGTTATAGGAGGTGCGAAATCTACACAAGTGCTTTCAAACTGGTCATTTTAATTGGTAATTAAATTACCAATGAAGGAAATTACCAATGAAGAAAGAATGTAAGCAAAGGTTTGTTTTTAATTCATACATATATAAATGGATATAGAGGTATTTTCTAGTATATTGTAATAATATCCAGTATCCATGTATCCAGTATATTGCTATGTGGTAGAACAAGGGCAAAATATACAATGAAACTGGATGTATTGCAATATAGTTATACATTATTCAGACTCTAGAAGTTCAAAAAACACTAAGAAAAAAAAAGCTGGATGAAAAACGTTGATAATAGCATTTTTGTGCCAGCTTGCAGTAGCGTATAGGAGCATTTGAATTTTATTAGCATTTTTACAGTGCATGTAGAAAAAAACAAACCTTGAAAAAAAGCTGTTAAGAGCGCTTTTAGTAGCATTTAGGAGCATTCAGCATTTATACTGGCTAGTGTTCTGAAGAGCTTGTCCAGGTAATATAGCAATATACTAGATACATTGATACCGGATATATTACTTGGACAAGCTTTTCAGAACACTAGTGTGCATTCCTAAACAGTTCTTGGGAGTGGAGCTGGAGGATGCAGGGAAGAAACTTCGTGTTACTAAACCCCGGACCCTGCATTCACTAGATCTGCTTTTCCCGGACCCTGCATTCACTATATCTGGTCTCCCCGGACCCTGCATTCACTATATCTGCTTTTCCCGAACCCTGCACTCACTATATCCGGTCTCCCCAGAACCCGCATTCACTATATCCGCTCTTCCCGGACCCCGCATTCACTATATCCGCTCTTCCCGGACCCCGCATTCACTATATCCGCTTTCCCCGGACCCCGCATTCACTATATCTGCTCTCCCCGGACCCCGCATTCACTATATCTGCTCTCCCCGGACCCTGCATTCACTATATCCGCTCTCCCCAGACCCTGCATTCACTATATCTGGTCTCCCCAGACCCTGCATTCACTATATCTGGTCTCCCCAGACCCTGCATTCACTATATCTGCTCTCCCCGGTCTCTGCTTTCACTATATCCGGTCTCCTAGGACCCTGCATTTACTATATCCGGTTTCCTCGGAGCCTGCATTCACTTTATCCGGTCTCCCCGGACCCTGCATTCACTATATCCGGTCTCCCCGGACCCTGCATTCACTATATCCGGTCTCCCCGGACCCTGCATTCACTATATCCGGTCTCCCCGGACCCTGCATTCACTATATCCGGTCTCCCCGGACCCTGCATTCACTATATCCGGTCTCCCCGGACCCTGCATTCACTATATCCGGTCTCCCCGGACCCTGCATTCACTATATCTGGTCTCCCCGGACCCTGCATTCACTATATCCGGTCTCCCCGAACCCTGCATTCACTATACCCGGTCTCCCCGGACCCTGCATTCACTATACCCGGTCTCCCCATACTCTGCATTCACTATATCCGCTCTCCCACAATACACAGAACATGGAAATACAATTGTTGTAGTAAATATAAACTGCTAAATACCTTTTCACATCAGCAGTATATAGCAGTCTTGTGACTTCTATCAGTGTCCAGCAGATCACTGATTAAAGCTTGTAGGAGGAGTTTTCATTCTCCCTTGATTGTCCTATAAGTCTGCAGGACCCCTAACCTCTGTCTGGACAGCGCTGATTGGCCCTGTGCTGATCAGATGCACTCTTCCAAGGAAAAAACAAAACAAAAACTCTCTAGCCATACACACAAAACTGAGCATGTGCAGCTTGTCCCCCGAGGCTCTGTTTTCTTATGAGATGGCTTGGGGACAGTGGAAGAAGGGGAGGATCAAAAAAGACAGGATCAAACAGCCTTTTTACACAGTGCAGAGGATTAACTCTTCAGATTCCACAGTGAGTATAACAAGCAGGCTTTCCTGCATATACAGACTGATGTACTGTTGTGGGTTTAGTAACACTTTTTATAAAAAGAGTGCTAAGTCTACTAAGCTAATGAATAAGAATGTTTCCTTGTTAAAATGTAATGGGCTTTATTTTTATATTGCGTCTCTGCAGTCTCCAGATATGGTTCACCCCTCAGAAATGTTAGATTTTATGACTCCAGTGTGTGAAGAACAAGACTTGGGCGGGATGGCCTCATGCCGGGTGGTGTACAGAGATCTCTTCACTGGGAGGAAATTCTCCAGGTCGCAGCAGATTACCATGTGATAGGCTGAGATTGTTATCCTCAATTGCAAGGAAACTGAATCATAATTTTTTTTACAGTTGTTTACTCATGAGCTTCCGAGATGAAGATCAGTTGGCATTGCATTGGGATGTCTGTGAGTGACTGGTTGGCTGTCATTTATGGGGAATGGGGGGAGCACTGTGATCTGATTTCTGGGGGGTGATGGACTGTTTGTAGTATAGTCTCCTCTAAGGGTGGGCACCAGAAGATAACCTGCATGTCTTAAGCTGGCCATAGATGGATCGAAATTAAGCTGGTTCAGCAGGGACTGGACTAATTTCAATCCACGTATCGGCAAGGAGGTTGTACAGAAGTCGATCTATCGACTATTCTGTAAAGCTGCTCTATCGGCCTTTCCCCACTCGATCAGCGCCGCCTGCTATGGCCTGCAACACTGATCAGTGTTTTCTGACGGTTGTGAAGTCTCCCTGCTGTCAGAATACAGTCGCTCAGCAGGCAGGATTCCTCCATCCATATCATGTGTGCAGATGGGGAATCGAATCTGTTTTCTTTCGTTCAACCCACTGGTTGAGCTTAAAAAAAAAAAAAAACAATTATCTATGGGCTGCTTTAAAGTGGACTTAGCACGTGATATGAATTTTGCACGGATATTTAGTAATGTGTCAGTGTTAGACCCCATGTACACGGGACACTTCTGAACGATGGAAACTGACTGCTGGAAAACATAGGTTAAAAAACGTCTGTTTAGCCGCGTTTGCAGAACATGTTTATGTGTGTTTGCGTTTTGAAGCGTTTTTTAAAGATAAGCACAGGAGAACCTCCCAAATGCCCAGAATGCGCTGAAAAGTGGTAAATTATTAACTATTTCAGACTGTTTCAGAGAAATACAGAGAGTATAAGCAGAGACAGCAGTATGTGTTGAGATTCGCTTCGGTGTGAGTTGCTCATTAACATTTCTTTTGTTTCCAAGGGTGGGAAAGGTGTCTGGTGGAGGGAGTCATTAAGGTCACCTGGCAGGGGGTCTTCATGAGGAATTTGAGGTGTGAATGGTCATTAACATATCTTTTGTTTCCAAGGTTGGGAGAGATCTGAGGTGTGAATTGGTCATTACAATGTGTGACAAGCTTGGTAGGAACATCCTGTGTTTAGTGTTTTGTCCATTTGAGTACCTTGAAAACACTTTGCATGCATTTTTCATGATGAAAAAGGCTCTGGAACTGGAAGAGTAAAAAAAATTTTCAGACGCAAACGCTTATAAACAGGATTTACCGCATTTTGCGTTTGAAACGACTGAACACAAGTTTTCTGCGTTCAAAAAAACAACTGTAAACTCAACTGCCTGTAAACGACGATGTGTACATGGACACACAGGAAAACATTAGGGAGAGTTCAGGGGCTGCTGAAAAAAACGCAGAACAGCTCCTGAACGTGAGTTTATCAGCTGCAGTGTACATGAGCCCTTAAAGTGGATCTTGCAGTAAAATGCTGGGTTTGCTGAAATTGGTCACTGCTTCCTCCCCTTAAAGAAAAAAAAAGTTTGATCTATACTTACCTAACCTCTATCTTTTGCCGTTGCTGGAACCATCCATCCAGGAAGATTCCTAGGCAGGGGCAGACTGACCATTTGGAAACTCGAGCAGTGCTCGAGGGCCCTGGGTCAGTCGGGGGCCCCATGAGGTGCCCCTGATACCTTTTTTTTATAGGCTTTTTTGAGTTTGGGCAAGGACACAGGGGCCCCATGATCCCCTATTGTCCAGGGGCCACATGAGTTGTCAGTCTGCCCCTGTCCCTAGGGGAGTCTAGAACAGGTCAAATCATCACAAGAGCATCTTCTCATGAAATTGTGGCTGCTCTGTATTTCCCAGCATCTAGATGGAAGGAGTAGGACATCCTCCTTGCCTAGACTTCACAGGGAGAAGATGGTGGTGCGGTACGTATAAACCTTCACTTTTTTTTTTTTACAGGTACATTATATACTGACTAGTAATAGGCGATTCGTGAAGATGAGGGGCCCCCAGCAGTGTAAGCGGACCTTGCGTTGTACAAAAGGGTTTCCCTTTACGCTTTAATTTAACTCTACAAACTGAAGTGCAGCCGACCATTTCATACTGGCAATATTTGACAGCCCGAGCCCTCGTTGTTGACTCTGTATGGCTCTGTATGATAGCTGACATGCTGGCTTGAATAATTCACAGAAGAGAGATGAATGTGTTGCAGGCAAAACATTGACTCTAGCCTCGGGCAACAGCAAGAGGATTTTATATATTTCTCTATTTTTTTTAATGTCCTGTCGCTATCGGCTTGGTAAGTATGAAATATTAGGCTTCATGTACACTGCAGCTGATAAACTGACGTTCAGGAGCTTTTCTGCTTTTTTTTTTCAGCAGTCCCTGAACTCTCCCTAATGGTTTCCTATGTGTCCATGTACACATCTTTGTTTACAGTCGTTTACAGGCAGTAGAGTTTACAGTTGTTTACAGGCAGTAGAGTTTACAGTTGTTTACAGGCAGTAGAGTTTACAGTTGTTTACAGGCAGTAGAGTTTACAGTTGTTTACAGGCAGTAGAGTTTACAGTCGTTTACAGGCAGTAGAGTTTACAGTCGTTTACAGGCAGTAGAGTTTACAGTCGTTTACAGGCAGTAGAGTTTACAGTCGTTTACAGGCAGTAGAGTTTACAGTCGTTTACTGCCTGTAAACGACTGTAAACTCTACTGCCTGTAAACGACTGTAAACTCTACTGCCTGTAAACGACTGTAACCTCTACTGCCTGTAAACGACTGTAACCTCTACTGCCTGTAAACGACTGTAACCTCTACTGCCTGTAAACGACTGTAACCTCTACTGCCTGTAAACGACTGTAACCTCTACTGCCTGTAAACGACTGTAACCTCTACTGCCTGTAAACGACTGTAACCTCTACTGTCTGTAGAGTTTACAGGCAGTAGAGTTTACAGGCAGTAGAGTTTGCGGTCGTTTACAGGCAGTTGAGCTTAAAGTCATTTTTCTGAACGCATCAAACTTGTGGTTTCGGGATTAGATTTTATCTGTTTTAAACACTAAATGCGGCTAACCACGTTTATGTGTTTTGCATTTAGAAGCGTTTTTTAACTGTTCCATATCCAAATGCGTTCCAGAGCCTTTTTTCATCATCAGAAAATACTCCGGGTGCCTTTTTAGCAAGTTGGGTGCTAAGGAGTCCATCCATGCCTGCGCGCTCCCAAGCCAGGCTGTGTGCATCCATAGACGAGCACAACTCCAGTAAGCCACGCCCCAACTCCCTTTTCCCATGAGTTTGACCAACAGCAGCAGGAGCGTATGGTTACACTGACCTCAGTGTCTTTTGTGAAAGCAGGAAGGGGAGGGGTGTAATATTGGAGCCTTGACACGGAGCCAGGTAAGTGTTTGGGTGTGGAGGTAGGTAGGACAGGTATCGGGGAGAATTTTATGTTCACGCTGAGAATGTATTACAGTGACAAGCCTTTAGACTTTAGAACCCCTTTTAAGGTGTAGTTTTCCATTTTGACCAAAGTGTACCTTTAACTTCAGCGAATTTCCTTTTTTTTTTTCTGGGCAGAAGTTTTAAAATATTTAAACGCTTTGGAAAAAGTCAAGTCATTTTTATCATTAACAAGTGGGTCAGCTCAGTCTCTTGCTGCTGACTTGCTGGAGCTGCTGGGAGTTGCAGCGTCTTCAATAATTTACTTTTGTTTTATGCCGTGCCAGGGAAAGATCGGTTTTAAGAGTTCATGTTAAGCTGGTGCCAGTATGTCTTCGACCTGTGTATTGGGAGGGTCCAGATTCAAAAGATCTTCATCTGCTATCTCGCTTTAAAGTGAACCTGTCGTGGGACAAGCACATAGTTCAGGTCTTTTGGTGCATTATAGATGGGGGACAGAGATTTTATTACGCTGGTAGTTTGTTAGCTGCAAGCTTTGCTATAATACAGGGCTCTACAAACTCTTTAAACAAAGGGCCAGTTTACTGACCTTTAGACTTGGGGGGGGGGGGGGGGGCCGGACTGTGGCCATTGGAAGTATTAAAGGTCCCAACTTCAGTGGGAATAAACAACGTTTCATCATTCGTGTCAGTGGGAGGAATGGCTCTCTATCATTGGTGTCATTGGGCCCCATTGTTGGTGTCATTGAGATGAATTGTTTCCCATCCTTGGTGTCAGTGGGAGGAATAGTGCCCCATCATTGGTGTCATTGGACCCCGTTGGTGTCATTGGGATGAATTGTGTCCCATTGTTGGTGTCATTGGGATAAAAGTTGTTCCATTGTTGGTGTCCTTGGGATGAAATGTGTTCCATTGTTGGTGTCCTTGGGATGAAATGTGTCCCATTGTTGGTGTCCTTGGGATGAAATGTGTCCCATCATTGGTGTCATTGGGCCCCATTGTTTGGTGTCATTGGGAAGAATTGTGCCTCATCATTGGTGACATTGGGATGAATTGTGCCTCATCATTGGTGACATTGGGATGAATTGTGCCCCATCATTGGTGACATTGGGATGAATTGTGCCCCATCATTGGTGACATTGGGATGAATTGTGCCCCATCATTGGTGACATTGCACCCCGTTGTTGGTGTCATTGGGATGAATTGTGTCCCATTGTTGGTGTCATTGGGATGAAATGTGTCCCATTGTTGGTGTCATTGGGATGAAATGTGCCCCATCATTGGTGTCATTGGGCCCGTTGTTGGTGTCATTGCGAAGAATTGTGCCTCATCATTGGTGACATTGGGATGAATTGTGCCCCATCATTGGTGACATTGGGATGAATTGTGCCCCATCATTGGTGTTATTGGACCCCGTTGTTGGTGTCATTGGGATGAATTGTGTCCCATTGTTGTTGTCCTTGGGATGAAATGTGTCCCATTGTTGGTGTTATTGGGATGAAATGTGCCCCATCATTGGTGTCATTGGGCCCCATTGTTGGTGTTAGAATGAATTGTGCCCCATTGTTGGTGTCAGTGGGAGGAATAGTGCCCCATCATTGGTGTCATTGGGATGACTTGTGTCCCATTGTTTGTGTCATTGGGCCCCGTTGTTGGTGTCATTGGGATGAAATGTGTCCCGTTGTTGGTGTTATTGGGATGAAATGTGCCCCATCATTGGTGTCATTGGGCCCCATCATTGGTGTCATTAGCATGAATTGTGCCTCATTGTTGGTGTCAGTGGGAGGAATAGCACCCCATCATTAGTGTCACTGGGCCCCTTTCTTGGTGTCATTGGGATGTATAGTGCCCCATCATTGGTGTCATTAGAATGAACTGTGCCCCATCATTGGTGTCAGTGGGCCCCTTTGTTGGTGTCATTTGGAACGATTGTGCCCCTTCATTGGTGTTGGTGATGGGGGGATATTTTCCATTGTTTCTATCAGTGGAAGTAAAGTGTGCCCAAAGGGCCGGATAAAAGCATGCAAAGGGCCGCATCTGTCCCCTGGGCCGCAGTTTGGAGACCACTGCTATGATAGTAAAGTATTTGTAGTCATGATAGTATTCATTTCTCCTAAAGTTTAGGGGTGGAGGTTGAAGGTAAACTTGTGTTTTTCTCATACAAGGTCACTTTAATGCCGACCGTACCAGCAGCACTTTCCCTTTTGATCCCCCACCGCAAAGGCTGGAATTGTTGAGGGAAAAGCTTGGAAACTTCATGAGTCCCCCACCCTTCCTTAAATCATAGTGCATCCCCCTTACCTTGTGCTGCTGCCGGGAAGATGTTGGGGGTGGAGCTGTGAAGCAGAAAGTCCCTGGTCTGGAGGAGGACCAGAGGAGGGCTGGAGTCAGCAGCCAGAGTCTGCTGAATGCTGAGACCAGGGGAGGCAGAGACAAGGGAGAGGTGTCGGATCTGTAGGAGTAGTTTTTTGTCTCTCTCTCGGCGGCTGCTGCTGACTTCCAAGACAAGATGGGGCAGAGACAAGGGGGGGGGGGGGGGGTTCCTCAGCTGCAGGAGAGGTGTGAGGACCACGTGAAATGGTCTGGTGGGCTAGATTCGGCATGCAGGTCTTGTGTTTGACACGTGTATCTATGGAGTCAAAGATGCACGGCACAATTCCAAAGAGAACTTCTTTATGCTTGAAGTGACTGAGCATAGAGATATGAACAGCAACAATAGAAAAGAAGGGGGAGGCATTTCCCCCGAAACGCGTTGGTTTCCCGATACAATCTGTGCATAAACATTGGAAATGGACCCCTGAGTGTTTTGTACCGAGCACACTTCAGAACACATCCAATACAAAAGGATTCTTGATATTGAGCAGTACTAGGGTCGTTGGTTCGAATCCCAACCACGGCACCACCTGCCTGGAGTTTGCATGTTCTCCCTGTGCCTGCGTGGGTTTCCTCCGGGTACTCCGGTTTCCTCCCACACTCCAAAGACATGCTGGTAGCTTAATTGACTTCTGTCTAAATTGGCCCTAGTATGTGTATGTATGAATGTGAGTTAGGGACCTTAGATTGTACACCCCTTGAGGGTTAGGGACTGATGTGAATGTACAATATATATGTAAAGCGCTGTGTAAATTGATGGCGCTATATACAGTGGGGCAAAAAAGTATTTAGTCAGCCACCAATTGTGCAAGTTCTCCCACTTACAAAGATGAGAGAGGCCTGTAATTGGCATCATAGGGAGACCTCAACTATGAGAGACAAAATGAGAAAAAAAATCCAGACAATCACATTGGCTGATTTGGAAAGAATTTATTTGCAAATTATGGTGGAAAATAAGTATTTGGTCACCTACAAACAAGCAAGATTTCTGGCTCTCACAGACCTGTACCTTCATCTTAAAGAGGTTCCTCTGTCCTGCACTCATTACCTGTATCAATGGCACCGGTTTGAACTTGTTATCAGTATAAAAGACACCTGTCCACAACCTCAAACAGTCACACTCCAAACTCCACTATGGTGAAGACCAAAGAGCCATCGAAGGACACCAGAAACAAAATTGTAGACCTGCACCAGGCTGGGAAGACTGAATCTGCAATAGGTAAGCAGCTTGGTGTGAACAAATCAACTGTGGGAGCAATAATTAGAAAATGGAAGACATACAAGACCACTGATAATCTCCCTCGATCTGGGGCTCCACGCAAGATCTCACCCCGTGGGGTCAAAATGATCACAACGGTGAGCAAAAATCCCAGGACCACACGGGGGGACCTAGCGAATGACCTGCAGAGAGCTGGGACCAACGTAACAAAGGCTACCATCAGTAACACACTACGCTGCCAGGGACTCAGATCCTGCAGTGCCAGACGTGTCCCCCTGCTTAAGACAGTACATGTCCGGGCCCGTCTGAAGTTTGCTAGAGAGCATTTGGATGATCCAGAAGAGGACTGGGAGAATGTCATATGGTCAGATGAAACCAAAATAGACCTGTTTGGTAGAAACACAACTTGTCGTGTTTGGAGGAGAGAGAATGCTGAGTTGCATCCAAAGAACACCATACCTACTGTGAAGCATGGGGGTGGCAACATCATGCTTTGGGGCTGTTTCTCCGCAAAGGGACCAGGTAGACTGATCCATGTACAGGACAGAATGAATGGGGCCATGTATCGTGAGATTTTGAGTGCAAACCTCCTTCCAACAGCGAGGGCATTGAAGATGAAACGTGGCTGGGTCTTCCAACATGACAATGATCCCAAACATACCGCCCGGGCAACGAAGGAGTGGCTTCGTAAGAAGCATTTCAAGGTCCTGGAGTGGCCTAGCCAATCTCCAGATCTCAACCCCATAGAAAACCTTTGGAGGGAGTTGAAAGTCCGTGTTGCCCAGCGACAGCCCCAAAACATCACTGCTCTAGAGGTGATCTGCATGGAGGATGGGCCAACATACCAGCAACAGTGTGTGCCAACCTTGTGAAGACTTACAGGAAACGTCTGACCTCTGTCATTGCCAACAAAGGATATATAACAAAGTATTGAGATGAACTTTTCATATTGACCAAATACTTATTTTCCACCATAATTTGCAAATAAATTCTTTCCAAATCAGCCAATGTGATTGCTGGATTTATTTTCTCATTTTGTCTCTCATAGTTGAGGTCTACCTATGATGCCAATTACAGGCCTCTCTCATCTTTGTAAGTGGGAGAACTTGCACAATTGGTGGCTGACTAAATACTTTTTTGCCCCACTGTAAGTACCTGAAATAATAATAAATAAATAAAAACGCAGCAAAATGCTGAAGTATGAATGGGGTTCAAAACGACATCCTTGACCTTCCAAAAACGCCTGTTCTCAGAATGAACTGATTGGCTCCTGAACTCCTGTATAGATTTTTCGTCCCCCTTTTTTCTAACATTTCATCACGGCTGAGGGAAAAATTACAGTTCTTTAATTGTAAGAACGCGCTGATTGGTTTTATACCTGCAGGCCGCCTTCTGATTCTAATGGAACTATTAAATCGCGAGCTTAATTGCTGACCGCATAAATCTATTCACGTGGAAGGAAGCTCGTCTTCTGCCCATTTCTCTAAGTGAATTTGATTTTTTTTTTCCTCTCTCGGTACCATTAGGAGGATGTTTAAAATTACGCTCAAGTCAAAATTGAAAACGAAGTCTTGAAATGCATCCAAGCATTCTTGCAGGGGCCGTGGCTCTTGGATATCTGGGAACCCCGACTTGTGCTGATAGAGAGCAATTCCCAAACAAGCCCGCTTTTGGTTCCTTGTTATGAATCACTTGATGTAAATGGGGAAAAAAACTGCCTTTATTAGAAATTATTATTATTATTATTATTTCAGGTACTTATATAGCGCCATCAATGTACGCAGCACTTTACATATATATTGTACATTCCCATCAGTCCCTAACCCTCAAGGGGTGTACAATCTAAGGTCCCTAACTCACATTCATACATACACATACTAGGGACAATTTAGACAGGAGCCAATTCACCTACCAGCATGTCTTTGGCGTGTGGGAGGAAACCGGAGTACCCAGAGGAAACCTACGCTGGCACAGGGAGAACATGCAAACTCCAGGCAGGTGGTGCTGTGGTTGGGATTTTCTCAAACCACCAATTGTGGTGGTGTTTCCAAATGTGGATTAGAAGATTGTGGCTGGAGAGAGAGAGGAAGGGAGGGGCCCATTCACAGCAGCAGCTGTTGAAGGTGGCACCGGTGCGCTGTAAGCATTTTCATTTTTTCAACTTTTTTTTTTTTTTTATTTTGCAAACTTTATTGAACTGTCACAAGTGACATCTTATTAGGTCATAGCGAGGTGTGATGCCATGCAGAGCTGCCGTTGGAAATCACAGAGCCCTGTACAGCCTGACAGCCCCCCCCCCCCAAAAAAAAATTAAAATATTTTCATTAAGAATACACATCATTATTAGTGGGCAGCAGGGGGAATCTTGTCCTGGACAGGGAAGGTGATTGGTGAGGTCGGCAAGGTGATTGGTGTGAGGTCGGCAAGGTGATTGGTGTGAGGTCGGCAAGGTGATTGGTGTGAGGTCGGCAAGGTGATTGGTGTGAGGTCGGCAAGGTGATTGGTGTGAGGTCGGCAAGGTGATTGGTGTGAGGTCGGCAAGGTGATTGGTGTGAGGTCGGCAAGGTGATTGGTGTGAGGTCGGCAAGGTGATTGGTGTGAGGTCGGCAAGGTGATTGGTGTGAGGTCGGCAAGGTGATTGGTGTGAGGTTGGGAGGTGATTGGTGAGGTCGGGAAGGTGATTGGTGAGGTCGGGAAGGTGATTGGTGTGAGGTTGGGAGGTGATTGGTGAGGTTGGGAGGTGATTGGTGAGGTCGGGAAGGTGATTGGTGAGGTCGGGAAGGTGATTGGTGAGGTCAGGAAGGTGATTGGTGAGATCTGGAAGGTGATTGGTGTGAGGTTGGGAGGTGATTGGTGTGAGGTTGGGAGGTGATTGGTGAGGTCGGGAAGGTGATTGGTGAGGTCGGGAAGGTGATTGGTGTGAGGTCGGGAAGGTGATTGGTGTGAGGTCGGGAAGGTGATTGGTGTGAGGTCGGGAAGGTGATTGGTGTGAGGTCGGGAAGGTGATTGGTGTGAGGTTGGGAGGTGATTGGTGAGGTCGGGAAGGTGATTGGTGAGGTCAGGAAGGTGATTGGTGAGATCTGGAAGGTGATTGGTGTGAGGTTGGGAGGTGATTGGTGTGAGGTCGGGAAGGTGATTGGTGCTGTTGGGAAGGTGATTGGGGAGGTGATTGGCGAGGTCGGGGAGGTGATTGGCGAGGTCGGGAAGGTGATTGGTGATGTCGGGAGGTGGGGAAATTACAGAAACCGATCTCGTGTTTCTCTCCCTGCAGCAGCTGAAAGCCAATGAGAAGGAGAATTCAGCCTTTATGCAGGCCATACATGGTTCGAATCCTGAACGATTTTTCGTCCGAAAATCGAAACGTCGTTTGTTATGTAATCCGATGATGCCACCAATGATTTAGAAAATCTGCCATTTTTTTCACAAATTTTCCAGCATGCCCGATAAATGAAATGGGGAGGAACCACAAAAATCGGCCGATTCCATTGCCCCATTAACAGAGCGAAAATCGGCCAATTATTCTTCGGTCCGATTTTCGTATAAAAATCATTCGGAATTCGAACCATGTATGGCCTGCATTAGTTGCTGCAGGGAAAGACACTCAGAGGATCGTTTCCTCTAATTGCCCCCTCCCACTTCACCGATCACCCCCTCTCCGGTTCATATCTGATTCCCCTGTTGCCCGGGCCCCTCTACAAGAGGACTGGTGCTACCCCGTTATCGGTGGCCCTGAAGCCATGGACTGCGTTGGGTTGGGCGCTGTGCAGTCTTGCTGAATTCCGTACTTTTTTTTTTTTTTTTCAGCTGCAATGGTGTGGTAACAAACAAGGCTTTTTGCCTTGGCTCGCTTTGGGACTGCGCTGGGCGAAGATTGCCAGCACAATCCCAAAGTACGACTTAAAGTAGAATTTCAGCCTAACACTAACTAGTCTTAAAAATGTTCTCTTACCCTCTCCTGCTAACTGTGCTGCTTAACCTCTTGGCGCCTGTGCCTCCCGGCCCTTTAAAAGTCTCAGCAGCCGGGAGGCGGGGCGGGGTTTTAGGATCATGTGACCGCCGTGATTCGCGGTCACATGATCGGAAAAGATCCCAATCGAAAGAGGAGATCAGGATTTTTCCGGCAGTAGCGGACATATGTGCTGGGAACGCGCAAGGCGCACGCTCACAGCAAATATGCGGCTGCTTGGTATCAAGGGGTTAACCTGTGTTTTATTTTTAGTCCAGTCACGTGATACCCTGTGTTACCCCTGGTTCACATATATGCGGCCGTGCGAGCCGCGTTTTGCGTGGTCGTGAGAGCCCTTTTATTTGAATGGACTCCCGTTTCAAATGCCAAACACTTGTAAACGCGGTCAACCGCGTTTAGAAGAGTTTAACTGTTCCATGTCCAGATGCTGTCCGGAGCCTTTTTTCATCATTGGAAATGCATGCAAAGCTTTTTCCATGTATTCAAATGGACCCGGTACACCAGCGCCGTCAGTTCCAGGTTTCGCGTGAAGGAAACAATGGTAGAACGCACCGCATTATGCTCATGATGGGATCCATAGTGAATACAACCAGAAAAGACCGGTCATCTCAACACATACTGCTCTCTCTGCTTCTGCTCTCTCTATTTCTCTCAAAATGTCTGAAATAGTTAGTTTTTTACTGTTTTTCAGTGCATTCTGGGCATTTTGGAAGGTCTCCTGAGGTTATCTTTTTAAAAATGCTTCTAAATGCAAACGTGCGCATAAACGCAGATAAACTGCCGTTTTTTAACCTACATTTTCCAGCAGTCAGTATCCATCATTCAGAAGAGCTTTCCAAACGCCCCGTGTACATGAGCCGTTACACTTTCATTTTATTTGGGAGCCCCGGCGTCCCAGTTGCATCCGTGCGGGCACTAAGAGGCTTACAGCTAGTTATTTGTCATGTGTAATCTCCTGTTCAGAAACAAAGGCAGATGAACCAAATAACCTGCTTCCCCTGCAGCCATCTGGACGGTGATATGTGAGCAGCCATCACGCCAGCCTCAAATTTTCCAATTTTCCTTATTACAGTGGTAATGGCGGATTGTCCTACAAATGTCTTTTTGCTGATTGCAAAGAAAGATTGTTTTCCTCCTTCTCTGGCAAGAGATTCTCTAGAGTCAATAATAAGACGTCTTGGATCCAAGACCCCAAAATTTCACTTTGGAGTATGGTTCTGCTTGGGCGTGGACCGGTTAGTTGGCTGTTGTCGCAAAGACTGATTGCACTGACTGCTGAGAGCGGTGTTGCCTTGAGCAGTGATTATTCTATACATTTATTTTAACCCTTTGAGGATCATAAGGTTTTGGAACGCCAAAATAATTTGTTTTTTAAAGTTCGTATACTTCAGTTGCTGTAACTAAGCCATTTCATGAAATAATTGGCAAAAGGCTGTTGTTTGTTGATAAGAACTAATATTTTGACTCAAACCAAAAAAAAAAAGAAGAGTTTTAAGTTCTTAATCAGATGATACACGCAATTACAAACATGGGACAAATCCGTCCCTTGGTGCTCGGGTGTACTATAGCAGACGCCCATGTGAGGGCTGTGTTTGCACGCACAGGTACCATTTCTGTAAGAGTCCCATGGGAGGTGGAAAAGAAAGACTTAGGAAGAAAAAATAATCTTCTGAATTTTTTTGCAGTGTAAAAGTATTCTGAGTGTAACAATCATGTAGGGTCACCATCAGCTCTTTCATGCACTTCAAATAATGCATCTTATCCACCCGTTTGTGGTGGCTGTAGATCTGGATAGGATCAAAGAAGAGCAAATTGTGGCAAACATTGGATTGTAGCGGCTCTGAGGTGGGCATATATATACAACAGCCCATTCGGTTTGAACCTCAACATGACATTAACGCACATGTGTAATTGGGGGCTCCAGGTATTGTAAAACTGAGTGTGTTATTGCAAGGTCACCATCAGGTCTTCCATGTGCTCCAAATGTAGCATCTCATCCACCTATTTCCTCAGGGATGGGGGAGTGTTTGTTTTCCAGTCCCTGGGTATGACCATCCTAGTGGCTGTGACCATCCTAGTGGGCCCATTGAATGGACTGGCAGCACACCTCCAACATGGCAATAACACAAGCACAATTGTAACAAGATGCGTCATCTTTACGACTAAGCCCTATTGCAGTGGTTCTCAACCTTCCTAATGCCGTGACCCTTTAATACAGTTCCTCATGTTGTGATGACCCCCAACCATAAAATTATTTTCGTTGCTACTTCATAACTGTAATTTTGCAGTGGGAGGAGTAGTGCCACATCACCGATGTCAGTGGGAGGAATAGTGCCACATCACCGATGTCAGTGGGAGGAATTGTGCCCCATCATTGGTGTCAGTGGGAGGAATAGTGTCCCATCATTGGTATCAGTGTGGGAGGAATAGTGCCCCATCATTGGTGTCAGTGTGGGAGGAATAGTGCCCCATCATTGGTGTCAGTGGGGGGGGGGATAGGGCCCCATCATTGATACTAGTGTGGGGGGGAATTGTGCCCCATCATTGGTGTCAGTGGGGGGGGGGGGTAGTGCCCCATTGTTGGTGTCAGTGGGGGGAGGAATAGTGCCACATCGTTGGTGTCAGTGGGGGAAGGAATAGTTCCCCATCGTTGGTGTCAGTGGGGGGGGGGAGGAAATAGTGCCCCATCATTGGTGTCAGTGGGAGGAATAGTGCCCCATCATTGGTGTCAGTGGGAGGAATATTGTCAGAGGACAAGGGGGCACTCTTTTCGTCTGGAGGAAAAGAGATTTAATCTCCAAACACAGAAAGGTTTCTTCACAGTGAAAGCTGTGAAAATGTGGAATAGATTCCCTCAAGAGTTGGTTCTGGCCATCTCAGTGGATTGCTGTAGAAAAGTCCTGGATTCTTTCCTAGATGCACAGAATATAACGGGATACTAACATTTATAGGGAAAGTTGATCCAGGGAATATCCAATCGCCTCTCGGGGGATCAGGAAGGAATTTTTTCCCAGCAGGAGCAAATTGGATCGTGCTTTGCTGGGTTTTTTTTTGTTGCCTTCCTCTGGGCCAACTGTGGGTATAGGATTATAACTTTTTTTTTTTTTTTTTTTTCTTCTATGGTTGAACTGGATGGACTTTTATCTTTTTTCAGCCATACTTACTACGTAATTATTAAATAAATAACTCGGCAACTTATAACCTAAATATACCTCATATAGTCACTGACGTGTTTCGTCACTTCCGGACTTCTTCTGAAGGGATTTTTTATAATTTAAATATATTTATTTATTTTATTTAATTTTATTATTTTAATTTTTTTGTTTTTGAGTGTACACGATTTGTCAGTATATATTAGTTTATTTATAGTTTACACATTGATTTTGCATGATTCACGTGTTACAGTTGAATCTATTTTATGTAAATTCTTTTGCACAGATATAATATATACTTATTTGTTTGGAAGGTATATATACACATATTTGAAGGTAATAAACTATTTTTAGTTTTATTTTTTTTGAGGTAATCACTGGGTCCGGAATACTGGAAATATTGAAGTCGGACACACGGGACTGAGAGATTTTGGTGGACTTGAAAATTAAATTTTTGGGACTTTATTTAATTTTATGTTTTTTGATTTATTAATTGAGTTAAGGTGAAGAAAAAGGTTTTGAATATTAGACTATGTAACTATAAGCAAAGGGAGAGTCTCTCTTTGTGAACAGAAGAGAAATTGATGTTTAGTCGGATACATAAATCTGTAACTGCTGTCTTCTTCCTGCGTCTTTGATAAGTCTCAGTGGTGCATGCTGGGAGCTGACTGTGGCAAGCAGTGCGGAGTGGCCATGTGTGATAAGGTCCTTCTATGTGATTGCTGTTCACATCCAATTCTCCGTGCTCAGACAGCTTTGCATAGGACTCCTGATGGGAAAGGGAGATTGATAAGTGGTCAAAATCGATAAGGTCTGCCAATCAAGGTCAATGATATATATGTGTTTAATGTTTTTAAACCCGTTTTCTTTTCTGTGTCTCTCTATTGTAACTATAAGTGGGGGGCTCTGCTTCTTACTTAGCTGTGATGCACAGTGGCTGCACTTTACTGCTTCTTCCCACAGTGCAAGTCTTTAGGTCTTTGATGCATGTGCTACATAACATTTCTCAGGGTGGGTTTCACAGCAGAACAGCCAGGCCGCAAGCATTTTCAGAAGCGCTCAGCAACAGCCATTTTCATATTTTGCTTATGACAGGTGTCTTTTAAAGTGCAGGCTCTGGGACTGTCATCCTTGTCCCTGGTTTTTAAAACGCAGCTCATTCGGGGGCTGAAGACCCCTTGCTCCTACCAGTGTGGCCACGTGAGGAAGCTGGAGCTCAGTCACATGTTTGCGTGCACTCCAGATGCAGTTCTCGGGGTGGGTTTCCTGATGGTGACAATAGTGGACCATGCCTGTGTAATGGCTACTTGTAGACTCTATCACAAGCCTGTGTGACAAGATGACAACGCAGGTGCACAGTAGGGAGATGAGGGCAGAGCGTTGTCACCAGGGATGCACCGAAATTTCGGTGGCCGAAACGTTTCAGCTGAAAACACCCCTTTCGGATGAACTGAAAAAAAGCACCGATACAGGTGCCGAAAAAACCTCGCCGCCACCGGCCGCCGCTCAGTAATTCGCAGCCTTACCTGAGAAACCATTGACCGATTCCAGAAGAGAGATGTGGGGTCTTATTGATGTGGGGTTTTATTGACCCATATCTCTCCATAAAGAGGACCTGTCACTAATTATTTCTATCACAAGAAGTGATTGAAAAAAACAAAAAAAAATTAAATAATAGAAAAAAAGTTTAAAGTGCCCTGAAACCAACCCCCCCCCCCCCTCCCCGTGCTCGCACGTAGTGGTGAACACATACATAGGCCGTGCCCACATATGTAAATGGTGTTCAAACCACACACGTGAGGTATCGCCACAAAAGTCGGAGCAAGAGCAATCATTCTCGCACTAGAGCTCCTCTGTAACTTTTCACTGCTAACCTGTAGAAGTTTTTAAAGCATCACCCATGGAGACCGCAGTTTCACGCCATTCCACGAGCGTGTGCAATTTTAAAGCGGGACATGTTTGGTATCTATTTATTCGCCGTAACATCCTCTTTCATATTTTACCAAAAAATTGGGGTATATATTGTTTTGGTTATTTTTTTTTTAATCAAAGTGTATTTTTTTCCAAAAAATATGTTAATTTTAAAAAAACTGCGCATTCCGGTTTCGGTTTTTCGGCACCAGAATTTTCATTTCGGTGCACCACTAATTGTCACCGTATAACAGGAAATGACTGATCACCGGGCATTATTTTATTGAAATCTGTCGATTTTAGATAATTAAAAATTGATTTTGAAATGATATGACATGTTGGGGCTCCTTCCGACTGTAGATTGGTATGTTTTATGCGCAGATGCGTGTGCTTTCACTGTGGAGCTGCATGCAGACAGCCCATAGAATGGATGCACATGCAGTGCCGACACGGGTACAATTGCAGTTTGAAATGCAGGCAGGAGTGGGCGCATGGATCCCAATGCAGAGCCTCTACGTTTAGATCTCCTGCCCGGATGACAAACAATGACATGCTATTGTGTCTGTGCCAGCGCTGAGTGCGCATCCACTTCTGTGGGCTGCCTGAACACGAGCGGTTTTCAAAGTTTGACATGCGGACAGGAGCAGGTGCACAGATCCAAGCACAGAGACTTTGCATTCGGATCTGTGCATCGACTGGTCAAACTTTGACATGCACTTTTTTCCTTGCAGGTGCTGTGTGTGCATACACTTCTATGGCCTGTCTTCACGCAGCTATGAGGAGGATGCACACACATCTGCCAGCCGCATGGAGGATGGCATTAATTTACTGTCTGATTGCACCGTAATGCAGGCCATAGACGGGTCGAAAACCGGCCTTTTTTTATTTACAAAAAACACGAAAAATCAGTCGTTCGATCGGCTGACGTTACCACCAACGGTAAAAAATCGGACGATTTTCGTCCCGTCTACGGCCGGCATTTAATTACTTCTTTTCCTTGCAGAGAGCTCCACTATTATATTTGAAATGAAAAAGTATTGTGGTTGCACAACATATCCATTTGTATCCATTTCGGATACAAATGGATACATTGTTGCAACCGCAAGACTTTTCATATAAAATATAATAGCGGACTGGAATTCTTCTTTTTCGTCTTCTTCTTTTTCGTCTTCTTCTTTTTCGCCTTCTTCTTTTTCGCCTTCTTCTTTTTCGCCTTCTTCTTTTTCGCCTTCTTGCAGGTCACGGCTCATGTGCAGATTTTTTTTATCGGTAAAACGATCAGCCGATTTGCCCATCATTTGCTGGGAAAATCGTCCGATCATCAAAATCAACTGCGAATTTTCCAACTTGACTGATTTAAAAAAAAAAAAAAAAAAAAGTGTCAAAACCCAGAAAAATGGCCGACCAATTATAACCCACTAACGGTGCGAAAATCGGCCAAATTTTTTTTTCAGCCGAAAAATCAGCCGATTTTCGACCCGTCTACGGCCTGCAAAAAAGATTAGATGAAATCTCAGCGATTGGATTTATATTTCTATTCGTTTGTTTTCCAGGTGTCGCACAGTTTCAGCTGTCCAGGCAGTTTCCATTTTCTCCAGATTCACATACGTAGAAGTAATGGTGCCATCATGAGCACAGCGAGCACGTCGCTCCGATACTCCTTGCGGAACTGACATCCCTTATGGCTATGTATGATGAGGACATTCTGAACAACGCTTTCTACTTGGCAATCCACAAGCAGAGGCCTGACCTTATTGACAAGGTTGCTGAAGTTCACGGCATTGTAAGTTTGCGCCATTCTTCCCACAGCGGTGAGCATCGCTGTTGTTTCTGTTTAGCCTCCTAATTAAACCTGTCAGGTTTCTTAATTATACGTATTATGTGAAATGGTATTGTACCGTGATGATGAATGTCACAGTTGCCCTTTTTAAATCTGGAGTTAATTAAAATTCCCACCATGCATCATTACTCTGCACAGTGGGTGAGCATTGGTCAGACAGGAGTTACTTCCTGTTGCAATGGTGGGGGTATTTTTTTATTAGCTCCATTAAAAAAAAGAAACAGACATTGGTAAAGGTATAAATTGTGTTTACTTACATAGTTATATAGTTAGTCTGGCTGAAAAAAGACAAAAGTCCATCCAGTTCAAGCATAGAAAAAGTAAAAAGTTATAATCCTATACCCACAGTTGATCCAGATGAAGGCAAAAAAAAACTCAGCAAAGCATCCAATTTGCTCCTGCAGGGGAAAAAAATTCCTTCCTGATCCCCTGAGAGGCAATCGAATATTCCCTGGATCAACTTTACTTATAATTGTTAGTATCCAGTTATATTCTGTGTATCCAAGAAAGAATCCAGGACTTTTTTGAAGTAATCCACTGAGCTGGCCAGAACCAACTCTTGAGGGAGTCTATTCCACATTTTCACAGCTCTCACTGTGAAGAAACCTTTCCGTGTTTTGGAGATTAAATTTATTTTCCTCCAGACGTAAAGAGCGCCCCCTTGTCCTCTGTGATGACCTCAGGGTGAATAACTCTACACCGAGTTCAGTATATGAACCACTGATGTATTTATATATGGAGATCATATCCCCCTTATGTATTATACATGGAGATCATATCCCTCCTTATGTATTCTACATGGAGATCATATCCCCCCTTATGTATTATACATGGAGATCATATCCCCCCTTATGTATTATACATGGAGATCATATCCCCCCTTATGTATTATACATGGAGATCATATCCCCCCTTATGTATTATACATGGATATCATACCCCCCCTTATGTATTATACATGGAGATCATATCCCCCTTATGTATTATACATGGAGATCATATTCCCCCATTATGTATTATACATGGAGATCATATCCCCCCTTATGTATTATACATGGAGATCATATCCCCCCTTATGTATTATACATGGAGATCATATCCCCCTCTTATGTATTATACATGGTGATCATATCCCCCCTTATGTATTATACATGGAGATCATATCCCCCCTTGTGTATTATACATGGAGATCATATCCCCCCTTATGTATTATACATGGTGATCATATCCCCCCTTATGTATTATACATGGAGATCATCTCCCCCTTATGTATTATACATGGTGATCATATCCCCCCTTATGTATTATACATGGAGATCATCTCCCCCTTATGTATTATACATGGTGATCATATCCCCCCTTATGTATTATACATGGAGATCATATCCCCCTTATGTATTATACATGGAGATCATATTCCCCCCTTATGTATTATACATGGAGATCATATCCCCCCTTGTGTATTATACATGGAGATCATATCCCCCTTATGTATTATACATGGAGATCATATCCCCCTTATGTATTATACATGGAGATCATATCCCCCTTATGTATTATACATGGAGATCATATCCCCCCTTATGTATTATACATGGAGATCATATTCCCCCCTTAATCTCCTCTTCTCAAGAGAAAATAAATTCAGTTCCTCTAATCTTTCCTCATAGCTGATCTCCTCCATGCCTCTTATCAGTTTAGTTGCCCTTCTCTGTACTTTCTCCAGTTCCCCAATGTTCTTTCTGTGAATTGGTGCCCAAAACGTCTGGGTGTATATATTATATTGCCAAACGTATTGGGCTACCTGCCTTTACACACACATGAACTTTAATGGCATCCCAGTCTTAAGCCGGCCATACATGGATCGAATTTTGAAAGAATTTTCTTTCGAAAATCTTTTCTAAGAATTTTCGTTCAAATTTCGCACCATTAGTGGGTCACAGAAACGGCCGATTTTCGTGTGACCATCAAATTTGAGTGATTAGGCATGTTGGAAATTTTTTGAAAAACAAACAAATTTTGAATCAATGATGGGAGAATCGTACAAGAAATATGTGACCTCAAAAGAAAATTCTTGGCCATGAAAATTCTTTTCTGTAGCAACATGAGGAAAAATTGAAGGATTGGTTGGTGGAATTTCGAAATCAATGGTGGCACCATCGCATTACAAAATGCATAAAATTTCCTATTTTCTAAAGAAAATGCGTTCAAAATTTGACCCATGTATGGCCTGCATTAGTCCGTAGGGTTCAGTATTGAGTTGGCCCCACCCTTTGCAGCTATAACAGCTTCAACTCTTCTGGGAAGGCCGTCCACAAGGTTTAGGAGGGTGTCTATGGGAAGGTTGGACCATTCTTCCAGAAGCACATTTCTCAGGTCAGGCACTGATGTCGGGGGAGGAGGCCTGGATCACAGTCTCCGCTCTGATTCATCCCAAAGGTGTTCTATGGGGTTGAGGTCAGGACTCTGTGCAGGCCAGTCAAGATCCTCCACCCCAAACTGGCTCCTCCATGTCTTTATGGACCTTGCTTTGTGCACTGGTGTGCAGTCATGTTGGAACAGGAAGGGGCCATCCCCAAACTCTTCCCACAAAGTTGGGAGCATGAAATTGTCCAAAATGTCTTGGTATGCTGACGCCTTAAGGAGGATCCGGATTGCTCTGTGCAAACCGCTGCACAGAGCAGGTAAGTATAACATGTTTGTTTTTCAAATTGCCTTTAAGGCTTTGACCTTGGCAAGTCATCAGTGTCAGCCGCATTCCGTCTTGTGTTTAATCTTGTGACTCTTCAATAGACAGAAGACTGAGCATGTCCCTGTTCTACTTTAAGGAGAAAATGCGTCTTCACGCCTGTTCTCGAGAGTGTTTTTTTTTTTTTCTTTTAATGTGACACTGATGACAATAAATTATATCTATACTGAGAACTTAATTATTTGTATTGCCGGTTCAAATCCTTCTTGTGTCACTGGCCCAACCTCCCTGCCATTTATATCCAGCCTTTCTTGATCATTTATGTCAGTGCCGTGCCAAAATTCCGAACCTTTTGCAAGTCAGCTGACGGCAGAAATTGCTCCTAATTTGCAAAGCCTAATCTTCTATTTGCTTCTGTCAGTGCGACTGCGAGGCTAATGGGCATGAAATGATCTCATTTCTCGCTCTATTAGACTCAAAGGAGGACTTCAAACAGATTGAATAGAAAAGTTCTGGTGTTTTATATGATATTTAGAATTATGAGTTTGAAATGATCTGATATTGTTTCATAGAGGAAAGTGTACACTTTGTATTCGGAGGAAGCTTAAAACTAAAAAAAAATTTATTTTTTTTTAACATGGAATTCTGGAAAATATTTTTTGGGACGTGCCCAAGTTTATTGGTTTAAGATAGTGGAATATCTTGGATATGTTATAGTTGTGCCTGAAAGCTGAACCCTGTGCACAAATACTTTCAATAAAATATATTCTTCAGTAGTCACAAAGGATAATAAAGTACTTTGTGTGCACTGGATACTTTTACAAACCCAGATATGACCTTGTAAAAGTATCAGTGATGTCATCACTATGCTCTACATAGCCTGTGCAGAGAGCAGACCTGTGGAAGGGACCCAACAAGCTCCACCCAAAACAGGCTGCTTGTTGAAAACTACAGTAGTAGGTGGAGATGAGACCAGTCACCCTGCACAAGAAGAGGTAGCAACAGTGAGCGGTCTTTATTACAGGAAGTCTCTCAGTGGATTACTGCACAGATCTGGAAGAAATACACAAAGCTCACCGAGATTTAAGAAGAATACACATGGCTCTTGTGTCTAGACCAGGGGTAGGCAACCTGCGGCTCTCCAGCTGTTGCAGGACTACAAATTCCATCATGCCTCTGCATGTCATAGCTGTAACTGTCAGTTTTGTAATGTTGCAATGCCTCATGGGAAATGTAGTTCCACAACAGCTAGAGAGCCGCAGGTTGCCTACCCCTGGTCTAGACAATGGGGTTGATTAACTAAAACCGGAGCACTCGGAATCTGGTGCAGCTGTGCACGGCGGCCACTCAGCTTCTAACTTCAGCTTGTTCAGTTAAACTTTGGCTATAGAACCTGGAAGCTGCTTGGTTTCTATGCAGAGCTGCACCAGATTTGAACTCTTCAATTTAAGTGAATAACCCCCAAAGTATGATGATCCCAAAGTTAAAGCGGAGTTCCAGCTGAAAAAAAAAAGTCAGCCGCTACAAAAATTGTAGCTGCTGACTTTTAAAATACACTTACCTGTCCCCCGGTCCAGCGGTGTCCTCACCACCGCTGGTTTCACTGGCCATCTTCTCTCCCTGTCGCCGGCATCTTTAGTGTGGGCACCCAGATGTGACATCTTGCGGCTTCACAGCTGGGTGCCCACTGAGCATACGCAAGAAGCGCTTTTTTGTGAATGGCCCCGTAGTCTTTTGGGACCTGTCACGTGTAATTTTTGTTTCAATATAGATTCTCAGTTTAGTTTTCTTAGAGTCCCATTGGGACTTTTTTCTTTCTTCTTCCTATCACGAATTAATACATCACTAGTACTTCATAGTTATGTTCACCATGGATCCCTTGAGTGGATCATTTCACTGTAATTTTGTTGTGTGAGTGATTGTATACTGTATTTTGTTTCACTGTATGTTCACTGGTGGCGTACTTAAGTCACGTCTTTTTTTTGGTGGATGTGAGTCATTAGACCATGCTTGGATGATTTATATCAGTTTGTGTGCATTCTATTCTATTCACAGAGTTCTTTTATATTGGTTATGCTACAATATTTATTTGTATTCATCTGTATATCTGTAGACTATTGAGTTAAGCTAGTGTAGGAAGTAGTGTAGAACTGGGGTAGTACTTCACCAATTTACTTCTTAATTTATACATTTTCCATTTGGCATATGGATGGGTGTTAGCAGCCCCCCACCTGCTATTAGTTTATTGTGAGTAGTGCAGGAGACCCTTATTGATTAATAAGCCTATCGACATCTAATCTGAAATACATATGATGTAGTTGCACTTCAACTATAATTAAAGTGATTGTAAAGGTTCTTTTTTTCTAAATACCAAACATGTTATATTTACCTGTTCTGTGTAATGGTTTTGCACAGATCTGCCCCATTCCTCCTCTTCTGCAGTCCACTACAGGCACTTTGGGCTCCTCCTCTTCTCTGTGTGCCATCATAGAAATCCGCTTCCTAAGGTAGCACATGTGTGGGCTTGATCCCAAACTGCACTGTGTGCCTCTATTGACACACACAGTGCAGCTCAGCTCCACCGCCCTGCTCCCTCATCATCACATTTGACTGACAGCAGCATGAGCCAATGGTTTCACTGAGTTCCCACTGAGGAAAGAGAGAGTGAGCAGAGCCACTACTCTTGGGCACTGGGTTCCCACTAAGGAAAGCGAGCAGAGCCACTGCTCTTGGTCACTTAGTTCCCACTGAGGAAAGAGAGAGCAGAGCCACTACTCTTGGGCACTGAGTTCCCACTGAGGAAAGAGAGCAGAACCCCTACTCCTGGGCACTGAGTTCCCACTGAGGAAAGAGAGCAGATCCACTACTCTTGGGCACTGAGTTCCCACTGAGGAAAGAGAGCAGATCCACTACTCTTGGGCACTGAGTTCCCACTGAGGAAAGAGAGCAGAGCCACTACTCCTGGGCACTGAGTTCCCACTAAGTAAAGAGAGCAGAACCACTACTCTTGGGCACTGAGTTCCCACTGAGGAAAGAGAGCAGAACCACTACTCTTGGGCACTGAGTTCCCACTGAGGAAAGAGAGCAGAGCCACTACTCGTGGGCACTGAGTTCCCACTAAGTAAAGAGAGCAGAGCCACTACTCTTGGGCACTGAGTTCCCACTGAGGAAAGAGAGCAGAGCCACTACTCTTGGGCACTGAGTTCCCACTGAAGAAAGAGAGCAGAGCCACTACTCTTGGGCACTGAGTTCCCACTAAGTAAAGAGAGCAGATCCACTACTCTTGGGCACTGAGTTCCCACTGAGGAAAGAGAGCAGAGCCACTACTCTTGGGCACTGAGTTCCCACTGAGGAAAGAGAGAAAGCAGAGCCACTACTCTTGGGCACATCGCTGGATTGAGATCAGACTCAGGTAAGTATTTAGGGGGGGGGCTGCACATGAAAGGTGTTTTACCTCAATGCAGAGAATGCCTTTAAAACCATTTTTTTCCTCCTTTTGTAAGCAGAAGCGCTGCAACTTGAAAAATTAAAAATTGCTGCTTTTGCTGCAAAGCTCACCTTCTCAATGGTGCTGTCCCCCACAGCAATCCAGTGCCAGTCCTCTTCTAGATTGAAACACCCTAGTTCCTGTGAGCCCAGGGTGTCATGGACCTACCCCTCTGGGGGCTTGTCAGCACTGCTCTTTGGGCACGCAGTACAGTAATGCAGAGAACGGTACTGATGTCACCAGTCAGTGATAATCTGCATAACTGAGAACTGTTCAGCAGCAAAGAGGAGGTGGAGAGGCTGTTTTGTGTCACTCGACCAGCCAAAGAACTGAAAAAGAGAACTATAGGAAAAGTTATCAAAACATACAGCCAGTTGGCCTCCAGGTAGAAAAAGGGGAAGGACTTGGTGGCAATGGGTTGCGTTGGAGTTAGGCTTTTTCTTTAATTTGACTTTTATTTAGGTAACACAGATAAGTTGCTTCTAACAGTCAGAAACACCCATCAACATTGGCATGAAAATAACATTCTTAATGAGGGGTGGACATTTTATACAAAGGAAAGGCCATCACTAATGAATTGGAAGAAAAAAGATGTAGGGTAGGGGGTGTCAAACTGAATTTCATTGCAGGCCCCATCAGCATTATGGTTGTAAGACTAGATGTTCAGAGCACTCCACTCCTCCTTACATCAGAAGTCAAGAGTCCCAACCTTCCCTTATATCACAGTGTGCCCCCCTTACCTTGCGCTGCTCTCGGGAAAAAGCTGGGGCAGAGCTGGGAAGCAGAAAGTGCAGGGTCTGGAGGAGCACATGAGGAGGGCTGGAATCTGCTTAATGCTGGGGGAGGCGGAAATGGGGGGTGTAACGGAACCGGACTGAGATTGCACTAGGGTATTTCCATTAGCCTCCTGCTTCCCTGTCCGAACACAGATCCACGGACACCACCGCTGACCATACAAGACGAAACAGCACCAGACTTGTATTAAAACAGTAAATGGACTGCTTTATTTTAACACAGACACAAGATATATACATTCAAGGGAACAACCCCCCCCCTCCCTGCATAAGGACACAGGGTGGGGCAAACCAAATCTAGCAACAAGAGACATCAGCAGACACCCCCCCACCAAGCCAATACACAAAACACATACATCCCATAATAGTTTTCTCCCAAGCAAGACACAATAGAACAATGGGAGCACATGGCAGTAAACAATGAACAACCCCCACACCCCACCTATACATGTTTACACAATATTAGGACATTTCACCCTGTGCCCCTAACATGCACAGGGTGACTTACACATAATAGGGATATGGGGAGCTGAGACAGGGGTCTCCCCACCTCTCCAAAGGGGGCTGTGTTCCATGGGCCCTCCACCCAAAGTGACTCCCATCACAGGGGGTATAGCAGCTGCACAGAGAGGTGCAGTATCTGTAGGAGGAGGTCTGTCCTCCTCTCTGCTGCCTAAATGCTGAGATGGGGGAGGGCAGAGACAAGCCTCTCCATGGCTGCACAGACAAGCGCAGGATCTGGCGGAGGAGTTCTGTCATCCTATCTGCTACCGACTGCTCAGACAAGGTGGGGGTGGAGATGAGGGGGTGCCGCATCTGCAGGAGAGGTGTGCGGATCACTTGAAATGGCCTGGCAGGCTGGATTCGGCCTACGGGCCTTGTGTTTGACACGTGATGTGGAGGACTGTATGTTAAGACAAAGTTCTTCCCATTGCAATACCAACAAAGAGGAGATAAATCTAAAATAAGAGGAATGAGGAAGAAGGGAAACAAGTTGGGTGGTTTGAGTAGGATACTAACCTAGTAGAACATAATAGGGAGGGGGTCTCTGCAGCAGAGCAATGAATGCAATGTCTAGCATAGGCAGTTCAACTTGCAAAAGCCTATGTGCGGTCAAAAAAACTATTTGTTGGGAATGGTCTTTAATAGTCCTGTACTATTGGAATTTCCATGTGAAAATCCTATTGTCTTGTGTCTGTTCCACGGCTTGTCTCCTTTCTTGTTCCTGCAGGTTTTGGTGCCTTGTAAGGGGAGTATAACGAACAGTTCCTTCTCCAGCAGCTACTTTGAGTCCTTCATTCTTAAACCCAACGAAGGAGCCTTTCTGACTGAGGATGGAAAGGTGAGGACATCTTACAAATTTTGCTGGTAGTTGTTACAATGGTTTTCCAGATCTCTTCTCTGATTCTGGACCTTTACCTATGTTGTTAGTGATGCAGCACCTTCGGACAATGCGAATGATAAACAAGCGTTTTGACACTCCTTCAAGTTCTCAGGTTTTATTGCCTTTTTAGATGATTATCTGCTTGGGTTTTATACCACAATTCAGATGCATACTAGAGATTAATTGATCCCCTTGAAAATTGGGATGTTGGATTATGATCCTCTGTGTTGGGCAGGGACTGATGGGAATGGTTGAAGTTGAACCCGGGCACAAAAAGTTTTTTATTTAAATATATTCCTTGCTTACCAAAAAGGATATAAATCCACTTTGTGTTCACCAAATGCCTTTATATTATCCAGATATTCCATTGCAAAAGTAGCAGTTACATATTCAATGTGCTGTGTATAGCTTGTGCAGAAAGCAGAGATGTAGGCGGGGCCCAGCAGACTCCGCCCGCTACAGGCTGCCTGCGGAAAACCACAGGAGGAGGTGGAGACGAGACCAGTCATCCTGTACAAGGAGAGAGAGCAGCAGTGAGCGGTCTTTATTACAGGAAGGGGCGGAGACAAGACCAGTCACCCTGCACAAGGAGAGAGAGCAGCAGTGAGCGGTCTTTATTACAGGAAGGGGTGGAGACAAGCCCAGTCACCCCGCACAAAGAGAGAGCAGCAGTGAGTGGTCTTTATTACAGGAAGTCTCACACTGGATGACTGCACAGATCTGGAAGAAATACACAAAGCTCACCGAGATTCAAGGAAGAAGGCACATGACTCTGTACACATGACTCTTGTATTTAGACAATATCTGCTATTCCCGGAGTTCAGGTTTAAAGCTCCCCGTAAGCATATGACTGTGTACATGGTCTTTTGTTTTCCTTAGAACCGATCAAGTCAGTCAAAATGCTAAAGAAGCTTGAAGCAGCTTTGAGGGAGAACAAATGCACCCCTGAAGGAGTATAAATGGAACGCCAAACTGATCTGAAAAGCAAGGAAATACGAGGTGTGACCATTTTATTCCTGGAATGGACTCTAGAAGAATGCTTGTGCAGGAGCATTGTTGTGGAGAATCCACTTTTCAGGCCAGGGTTCCAGTCTTTTCTCCTGATCAGATTCAGATAACCTTTTCAGAATTTCCAAGTAACAATGCTGGTTGACCGTTGTACCATGTTCTGTGAACTCATAAAGAACTATTAAAAAAAAAAACACACCAGCATGAGTGTACGACGGTTTGCACTCTGTCCACATTTGAATCCATCCTTTGCATTTCTGGCTGCCCACTTCTTGCATCATCATGAACATCTTCCTTCTCCTCCTTAAACTGCTAATTCCATTCAAAAACACTTGATTTCTTCATAGAAAAACAGTAAGCACCTGCCTGGAGTTTTCATGTTTTCCCTGTGGCTGTGTGGGTTTCCTGCACACACTTCAAAGACATGCTGGTAGGTTAACTGGCTCCTAGATAAATTGTCCCTAGTATGTGTATGTATGAATGTGAGTTAGAGACCTTAGATTGTACGCCCCTTGAGGGTCAGGGACTGATGTGAATGTACAATATATATATAGGGCAGCACAGTGGCTAAATGGTTAGCACTTCCACCTGGCAGTACTAGGGTCGCTGGTTCAAATCCCGACGACTGCACCACCTGCCTGGAGTTTGCATGTTCTCCCTGTGCCTGCGTGGGTTTCCTCTGGGTACTCCGGTTTCCTCCCACTCTCCAAAGACATGGAGACAGACAATAAATAAGTCTATTGTAACAGCTAAAGTTTCATTCGAACTTTTGCCAATTTTCAAGCAAAATTTGATGTCAATTCACTGCTCCAGATTCCTGTCGCCAATTTTCCTTCAACAGCGTAACGCACACACGTTTTATTTCTTCTTCTATTCCGTAAAGACTGTGTCACCTGGTCAGCGACCCAGGCGAGGGCTCATTAGAACATGTCGGAACATGCTTGAGTGTGAATGGCTGTGGGACTCCCCACCATAGGGCTGCGCAGGAATTGTCACGCTTCGTACCTCTGAAATGCACCTCATCCACATATGATGGCTTGACGACTTACTGTTGTAATGTAGGCTTACTCTTGTGCAATTTTCACTTGCCAGAGGCACTTCCCGCCCTAGGGTGACAACACTCGTTAGCAGTGTTGTCACAGTAGACGTGTTCATGCACTGTGTGTCTGCATGTTTGGCAAAGCTGCCTCTTCTTCTTCCTCTTCCTCCTTCCTTCCTCCTCCCTCCTTCCTTCCTCTTCTTTCTTCCTTCCTCTTCTTTCTTCCTTCCTCTTCTTTCTTCCTTCCTCTTCTTTCTTCCTTCCTCTTCTTTCTTCCTTCCTCTTTTTCTTTCTTCCTTCCTCTTTTTCTTTCTTCCTTCCTCTTTTTCTTTCTTCCTTCCTCTTTTTCTTTCTTCCTTCCTCTTTTTCTTTCTTCCTTCCTCTTCTTTCTTCCTTCCTCTCCTTTCTTCCTTCCTCTCCTTTCTTCCTTCCTCTCCTTTCTTCCTTCCTCTCCTTTCTTCCTTCCTCTTCTTTCTTCCTTCCTCTTCTTTCTTCCTTCCTCTTCTTTCTTCCTTCCTCTTCTTTCTTCCTTCCTCTTCTTTCTTCCTTCCTCTCCTTTCTTCCTTCCTCTTCTTTCTTCCTTCCTCTTCTTTCTTCCTTCCTTCCTCTTCTTTCTTCCTTCCTCTCCTTTCTTCCTTCCTCTCCTTTCTTCCTTCCTCTCCTTTCTTCCTTCCTCTCCTTTCTTCCTTCCTCTCCTTTCTTCCTTCCTCTCCTTTCTTCCTTCCTCTTCTTTCATCCTTCCTCTCCTTTCTTCTCCTCCTTCCTTTTTTTTTTTTTTATTCTTTAGTGGAACTAAAGTCCACTTTGTAAGTTGTACCTGCTGCAGGCAAGCCTATAATAAGGCTTGCCTGTAGGTACTGTGAATATCTCCTAAACTTGCACTGTTTACATAGAAACATAGAAAAGTGACGGCAGAGTGTCTGCCCATTTTTTTTTTTCTTCTTCTTAAAGGAGATATTCACACAGCATGCAGCCGATGTTTCGCTCTGAAGGGATGGCACAGTGTCAGACCTTCAGAGCGCTGTATCACAGCCGAGGGTTCCCTTGCATGCGCGGGAGTGACATCATCATGGCTACGGCCATTCATACTGCCAGATCCCGTGAACCCAGAAGGAAGACTGGGTGAAGATTGCAGCTCTGGAGAGCCGTGACAGTGCGCCGCTGGGGTGCTCAGTGTACAGGTAAGTCTGTGATAATGTACTAGTGTGCTGTGCATACAGGTACATTATGACCTAAACCTGCAGGGGGCCCATTATTTTTTTTTTCTTTTTTCAGGCAGTTTAATACCACTTTAATTAACTATTACTATCTTCAAATAAAAGTCCCACTTACTATATCTCATATACAAATGCAGAATCCGTTCAGCAGCTGGGATTTTCGTGGCACTGAAATCCAGAAATAACTTTGAAGCCTTTCTTGTGTTTTGCAGGAGATTGTTATTCAGGGCACCCAGGTTAAGCTGGGCACCGGTTTTGCCTTCTCTCTCTCCATACCCATTCTGTTTGAGGAGACCTTCTACAATGATAAGGAGGAGAGCTTCAGCGTCCTGTGTATTGCCCGGTCACTAGAAAAAGAGGAGAATCCAGGTAATTATTTCTTCCACTTTCCCAATAAGATGTGTCTAGATTGTCTTCCTACAACTAATAAAGCACAACCTGATAATATGGCATTGCTAAACCTCTGTATTGCTGAGCTTTCTAATGCTGGGTACACACAGGTAGCTTTTTTGTTCAACCCACTGGGCTGAGCAAAAAACAAACAGGACAGATAGCTGTACCAACACAAGTGATGTTGGTGTGGCGATCTCTCCCCACCCCTGTGCATTTGTTATCTGACAGGGGAACTTAATAAATCAAGTGCAACCAGCCTGCCCATATGTTGATCAAAATTTGGCTGGTCCCTACTGAACCGGCCGAATTGTGATCCATGTATGGCTAGCTTAAAGGATAATTTCACATTTTGGACAAAAATAATAAATGCAAATTTTTTTGCAGGTAAAAAAATGCGCGTTTTATTATTTTTGTCTAGAGGAGCCTGGAAAGCATTGCACCAGTGATCAGTAGATCGCTGGTGCCATGCAAGTCTCCTGCAGACCTGTCAGAATATCGGCTTGCCGTACCGGATGTATGAGCAAGCAGATATTCTGACAGGAAGCTGTAATCAACCACAATGGCCCTCCACAGTGCCGTGGTAGTTCATTGCAAGCTACAAGCCGACAGGCGCTAAGGCTGTCGGGACTTGTAGTTCATTCACGGAAGTCCGTGAATGAATGATGCGGACGTGTGGGCGGAGCCCCACACGTCCGTGCTGTTTCCAAATTTGACAGATAGTACGGGGAGAAGTCTCCCCGTACTACCGTGTTTCCCCGAAAATAAGACCGTGTCTTATATTAATTGTAGGTGAAAAAAATGCACTAGGGCTTATTTTCAGGTAGGTCTTATTTTTATTGACGTCTCCACAAGCTCCACAAACAGGTAAGTTTTAAAGCCACCCCCTCTCTCTCTCTGCCTTCTCTCTCTTTACGCTCTTTCCCCCCCACCTCTCTCTCTCCCTCCTACCTACTACATGAAGCTGCAGTGCTGTCACCAGGGTTGGGGGATTACATACTTACCTGCTGCATACTCTGCCCACCCCTCCAGCACTCCGACTTCAGCCCCCGTGGCAGGGATGTGGACCCGCCCCTCTGCTGAAACTCCGAGGAGGAGAGGTGTCCGAAGTGCCTGCCTCACTGTCTGTCCCCTCAATGCCTGCTTATTTCAGAAGCGGCACATACTGGGACGGACTGAGCCTCTCATGGGGCCCTGCAGTGACCCCGGCTCCTCGGGCAGTGCCGGAATGGTCAGTCCGCCCCTGGTGGAGGTAGGTCATATTTTCGGGGGAGGGCTTATATTAGCAGTACATCAAAAAGTACCGCTAGGTCTTACTTTCGGGGAAACACGGGATCTGTCAGAGGAAGTGGGCGGCTGCAGCTATGGGAACATGTTCCATCCTAAAAATGTGTGGAACATGTAACATCTTTTTTTTGTGATGTGCCTTTGATTTTTTTCTTTTGTGAGCATACTACTTTTATTCAATAAATCTAATTTTTAGAAGGTAATGCACTAGGCCCATGTGCCCTCTGTTTCTCTGCACACTGGGGGCCAAATGTAGCTGCATGGGGAAAGGTGAGTACCTCCTAGATTGTAAGCTCCCAGGATCAGGGCCCTCCTATCGCTCTTGTATTGAACTGTATTGTTGCTGTAATTTCTCCCGTTATATTGTAAAGTGCTGAGCAAACTGTTGGCGCTATATAAATCCTGTATAATAATAATAATACATGCTGCTGGGGAGGGACAAGTTCAGCGACCCTTTAAGTTTTGCTCTGCATGGGCCATGCATCTTTGCCAGCAGCTTGCAGTCTTGAAGTTGTTTTTTGTACTGTATAGCACAGGAAGTAGAATGAGCAGACATGCCCAAATTCATAGCTCCTGATCAGGGTGGATAAAAATCAATGATTTAAAAAAAAAAAATCAAAAAAATCTGATTTTTTTTTTTTTATTTAAATCGGATTTTTTTTTAAATAAAATGCTTTTTGAGGAAAATATATTACCATCCAAAGGTTATTCCATCATGAAATAAAGATTAGTTTAATTATGTAGAATAAGGCTGTATATGTTTAATTGTTTTGGTAAATAAATTCCATGAATCCATTCACAATGTCATGCTCTTCCAGAGGTTTTTGTAAGATTATTGGGCAGTTTCTCTCCCTACAAGATATTATCACAGATGCTCGGTTTACTTTTGCAGTTCTCAAAACTGAATTTGACTCAGCGGAGATCACATGCCTCTTCTTCACAGCAAAAATGTTATAACATGAACAGAGTTAAGAAAAAGACCTTCATCCTAACTTCTACAAACCTATGAATACAGAATCAGCCCCTTCAGTGCTAAGTTTCAAGAAGTTCAGTGAATAGAATAGAAACAATATTTTTCTGATTGTTTGGAGTGGAATAGATCTGCACAAGAAGAAAGTGAAACTAAGTGTGAGGAGGAAGGGGCTGACAGTCTAAGTTTCTTAAAATATATATATTTTGTTTATCCAAATTAGTTAAACATGGATGTTTGTTTAAGCAAATCACATATGCTGGAATGTTATTGTTTCAGTTGAATAAATCTATTTAAATTGTTATTATTAAGGTAATGATTATTTTTCTCCTTCCTAAGTACAACAGAAAAGTTGTCCAAATATGAATGATTAAACTGGGGATAAAAAAAACTAATATGAAAAGTTGTTATTCTAAAAATCTTCATCTACTTTCATATTAAAGTTATACCAGCAAGAATTAGTCTTTATGTAGAAAACTAGGATTTAAATCAAGCCTTACTGACTAGTGATTTAAATCAGTTTGATTTAAATCAAATCCACCCTGCTCCTGATGAAGATAAATCCGGGCATTGAGTCTCTATCCTGGGACTAACTTGTCACACGAGGCAGGGAATTATAGCTTCTATCAGAGGTTAAGTACGTTAGTATTTTGTAATGGCTCATCTAGCGAAAATGTTATTCACTAGGTGTAGTTTGGCCTTAGGTTTATCATAGACACATGTAAGGAAGGAGAGGGGCAAGGATGGTTGTCTCATGGAGGAAATGGATATTTGTCATGTATTGTTAAAAGTATATCCATCCGAGTCTCGTATTGTTTGGAAACATAAAATACAAATATGTGCAGTATATGTGAGTATTGTAAAGATTGTTGCTGCCTCACTGCAACAGTATCCAGACTTACTAAGACTTTAATTGTACTTTTTAATTATTTCAGAACAACCTCCCACTGCACCGTCCAATACCTGCACTTTAAAAAACATTGAAGACGTGAAGGAGTTCCTGGGGAAACACGTAGAACGATTTGACAAAAATATCACCTCATTCCGCAGCGCATTTAAAGTCCATGAAAGGAAGAGCCTACGACATTATATTGTAAGTCCTCCTATGCAAAGTGTATGTAGCAGCGGTGTAGTGAGGGTTCTGCCTCCTCACACATGACCATAGTCTGTGCTATGGAAGTATCACCCACATTCTCCCCCAGTGCCTGAAACATTTGTAGGGTTTATTTACTAAAACTGGAGAGTGCAAAATCTGGTGCATCTGTGCATGGTAGCCAGTCAGCTTCTAATGTCAGCCTAGTAAATGAACCCCTTGACGCTGAGCGCACGCAAATATTATTATTATTATTTATTTCAGGTACTTATATAGCTCTGTCAATTTCCGCAGCGCTTTACATATATATTGTACATTCACATCAGTCCCTAACCCTCAAGAGGTGTACAATCTAAGGTCCCTAACTCACATTCATACATACACATACTAGGGGCCAATTTAGACAGGATCCAATTAACCTACCAGCATGTCTTTGGAATGTGGGAGGAAACCTGAGTACCTGGAGGAAACCCACGCAGGCACAGGGAGAACATGCAAACTTCAGGCAGGTGGTGCCGTGGTTGGGATTCGAACCAACGACCCTAGTACTGCCAAGTGGAAGTGCTAACCATTTAGCCACTGTGCTGCCCAAATATGCGGCCTCTTGGTGTCTGGACCTTGACGCTGAGCAGTTGCATATTTGCGTGCCATTAAAAAAATACATATGTGCTGAGAGCGCAAATTTTTTCTGCACAGAACTGTACTGGAATATAGCAAACTGTATCAAAATTGCACTGGAACAGAGTGTGTTGTGAACTGTTAGCAAAAACGTATCTGGAGTGCTTCCGGAGTGCGTTTTTGTAGTGTGCAATGTACTTCAGGAGTCTCCCCAGGACCTCTGATACCTCAAGGTGGGCTTTTACATGCATTTCAACTGTTTGCCAGCTCTAATAGCTTCTTGCCACCCACATAATGCATGTGTGCAATGGCAAAGAGGTTGGATTTGAATCCCACACACCGGACATATGCGCCCATTGGTAGTTAAGGTTTCTGTACTGACAGCACACTCACTCTGTGCTTCCAGCACAGTGACGAGCTATCATGGATAGCTCCTGGTCTCTAACAATATTCGAAAGCTGGTCCCACTATCCATGTGACGGTGATGATCGGGTAGTCCTTTGAGCCTCTCGGGCATAAAGACCATTTTTAAAGGGATGTCATGGTTGGGAAAGGAGGGGATAATTTGTTTGTGTGTGTATATGTATATGTGTATATATGTGTATATATATGTGTGTGTGTGTGTGTGTGTGTATATATATATATATATATATATATATATATATATATGTATATGTGTCATTGTATCACGACTTGGCTACTGTAACTCCCTCCTCGCCGGCCTACCTGAACACAGGCTATCCCCGCTTCAGTCTATCCTGAATTCTGGGGCCAGACTCATTGACCTTACTAACCGCTCCGTATCTGCCACCCCCCTCTGCCAATCCCTAAACTGGCTTCCGATTGCCCAACGCATAAAATTCAAATTATTAACATTGACGTACAAAGCTGTTCATAACACAGCCCCAAACTACATCACCGACCTGATATCCATCTACCACCCAAAACGCACTCTCCGCTCCTCACAAGACCTCCTACTCTCTAGTTCCCTGGTCTCCTCCTCCCATGCCCGTCTCCAGGACTTCTCCAGGGCTTCCCCCATCCTCTGGAACTCACTACCCCAATCCATCAGACTGTCACCTACCCTCCTCACCTTTAGGCGCACCCTGAAAACCAATCTCTTCAAAGAAGCCTACCCCGCCCTCACCTAATTGCCCATCTCCTCCGCTCTTCCCACCACTCCATCACCTACAGCTATTTCCTCCTGTACCACTATCCCCTCCCTCCTAGATTGTAAGCTCCAAGGAGCAGGGCCCTCGAACCCCTCGTGTATTGAATTGTATTGTTACTGTACGTTCTCGTGTACTGTCTCCCATTATAATGTACAGCGCTGAGCGAACTGTTGGCGCTATATAAATCCTGTATAATAATAATAGTAATAACTGTGTGTGTGTATGTATATATATTGATTGTATGTTTGTTTCCTTCAGGACTCAGTTAATGCTCTTTACACAAAATGCCTGCAGCATTTGCTCCGAGACTCGCACTTGGTAAGTAATCCTGCTTCCAGAGTATAGATTCTTATATTCCCCACATCCAGTCGGTGGACTTCAAGTGTGAAATTTGTTGTCAACAAAATCCTTTAGAAATCTGCTGGTGTTTTTTGACCTGGAAATGTTATGTTGTGGGAAATCTCTATTTTTCAGTTCATCCTCCTTGGCATCCTTAAGTGGGAGACTGTTTATCCCTATAAATTGACACAAAAGGGGAGATTTACTAAAACTGGATCCCTCGGAATCTGGTGCAGTTGTGCATGGTAGCCAATCAGCTTCTAACTTCAGCTTGTACAATGAAGCTTTGACGATCAAAGCTGAAAACTGATTGATTTCTATGCAGAGTCTGCACACTCCAGTTTTAGTAAATCCCCCCATTTTTTACTTTTTGCTATAAAATATATCCAGTAAAAGAAAATTTAAAAAAATCAAATGTCGTCATAAATTTAGGCCAAATGTATTCTGCTACATGTCTTTCCTCAGAAAAGTCCCAGTACATGTAAATTAATTGGCTTGCGTGAAAATTATAGTGTCTACAAATGGCAGTATATATACTGGAATTTTTTTTTCTTTTTAATGCTAGTAATAGCGGCGATCAACGACTTATAGCGAGACTGCGGCGTCCATTCTGAAACTGGGGGAAAACTGACTGTCGCTGACATCCCCAGTGACACTAATACAGTGATCGGTGCTAATAAAAAGCACTGACACTGTACTAATGGCACTGGGCAGAAAGGGGTTAACATCTGGGGCGATCAAAGGGTTAACTGTGTACTGTGTGTGTTTTAGTATGGAGGCATGCAGTTTTGTATTGCTCTGCTATGATCTTTTACCAATCAGCTTATGATCTTATTGTTATTTATTTCAGGTACTTATATAGCGCTGTCAATTTACACAGTGCTTTACATATATATTGTACATTCACATCAGTCCCTAACCCTCAAGGGGTGTACAATCTAAGGTCCCTAACTCACATTCATACATACACATACTAGGGCCAATTTGGACAGGATCCAATTAACCTACCAGCATGTCCTTGGAGTGTGGGAGGAAACCGGAGTACCCGGAGGAAACCCATGCAGGCACAGGGAGAGCATGCAAACTCCAGGCAGGTGGTGCTGTGGTTGGGATTCGAACCAAGGATCCTAGTACTGCCAGGCGGAAGTGCTAACCATTTAGCCACTGTGCTGCCCATAAGAACTGTCCACCACTGGTAGCTGGTATTGGGAATTTTTAGAGGTCTGGTCTGTCTTCTTTGGTTGCTGTGAGAGGAAATTGGGGTTCAAGAGAGAAAAATGTTTGATTCATCTTAGCAAGTCATAATTTGAACAAGTATAATATATGGAAGTATGATTCTCTTCTAATAACCATCACTGTGTTCTGCAGCGGTCTATTGCCAAGCAAGAGGGTCAGATGAATTTGATGAAGCAAGCAGTAGAGGTAAGGCGATTACCAGTGCACCTGCAATGACCATTTTTCTTTCCCTTGTTATGGTTGGTCACCTTAACCTTTTCAGATACCAATAGCAATGCAGTCAATCTAATGCAAGTTTGATTATGTGAAGTCTTTTTTGATAACTAGTGTGGGTGACTTCTCAATCTTTTTATCCCTGTAGATGTATGTACATCATGGAATTTATGATCTGATCTTCAAACAAGTGGGGACCATTGAGGCAAGTGAGGTACGGTTCTTGGAAAGGGAGTAGTCAAGTAAATCATTGATTTTATGTCAATATTATTTTAGCTTTTTTCTTTCTTTCTTTTTTTAACTCTTGTTTTATGTCTGCCTTCTCTTCTCTGCTCTGTTCCTTTTTCTTTTCTTATTTTCTTTTTTCTTTTTTTTTTCTTTTATTCTCTCCTCTTGTTTCCTTTCTTCTTTTGCCTCCTCTTTTCTCTTCTTGTTGTCTCTTTACTTTTCTTCTTCAGTTCTCTGCTGTCTTCTCTCCTCTCATCTCATCTCTCTCTATCTTTTTTTATTTCTGTAAGTGCTTTGAAGCAGTAGAAAAAAAGGAATAAATAAGTAATTACTGCCTAATTTCCAGAGTGGATTTCAGTCCTCATGCACACTGGACGTTTTTACAGGCTGTTTTTTGCTTTTGATATTTTTTTCTACAGCTAGTTATCCTGTGTGTCCATGCACACACAGACTGTAATCGTTTTTTGGCTGGAAAAAAAACGCAGGACTAGTGGGTTTGTAGAGGAGTTTTTTAGCTGTAAAAACACTAATGCTGAAAAACGCGGTAAAACACTACAAACCGGCGATTTTGGACTTTTTTTGACCAAAAAAAGATTTTTTTGGTAACAAAAATAAAACGCTCAAAAATGAAAATGCAGAAAAATGCTGGAAAACGCGGCTAAACACTATTGCAAAAACGCTTAAAGCTGAAAAATTTTACACAGCTGATGTTACCAGTGTTATCAAAATGTCCCGTGTACGTGAGGACTCATTGTTAGGATGCCAGGAGTTGAGCCACTGGAAATGATTTAGGTCAATATTATTATTTTAGCTTTTTTTTTTTTTACCATTTTAAAGCAGAGCTCCACCCAAAAGGAGAAGTTCCGCTTTAAGAACTGCTCCCCATTAAGGATTGGCACCTTTGGGGGGTGGGTACCCGAATTTGACAGTTACCAGCTCCCATTTCCGGTCGGATTGCCTAGGTGATTGGAAGCGGAAGGTGTCCTCCCTCCCTGTAGTCTTTTGGGACACGTGACAGGTCCCAGAAGACTACAGGACCATTCATGAAGCGCAGCGCTGCTCGTGCAGTGGGTACCCAGCTGTGAAGCCGCAAGCAGTCACAGCCGGATGCCCACACTGAAGATGCCGGCCTCCAGGAATCCAGGACAGCCGGTGAAATGGGCTGCGGGGGACACACCACGGGACCGAGGGACAGGTAAGTGGCTGTTTTTTAAAAGTCAGCAGCTACAGTTTTTGTAGATGTTGACTTTTATTTTTTGACAGGATGAGTGGAACTCTGCTTTAACTATTTGTTTTATGTCTGTGCTTGCATTCTCTCTTGATTCTTCTCTTCTTTCTCCTTTCTTCTCTTGTCTCATTTTTTCTTTTCTTTTTTTTTTCCTCCCCTCTTCTCCTGTCTTGTACCATGCCTTCTCTCTGTATGCTTTTCTTTGCCTCTCTTTTTCTTTATTCTCTTCTTTCGCCCTTTATTACTATAATCATGAACTCTTTCAAAGCCGTAGAAAAAAGGAATATATATGTGACTACTTCCTAATTTCCAGTGTGGATTTAATTGTTAGGATGCCGCCTTTAACAAGATCACAAGGAGTCTCCAAGATGTCCAACAGAGGGATATCGGGGTTAAGACTGAGTTTAGGTAAGCAAATTGCGATTAAGGTCAGTAGTGTTCCATGTCCTCATTTATTCAGTTATTGGATTCTTGATCATCTTAAAGCGGTAGTAAAGTCAGCCAGCCGAATCCTTAAAATGAATGTACACCAAAGCTTTTAAAATCATTCCTCCTTATTAATTCTCCCCCATCTGTTTTTCTTTTTAGCTGCATATTTTGTTTTACATGCTTCCTGTCCGAAGCTGGTGCCTTATTTTCTTTTGATTTCTGCATCTAAACCCTTTGTAACTTCTACCCTTTTTGTTGGTAATTGCAGAAATCTCACGCATGCGCATTATTATCCAAGCCGGCAAGTGCTGTACTTTCTTTCCTGTCTGCTTGTCCCTTGATCTGCCACTATGTTTACACCCCTGTTGCAGGTCACATGGGCTGTTTCAGGAAATTTTGAATGGAGCTGGACTCTCACGGGATTGCAGTGCAATGCAGCAGAGAGTGAATGATGTTGGGCACGGCATCTTCCGGATTGGACTGACGGCGCACATAGCATGCCGTGAATTGCGGCAATTTTGCGCATGCGCCAGTGACATCATCAAAGTGATTGCCACCGAATTTCGTGAGAGCAGCAAAGATTAGATAGAATATAAACACAGCACTATGTCAATTCTTTAGGAGTGAAGATTGGAAGATTTAGGAGTTAAATGGAGGAAACTTAGAATGGAGAGTTTACTACCACTTTAAAGTGGAACCAAAGTTGCAATTTCACAAACTGCAAGCAAGCAGACAGGCAGGCAGGCTGTGAAGAATGTTGAGTCACATTGAATAGGGCAGGGTGGTCTGAAAATGTCACATGTGTGCAGTCGAGTGGCCCAGAGTGTGTTACCTACAGCCAAGTGTAGTCAGTAAAATGGGCTGTGGTATGTCGTGTACAATAGTGTTTCTCAACCTTTTTTCAGTCAAGGCACCCTTTAAAATTATGGACAGTCTTGAGACACCCCATTCTAAAATGTGAAAAACTATTCTAACAGTTTTATATAGTGCAGCAACAGCCACACACGTAGGACACCCAACATTAGAGGTGATTTATTCTTCCAAAGCAAATCCACTTTTGCACACTGGTACTGACTAGTATTCCATTGTTTCTCTTCTCCCTCATTGAGCTAATGTGACCCCAGCACTGATGGAGAGGGGCAGGGGAGTGCAAGCAGCTGACATCCTTCTTATCAACTGATGATGTCATTGTTGTCAGGATGCTGGTGGCTAGAAGGCCATTAATGGTGCAGAATGAAAACCTGTGGCTTTGTGTAACTAAAAGGCAGGCTTCATCCACCCGCTGGCTTGTATACAAATTTTGGGCAATTTTTAGACATTTTGCCAAGGCACCCCTGGAGAAACCTCAAGGAATCCCCAGGATGCCTAGGCACCCTGGTTGAGAAAGGCTGGTGTACAGCACAACCAGAATTGACAAACTGTTGTTAGTATTAAAGCAAACATGGTGCTCTGTCTCCAGCACATATCACTGTGCAACTGAAAAGTGTTGATGCTTTCATTGTGAGCTTTGCAACAAAATCACACCACTGCCATTTTGTTCACTGCTGTGCGTATACATGTTTAATCTGACACAATGGGGGAAACTTGAGCAGACAGAATCTGGAGCAACTGTGTATGGCAACCAATCAGCTTCTGCCTTCAGCTTGATCAGTTAAGCTTTGAAAACAAAAGGTAAAAGCAGATTGGTCGCCATCCCCAGCTGTTCCATATTCTAGCTGCTTCAGTGTTGATGTAGGTTCCTTCTATTGGTACAACTTTTTATCTCATTGTTTCAGCCGGAACAGTGCCAACCTATGACTGTGTTTTATCTTGGACAACTTTCTTTCAGCATTAACATCCCCAGAGCAAAGCGAGTGCTGGGCCAGCTGAACCGGTGCACATCCCCACAGCAGAAACTTATTTGTCTCAAGAAGGTCGTTCACACCATAATGCAGTCACCAAGCCAGAGAGGTAACTGTTCTACAACTCTAAATTGTCTCCTGCCAGCAGCTGCAGTGCGAGACCCTTGCTTACTGTGTGTGGAAGCAGTGGTCTCTCTGCAGAGGGTCCAACACTCCCTCTGCTAAGATCTACTTAGGCTTTTAGCTCTCCAGTTAGCAAATCTAAAGGATACGTTCAACTTTGGAACAAGTTACATGTTCCCATAGCTGCAGCCACAAAAGGTGAACTTTATCCACCTCCCGTCCAGCCCATGTACGTAAAACGGCCGGACGGGAGCAGTGCAGGAACGGGTTGCCATTTATAAATAACGCCCGCTTTTACATCCTGTGCGCGCTCCCTGGGAGACCGCGGTCCGGTACCTGCTGTGTCTTCCAGACACAGTGGAACACCGATCGCTGTACGGGACCTCTGTTTGAGGTCCCGATTCATGTGATCACTGATTGGCCAATCAGTGTTCACATGAATAGTTGTAAAGCAAGATGTCACTTCCTGACATCATTGCTTACTACGTGTGAAGTCTGTGAATGATCACAGAGGTCACATGGCACAAGGCTATTCAGAACAGCCTTGTACCATGTTACAAGCTGTGACGAATCACAGCTCTCACAGTATTTTTCATTGGCTGCAAGAATGCAGCCAGAGAGAAGGAGAAATGATTGGTTTTACAGCCTTTATGGGTGTAAAAGCAATCAGTGTAAAAAAAATCTTCATCACCCCCCCACAAGTAGTACTCAATACTGCCTGGACCTTGAAGAAAGGGACATAACCTAAAAGCTCGTCCTTAAAATTGAATGTTAGTGCAAATAAAAAAAGTATCACGGACAGTACTCAATTGTTTCTACCTTGCAACCGGAAACTTTTTTTTTTTCTTTTAAACAAGTTTACTACCACTTTATCCATTTTTAGTGTGCAGTGATTTGATACACACAGATTACATGGTTTTGTAAGCTGTATTTTACATTTTGTCTTTTTGTATACATTTTCTCTTAGTGAACATGGAGACTATGTGTGCCGATGACCTCCTGTCTGTGTTGCTTTACTTGCTTGTGAAAACAGAGATTCCTAACTGGTAGGTCACCGCTGACGTATGACTGTACTCTGTAATCAGAGAAGTCTGTAATGTTTACCTTGTGCTTTAATTGTGTCGATCCAGAAAAAGACAAAGCAAAAACCCCAGTGAGGCTGGCATGTTTTTCTTGATATTTATGTCTTTATTTATTACAGGTTTGTATATAGTCCTGATAATTTACTTAGCACTTTACATACTGTACATTTACATCAGTCCCTACCCTCAAGGAGCTTACAGTCTAGAGCCCTAAACATTCTAGGGCCAGTTTGGATTGTAGCCAATTAACCCGCCTACATATATTTGGAGTATGGGAGGAAACTGGAGTACCCAGGGGATATCCATGAGATCGCAGGGAGAATGTGCAGACATGGAGATAGTGTCTTGGGGGCTGCATGACAGAAGTATGAGCACTAAGCTAGTAATCTGCGGGTTAAAAAAAAAACAAAAAAAACCCTCCTAGTCCCCTCATTGCCAATGAGCTTCATTCTCTGGATTAGTTATGCGGTTGCTTAATCTGATTTAAATTTTTTTTGGAAGGAAGCTACCAGTTAGTAGTTACACTAAACAATGGATAAGGCCTCATTCACAGGAGTACCAAGGCCCATATACCATAATGGAGCTGTGTGTTTATGCGGCTTGAGTTGCAAGGTGCTGTGTGTAGGCACCCTATGTAAATGTATAGGGGCGCGCAGACACGGTTGCTCATCCAAACTTGATAGGCATGTGGGTGCGGGTGAGTGACCTGTCTGCACACTTGTCAGGAGCCTGCATGCAGCACCTGGCAACCTAACCTGCTTTAACAATGGCCTGTTCATGGTCTACAGGCCTGGGCGCATGAGGCCTAGAAATTCACAGAATGCAGCCAAAAGTGATCTTTCAGTTGTAAATGGTATCTGGCAGAAAACAATTACTTTTTGGTCACTTATATCTCTTGACTACATCAGCGAGGATGCCATGTTATAGTTCCCATCTGCCTTTCCATCCACTTTGAAGTTTTCTCACACCGTTGTCATCATGTGTTCCGATCTGGGAAGGCATCCATGGATATTTAACCATCAGAGTGCTGGAGGGAACCCACTAGATTAGTTTAAATCTCCAGCATCAGCCAAAAAATAAAATGTCATTTTAGGTTGGACTGATCCCAAAATTAGAGCCTCTTTAAAGACTGTGCCTAGTTTTTGCAGTCGTTGTCACTTTTTTAAAATTTACACGATTGTGTGGGGCTCACACAGCCTGTGAATGAAGAAACTACAAATGCCGTCTGTCACCAATGCAGATGGCTTGTAGTTCTCAGTGCACTGTGAGGGTGCTGATGAGCGCCCTCGTAGTTCAATTATTCTTCCTCTGGCTTTCAAACAGCCTTATACAGACATATGGACAAGAAAGCTGGAGGATGTTTGCAGGAGCCTGACGTTGCACCCATAATCCAGTGATCATGAGTGTAATGCTCTGCAGGCTCCTGTTAAAAAAAAAAAAATGTAAATTTGCTTTTTTTTCCTGCAAAAATATGTGCATTTATTATTTTTTTAAAGAAGGTGAATTGGCCTTTAAATATTTATTCTTAGAGGTGAATTCCAGCCTTCCTTTTAGTCTCGCACCATTGTGCAGTCTCCTCTCCTGGACTGAAATGTCTGATTTCACTGCACACTGTGAGCATCTCACAACATGCATTAAAAGCTGTAGTAAGTCAGATAGAGCTTGTCTCATTTCCTGACTGGAGGATATCCAGCATGATCTGGCCCTTTGCACCCTGGCCTGCCCCTTTCGTTTTTTTGAATTTCAGTTGCAGTGCCATCTGCCTAGAAAAGCCCACTCTTCTAGTCAGACACCAGCTTGTCAAGGTATTTTGATAACTGCATATTCTGCAACAGGGCTGAGGGCTCTTGAGCGGGGTACTAAGGCAAGGTGCTGTGATGTTTTCAGGACGCTATATACAGCACCATGCTGGCCTTTCCCACCAGCTATGATCTGCCTGCATTGCATAGAGAAGCACAAAGTCCTAGCAATAACATCACAGGGTCTAAAAGAAAAAAAAGAAAGGTATGTAACAAAAATGGAAAGGTTCTATTTTAAAAGGTCCAATAGCATGTTGATGAGGGGAAATAAGGAACCAGGAAAGGCAAAAATAAAAACATATTAAACTTCAGCTTTAAATTATTGTGCAGACTTTTTAATAGAATGTAAATTTGCCCTTTTTCTGCTTTATTTACTATGAACCTGACTCTGCAGCTTGATAGAAGGTCAGAGGTCATTTGAAGTGCTTTGTGTTCATCAGTTTTCTTTTTACCATCCTGTTGTTTTTTTTTTCTTAATTCTCTAGGATTGCAAACTTGAGTTATATCAAGAATTTCAGATTCTGTAGTACAGCCAAGGATGAACTGGGGTATTGTTTGACCTCCTTTGAGGCAGCTATCGAATTCACCCGACAAGGAAATCTTTCTGCAACAGCAGCAGTGAGTACACAGCAGAGGCAGTAATATATGTGTGTGTATGTGTGTGTGTGTATATGTATGTGTGTGTATGTGTATATATATATATACACACACACACTTGACTATTTTCAGCCCGGTCCAGTCTGCTCACATGATCCAGCTCCCCTGTGTCAGCCAGCAGTGACTGCAGGGGAGAGGAGGGAGCACCGACAACTGGGAGAAAGCAGCCTATGGTTGACATTACCACTCCCAGGCATTCCAGCCATCGTCGCGCGCTCCCTCCTCTCCCCTGCAGCTGACACAGCGAATCACATGACTGGGCCAGAGCGGGCTGAGAATAGGTAGGTCTATAAATCTTTTTTACACGTTATTCAACATAGGTGTTAGGAGGAGAAATGCACAATTTTAAGACTAGTTAGGTTTAGTGCTGGAATTCTAAAGAATTGTTCAGGTTCTCCTGGTTTTTATGCAACCTTTACCTTTATCTGTAATAGAAAATCCAACCAATGCTCCTTAGTGATGGGCAACCTTTTTCAAAAATTAAATATTTCATCGCTCTTAACACTTCGTTGTAATATATGATTGCCTTGCTTTCCTGTGCGTGGGGTAATTGCTGCATTAGTGGAACAAGCTGTGTAAATGCACTAGTTTGTGGAGAGAGGTGTTCATTTATTGCTGTAGCACGGTTTATTTGAAAGTCCTGCTGGTGATTAAAGGATAAGTTCACCTTTGGGAACATGTTACATGTTTCACCCGTTTTTAGGGTGGAACGTGTAACATGTTCCAATAGCTGCAGCGCGGCCGTGCGGGGCTCCTCCCACACGGCCGCGGCACTCATTCATGGACTTCCGTGATCGAATGAACTGCAAGTCCCAACAGCCTTAGCGGCTGACAGCTTGTAGTTTTCAATGAACTACCACGGCGCTCTGGAGCTTTTCAATCATGTGACCACCCTGACTAATCACGGCGATCACATGATCGTTATACTCGCCCCCGCCTCCCAGCATTTAGGACCTTGTAAAGGGCTAGGAGGTGGCAGAGAGAAGGGGTTAAATAAAATAAATGCCACATCTTATTAGTGGCCGGATACATGACAAAATCCAAACCATCAGACACGTGTTTATAAGAAGAGATGCAGAGGGTCCAGGTCTGCCTAGGCAACTGTATCCTGAATTTCTTTATTTTTATTTTATTTGCTTATGGCTGTGATGCTTTTTCTCATTTACATGCCCCCATTATGTATTCCACTCATGACGGATTGTGTGTTGTAGGAATCCGACGGGAACGATAAATCATTCCTATGGCAAAGGTTGAACTTGATGTCCAGAGTCCCATCTGCGCCCATCGACTGCTTGTTCAAGGTGAATATCCACGTTTTTCAGCTTGAAATTTGGAACCTCGACCCATGTTCTAATTTGGGGTTTTTGCATCTGTTGAGGAATAAAAACCTGGAACATGTATAGTCTGCAAATCCTTAAGTTGCTCCAAGTCAGTGCTGAGGCAAGATCTAGATTCTAATAAAGCACTTACAAGCGAAAGAGAAGAGCGCACAGGCTGTGTTGCAGTACCCTTTATTTTATGATAAAAAATAGATAAAAATGCACTTGGAAGCAAAAATGAATCGGAGCTTCTCAGTCACATCTCCCCTCCATGGTATTGTGCGCCAAATTCCACTCACTGCCCTTAATAGAAGCTCCAGCTTATAGTGTGGATGCAGCAGCAGTCCTGAACCGAATGCAGCTGCTGCTGTGCCTAATCACATACACGGTGGCAGTTCACATGCATAGAAAGCCTCCCCAGGTCACATGATGCAAACAACTGGAGGGACTTAAATAAGGAGGCAAGGGAGAATATCACCAGCACACCGAGGATCACCAATATGGGTCCAAGAGTTTTAATGAACGATCGCATTGTTACAGCAAGGAAAGGTTTCAGAGTCTCGCAAGACACCTTCATCAGGCATGTGACCATAGGGGTCCTGCAAAATTCGAAAACGTTGCGTTGCTGTAACTGTGATCGTTCATTAAAACTTTTGGACCCATATTGGTGATCTTCGGTGTGATGGTGACATTCTCCCTAGCTGATTCTGTTCTGTTCCAGCCGACGGTCGCTGCAGCACCCACTTATACACACATCCATTTTTAACACAGGAACGTGTGCGTTTGGATTGTACACTTGATAAAGGAGGCTACGCCCTCCGAAACATGTAGCAACAGTTCACACACCCCATCAACAGCCATCTGCTTGCATCACGTGACCCAGGGGGAGGATTTATGTGTATGTGAACTGTCAGTGTGTATGTGATCAAGAACAGCAGCAGCTGCACAGCAGCCCACTTAATTTCCTGGCTGGAGAACATCCAGCAATATTTAGCACTTTCCTCCCCAGCCTGACTGTCCCTGACCTGCCCCTTTCATTCATTGGATTACAATGCTTTCAATCACATGTGGGTGTTACCCAGGGTAGGCTGCATCTAAATACAGGCTAAGAACTCCTATTCCTCCAAACAAACATCCACCCATCAATGCATTTTGATATTTGCATAACTACACCCCCCCCCCAACATCTTTTTGTCAAAAGAAAAAGAAAAAAAAAATTAAGTGTTCATTCATGGTGCTGTACAGTGACGGGCTTTTTAAAATAAAGTTTGTCCTAACAAAAAAAAAAAAGAGCTGTGTGATGCACTGAATTGCTCACCACACTACCCCCTAGCACAGTCAGGAGCGGCAGCTGCCAGACAGGTAAATCGCTCCTGACAGCTGTCAGCAGTAGTGTAAAAATTGCCCTTAAATGTTTAGTAATTAGTGCAGGTTCTCCTTAGGGCTCTGGAACCAAGGACAGTAAAAAAGTCACACCTTTAGAAAATGAAATCTCTGTATCCAGCTTGCTGAGCACAACACAGAGCTCGGTGTTCACGTCGTCTTCCTGTCGCTCACCGCACGTCTGTTCTCCGACAGCACATCGCCTCTGGGAATAGGGAAGAAGTGGAAAAGATGCTGAACCAAGGAGATGCTGATGAAGAGGCTGTACAAAAGATGTGTCACCCTCTCTGCTCCTGTGACAGCTGTGACAAGTTGGCTTCTGGGTAAAGAAAAGATATCTGTATAATAGGAATAAAAATGAATAAATAACGGTCTTCATATTTCATGCACAGTTAATTGCAATGTTATGCAAATCTGGGGGCATCCCAGGTCAAATGATGTGGTTTTTTTATTGTTATCGAAAAAAAAAAGTTAACGATGTGGAATACAAATGTAAATATGATGTGTTTCTGGCTTTTAACCCCTTGATTGCGATCGCACGCAAATATGCGGCCTCTCGGCATCTGGGCCTTGACGCCGAGCAACTGCATATTTGCGTTCAATTAAAAAATACATATGCACGGAGAACGCGCGCTCCTAGCACATACATCCGCAATTCCCGGAAAGGTCCCGATCTCCCCTTTCGATCGGGACCTTTTTCCGATCATGTGACAGCGAATCACAGCAGCAGCCTAAAACCCCGCCATGCCTCCCATCTTCTGAAACTCGTAAAGGGCCGGGAGGTGCCAGCGCCAAGAGGTTAAGTAAACTTGTTGAAAAAAATTGAAGCTTCTTGTGCCAGCATTTTTCCACCACTGAGATCCCAACATGCTGATATACGGTCGGACAGGAGCGCTGCTGATGCGGGGGGACATTTCTAAACAATCAGTGATCACATGAAGAGTAGTAAACAGGATCTCTTTTTTTTCCTGACATCATTGTTTACTACTTGTGAAATCTGAATGATCACAGAGGTCACATGGTACAAGGCTATTCACAACAGCCTTTTACCATGTGACAAGCTGTGACCAATCACAGCTCTCACAGTATTTCTCAATGGCTGCAAGAATGCACCCAGAGAAGGAGAAATGATTGCTGTTACAGCCTTTATGGGTGTAAAAGCAGTGTAAAAAAAAAAAAAAAAAAATTTCAGCACCCCCCCACAAGTACTGCTAGGGTGACAGTATGTAAAACAAAAAAAAAACAACAAAATATAAATAATATAAAAGAAATAAAATAAAAATGTTGTTTTTTTTTTTTAAATTATATATTTTTTTATAAACTGATTTGTTTTTTGTTTTTTTTACCAAATAGCTAAATACATTTTGGCCAAGATTTATGAAGAAAGATTGTTTATTTGCAAAATGTTATAAGAAAACAACTTTTTTTTTTCTTCAAAACTTTTGGTCTTTTCATTTATATAGCAAAAAAATAAAAATCCCAGTGGTGAATAAATACTACCAAAAGAAAGTTTTATCTGTCTGAAAAAAAATACTAAACATTTCATATGAGTACAGTGTTGCATGACCGCGCAATTGGCATTCAAAGTGTGATAGCGCTGAAAGCTGAAAATTGACCTGGAAGGGGGTGAAAGTGTCTGAACGTGAAGTAGTTAAAATGGTAGTTTATGAACTTTTTAAATACATTTTAAAAAGTCAATCGAAATTTGACCAAAAGCCATTTTAGTTTTCATATAAATACTTATATGGCATGTCTAGGTTTTTTGGCTCTAAAAAGACACATTACAGAACAATTAAAATCCTCTGTAATGTAGATGATATGGGTAATAGATTTCCACTTAAAGAAGGAGCCTTGTGTTTATATAGTTTTAAAACTCCTCAGCGCACGCTAATATATTTCTAATGTTCTGTGTACATTATCACTTACATAATGTACATCACATGAGTCAATTATTTATCGTCTCTAATGTACTCTCTGTAATCTGTGTGGGGGGGGGAGCCAGTTCATAACTAGCCATAAAGTGTCTTTTGTTTTATTTATTTGTGGTTCTCTGCTAAGCACTGTTCACATCTTTAATTGGACACAATAATACAATACCATTAAAATTTAAAAAAAAAATGGTATTTATTGTCCTCTTTGGGGCACTGGAAGACATTAATCTTCGGGTTATATTGTCACCCAGAACAGGATTGGTTCCTGGTAAACAAAACAAAGTGTACGCCAGTCCAGGATAAACCCTCCTACTGCCACCATGCCTCAGATTTTTGCTAATGTCCTAGAAAGATTATTTATTTATTACAGGTACTTATATATCGCCGTCAATTTACGCTTTACATATATATTGTACATTCACATCAGTCCCTAACCCTCAAGGGGCGTACAATCTAAGGTCCCTAACTCACATTCATACATACACATACTAGGGACAATGTAGACAGGAGCCAATTAACCTGCCAGCATGTCTTTGGAATGTGGGAGGAAACCGGAGTACCCGGAGGTACTGAAGCTGTGTAAATGAGTCTTGAATAAATAGGAATAAAAATGCTAGTAAAGATAGGTTTGTCTTTTACACAGCAGAGCTCCAAGAAAAGAGGTGGGCAGCACAGTGGCTAAATGGTTAGCACTCCCACCTGGCAGTACTAGGGTCATTGGTTCGAATCTCAGAAACTGCACCACCTGCCTGGAGTTTGCATGTTTTCCCTGTACCTGCGTGGGTTTCCTCTGGGTACTCCCGCTGTTCTGGGGCCCCTAGCTCACAATCTGTTGACACTTTGAGGCTTCTGGCAGTGCGTCCACCAATGTGGTGGATGTCTGTGGCCAGAAATCGAACCCTTCCTTGGACTCCCTTAGCTTCTTCAGGTAAGGCCGGCTCCTGTGCCCACTTGGCTGAGGTTTTTACCACAGTCATGAAAGACTTTATGGCCTATTTCTCCAGGTTATTTGCTGACTTTGACCTCACACCTTCCTTTGCACATTTTGTATCTAATCAACCCAGCCAAAGAGTGTTCTGATTCTGAGTCTCTCTGGTCCCTGACTGATCATCCTCATGTATTAGGCTTTTTAGTTGGTGCTCCAATTTAAATGCCAATAGTAATGCAAGTTGTTATTAATATGTTTTACTCATCTCTACTGTAAATACATATTTTTTTATATACTATTCTTTTTTCTATAGGAAGTTAAATGATACGTCAATTGTCACTCCATTATCTCGAGATGATCGAGGTTACACTCCTCTTCACATTGCAGCCATCTGCGGTAAGACCTGAGCTCCCATGTTGGGCGCTGCTTAAATGAAAAAACAAAGAGTCAGCGTCTGCCTGACATTTACTTTTATATACTTAGTGCCTTGTGTTGCGCTCTTTTTGTAGGGCAGTATCAGTTTATTGATCTATTGATCTCTAAAGGAGGAGTGGTTAATGCCACAGATTACCACGGGTCTACGCCACTACACCTGGCCTGCCAGAAGGGCCACCAGAAGATAGCGGTAAGTTTCACATTCACAGTACACTTCCTCCTGTCGTGTTTTTTTTTTTTTTTTTTTTTTTTTTTTAATCTTTTACTCCCTGTATGTGCTGAAATTTTATATCAGGCTCACAGTGTGATTGGTTCTTCTGCAGCCACAGTTAAAGGGCTGAACAAGAGTGAGTCACTCTGTGTTCTCATTTATTTTGCACAATCTAGCTCTGACACTTCAAGAACGGATAGAGGGCAGAAAAGTGCATGATCATAGAGTTCAGTCATGTGTCAGAAGGCAGGCCACACAGAGCAAATGGTATAACCCCAGAAAAGCAGCCATACATATTGGTGCTGAGTAACAGAACTAAAGACTGCAGAGCAAGATATGGAAAGTGAACAATTACCTTTGGAAGTGTCTTAAAGCTAAACTCTGGGCAGAAAATGTAACAGCTGGTAGTATTGGTGCTTTCATACCTTAGTGCAGTAGTCTGCAAACTGATGCCCAGGGTCCAGATGTGGCCCTTTGCTTGCCTCTGTCTGGGCTACTAACACCAAGGGGCCATAATTCATGCCACTGACATCAACGGGGCACTCTTTCAACAACTGACACCAATGATAGGGATGTATTCCGCCCACCGACACCAACAATGGGGTACTATTCCTTCCATTGATAACAATTATGGGACACGATTTCTCCTAGTGACACCAATGATGGGTTACTTTTCCTCCCATTGATACCAATAATGGGTCATTGTTCCTTTTGCTGATACCAATGATGGGACACTAGTTCTCCCACTGATACCAATGATGGGGAACTATTCCTCTCACTGACACCAGTGATGGGGCACAATTCCTCTCACTGACACCAACGATGAGGCACTATTCCTCAAACTAACATAATGATGGTAATCTATTCTGCCCACCAACATCAACGAAGGGGCACTATTTCTTTCACTAATACCAATGTTGTGGCTCTATTGCTCCCAGTGACACCAGTGATGGGTCATTATTCCTCCTACTGATACCAATGATGGGCCACTATTCCTCCCACTAATACCAATGATGGGGCACTATTCCTCCCACTGATGCCAATGATGGGACACTATTCCTCCCACTGATGCCAATGATGGGACACTATTCCTCCCACTGATACCAATGAAGGAACACTATTCCTCCCACTGATATGAATGATGGGGCACTATTTCTCCCACTGATACGAATGATGGGGCACTATTCCTCCCATTGATACCAATTATGAGACACTATTCCTCCAATTGATACCAATGATGGGACACTATTCCTCCCACTAACCCCAAAAACAGCAGCCCCTGAACTCTCCTTTATGTTTTCTTATGTGTCCACGTACACATCGTCGTTTACAGTAGTTTACAGGCAGTTGAGGTTACAGGCATTTTTTGAGAGCACAAAAATCACATTCAGGAGTAGAGTTTACCAGCATTTCAAACGCCAAATGCTTGTAACCGTGTCTAAATGCTTGTATGCGTATACTCCTGAACGCGATTTCTGTGCTTTCAAAAAAAATGCCTGTAAACTACTGTAAACAACGATGTGTACATGGACACCTAAGAAAGCATAAAGGAGAGTTCAGAGGCTGCTGAAAAAAAACGTACAATTGCGCCTAAACTTCAGTTTAGCAGCTGCAGTGTACATGAGCCCTTCACTGTTTTCTGCTCTACCCATGTGAACAACCTGCAGCAGTGTACATAGAGGGTGAGCACAAACCTGTGTGTTCCAGTGTACATTTTTCTGGACTGTTAACATTTTTTCTTTTTTTCTTTTTTTTGTAGCTGCTCTTGTTACATTATAAGGCAAGCCAGGATATTCAGGATAACAATGGGAATACGCCTCTGCATCTGGCCTGCACATACGGACATGAAGATGTAAGTTTCGCTTGGGAAATACACTCACCATCTTTATAAAACATTTTTTTTAAAGTGACCTGGTGTTTTGCAGGGCAAAGCAATAGATTTATTTTAAAGTGAGCTCCCGCAGCAAGTCATCTTTTCTTTGCTTCCCCTATTTGCCTTTGGGAAGGAGGGAAAGAAACACTGTGTAAAGGGATCCTAGCTGGAGCATACCTAGGAGAAGGTCTCCTGTTCAAATGACAACACTGTGGGCAATCACCAAACACCTTTGCTTTCACTTGGGAGGGAGTCCTATGCTCTCTCATTCCTGGGGTAGCAGGTATTTCTCTTGGCTTTCAGCAGTACAGTGAGTAAAGGGAATGTGAATATGTGGAGCTAAAGAGACCAATGTGTATTTTGAATATTTCTCTGAGACGTAACTCCCTGTGCTGTTGTTTCTTCCAGTGTGTGAAGGCTTTAGTCTATTGTGACGGGAACGTATGTAGAATGGACTGCGTTAATGAGAAGGGGGACACAGCACTGCACATCGCTGCCCGCTGGGGATATCAGGGAATTATCGAAGTCTTGCTACAGAATGGAGCCAGCACCATGATCCCAAACAGAAGGAAGGAAACTCCTCTGCAGTGTGCACTGAACTCAAAGGTAATAGATCACCCTGGACATTCATGTGTCTGCGGGATGTTTGACTGCTGCTGTTAAAGTGGCTGTGAAATTAACCCCCGACGGTATTCCCGAGTGTAGCTCGGGGTAAAGTTTCAGTACCAAAAGCGGTAACCCCGACCTACACTCGGGAATACACTGCGGCGCTGCTCCGGGATCCCTCGATCACTTACCTTGTCCTGCACTCCTGCGATGTCCCTCCTGCAGTGTCCCCTGCAATGTCCTCCGACGGATGCTGGCATCTGTCATCTGGGTTCCGTCCCCTGCGAGCGTCGGGACGTACGGGGGACGGAATGGCGGAAAATTTGAAAATGACAAAAAGTGACATTGACTAAATACACTAAAATCACATAGTATAACATTCCTGTATCAAACCATTTCACATACATTTTGTCCCGAGTGCTTTGTCCGGCACCCTGCCTGCATTTTTACTGTTCTTTCTGCCTGGAAACTGAGAAACGTCCATGGCGTCCAAAAAGCGTCCCTTTAGGTCAAAAGCGGTTTTAGACCGGCTAGAGAACAGCGATAGTAAATCAGAACCACTTGCAGAATTGAGTGATGATGAATTTCCCCCACAAATCATTATCAGACACTGAAAACGATTCTGCGACTTTGCTCAGTGATGTGCGAACTTGGCGCTATATTTCAAATTTCAGTGTTTTTGGTTTGATTACATTATTGAATTAAATTTATTATTATTATATTATTATTTTTTTATGATTATTAAATTATAATTTATGATTTCGTGTTTCAAATTTTAACATACCCGGGATGTTTACTAGACTCTTGTTCGGACAGATTTCAGTGAGTTATTCCTAAAAATTACAGGCCTACAATAAAAAAAATACATATTTCCATGCAAAAAAATATACCGCTTTGAGCACAGAAATATGGACATAATCGGACCGCTAGGGAGGTTAATAAACATTTTAAAGGCATTATACACTTTCCTACCTGCACCTTGTGTTTTTCATCTGCATAAGATATGCTTGATCATGTAGTTGGAAAGTAAACTGTACAGGGTACCAGCATCTAAGTGCAGATGGTTTATTAAAAATAAAGACACAAGACCTGGTTCAGAGGAGCAGCCACTGCCCCTAGTACCTTTTTTATTGACTCCAAGCTAAGCTTTTACATTTCCTACAACAATTGATAGGTTCAAAAATAAACCGAGTGTTCACTATTGTGCCGTAGCTTCATATCATTGTTATTACTCATGTAGTTTCACGGTGTCATTTGTAGGCCTGTATGCAGCCTAGAATAGAGTACATTTTCAAATTCCAGTCCAGCAGTTCCTGTTTGTCAAAAAATATTCGTATCGCCCCTAGTCCCGTGAAAACAGGCGGCGCATACATTTCATAATTCTGTCATTAAACATCAACTATTATTCATATATTGTGTCATTCTTTGTCTTCAACATTATAGCCGTAATAAAATATACATAATTGAATAAAATTATAATTATAAAACAACTTAGTGAATATGACACAAAATTGTGATAGTCCACAATTCCCGTGATTAAAAAAAAAAAAAATAAAAAAAAAAAAATATATATATATATATATATATAACTCCGGAAAAAAAAGTCCCGTGATAGAAAAAAAATTAAAGTCCAGTGTTGAAATGAATTCATAAAGAAGAAATGAAAGTCCAGTGTTGAAATTAATTCATGTGACGTAAAAAAAAACATAAAAATGTTGAAACTCTGTGCTGAGCCCACCGTGCACCCCCACTCAGGTGTGCACTCACCAGAAATTGCCTTTTTTAAAGCATAATCAAGAGGATGTCTATTAATTAGACCAGGAGGTTCCTCCAAGAATCACCCTTCTAAGATTGGTTGCCAGGATGATTGAAAAACTCCACCATATCATGAAAAGAGAAGAAAACTATCTGCTCCAATAGTATATTATCCAAGATAAATGACTTTATTGCTCCAAGTAATGCACTTACAACATTAAAAACTTCAACAAGCCCAAATAATCCTAGTGTCACGCAGATACCGCATGGTGCTCGCTCAAACCGTTCATGTTTGTGTTCAGTCGTGAGGGTTGCATCATGGCACTTCACTGGTTAATGCATGACCTCGGTCTGTAGTCTAGGAACCAACATTTCCTGTGAAGAAACTACATATCCCACCATCCCTGGGTCTCTCAGTCTAGTGCTGGTGCAGGTGAGCGCTAAATGGTAAATCTGACAGACACTAACAGGCAGAGCAATTAACAGAGCTTTCCATGCTGAAAGGGATGTGTGTTCATCACATTAGCACTCCCACCATTTGTGAGGCATTCCCTGGATGGTGTTAGACCCAAAATAAGAATTTGCCTGTGCCTATGGACAAGCTAGGTGGATTAATATGTAGGTATAGGGGAGTAAATCAGCTATGACACTACAAACTGTAGTGAGCTAATCGTTGCAAACTAACCACACAGGGAATAGAACTACTTGTTAAAAGAACAGCAGCATTTGAAAATGTTCAATGCCTTTCATACATGGTGACAAGAGATTCCCAGAGCACTATGGGTTAGCTGAAGAGACAGCACTGAAAAAGCTTATGAATGCACTCCTGTAAACGAACAATGATCTTTTGTTACTTGCTCCCTTTTTGTTTTGTTTATATCTGTTTGATAAGTGCACAATATATAGTCTTAATTTTTTGAATGAGATGCTTTTATTTAGTTTTCCTTTTTTTTTTTTTTTAACCTGACACTTCAGCTGGAGTGTCAGACGATAAAGGTCACTTGAAATCTGTCATTTGCTGCCTTGTGAATTGCTAGACTCAACACACATTCCTATTTTTTTTGTCACAGATTCTGTCCATCATGGAGACCGCTCACGCTGACAACGACAGAAGGCCGAGTAATTGCGAGGTAAGGACCACATCTATAGCTCTTCATTGAGATCTACCCTGGCTCTGTGTATTCACATCTCTACCACCCTTCTCTTTTATTGTGGGTCTTGGTTCAGTCCCCCATATGCTCACCACCACAGTCAGCCGACACGATCAGCAGAGACTCGTCAGAGTCCAGCCTCTCCTCGTTGTCCACCAGTGCCGGGCAGGAAGACACAAAAAGCAGATATAAAGAGGTACATTTGTATGAACTGCTGTCAGATCCCATCTCATTTCACAAGGCGACGTACTCCATGTGTGCCTAGAACTGTATGTATGGATGATTTGCAAAAGCTCTCTAGAAGGTGTTGTGTGTGCATAGGTGTACTTACATGTTCAATTCATGCTTTTCTTTTTGCACAATGACTAGTGGAAAGCAACAAAAAAGCAAAATTAAAGCTGAAATTAACTTTCAGTTTAAATAATCTAAATACAATCCAGGTGCATCAAAACAAAGATGTGCAAATTCCTAAAGTTCTCATTTTCAGAGCAGCTACAGCCAGAGTAGAAAAGCTCATTCCCTGCCAGCAGAGAAGGACCCTTGCCCCACTGTGTGGAATTAGTGGTTTCTCTGCAAAGTTCCTACACCCCCCCCCCCCCCCCTGCTGAATCAGACCTACAGCTCTGCAATCTGCTAAGCTCAGGTTCCCTGTTCCCTGTCAGTGTATATACAGTGGTGTATTTAGGATTCGTGCTGCCCTAGGCAACACAAAAATTGGCTCTTCCCATTGACCGATAACACCCCGGCACCCCCCACCCCTACCTGAGAGAGCCTTCCACTACCACCGTTTCCCATACACTGACAATCCCCACACCGGGAAGAGATAAGACACTCACTTTCACAGCTCCGGACATCCCTGGGAACAAGAGTCAGGCTCTGCATACACCATCAAGCAGCCTCTCTCAGATCATACACACCTGGTCCCTGTGCTGTGTGTGTCCCTTCTTCTTTCCTTCTTTCGGGGGACAGCACTGCCCCCTAAAAAATGCTGCTGCCCCACCTGAAAAATGCCGCCCTAGGCAAATGCCTTGTTTGTCTTGTGGTAAATACACCCCTGTTCCCTGCTGATTTCATAGTTCTGAAACTGGCTCAGCAACATGTCATATCTCTGCAGAGGGACCACTGCTTCCACACAGAGAGCAAGGATCTTTCCTTGCTGAATGATGACAGGGGACAGGGTTTTATTCTTGAGCTGTGGCTGCTTTCTAAAGAAAACAAACTGCAAGACTGACAGAGAAGTTAAAGCGGAGCTCCAGCTGAAAAAAAAGTAGCTACAAAAACTGTAGTTGCTGATTTTTAAAATACAGTCACTTACCTGTCCCTCAGTCCAGCGGTGTCCTCACCATGGCTGGTTTCACCGGCCGTCTTCTCTCCCTGGTGCCGCCATCTTCAGTGTGGGCACCCGGCTGGGACAGCCTGCGGCTTCACAGCCAGGTGCCCACTGCGCATGCGTGAGAAGTGCTGCGCTTTGTGAATGGCCCCCGTAGTCTTCTGGGACCTGTCACGTGTCCCAGAAGAATACGGGGAGGGAGGGGGGGAGGACAACATCTGCTTCCGATCGCCTTAGGCGATCACAGTGGACGTCGGAGCATTTAAACCAGACTTCTTTAATGCTAATGTACTGCAAACTGTAGGTGGAATTATTTTTGACAGGGATTCCCCAAGACCTAAAAATTATTTCTCTGGGATAAAAATGGTGAGAGAGGCTGACCTAAATTATGAAATTCCTATGTTTTGGTTTCAATATGAAAACACAAAAGTTACCTGCTTTTCTTTTTTTCTTTTTTTTTTTTCTTCTTTACAGGTTGAGAAACTTTTACGTGCGGTTTCTGATGGTGATTTGGAAATGGTTGGTCATTTTTTTTTTTTTTTTTTTTTTTTTAGCTTTGTTCAGACATCTTATTTGTAATTTGTACAGTCTTCATTTTTTTCCTTTTTTTTGCTTTTTCTGGTCTGTTCCCGTAGGTGCGGTACCTCTTGGAGTGGGTTGATGATGACTTTGAGGATGAGTTGGAAGATTCCTTGCTGGGGAAGAAAGAGTTCTGCCATCCACTATGTCAATGCCGGACCTGTGGTCCTGTTCAGAAGGTTAGCCTGGTTTTTTTTATTCATAAAAATTAACAGAAATCTTACTATATAGGCATTAGTTGTATGAAGCACTTTGTAATCCTGGGAGACCTTGCTTATATCTACTGAGTACTTCAGACTCTGTCCCTTCCTATGAAGTTATAATTGCGGCATAACCTTCATATTTCAAGGGCTCCGGTGAACATTCTCTAAGTCCATTGATCTTCCTGAACTTCATTAACTGCCTGCCCATATCGGAGGTATGGGCAGACCGCAATACTGACTGTCTGCAGGAGCCTGACATTGCAACGCTTTACAGGCTCCTAAGAAAATTAAAATTGCATTTTTTTTTTACCTGCAAAATTATTATTTTTTTAGAAGGTGAATTTAGCCATTAAAGCTGAATTCCAGGTATGACAATATTTTTACACAATTACATTGGTCCAGCTTGGTTCAATGTAAGTATGGATATACCATCCCTGCAGGTCCTTGTGGAAGCTGGAAATCACTGAAGTAGGCACCACAGCTACAGTGATTGCCGCTGGCTTTCGGATTCCGTGCTGAGCAGCTAAGTAAGACTGGCTCCTGATCAAATGATCACTGCAACAGCCAATCGGTGATCAGGAAACCCAAGAAATGCCTCCATTGTTAAATCTATGAATTGGGCTGGTGGGCATGGGTTATGACACACAGTGCACAGCGCAAACTAAAGGTAAACCAGGGTTTACATCTACTTTAAAAGTTTGTAGTTATTTTTGTATCTCTCTGCAGAAACTGAGCAAGATTCCTTCCAATGGCCTCAGTGTCAACGTGACCAGCCGAGATGGTTTCACTCCTGTCCATATAGCCTGTCTGCATGGTAACATCGTGCTTCTCTCTCTGCTGCTGAAACACGGGGCTCAGGTGGATGCTAAGAATGGGAACCGCGCAATACCTCTTCACCTCGCCTGCCACAAAGGACATGTGGAAGTGAGTCTGGCTGCATTTAGTAGACATCCCTTTATGCTGAAAAGTGTGCAAGCAACGCTTTTCAGGCTGGATGCCCAGGTGGCATTCCTTTTCTGTGGTGTTCTGAATCTGCCCAGTGAGAGAGCTACAGAGCTACTTTGCACTGCTGGGTGGCTTTCAAATCTCCCACTACTGCTGGTTTAACATGTAAAGGTGTAATGCTGAGGGACCTACTCCTCTGCAGTAGGAATTTTATTTTTGGTAAGATACTACCTAGGTTTGTCTGCTAAAGGGATGCAGACACTGCAGCTTTCCCTACTTAGCCACTTGCCAACCGCGCTATAGCCGAATGATGGCTGCAGCGCGGTTGTCCAGTTCTGGGAGGGCGTCATATGACATCCCCCCAGAACACGATCCCGGCGATCTCCGTGATTGCTGTGTCCTAAGGACACAGCTGATCACATGATGTGATAAAGGGCCAATCACAGTGGCCTTTTACCACGTGATCAGCTGTGTCTAATGACACAGCAGATAACCGGTAAATGCAGTTGCCAGTTATCGGCACTGAGCAGTGCCACCCACCTGTGCCCATCAGTGCTTAGTAGTGCCATTCACCAGTGCCCATCAGTGCTGCCCAGCAGTGTCACCAGTCAGTGCCCATCATTGTTGTATATCAGTGCAACATCATCATTGCCGCCTCTCCGTGCCCATCAGTGCTGCCTATTTGTGCTGCTTATCCGTTCAGTCTCATCAATGCACATCAGTGAAGGAGAAAAATGACCTTTTTGCAAAATTTTAGAATAGAAACAAAGAAAAAAAAACAACACATTTTTTGCTTTTTTTGTTTATAGCGCAAAAAATAAAACCCCCAGTGGCGATTAAATACCACCAAAGGGAAGCTTTATTTGTGTGAAAAAAATTATAAAAATTTCATATTGGTACAGTGCTGTATAACCACGCAATTGTCATTCAAAAGTGCAACAGCTCTGAAAGCTGAAAATTGGCCTGGACAGGAAGGGGGTATAAGTGCCCAGTAGCCTAGTGGTTAAACAGTGAGAAGAGTTCAGATGGTTATAATGGGCACTGAGAATAGTTCAGATGGTTGTAATGGGTACTGAGAATAGTTTGGATGGTTGTAATGGGCACTGAGAATAGTTCGGATGGTTGTAATGGGCACTGAGAATAGTTCGGATGGTTATAAAGGGCACTGAGAATAGTTCGGATGGTTATAATGGGCACTGAGAATAGTTCGGATGGTTATAATGGGCACTGAGAATAGTTTGGATGGTTGTAATAGACACAGGAATCCATCTTGAAAGGACATGGGGTAACTGCAACAAGGTTTATTAAAAATCCTTGCAATGTACATAGATAACCAATTCAAGTGATATTTTATTGGAAGGGATGATTTGGTGGGCTGAGTCACCTGGGGGTTCTTAAACTTCCTTGTAACCGCAGCACCAAGATCTTGAGTCTTACTTTTCCTGCTGCAGTAGGTGTGTTGCTGTGTGTTTCCACTCCCCCTGGGCTCTAGATTGCAAAAAATTTTAACTTGGAGAGAGGCACACTTCTGTAAAAACTTTGGCAGATGTCTTATTCCTCACTGATTACATTCTGTTTCAACAGGTGGTGAAGATCTTGATGGAGTACAGCACTGGGAAAAATAAGAAAGACATGCATGGCAATACGCCTCTTATCTATGCTTGTATGGGAGACCATCTGGAAATTGCATCGATGTTACTGGAGGTAGGGAGACTCCGAGCTGCAGTGCTCCAGACGTGTCCTGACATTTGATGAGACTGATCTAACCATCCTTTGCTGCAGTTGCACATTATAAGGAATAAAGGGCCACTCTATGCTCATAAGATATTTGTGCCTTAAAGTAGTTTTCCAGCTATTATTTGATTTCAACTAGTATAATCAAGCCAAGCTGGCCCAAACATACCACTTCCATTACACTATTATGCGGCCACTGTGTGTGCTGTATCATACTGTTGTGGCATCCAGCGCCATGTTGCACAGCTGTGTGAGCGACTTACCATCTGCTGCCATAGCAAAACCTGGTTGACCAGAATACGCCTTCGCCATTCACGAGAAGCCTTGTACTTTTGTCGGTAAATACTAGGCTTCTTCTGACTGGCTGAGGCAGGCAGGCAGATGACATCACAATTTTTACCTTGGCCAATAGGAGGAATGATGTAAACACATTCATTTAGTTCCAGCAGCAGACAGGGTGTCACTTGTACAGCTGCCGGTACACAGGGCTGCTTTACTGTATGTAACTAATGCTACTACAGTATAATTCAGCGCCTACAGCGGCTGCAAAGTCTTGCAATAGAAGCTTGGCCCAAACAAACTATTTAAAATCAAATTATTTATTTATTTATTGGATCTCCAGTGATTAGAGCTTACTGCCTTAACAAATGACAATTTTACATGGTGGGCCTGCAAATTAATCACCTATTATGTTGGTATGTCTCTGGTCACTGTTCACTTTTTTTCTCAAGAAGGATTATTTTCCTGCACGCATGGTTTTACCTGCCTGTCACTCTGGTGGCTTTTGTATTGTTGCATTGGCTACTTTCACCCTGTTCCTTTATAAAGACTATCATTTTTTTTTTCCGTTTATTTTTGGATTTGGGTGTAATTTTACTACTGGTAACTGTACAAATGGTCCGCTTTCTCATTTGTGCTAGTCCTCCCACCTCTCCCAGGCAACCATTTTATTTTTTTTTTAATTCACTGTATACATATTTAAATCCTGATGCCTTCTGGCTGGTCAAGTGACATCCTCTCCTGCTCCAACATCCACTGTGGGTTGTCCTGAATGATGCAAGGAACCCAGCTATCGCAGTGATGTCAGTGCCATTCTCTGCAGCATCTTGCTGTGAGTCCAGGCCCACGTGGTGATGCTCCCTCAGGGGTGAAGCCTTGACTTTCTGGGCTCACAAGAAGTAAATGACACCAGGCAGGAGAGGATGACTGGTGAAGTGGGACATCACGAGAGATAAGTATTGCAGCGTGTAATGGAACCGATCCCAGACTGCACTTGGGTACTTCCGTTAGACTACCGCTTCCCCGTCCGAACACCGACAACAGACACCACAGCTGACCATGCAAGACTAGACAACACCAGTCTTGAAGTAGTCCAGAAAGTAGACTAGTTTATTTGAACACAGATACAAGTTATATACACTCAAGGGAACGATCCCCCCTCCCTGCATAATGACACAGGGCGGGGCAATCTGCATTTAGTAACAAGAGACACACAACAGACAGTCTCATCAGAAGGGAGGGCTGCTGGAGACCCCCCCCCCCACCAAGCCAATACACATAAACACATACATCCCATAATAGTTTGCTCCCAAGCAAGACACAGAATAGAACAATGGGATGCAACTACATGACATTGAACAATCTACAACCCCCACCCCACCTAGACATGTCTACACAATATTAGGATAGATCCCCCTGTACCCCTAACAGGCACAGGGTGACTTACACATAAGAGGGATATGGGGAGCTGAGACAGGGGTCTCCCCACCTCTCCACAGTGAGCTGTGTTCCATGGGTCCCCCACCCAAAGTGACTCCCGTCACATAGCGAAAGCTACATTTGTTATTTTTACAAACTGCAGGCCTGCAGTTTTACTTTATATTTCATTTTCCATTGTTTTTACATTTAAAACCATTTTTTTATCTGATGTATACTGAACAGTGGGGTTTTGAGTCCCTTTTAAATGCCACAAACCGCAGGACAGGTGAAGAATAATATTGCTTTTCTTTTACAGGTTGGCCTCGTTTGTAGTTTTTTTTTTTTTTCAAATCCCTTCAAAAGAATCCTAAATTCTCCTCTTTGCTCTCTCTCCAGCATGGAGCATCTGTCGATCTCTGCAATGTGAAAGGGAACACAGCACTACATGAGTCCGTCCGCAGGAATCACGAGGGGTTGGTGAAGCTGCTGCTGTTATATGGGGCGGCGGTGGACACCAGGAATAAACGGCAGTACTCCTCTTTGGACTATGCAAAAGAGGTACACCATCTCATTCATGATGTAAATAATTTAAGAGTACCTGTCCAGTATGAAAAAAAACATGGTCATCTTAACCTCTTGGCGCCGGCTGAACGCAAATGTGTGGCCTCCCGGCGTATGGGCCTAGACGCCCAGCAGCCGCACATTTGCGTTCTGTTAAGAAAAGACACATGTGCTGAGAGCGTGTCCTGCTCACTCCCAGCACACATGTCCGGTACTCACGGAAAGGTCCCGATCTCCTCTTTCGATCGGGACCTTTCCCGATCATGTGACCGCTGTGACGTTGTGTCACGGCGGTCACATGACTCTAAACCCCGCCCTGCCTCCCGGCTTCTGAAACCCTTAAAGGACCGGGAGGCGCCGGCGCTAAGGAGTTAATTCTTCTACTGACAGCAGTCTTATGCTGGGTGCACATCATCAGTTTTCTTTTTTTTTTTTTTGTTTTGTTTTGTTCAACCCAGCGGCTGAACGAAAAAAACTGAAGAGCTCGAGAGGAGCTTGCTGTACTAACTATCCGATGTCAGTACAACGATCTCCCCACTGAGTTATGTACTGACAGGGGGACTGCCCCCTCCATAACACACCAGTCAGCTCTGACATCCATTGGGCTGTCCGCAGTGATCGAATGCTGGTTTTCCAGCATGCCCATGCTACAGAAGCAGGCCGGACAGGCAGGTGTACACATGGGCCGAATGTTGGCCGGTTTCTATTGATCTGGCCGATAGTCGACCCATGAGTACGGGGCTTAATTGTGTATAAAGAGGCAATACCCTGCCTCTTAATTTCTCTGTCCGAGACCTGGTTTTAACCTCTATGTAAGCTGTGACCGTATTTGGGTCCAGAAATTGGCCTCTCAGACCAGAGCACTCTATCCTGGCTAGTAACAGGAGGAGGTCACATGCTCCTCCATACCCAGAAGTACTGTATGTTTCCAAGGACACTGACAGACAGATAAACCATCAGAGGAGCATAGGGAATGTGCATATCAGCACGTGGGGGGTGGCCTGATTGGACAAAGTGACGGATTATCTTTAACAGCTTCCCGTCCGCCCTATAGCAGAAATGCTACAGGGTGGAAGGGGGGTGCAAAATCACGTGTATATATACGTGATTATGCAGTTCCGAGGAAGGGAAAGCGCGCGCACCCTACCCGCGCCGCAATTCGCGGCCTCGGCTGTCAATCATCGGGTCCCGGCTGGTGATTACTCGCCAGCACCCGGTGATCGCCGAGTATTTCCGACGGGGGAGAGAACTGTATGTAAACAATACAGTTCTCTCCCCTGTCAGCTCCTGCCCACTGCTTTGTATGGCTCTGCATAGCAGTGTGCTTACAGTTGAAAGCACACACAGCACATAGTGTGAAACAGCACACAGTTAACCCTTTGATCGCCCCAGATGTTAACTCCTTCCTGCCCAGTGCCATTAATACAGTGTCAGTGCTTTTTATTAGCACTGATCAATGTATTGTGTCACTGGGGATGTCGGTGACACCAAGTCCATTTCCCCCCCAGTGTCAGAATTCCCAACGCAGTCCCACAGTTGCTGATTGCTGCCATTACTAGTGAAGAAACAAACATATTAATTTACACGTATTGGGATTTTCTTTAGCAAAGACATGTCGCCGAATACATTTTGGCCTAAATTTACGACGAAATTTGATTTTTTAAGTTTTTTTATTGGACATGTTTAATAGCAAAAAGTCAAAAATATTGTTTTTCTCAAAAGTGTCAGTCTTTTTTTGGTTATAGCACAAAAAATAAAAACCACAGAGGCGATCAAATACCACCGAAAGAAAGCTCTTTTTGTGGGGGAAAAAAAGGATTATTTCATTTGGGTGCAGTGTCGCATGACTGCGCAATTGTCAGTCAAAGTAACGCAGCGCTGTAATGCTAAAAAATGGCCTGGTCAGGAAGGGGGGGGGGGGGTAAATCCTCTAGAGGGAAAAAGATTAAAGCCTGTTGTATTCTCCATGTGTTTGGCGCACACTGCTGTTGTTAAATTTCAGAGAGAAAGCGATGAGATACATCGTTTTAGCCACAGTCTCATGCTGTGGCTTTCTGGGTCATTATTCCCTCACCTTCAACTTATTAGAAAACTACTTTAACCTCCTTAGCGGTATTCCCGAGTGTAGCTCGGGGTAAAATTTGAGTACCAAGAGCGGTAACCCCGAGCTACACTCGGGCTTACCATGCGGCGTTGCTCAGGGAGTCCCTGCAGCACTTACCTTGTCCTTCGCTCCCGCGATGTGTCCCCTGCAGCGTCCCTGGCCATCTCATCCGGCCGATGCCGGCATCCGGCTTCCGTGTTCCGGTCCCTGTGACGTCGGGACGGCGGCAAATTTTAAATTTTTAAAAAATTTCATTTTTTTAAAAAATGATTATTACATAGTAAAACATTGCTGTTTCAATGCATTTCACATATAGTTTGTCCCTACTGCTTTGTCCTGTCCCCTGCCTGCATTTTGACTGTTCTTTCTGCCTGGAAACTTAGAAAAGTCCATGACGTCCAAAAAGCGTCCCTTTACGTCAAAAGCGGTTTTAGACCGGCTAGAGAACAGCGATAGTAAATCAGAACCACTTGCAGAATTGAGTGATAATGATTCGTGGGGGAAATTCCTCATCAGACACTGAAAACGATTTTGCGACTTTGCTCAGCGATGTGCGAATTTGCCTCTGTATTTCAAATTTCAGTGTTTTTGGTTTGATTATATTATTGAATTAAATTTATTATTATTATATTATTATTTTTTATGATTTTTTATTAAATTATAATTTATGATTTCGTGTTTCAAATTTTATCCTATCCGGGATGTTTACTAGACTCTTGTTCGGACAGATTTCAGTGAGTTATTCCTGAAAATTACAGGCCTACAATAAAAAACTACATATTTCCATGCAAAAAAAATGGTACCGCTTTCAGCACAAAAAATCGGAAATAATCAGACTGCCGAGGAGGTTAAGGTGCATTGGTCTCTCCTAAAATGAAAACGTAACTTTCCTACACGACAAGCCACTGTCAAGTGGCATGATAAATCACACTGGTGTGAACCAGGGCTTTATGTACATGTTTGTGTGTGTTAAATATACTGTACTTTTTTTTTTTTTTTTTTTTTTCTTTGTTTATTTAAAATGACTATTTCCACTGATGGACATGCTTTATTGTTTGAATTTTTTTCCTTTTTAGAACACCAAAATCAAACAGCTTCTTCTCTCTGCACTCCACAGTGCAGTAGCTAATATCGGGTCAGTGGCATCACTGGAGCAATCGCAGCATATTAGAAAGAAATGTAAGTTTGCTGTTTAAGAAGGGGAACTCGTGCACAGAGGCGGACTGACAACTCATGGGGCCCCTGGGCAATAAGGAATCATGGGGCCCTGTGTCCTTGTTCAAACTCAAAAAAGCCTATGAAAAGGGTACCAGGGGCATCTCATGGGGCCCCCTACTGATCCCGGGCAGTGCCCGAGTTTCCAAATGGTCAGTCCGCCCCTGCCCGTGTATGGATCATCTAGAACTATTTTTATATCGTGGGTGTGTGGTGGGCTGCAGCACATTATATGTAATACAACCTCTGTCCCCAGCAGTTCAGAGTACTTCAGGAGAGGAAGGGTAGATAGAAGATAAAAGAAGTGCTACAGCATCGCAGAATATTTTGACAGAGAACAGGTAGACAAAGGAGTCCTCCAGCAGTACAGAGTAGAATCAAGCATTCCTTGAGCGAATATTCTCTGGTTCAAAATTTGATCAGTGAGGGGCCCTGATGGCACCCTCTCACTCGACATCCTTCAGTTGAAAAGTAGAGTTAGATGGAGGAAGCAGCAGAGCCTTCCAGCAGCACAGAGTATTTCAGGAGAGCAGAGGTAGATATTTAACCGCTTCCTGTCCACCCTATAGCAGAAGTACTGCTACAGGGCGGCACGGGTGCGCAAAATCACATATACACACACACACATATAGATATATATATATATCTATATGTGTGTGTGTGATTTTGCATTTCTGGGTAGGGGGCGTGTTCCCTACCCACGCCGCCATTTGCGGCTACGACTGTCAATCACCAGGTCCAGTTCGGTGATTAGTCGCTGGCACCCGGTGATTGCTGTGCATCTCTGACGGGGGGGGGGGGGGAGAACTGTTTGTAAACAAAATAGTTCTCTCCCCTGTCAACTCCTGCACACTGCTTTGCATGCAATTTTCTCTGCTCCCAGTACTGAAGGGGGGAATAAAAAAAAAAAAGTCTAAGCAGGTGCGGAGGGATGCAGTTAATGGAGCATCTAAAGCTAAAACTTTTTTTTTTTTCCCCCCCCTATTTTAGGTAGGGGGTTACCCCTTCCCATCTCTATCAGTTGTTTTTGCAAAGATATATACGTGATTTTGCATTTGTCACCATTCGCAGCTGTCAAGCACCGGGTCCTGGCCGGTGATTACTCGCCGGCTCCCAGTGATTACCGAGTATCTCTGATGGGGAGGAGAACTGTTTTGTTTACTAACCGTTCTCCTCCCTGTCAGCTCGAGCACACTGCTTTGCATGGCTCTGCATAGCACAGCTAGTAGAGTCCTCCAGCAGTGCAAAGTATTTCAGAAGAGTAGGATACACTCAGCAGTGCAGAGCTTTTCAGGAGAGGAGAGATAGAGGAAAGAGCAGAGTCCTTCAGCAGTGGAGAGTATTTCAGGAGAGGAGAGTTATAGAGGAAGGAGGAGAGTCCTCCAGCAGTGCAGAGTATTTCAGGAGAGGAGAGTTAAATGGAGGAAGGTGCAGAGTCCTCCAGCAGTGCAGAGTATTTCAGGAGAGGAGAGTTAGATGGAGGAAGGAGCAGAGTCCTCCAGCAGTGCAGAGTATTTCAGGAGAGGAGAGTTAAATGGAGGATGGTGCAGAGTCCTCCAGCAGTGCAGAGTATTTCAGGAGAGGAGAGTTAGATGGAGGAAGGTGCGGAGTCCTCCAGCAGTGCAGAGTATTTCAGGAGAGGAGAGTTAGAGAGGAAGGAGCAGAGTCCTCCAGCAGTGCAGAGTATTTCAGGAGAGGAGAGTTAGATGGAGGAAGGTGCAGAGTCTTCCAGCAGTGCAGAGTATTTCAGGAGAGGAGAGTTAGATGGAGGAAGGTGCAGAGTCTTCCAGCAGTGCAGAGTATTTCAGGAGAGGAAAGTTAGAGGAAGGAGCAGAGTCTTCAAGGATCGCAGAGATTGTGACCAGTTTGTAAATACGCAATTAATTTAATCCGAAATGTATCTTCTTTTCAAGCCGCAAATTCCAGCTTGAGTTGCTCAGAATCGCCTTCTTCACCTGGACGGAGTGATGTTACGCAACCCAAGTAAGTTCTGCTACCCCAACCACCAACCCACTTTCTTCCTTCACAGAACTGTGTTAGTTTTTCAGTAAAGTTGCTCTTAGAGACTGCTTAGCATGCTTTTGTAATGTTCTTTTGTTAAATGGAGGTTAAAGGGCTATTTGCCCTTGCCTTGTAATCCATTGCCTTCCACTCTCCCATTACACGTGCTTTACAGAGAAGATTTGGGGATTGCCTTTGTGGAGGATTTGTCCATTAAGCATAATGGGAAACGATAAAAGTGGCTTATTTTTCATGCAAACAGATGGTCTTCTCACATATATGAGCAGCACGAGGCAGACTTAGTGTGAGAGGTGAAAGGCTCTGCCAGTCATGTAGGAGGATGGTGCAGCTATAATTTGAAGGAAATAAGTATTTTTCCCCTGCTGATTTTTGAATGTTTGCCCACTCACAAAGAAGTGATCGGTCTAAAAATCGAATGTTCGGTGTATTGTAACCCTGAGAGACAGAATAGCAACAAAAAATTCAGCAGAAATGCATGTCTAACAAATGATGACTGATCTGCATGTTCATGAGGGAAATAAGTATTTGATCCCCTTCACAAAATATGACTTAGTACTTGGTGGCAAATCCCTTGTTGGCAATCACAGAGGTCAGACGTTTCCTGGAGTTGGCCCCCAGGTTCGCACACATCTCAGGAGGCATTTTGGCTTACTCCTCTTGGCAGATCCTCTCCAAGTCATTAAGGTTTGGTGGCTGACGTTTGGCAACTCGAACTTTCAGCTCCCTCCACAGATTTTCAATCGGATGAAGGTCTGGAGACTGGCTAGGCCACTCCTGGACCTTAATGTGCTTCTTCTTGAGCCACTCCTTTGTTGCCTTGGCCGTGTGTTTTGGGTCATTGTCATTATGGAACACCCATCCGGGACCCATTTTCAATGCCCTGGCTGAGGGAAGAAGGTTCTCATCCAAGATTTGATGGTACATTACCCCGTCCATCGTCCCTTTTGATGCGGTGCAGTTGTCCTGTCCCCTTAGCAGAAAAACACCCCCAAAGCAGAATGTTTCCACCACCATGTTTCACAGTTGGGATGGTGTTCTTGGGGTCATAGGCAGCATTCCTCCTCCTCCAAACATGGCGAGTTGAGTTGATGCCAAAGAGCTCGATTTTGGTGTCATCTGACCTCAACACTTTCAACCAGTCCTCCTCTGCATCATTCAGATGTTCAGTGGCAAACTTCAGACGGGCCTGGACATGTGCTTTCTTGAGCAGAGGGACCTTGCGGGCACTGCAGGATTCCAGTCCTTGTTGGCGTAGTGTGTTTCCAATTGCTTTCTTGGTGACTGTGGTCCCAGCTGCCTGGAGATCATTGACAAGATCCTCACGTGTAGTTCTGGGATGATTCCTCACTTTTCTCATGATCATTGACACTCCGCGAGGTGAGATCTTGCATGGTGCACCAGACCTAGGGAGACTGACACTTGTTTTGTGTTTCTTCCATTTGTGAATGATTGCACCAACTGTTGTCACCTTCTCACCAAGCTGCTTGGCCATAGTTTGGTAGCCCAGTCCAGCCTTGTGTAGGTCTACAATCTTGTCCCTGACATCCTTGGACAGCTCTTTGGTCTTTGCCATGGTGGAGAGTTTGGAATCTGATTGTCTGATTGCTCCTGTGGACAGGTGTCTTTTATACAGGGAACACAATGAGATTAGCAGCACTCCTCAGCTAATCTCTAATCTCAGCTTGTTACACCTGGAAGCCAGAAATCCTGCTGAATGATAGGGGATCAAATACTTATTTCCCTCATGAACATGCAAATCAGTGCATCATTTGTTTGACATGTATTTCTTTTGAAATTTGTGTTTCTATTCTGTCTCTCAGTGTTACAATACACCGAACATTCGATTTTTAGACCGATCATTTCTTTGTGAGTGGGCAAACATTCAAAATCAGCAGGGGATCAAATACGCATTTCCTTCACTGTATACTGCAGTGTATTCAGCATGCCCATTCCAATGCAGTCAATGATATTCTAATGTCAGGCAAAACTGTTCTGCACACTTAAGCACACCATACACACTTAAAAATTTGTCTGGTTCAGCAGGGACTGGGCTAATCCGTGTGTGGTTATCCGTGTCGCTGGGACATTGTATTCTGACCGCAGGACCTGCTTGTTAGAATCTCGTTCAGATTTTTTTGCTGCCTGTATTCTAAAATGGGGTGCCTCTAGACTGTCCATAATGTTAACAGGGCACCCCATTCTAAAATGTGAAAAACTATTCTAAGTTCTATATAACACAGCAACATCCACACACATAGGACACCCAACACTAGAGATGATTTATTCTTCCAAAGTAAATACACTTTTGCATGCTGGTACTGACTAGTATTCCATTGTTTCTTTTCTCCCTTAGTTTTTCTCAATCACTGTGCTAATGTGACCCCAGCACTGATGGAGAGGGGCGGGGGAGGGTCAAACCTGGATTCTGTGCAGGCAGCTGACACCCTCCTTATCAACTGATGATGTCATTGGTTGTCAGGACGCCGGCGGCTGGAAGGTCGTAATGGTGCACAATGAAAACCTGTGGCTTTGTGTAACTAAAAGGCCGGCTTGTTCCACCCGCTGGCTTGTATACAAGTTGTGGGCAATTTTTAGACATTTTGCCAAAGCACCCCTGAAGAAACCTCAAGGCACCCCAGGGTGCCTGGGCACCCTGGTTCAGAAAGGCTGAGCTATAGTATGCCTGCGTGTGGATTTCCCTGTCTTTGAAGAGCTTTTCTCTCACTTCCGGCTTTAGCTTTAGGACAGGAAATGAAAGGAACTCTCCCCCAATGGGACTTACCAACAGAAGTTTTTCATATTCTGTCCAATCTAGAGGAAAAGTTTTGGCTATACATACACTTTAGAATAAAAATTGATAGGGATGCACCAAAATTTTGGCGGCCAAAACATTGGCCGAAAATAGCCGAGCCGATAGGAAAATTTTCGCCGATAGGGGGGTATGTGTACTGCATGAGGGTTGGCAGAGAATGGCAGGAGAGGAGCCGTGTACATAGTGAGATACTACTAAATGTCACTGTCGTGACCGGCTTTTTTTCCCCCCTTTCACTATAGCTCCAAGAATGAGCTGTCACCCTCTCCTCCGCTAAGAGAGGTGGGGGGGTCACTGGGTAATGTCACTGGGTGTCCCTGCCCCTTAAAGGAGGAGAGGATGACAGCACCGGCATTGTCTTGAAATGTAATTACCTGCTTTTTTCCTTGCTAAAGCTCCAAGAATGAGCTGTCACCCTCTACTCCACTAAAGGAAACTAAGGGGCGGGGTTAGTTTCCTTTATCAGAGCAGAGGATGACAGCTCATTCTTGGAGCTTTAGCAAGGAAAAAAAAAGCCGGTAATTACATTTAAAAACCGGCAGTGGCATAGGGGCAGCCAGCGAGGGAGCCTGAGTGTATACACTGCTCCCTCACTATATACACGGCTCCTCTCCTGCCCCCTCTTTGCACACATTGCTTTCTCCCCTACAAAGAGGACCTGTCACTCATATGCTATCACATAGTGGACTATCGGTCCCCTATGTGATAGCAATATCATAAGTTTAACCACTTCCAGTCTGGATACTTTCACCTCCTTCCAGTCCAGGCCAATTTTCAGCTTTCAGCGCTGTCACACTTTGAATGACAATTGCGCGGTCATGCAACACTGTACCCATATGAATTGAGACAGATAAAACTTTATTTTGTTGGTATTTATTCACCACTGGGATTTTTTTTTTTTTTGCAATATGAATGAAAAAGTACAAAAATTTTCAAAAAAAAGTTTGTTATAAAATTTTCGTAAATCTTGGCCAAAATGTATTCAGCTATCTTTTTAGTAAAAAAAAAAATAACCCAAATTAGTTTATAACCAAAAATTATAATTCTTCAAAAAACGTTTTACTTTTTCTTTATATTATTATTTGGGTTTTTTTGTTTTTATAAACATACTGTCACCCTAGCAGTACAGTGTCATGGTGACACTGTACTACTTGTGGGGGGTGATGAAGATTTTTTTTTTTTTTACACCGATTGCTTTTACACCCATGAAGGCTGTAAAAGCAATCATTTCTCCTCTCTGGCTGCATTCTTAGAGCCATAGAGAAATACTTTGTGAGCTGTGATTGGTCACAACTTCTCACATGGTAGAAGACTGTTGTGAATAGCCCTGTACCATGTGACCTCTGTGATGATTCACAGATTTCACACGTAGTAAGCAATGTCCTCAGGAGTGACATCTTGCTTATTACTATTCATGTAATCACTGATTGGCCAATCAGTGATCACATGATCGGGACCTCACACAGAGGTCCCATACGAAGATCGGTGTTCCACTGTGTCCGGAGGACACAGCGGGCACTGGATTGCGGTGCTACACAAGCAGGGGGCGGGGAGGCCGTTTATAAACGGCCACCCGACCCTGCACTGCCATCGTCTGGCCGTTTATATACAACAGCCGAATGGGAGGTGGTTAAACATACTGTTACCCTAGCAGTACAGTGTCATCATGGTGACACTGTACTACTTGTGAGGGGTGAGGAAGATTTTTTTTTTTTTTTTTTTTTTGTTACACTGATTGCTTTTACACCCATAAAGGCTGTAAAAGCAATCATTTCTCCTTCTCTCTGGCTGCATTCTTGCAGCCATTGAGAAATACTGTGAGAGCTGTGGTTGGTCACAGCTTGTCACATGGTACAAGACTGTTGTGAATAGCCTTGTATCATGTGATCTTGGTGATCATTCACAGATTTCACACGTAGTAAGCAATGTCGTCAGGAGTGACATCTTGCTTATAACTATTCATGTGATCACTGATTGGCCAATCAGTAATCACATGATCGGGACTTTACACAGAAGTACAGCGATCAGTGGACCCAGCAGACCCTGGATCGTGGTGTCGCGCGCCCCCAGGGAGTGCGCACAGGCTAAAATGGCGGGCACCGTTTATGAACGGCAACCTGCCCCTGCACTGCTTCCGTCCGGCTGTTTATTTATATATATATATATATATATATATATATATATATATATATATGGACCAGACAGGAAGTGGTTAAAAAAAAAATATACAGTAAAGTTTTTTTTTTTAAAAATGCAAAAAGTACATTTGAGCCTCCCCACCCCCACATATGCAGACATTTCGGTTTCGGCCACATGCATTCTGAATTTTCGGTATCAGTTTCGGCACCAGATTTTTCATTTCGGCGCACCACTGAAAATTGATATAAGGAATCCTGATCATTACAGCTTAGTAATTTCTATTAGGTTAAAGCAATGTTAATCGTGTTTCTTCTGCTGTCCTAAACTACATGGGGGATTCGTAGGTAATATTTTTACTAATAAGTTCGCCTTGGATTTACCCCTGAAGAGTCGCAGTCACATGAAGAATGTCTGCTTTATGGGTTACCTCTTTATATACATAGGGCTGCACAGACTTCCATTTCTCTCTGTTTTTGAATTGCAGATGCACAAGCACAAAAAAGCCAATCCGCAGGGATAAAAGTATGCCAAACTTTGATGAAGATTTATTAAATCAGGTATGGACACTCATTAATATGTGTTTGTAAATCTTAAAGCTGAACCCTGGGCACAAAAATTAATTCAATAGCCAGAAAGGATATAAATGTATGTTGTGTGCAACAAATACTTTTTGCAACCTAAGATATTACCTTGTAAATGTGGCAGTGACATCATCACATAGCCTTGGGCAATAGTGGGAGGAGCCTGGTAGGCCCCACCTACCTGCCTGCAGAACACTACAGGAGGGGGCGGAGACCAGACCAGTCACTTTGCATAAGGAGAGAGCAGTAGTAAGCGGTTTTTATTCCAGGAAGTCTCACTCTGGATTATTGCACAGATGTGAAAGAAATACACAAAGCACACCGAGATTTAAAGAAGAATACACGACGAATGTATTTAGATGATTATCCCGGAGTTCAGCGTTTGTTGTGTTTGTCCTGTGGTGAATTTAATAAGCTATTAGGACTTTATAGACGAGCCATCATTAAATGGCCGACCACGGTCCAAACACAGACTGAGCGCGCTCCTGCTTGGGCTGTCAGCCTGCCAGTCTACACTGGCCAACTTCGCCACTGAGCAGTCATTGGTTCCTGGAACCGCAGGCATCCCAGCAACCAATGATGTCATGTGTGCTCCCCACCCTCTGCAGCTCGCCCTGCTGGCCTGACAGCAGGGTATAGCGTGATGTCATGGTTGTTCCCCGCCCCCTTAACAAGGTTTTTGGCACAGGTCCCGCCCCTGCAGCTCGCTACCTCTGCCAGCTCCCACTTGCCCTCAAGGTATGTATATGTGCACTTCAAAGAAATTTACAGGGAGCATAATGATGTTCAGGGGGAACTCTGATGGGCACGTTATGTTGTGCCTATCTCTCCTTGGTGCTGCCATCTTCACTGTGGGCACCCGGCTGTGACAGCTTGCAGCTTCACAGACAGGTGCCCACTGCGCAAGCGTGAGAAGCTCTGCTCTTTTTGAATGGCCCTGTAGTCTTCTGAGACCTGTCACGTTTCCCAGAAGACTATGGGAAGGGAGGGCAACTTCCGCTTCCGATCGCCTAGGCCAGTGGTCGGCAAGCCGCGGGTCGCGAGCCACACGCGGCTCTTTACACATTTTAATGCGGCTTTTCTGTGTGCCGGGCGCCCGCTCCCCTCCCTCCTCTCGGGCGGCCGAGGACTCTGCAGCTAGCCCAGCAATGATTGGCCAGTCTCGCTGCCACTCACATCCTGATAGCTAGTGATTGGCTGTCAGGATGTGTGTAGGCGGGGCAGCGTGACGAACGTGAGGGGAGCTAGGCTCCTCTCACAGTCCGCCCTGAAGACCGGAACGGCGTGGGGAACACGGCGAGAGGAACGCGCGGAGCAAAGGTAAGTGAATTGACACAGGGGGGACTTGGCTTACTACTTGCTACTTACTTACTACTACTATATGAGGGATGAATTAATATGGGGGATGAATTACTATATGGGGGATGAATTACTATGGGGGATGAATTACTATATGGGGGATGAATTACTATATGGGGGATGAATTACTATATGGGGGATGAATTACTATGGGGGATGAATTACTATGGGGGATGAATTACTATAAAAACTTATTGAAACTAAAAACAGTGTACCATCCTATGTATTTTCAGTTTAATGTGGCTCTCAAAATAAATTTCAATCGTGGTTTTGGCGAGATTTGGCTCAGTTGAAAAAAAAGGTTGCCCACCACTGGCCTAGGCGATCGCAGAGGAAGTGGGAGCGGGTACCTGTCAAATTTGGGTACCTGCTCCACCCCCAGGTGGCAATGCTTAATGGGGAGCCGGGTACAAAGGCTTAAAGCGGAACTTCCCCTTTCGGGTGGAGCTCCGCTGTAAGTCACGTCCGTTGGCTTCCCTCTCTCCACAGGCTTGCACTGAGATAGGAGTGTCATTGCAGTGGTGTCATTTAGCTGCTGTACAAAAACACAGCGCATGTGTATTGGGTAAAAATGACTGCCGCCATGTGCAAAGTGGATCAATTGAAAGGGTATGGTGGACAATTAACCAAACAAATGGGGGGGAGCTGGTGTTAGGGAGTTGACAGTGGACTTGGGGAAGTGCCTGAGTTGGTTTTAAGGCTGCATTCACACTTCAGTGTTTTGAAGCTCCAAAAACGCTCAAACTTAAAAAAAATCAGTTGTTCTCCATGGTGCCTGTTCGTGTATCAGATGTGAACAGGCACCATACAGAACAGTCGATTTTTTAAATTTGAGCTTTTTTTTGGAGCTTCAAAACGCTCAAGTGTGAATGCAGCCTCAGACTGTAGCAGTTGGGCATGCAGTATTTTTGGAAGGGGGCCAGTAGCATCCACTCACAAGGTTCACTTTAACCGCTCTAAGTTTTTCCCTTTTTTCTTTTCCAGCTCTCCATCAGCAGACTGGAAGACAGTCAGGGGACATCCGACATCAGAGGTTGCATCGAATTCACAGAAAGCTGTAAAGCAGACGAGCTGGACTTGGCGGTAAAGGCCATCAAGTTCATAGCTAGAAGGCACAGCCTAAACGTAGCTTGCGCACTAGACAGCGAGGAGACCACCAGCGACCTCAGCGACACGGTGACTGATATCAGCTCTCCTCTATCCGAAACGTTCAGGCAGGACTCCGACGACGAGGTGCGCAACCAAGAACTGTCTGACATGAAATCGCTTACGGGCTCAGAAGCTGCGGGCGACGCCCCGAAAGTCGATGACCTCGAGTGCTCCGGGGGGCCTGAATGCTGCTGCGTAGCTTGTACCTTAGCTCTAGAATCTTCCTGGTCTGTTGTGGATTCTAGTAGCCCCTGCGATGGTCCCGACCAAGAAGACTGCAGCGGGCTCAATACCTAGCACTGTGGCGGTATGACACTTCAATGCCAAGTGTATTGACGGACAACTTGCGCTTCTCCGGTGTCTGAGGAACTGCTAGCTAAAGCATTATCAGGCCATGCTGGGGCCTGTAGTTCCTCAACAGCTGAAGGACTAAGCTGTAGGGCTCACTTATCTGCTGCTGAGGTTCACCCAGGGAATGTGGTGGTTTTGTTATATGATTTTGCAAGATGGGGATTTCACAGAACAAAGTATTATGTAGATGATTGTGCAAAGATAATTAAAATCTGAGAAAGAGAGGTTACCTGCAAATGTTTATAGAGATCGAGTTTTCATCAAACAGAATGAACACACACTCCCTATTCTACATAAACCATTCTTGCTGCAGCAAGGGAGATGGTTCTACAAACAACAAGACCAGGGGCGAACTGACAACTCATGGGGCCCCCGGGCAATAGGGGATCATGGGGCCCCTGTGTCCTTGCCCAAACTCTAAAAAGCCTATGAAAAAGGTACCAGAGGCATCTCATGGGGCCCCCTACTGACCCCGGGCCCTTGGGCAGTGCCCGAGTTTCCAAATGGTCAGTCCGCCCCTGAACAAGACACTGCAGATCGGGAATCTTGCCCGGTCCCGACATGCACAGTGACAATCCAAACCGATCGGTCCACATAGTTCTCTTCTCAGCCACGGCTTTTATGTTGTTATTATTATACAGGATTTATATATTATTATTATTTTACAGGATTTATGGCGCCAACAGTTTGCTCAGCACTTTACAATATAACGGGAGACAATACAGTTCAATACAAGAGGGATAGGAGGGCTCTGATCCTGGGAGCTTACAATCTAAGAGTAAATCGTATGTACAGGCAAACATACATCAACAGAAAAGGAACCTTGACATGTTATGCACAAAGTGTTTAACCCCTTGCCCTCCTGAAGGTAAAAAAACACCCTTCTACCCATCCTACCCACCCCAATCCCTAAACACTTCCCTGATTCCTATCACCACTCCGCCATTGTCTCAGCTGTAGCACCACTCCCCTCACATTTTTTCACAGGAGACACAGACTCTTACTGCTGTCAATCTCCTGTGAGTAGGGAGCAGGGGCGTGGCTTACTAATGCTATGTGTGTCTATGGACGCGCAAAGCTCGGCTTGGGACTCTACGAGCATGGGTTACTCCTTTGTACCCGGCTTGCTAAAGGGGCACTCAGAAGAGGGAGACACATACAGCGCTAGAAGAGGACTGCCTAAAGAGGAGGTAAAGGACCTTGCACAGAGAAGGTAAGTTATCTTAACAGAAAAAAACCTTTTAGTATCACTTTAATTGTAAAGATGACAAAAAAGCAAAACATATCGAGGGTCCCCTTCTATTGGTGCCTCAAAGTGTGGGTTAGATGTTGTGGAACTTTGGTTGAATGATGTAATCCAATGGTATGATATAGGTCAGGGGTCTCCAAACGTTCTACACAAAGGGCCAGTTTACTATTTACTAACTTTAAGACCGCCAGACTATGCCCAGTGGGAGTAAACATCTTTGGTAATAGGGGGAGAAATAGTGCCCCTTTGTTGGTGTCATTGGGAGGAATGGGGCCCTATCACTGGTGTCAGTCAGAGGAATAGTATCCCATCACTGGTGTCAGTGGGAGGAATAGGACCCCATCACTGGTGTCAGTGGGAGGAATAGGACCCCATCACTGGTGTCAGTGGGAGGAATAGTGTCCCATCACTGGTGTCAGTGGGAGGAATAGGGCTCCATCGTTGTTGTCAGTCGGAGGAATAGTGTCCCATCACTGGTGTCAGTCGGAGGAATAGTGTCCCATCACTGGTGTCAGTCGGAGGAATAGTGTCCCATCACTGGTGTCAGTCGGAGGAATAATGCCTCAAGGGCTGGACAAAGTCAAGTAAATGGCTGCATTTGGCCCCCATGCCACAGTTTGGAGACTACTGATATAGAGAATGTAACCATATCAGGCTTTCAACTTTTGCACATCTGAGGATTATCTCCGGCCATGACTGAGATGGGTAAATGGAGAACTGGAGGGCCACACCCTAATACTGGATTCCAAAGGATATGTTTATTCCAGACTTAATTTCTATCTTAAAGCTAGTGCATTTGGAGGGCTCTACCCCACCCCCTCCTTGATCACAGCTCAAAAACTACATAAAAAGTACATTCGGTCCTTTTTTAATTTTGTTTCAACCCTGATGAAGGGGGGTACAGCCCCCGAAACGCGTTGGAAACAATATATGCATGCAGTAAACCTAAATTTCGGACTTTCAAATTATGGTGTGGTGCTTCCATTCTAAATTCAATCATATCTCTTGTGGATATCCGTTTTCCTGTGCATACACCTTACACTAACCTACAGCTGAGCAGAGAACTATGACGACGTCTCGTTTTGGATTATGTACAGCAGGGGTGTCAAACTGGCGGCCCTCCAGCTGTTGCGAAACTACAAGTCCCATCATGCATTTGCCTTTGGGAGTCATGCTTGTAACTGTCGATCTTGCAATGCCTCATGGGACTTGTAGTTTGGCAACAGCTGGAGGGCCGCCGGTTTGACTCCCGTGGTGTACACTATTATAATGAAACTGCAGTCCTGACTATCAGCTACTGACCTGCAGCAGGGATGCTGGGAGTAGAATGGGTATTTTGTGGTAACAATGGTTGGAGCTGAGCCCTGATTGGGCTCCTTCTTCCAGATAGCAGCAAGCCAGAGCCTGGTCTGTCCCGTATTTGTACCATGTGCTTCCCCAATGCCTAAAGGGGGGGGGGGGCACGGAGCTAAATGGCTCACCGCAAAAGCCTGCTCAGGAATGCTTTTCTTTGCAGCACAATGAGGGGTTGAGGTCACTCTTCGGGACTGGACTGGTTTAGGGGCCGTAGTGTCTAAAAATGTATCTGTACCCGAGACATTTTTGGGTTTTGGATAGAATGGGGAATGGACTAGAACCCCTGTAAGGTTTTACTGCTATCCAGGACCCTCTTGGAGAGATTTCTACCCCCCCTTTTTGTTCTGGGGATAAATTTACCAGACAGGAAGTGAGCGAAAACCTGCACCAGGGTAATGGATGACAATCAGAAGCCGAGAGGGGTTCTAGTCTTCCCTTACTTAACCACTTGGCGCCGGCCACACGCAAATGTGCGACCTCCCGGCGTCTGGGCCTCGACACCGAGCAGCCGCACATTTGCATGCAATTAAAAAAAAACGTGCTGAGAGCGCGTCCGGTACTCAGAAAGGTCCCAATCTTCTCTTTCGATTGGGATCTTTCCCGATCATGTGACGGTGAATCGTGGCGGTCACATGACCCTAAAACCCTTTTCCTGGCTTCTGAAACCCTTAAAGGGCTGGGAGGCACCGGCGCCAAGGGGTTAAAGTGCACCTGCAATGCATCTGAACACCACAAAGGAAAAGATGCTTTACAATCCATGTTTATTATTCAAAACAAACCTCTCCACCCGTCCTTGTCTCCATGCTTTATTTTGCTGAGAAATCCTTTTGAAAAAAAAAACACCACCTGGCATTTCTGGCAGTGGCCATCTTGAATAAGGGCAGATGATTCATGTCGCAGTTACTTCCTGGAATCCATCTGTCCTTGGCTCGGGCATTGGCTGAGCTGAGAACCCTCCCTCCCCTCTTGAAGGACTCCTGGATGTATGACATTGTTTGCCTAGGCCTGGAAAACGGGAAGTAAATGAACGAAAAAAAAAAAATAGTTAAAAGAAGTAAATTTGATAGACTTTTCTATCCATTTACAAATGCTAGCAGTATAAGGATTAGAAATAGTCCATGTTGATTGAGAGAGTGAAGTTCCACTTTAAAGAGCATTTATGGTTCCATCGAATCCGGCGTGGTCCTCTTCTCCCCCGCTGCTCTCCAGGCGCAGAGACATGGAGCTAAGACCAGGAGGCTTCATAGGATTACATAGGATAACTGGCAGCAGAGGGCAGCCCAACCCTCCAGTCATCTAAAATCCCTGGATAGTCTGGCAATGGAAAGTGATGATAATCTCCAGATACAGAGAGTGGTGTCCACGGTGTGCAATCTTTGCTGGTAAGTATTGAAAAACGATTGATCAGTAGGACTGGAACTGACCTCTAATGCTGACCAGTAGGACTGGAACTGACCTCTAATGCTGACCACTAGGACTGGAACTGACCTCTAATGTTGACCAGTAGAACTGGAACTGACCTCTAATGCTGACCAGTAGAACTGGAACTGACCTCTAATGCTGACCAGTAGGACTGGAACTGACCTCTAATGCCGACCAGTAGGACTGGAACTGACCTCTAATGCCGACCAGTAGGACTGGAACTGACCTCTAATGCTGACCAGTAGGACTGGAACTGACCTCTAATGCTGACCAGCAGGTCTGGAACTGACGTGTAATGCTGACCAGTAGGTCTGGAACTGACCTCTAATGCTGACCAGCAGGTCTGGAACTGACCTGTAATGCTGACCTCTAATGCTGACCAGCAGGACTTGAACTGACCTCTAACGCTGACCAGTAGGTCTAGAACTGACCACTAATGCTGACCAGTAGGTCTGGAACTGACCTCTAACGCTGACCAGTAGAACTGGAACTGACCTCGAACGCTGACCAGTAGAACTGGAACTGACCTCGAACGCTGACCAGTAGACCTGGAACTGACCTCGAAAGCTGACCAGTAGACCTGGAACTGACCTCGAAAGCTGACCAGTAGACCTGGAACTGACCTCGAAAGCTGACCAGTAGAACTGGAACTGACCTCGAAAGCTGACCAGTAGAACTGGAACTGACCTCGAAAGCTGACCAGTAGAACTGGAACTGACCTCGAACGCTGACCAGTAGAACTGGAACTGACCTCTAATGCTGTCTGCATCGTTTTGGCACACTTGTAATGAGATAGTTACATGATATGGGACCCCAGAAGAGCACAGAGATGGACGCACACAGGAGCAGTTGTTGCTTTTTCTGGACGCGAGGTTGCAGCTGATCTTTGTGAAAATAACCGCTAGAGATGGGAAGAAGCAACCCCCTACCTAAAATTATTTTTTGCTATTAAACATGTCCAGTAAAAAAAATCAAATTTCATCATAAATTTAGGGCAAAATGTATCCTGCTCCATGTCTTTGCTAAAAATCCCAATACGTGCAAATTAATTGGTTTACGTGAAAGTTCTAGCGTTTACAAATGGCGGTACATATACTGGGATTGTTTTGGGGTTTTTTTACTAGTAATGGCGGCGATCAGTGACTTATAGTGGGACTGTGGCGGACATTCTGACACTGGGGGGGGGGGACTGACTTGGTGTCACTGACATTCCCAGTGACACCAATACAGTGATCAGTGCTAAAAAAAAAAAAAAAAAAGCACTGTACTAATGGCACTGGGCAGGAAGGGGTTAACATGAGAGTGATCAAAGGGTTAACTGTGTACTGGGTGTGTTTTAATATAGGGCGGTGTCTGTGTGCTTCACTATAAGCACACTGCTCTGGATGGCTGTGCTGTGCACAGTCACCCAAAGCAGTGTGCCCGAGCTTACAGGGAGGAGAACTGTTAGTAAACAAAACAGTTCTCCCCGTCAGAGATCCTCGGCAATCAGCGGCCAGGACCTGGTGATTGACAGCTGCAAATGGTGGCGCGGGTAGTGGCGCACGCGCGCCCCCTACCTGGAAATGCAAAATCACGTATATATCTTTGCAAAGATAATCGATCGAGATGGAAAGGGGTAACCCCCTATCTAAAATGGGGGAAAAAAGGAAAGTTTTGGCTTTAGATGCTCCATTAACTGCATCCCTCCGCACCTGCTTAGACTCCTAGACTGTTTTTGTTTTTATTCCCCCATTCAGTACTGGGAGCAGAGAGAATTGCCCAGTACTGGTATAGAGCAGCATGTAACTTGTCACATTAGGGCAGAAGGGGAATTCTAGGCCTTATGTGGGCTCTAAGCCCCAACTCCGAGTTCTGTCTGCTGTGGTTTGGCAATAAAGGTTAGTCAGCAGGCAGCCTCAGCCTTCCGATATGGGCAGCACACAATGATGTCTGCTCTCCACTGAAGATGGACCACCAGCATCGTGCAAAACGAAAAAAAAAAAAAGTCCTGATTGGCAAAGAGTGCTTTTCCTCTGTCCCATGACTGCCCCTCAGCAGGGAAATGCAGGAGGTTGATACCATGACAGACTGAAGTATTCATATTAGCTTTTTTTTTTTTTTTTTATGTCCATTGAGGGTCACAGTCGTATACTGGTGGGTTTTATTGCTGCCCGCCGAAGGATTCAACACTGACAAACGAAAAAAAACGAAAAAATCTGTATGCCAGGATTACCCCCTCCCCCTTCCAGCATGCCTCCATTTTTTTTTTTTTTTTCGTGTACTCGGTGGATGGACTTCATTTCCTTCAGTTCTGCTGGGAAGTCTATTATTTTTTGCTAGTCTTTTTTTTTTTTTCTCAAAACATTCCATTTATTATATCAAGATTTCCTCCTAGATCATTGCTTTAGCTTGTTTCTACATTCAAGCTCCGATTTGGTCTTTTCTCAGCTTAGTTTTGGATCGTTGTTATCCAGACCCCCCCAAAATCGATGCATAGGGCTAGCCTGGAAGTGACCTTTGGCCACTGGGTTCCATGGTACACACTGTACAGACCACATTTGGATAACAAGTTAGCCACAGATCGCTTTCCAAGTCCAGCGATACTGGCTTTGGCTCTGTGCTAGTCTCCGAAGGCTTTCTCTGTGTATAGGCCAGTCAAGGCTGAGTACTGGGAGCTACCTCTCTGCTTGCACTATTGGGTGCCTTTTGAATTTCCTGCTTTCCACTGTGAAAGGGGTTAACATCTGCAATCTTTATTGCCAGTCAGCCTCAGGGGAAGCATCAATTTTCTGCTGCTCCTGCTTTGCCAAGAGCCCCTTGGAACTGTGATCCCTGGTTTGTTCCTACTGCCTGCCTACCTTAGTCATCTCCAGCCTTCAGACCCTCATCAGCTTCCTAGGTTTGTGAATACCTGTGGCATGGCCTCGTACCCTGCGCTAGCGCCATCACTTTCATACAGTTGCAACATGTCTATACCTAGATACAGAGGATGCTGCAACCGATGACCCCAGCTCTTATTCTCCTATAGATCCCAGGGCTGCTTCCTCTGTGCACTTGAGGGCACTACTGAGCTCAGGAACAAAACAAAGGGGTTATTGGTGAAAAAAAAGGGGAAAGAAAGATATAAGCCGTCTACTATGATGCCAAATTATTAGTCCAGTTCAAGTACCTTCTTTGGCAACTTGGTCAGAAAAGCAAGAAACAACTCTAAAGCGGAGACAAAGGAGGGGAAAGAGACCAGAGCAAAGTGTAGCAGTAGAATTAACTTGTAATATGTTTAAAAGAAATACGCTCATAAAGGCCTGAAGAAGGGGTGCGTGCCACGTTTCTCCATCAGGTCTGATTGTGATGTCACTTCCACCTGAGATATCGTTCCGCAGGAATCCCTGGGAGCCTCCAGCACTGTAGATCAGCTGGACTGCAGAATTCCACCACCAGGCAGACCAGGACCTTTGATGGCCGGGATTCACAGTAGTGCTACATACATTTTATCTTTACTTCCTTTGTGAGTGTATTTATTTAAACATTCAAAGTTAATTCTACTGCTACACTGAGCTGGCGCTGGTCTCTTCCCCCTACTGCCTTCAGATATCCTGCTAACCTATGTTTGTAGGGTCTACCTCATTAGCGCTTCCCTTTGATCCATCAGGTGAAGCTGAATCCCCGCCTTGTCTTCAGAGGCTTCTAGTCCAGTCACACATGACTGTGGCCAAATTTACCCAATTCCTCACTGGTGTCTGGATAAGGTAAGATTGGGCATCAGTAGAATCCCTCTTAGGGTTCATCACAGAGGTGCATACTGGTGAACGTGAGCCTAGCACAAAGCCTCAGGGTGGTTTCCATCTCACTAATCCTTGGTTAGGTTAGGCTACCTTCCATCTCCTGCCTACTCTTGTTGGAGTGCTTCCATGCATCTTAACCTTTTAAGTCATGCTGACTTCATGGGATTGAACTATGGATTCTCTAGGTTGACTAGAGCCCCCCACCCCCCCCACACACATCTTATTTGTTTCTAGCCCATCTCAAAGTTCTTCCCTGGTTAAACCCACTGTGGTAAGTTGGCTGTCTCTAGGCTTGGAATTGCTCATTTTTTGACCTGTATTGGGTTGGGCCAGTAGAAGTTCTAGGCCTCTCCATTTGGGCTGGTAGGTGCTCTTTGTTCAAGGTACTTTTTCCTAAGAGACTTGATCCTTTTTATTGTTGGTTGTCTTAGCTTGTGTTTTTTTTTCTTCCCCTTAAAAGATAGTTTTTACTGCCTCGTTTGAGTGGTGCTGATACTCACTTGGTCCATAGTTTTCTGCTCCCTTCCATTGTCATTCCTCTCTGGTTGATGAACATTTTTTTCATGGTCTTGAGCATCAGGTTGATCTGTGTTCCCCCCCTCTGGTCCTGTTGCCAGGTCCTCATATCTGGCAGGGGGCTCAGCTTCATGTATCAGATTTGGGTGGCGGGTGCTTTTGGTGGCTCTTGGGTTGTAGTCCATTGTCTTTTGTTCAATGTGTTATTGGTTGCTGTTGCCCACTCCACACCTCAGCTGGACTGCTTTTGGACTATATATGACATCCTGTGTTCCTTGAGGGAGAAGGAAAAAAAATAGAGGATCTTTATGCTCATCATAAAATCCTAGTCTTGAAGTTCTTTGAGGGACACAGGTCCCACCATTCTGTGTTCATGAGCAGTCTCTTAATATGACTTGTTGCAAGCCAAGGCATGCTGAAAAGGCGGATTCTCCTGGGCTAGTATGAAGGGCATTTTTGTTTGTCAGCGTCCAAAACCCACTGTAAATAAAAGTCTAAGATTTCCCATGCAATATCAATCTTTAATCTGAGATTTCCTCCACAGCACTTTATCACTAGATGTCCTTGAACTTCCAGCATCATTAAACCCACTTCTTCTGAACATTTGCAGTCATGGTCCCACCCCCCCCACCTGTGAAAAGAGAATCCGCACAGGGTTGAGCTCACCTTTATCACTCTGCTCTCTCCTCCTACTAGCATGCTCTTTATCAACACATGCACTGATTGGCTTGGTACCTCCCCCAGTCTAAGCCCTCCAAGATGCTCATACCAGTATTTACACTGCTTGCAGTTAAGACAAATTGTAGTCCTTAGTGCATATGAGAATGATAAGGCTGGTCCATTCTGTGCCACAAGCCCCAGGACTTTAAAAGCACTTTTTATTTCTACTAATGTTACACCCAAACACAAGACACGGGCAAATGTCATTTCCACATGCCATCTCTATTACTAAACTGTATGTAAAACTTCATGGCCTTCTCTGTGAACTGTATTTGTAATGAATGTAGTCCAGGTTCAGTTTGCACCAAGTAAAGTTCTCTTCACATAGCATGAGCAAGTTATAAATGTGTATTTTTCTAAATAATGTATTTTTTTTTTCTTTCTAATGTGCCTTCACCTGTGCCAAGTTCTAAAGGGTTCAACATAATAAATGATTCTGCAACACATTCCTGGCTCTGCTTGACTTTGTTGTGATAGGCAAGAATATACCGTATTGTTCGCTCCATAAGACACACCTAGATTGTAGAAGAGAAAAACAAGAAAAAAAATTCTGAACCAATGGACTGCAGACAGCGCCCAGGAGATGACCAGAGACTGCGGACACGGCCCAGGAGAAGACCAGAGACTGCAGACATACAATAGATGACCACAGACACGGTACAGGAGATGACCGGAGTCTGCGGACACGGTACAGATGACCGGAGACTGCGGAACAGGGGTTTGACAGTAATCCACTCCCACAAAGTTGTCCTCCCCATAGTCTTCTGGGATACATGACAGGTCCCAGAAGACTATGGGGCCATTCAGGAAGCACAGCGTTACTTGCGCATACGCAGTGGGCACCCAGCTATGAAGCCGCAAGCTGTCACAGCCGGGTGCCCACACTGAAGATGCCGGCACCTGGAACACCAGACGGCTGGTGAAACGGGCTGCAGGGAAGACACCACAGGATCGTGAGACAGGTAAGTGGCTGTTTTTTTCAGTTACAGTTTTTGTAGCTGCTTATTTCCAGTGTGAGTGAAACTCCGCTTTAATGTAAAGTAATAATTACTTTGAGTCAGTTTTTTCTTTAGTAAACAATTTCAAGATCAAATCAATATTTTGATCTCTTGCCTCTAAATGGTGTGGGGCCCCTAGGCTGCTGTCTACTCTATTTGGTAATCTGGCCCTGCCATTAATAGGCAGTTGCTCCCCTTTGTGGTTATAACATTCTTCCAGGAAAGCTTTCCACAAGATTTTGTAGGGTGCTTTAGGAATTTGTACCCGTTTGCAGAATAGAGTAGGACTGGCCAAAAGGGATTACTTTGATGTATTGTGTGAACTAAAAATCTCTTTTTTCTGCAAAATTTGCTGGAAAGGGTACATAGAAGTGTGCAGGGGGTTCCTTCAGAATTTTTAGTGGCAATGGTAACCTTCAGCACTGCATAGCCTTGCCAAATACATAGAAGTCTGCTAGACAGATTTATTTAAAGCAGAACTAAAAACTATATCTCATCACCACAAACTGAACATTTTTAACCTCTTCACGCCGACCGCACACAAATGTGCAGCCTCCTGGCGTCTGGGCCTAGACACCGAGCGGCCGCACATTTGTGTTCTATTAAAAAAAAAAAAAGACATATGTGCCGAGAGCGCACGCCCTGTGCACTCCCAACACACGTCTGGTACGGAAAGGTCCCAATCTCTTTCGATCAGGACCTTTCCCGATTATGTGACTGCCGTGACGGTGCATCACATGACCCTAAACCCCGCCTCCCGACTTCTGGAACACTTAAAGGGCAGGAAGGTGCCAGTATGAAGGGGTTAATTCATGTCTAATATTCAAAAGCAAGCTCACCAATCTCCATACCTTATTTTAAGAAATCACTTTAAAGCCAGCTGCTGGTCATACTTCTGGGTGGATCCTGACCTAAAGTTGGGATCGCTCCAAAGCCTGGACAGACTAAGTGACGTCAAGCAACAGAGGACTTTAGCCTGCTGTCAGCTAAAAACAGGTCAAAGGAGTTCAGAACAAAGTGCACTCCTGTGATCTAAAGAAGGCCAAGAGTTTTGGCCCTACCTCTCCTTTAACCACTTCAAGTCAGGACACTTTCACCCCCTTCCAGTCCAGGCCAATATTCAGTGCTATCACACTTTGAATGACAATTGTGCGGTCATGCAACACTGTACCTAATGATTTTTTTGAGACAGATGAAACTTTATTTATTTTGGTGGTATTTACCACTGGGATTTTTAGCTATATAAATGAAAGTCAAAAAAACTTTGAAGTGTCTTATTTCATAAATCTTGGCCAAAATGTATTCATCCATCTCTAGTAAAAAACAAAAAAATTAGTTTACAACCAAAAATTCTCATTTTTACTTTTATTTGTTTTTAAGTCACCCTAGCAGTACAGTGTCACCATGACATGACACTGTAGACTTGTTTGGTTTTTTTTTTACACTGATTGCATTTTCAGCCTTTATGGGTGTAAAATCAATCATTTCCCCTTCTCTCTGGCTGCATTCCTGCAACCATTGAGAAATACTGTGTGAGCTGTGATTGGTCACAGCTTGTCACATGGTACAAGACTGTTGTGAATAGCCCTGTATCATGTGACCTCTGATCATTCACATATTTCACAAGTAGTAAGCAATGTCAGGAAGTGGCCCAATCGGTGATCACATGAGTCGGGACCTCACACAGAGGTCCTGTACAGCGATCTATGTCCGGACGCAGCAAACACTGATCGGGGTGCAGTACGCTCCCAGGCAATTTATGCAGGGGGGTCATTTAGAAACGTCCACCCACATCAGCAGTGCTCCCGTCTGGCTGTTTATTGGCAAGGGCCGGATGGGAAGAGGTTGAGCTGTGCAAAGACAGTATCCTATGTAAGCAATGTGATTTGACAACAGGTAGACAAACCAACCTCTTAGAATTTACCCGTTTACTATAAAGCACAATATCATTGCTACAATTTAAGAATTTCATAGTTACAACACAAGAAATTTTATTTTCATTTTTCTCTTTCAGAAAGCAATGGCACAATTCTCCACTGAAACAGTCACATTCAGAGGTCTCATTTAAAAAAAATCACTTTCATGGTGTGAACAGGAATTGAGGAGTCAAATTCTTAGAAGACAGAGTTCAAATAATTTACTGATAAAAGGGGAAGGAGGGGCATTTTGCCAGAAAAACCTCATTCAATGTAACAGAATGTAAACGTTGCAGCACAGCCAATCCTTATTGCATCTCGCCAGATGCGATCATATACAGAAATTAGAGTGCCACTTTAAAGGGAGCTCTGTTTAAAAGAAAAAAAAAAAAAAAACCCAAATACACATGATAATGTCTTTTTTTTTGGGTAATTGTAGATTACTCAGTGCCTTTCGTGTTCAATGCATGCGTTGTAAAAACAAGTGCTTGCAGCCAATCCCTTTGCAGCGCCTCAGTAGTCATCCTCTTCGTCAGAGTCCATCACTTTCCTTCTGTTAAACTGAAAGAAGAAAAAAAAAAAGGCAGTCTATAGATTACTCTGTGTTCACACTGTAAAACAGGCTGCTTACCACAACCCAACCCCCCCCCCCCCCAACAAACACTCACACCTAGTTGAAGCATCTGACAGACTATTCTACCAAAAGCATTCAATTGCTCACTAAGGGCCTCATTTATAAACTCAAGCACTGGCATTCAGCACCCAATCAGCTAGAAGGCTGGCCATAGATTATACAATTGAGATTTTTGGTTTAGATTTACCAAAAACCATATAATATGTGGTCAAACCTAGCAACGCTTTCAATTGTATCCAATTAGGCAGGCTCTTGCACTACATAGTTGAAGGTAAATCTAAAGGAAATTGGACAGAAAATTGTATAGTGTATGGCCAGCCTTAGGATGACCCGATTTAGGGCTTGGGAAGAGCAGACCCCATACTACTGCCAAGGCCCCATTTGTAAAACCTAAAAGGAAAACCACAACCTAAAAGGAAACTTCACTCTGTCAACATTGACCATTTAAAATCTTTATGCTGCTAGGATTAGTAAATAGATAGGAAAGTGTATTATAGTGACTTGAATTTTTTTTTTTTTTTACATTTCTTCAGTCACTTCCTGGTTTCCAAAGCCTAGTCAACTGATGTCATATCCCTGGAGTCTCGAGGGGGGTTCTCAGCTAAGCACACCCTCCTGCCTTCATGCCTCAACTAAGGGCAGATGAATTCCAGTAAGTAAATACGACATGAGTTGTCTGCCCTTATTCAAGATGGCCAGAAATGCTAGGGTTTTTCAAAGCAATTTGCCACCATAATAAAGCATGTAGACATGGATGGATAGAGAGGGAAGTTTACGGAGCCTGGATTCACATTATATGCGGTACATTGCATGTGATTCGCACAGGAACTGCACCGCATTCCTGTGCAAATTACATGCAGTTTGTGTGTGGTGCGATTGAAGCCATACATCTTATATGGCTCTATGTGCACGTGCACCAAAAACATGCAGGACCCTTTTTTTGGGTCCGCACTAGAATCGGATCGCATGGGTATTCACACCTACCTGATCCAATTCTGCACATCGCACCGCGTTTTGCGGACCGCTTTCGGGGTGTTAACATGCGCACCTGTAGCGGTTCGCATGAACGGGGTGCGATTCTGATACGTTGCAGAATTCGCACTGAAAATGCATCAGTGTGAACCAGGGCGGAATATCAAAAATGAATTTAAAAAACATTTTTGGTGCTCAGATGTAGTGTAGCTCCACTTTAAAAAAGAATGAGCTCTATCCTTCAAAGCAAGTGGAGAGCTATTCAATCCAGTGAAGGGGGGGGGGGGGCCCAGGAGAAGAGCACATGACCTGTCAGTCATGTGACAAAAGAAACCTCTCCTCCAATCATATACTTTCCTGCATTTTAGAACTGACAAATTGCAGAAGCGACATGTAAACACAGCAGGGCTGGCACCTCTACAAGACATCATGGCACTTCAATAGTACAGGGCTATGCAAGCTTTAAAGAGAAACTCCACCCTGGGGAAAGCACGAAACGTTTCACTTGCGATCCGTCTTTTGAAAATATTAGCCGCTTGTCCGTCAAGTTTATTATCTTGCTTCAGCACTTTGATATAGTGACCTAGAGCAAGTCTACAGCAAGTGACTGCCATCGGTGTTCCAGCTCAGGGACCCAGAGCTCAGAATGGCAGTCAGGCAGTTAGCAGGTTTAGAAGCAGCCATGGTAGCCTCTCATGATAAGTTTCCTTCAGTGTGAAATGAAGCACCGGCAACAGATGCATGGAGTCTGTGTGAGAAGTGTGTGGTCCCCCCCTCCTCCCCCCAGTGTTCATTCATCAAAACACCGCTAAATAGAGGTCAGGGGAAAGCAGAACCGGCCCTCCGCTACTCACCTTTACCGTTGTCTTCTTCTCAGTCTGTTTACTCACTTTTTCCAGAATCTCTATTAGACCCTCTTCAGATAACTGGAAGCAAAGACAAAATACATCCGAAAATTACATGATAATGGAGAGAAAAAATAAATAAATCAAAAGATTACAATGCATGAACAATGAGGAAACAGATCACACTAGACTTTTATTCTGTTTATTGAAAGTTATATAAAGAACAGTACAACTTCCCGAGGATGCAGGGAATCCATCGTAGGTTGCCTCCACCCAGGGAGGATCAGGGGAGGGCTGCCCCTAGAACAGTGAACACCAAACTGCAGCCCTTTGCTTGCCTTAACCAGCTCCCAACCGCGCTATAGCCAAAGGACGGTTACAGCACGGTTGTATGGTTCTGGGACGAAGTCCATGGACGAAATGTCAGAACACGCCCCCAGCAGGCGCCGCCGGTGATCGCTGTGTCCTACGGACACAGCTGATCACGTCATGGTAAACAGCCAATCACGGCGGCCTTTTACCATGTGATCAGCTGTGTAAACACAGTTGCCGGTTATCGGCTGCACTTTCCTCACACTGTTATAGCGTGAAGAACCGACAATTGTCAGCAAAGGGATCGACGCTGATCATCAGGGCCCTAATGATCAGTGCCCATCAGTGCCGCCTCAACAACGCACATCAGTGAAGGAGAAAAATTACCTGTTGTCAAAATTTTAGAATAGACACAAAGAAAAATTTTCTAATTTTTTGCTTGTTTTTTTGTTTATAGCGCAAAAAATAAACACCCAGCGGCGAGTAAATACCACCAAAAGAAAGCTCTATTTGTGTGAAAAAAAAAATAAAAATTTCATATGGGTAGTGTTGCATGACCGTGCAATTGTCAAAGTGCGAGAGCGCTGAAAGCTGAGAATTGGCCTGGGCATAAAGGGGTAGAAGTGACTGGCAGGCAAGTGGTTAATCCAGCCCTTGGGACACTATTCATTCCACTGATCTGAAGCAATAGTCGTCGTCCCCCCCCCCACCCAACCAACCGGAAGGGGTGCTATTCCTCCCACCGACACCAACACGGAAGGGGCGCTATTCCTCCCACTGACACCAACGGAAGGGGCGCTATTCCTCCCACCGACACCAAAACGGAAGGGGCGCTATTCCTCCCACCGACACCAAAATGGAAGGGGCGCTATTCTACCAGCTAACACCAGTGATGGGGCACTAATCCTCCTCTTACTGACCACAGGGGTGCTATATATATTTATTTTTTTCTCCCACTAACCACCAAGCCTGAGGCTTTATCTACTCCCATGGCCACAGTCCGGCCCCCCAAGACTATGAATTGTACACTGGCCCTTTGTTTAGAAAGTTTTGAGACGCCAACCAACCACTGGAAGGGGTAAGGGGAACACAAGAAATATCAAACTGCTTCTATAATATACTTTGCAGCAGCATTGATTTGATGACACACTTGATGTTTAATATGGAAACAATGTTGAATATTTGTGAAGATATTCACAATAACTTGGAGGGGGGGGGCGCTGGGGGTCTAAATAAACTAGACTTCTATTGGTACCCTTAGAATAATTACACCACACTTATAAATTTGGGGTTAGGTGGAATGCAAATAAATCCAACATATTCCGCACAGCAGGCTCAGTGGGTTTCTATTGAATACTTGCAGCCAGGATTTTACCCCCCCACTCACTTTTCCTCTTTGCAATAGTTTTTATTGGGTTTTTCATACAAAGAAAAAACAAACGTACAAGGAGCAAACAAAGGATGTGTACAATGTCCTCCTGACTGCACAGCATGAGCTGCATACAGAATATTCAATAAAAACATGAGAACAAAGCATGACAGGAAGCATTCTGACTGCTCAAGTGTCCCCACTCTCTTCCCCCTCCTCCATCCAAGTAGTGGGGTATACAAAGACAAATGTGAGCTTTGCCAAAGTACACAGTGCAATAGGTGAACACAGCATGTCCCCTGCCAGGCCAGGTCAATGCGGTGGCAGATGATAGAAAAAAGGTTTGGTATGCAGTATGGTTTTCAGTGCAAGGCAATGCAATGTACTGCAACCAATAGAATGACAGATCACCTTCATTAACCACTTAAGGTCTGCCCTATAGCAGTTTAACTGCTACAGTGCTGCCCTCCTGTGTATATATACACACACGTGATTTTGCGTGCACAGGCAGCGGAGCGCTTCTGCTGTGAACAAACACGGCAGAAGCCAATCAGCGAGTACCAATGATCCGCCAGCACCTGCCAATAGTCAGGCAAAGCTGGGAACGCGATCCTTCACTTCCCCTAGTAAAAGCACCACCTAGTGTACACCAAGCACATAGCTAGGTGCACAGTTAACCCTTTGATCACCCTAAAAAGTTTAATTCCTTCCCAGCCAGTGTCATTAGTACAGTGTCAGTGCATATTTTTAGCACTGATCACTGTATTAGTGTCACTGGTTCCCACAAAGTCAATTAGAGTAGAAATGTCCACCACAACATCATAGTCCTGCTATAAGTCGCTGATCACCAACATTACTAGTATTAAATAATAATAAAGCACAGTGGCTAAATGGTTAGCACTTCCGCCTGGCAGTACTAGGGTCGTTGGTTCGAATCCCAGCCACGGCACCACCTGCCTGGAGTTTGCATGTTCTCCTTGTGCCTGCATGGGTTTCCTCCTGGTATTCCGGTTTCCTCCCACACTCAAAAGACATGCTGGGAGGTTAATTGTCTCCTGTCTAAATTGTCCCTAGTATGTGTATGTATGAATGTAAGTTAGAGACTTTAGATTGTATGCCCCTTGAGGGTTAGGGACTGATGTGAATGTAAAATATATATATGTAAAGCGCTGCGTAAATTGACGGCGCTATATAAGTACCTATAATAAATTTAAAAAAAAAAGTCCCATAGTTTGTAGACGCTAGAACTTTTGTGCAAACCAATGTAGCAGAATACATTTTGGCCTAAATTTATGAAGAAATGTGATTAAAAAAAAATGTCATTGGATATGTTTTATAGCAGAAAATAAAAGGTTGGTTTTTTTTTTTTTAAATTGTGCAAAAAAGTATAAAAACGCAGGAGTTGATCAAATACCAGCAAAAGAAAGCTCTATTTGTGGGGAAAAAGAAATTTTACAGTGTCGCATGACCGCACAAAAAACAACAGCGCCGTATTGCAAAAAAAAAAAAAAAACCTGGTCAGGAAGGGGGGGGGGGGGAGGGGGGTAAATCTTCCAGAGGTAAATTGGTTAGGAAAGGTTTCAATAAAGTTCACAAAATGGGGGCAGAAAAACAAAAACAAAAGAAAAAAAAAAAAAAAAAACACCCACACACCACAGTGAGCAGTGTAATGCACTGTGATTGGCAGTGCAGTCATCCTACTGCACACCAGTAGCTACGTTCCAGCACAGCCTCTGGTGTGCACAGGCCCATAGTGTAGATGGCTGTATTAGCAGCAGGTATCTCTAGTTGGGACCCCGGGTGATTTCTGTGATATAATCTCACTTCCTAGTCTGCATAAAATTTTGCCAATCAATGGCTAGAAAACGGGAACTTGAGTTGCCAGCAGATTTTCTCTCAACTTTTGTGATCAGGTAACAGCAAAAGCAATGAAAGTCTACATTTACTAACTTGCTTCATTTAACTGATCTGTTATGTGTCAGGTGTGAAACTTTTACTTGTTTACAAAAATGGAAAATAATGGACACCAACCTTCCCACCAAGCTGGCCAAATCTTGCCATCTGTATTAGGTAATTTTCTACAGCTTTGGCTTTCTCAGGCTTCACCAAGGCAAGATTGTTCACTGAAACAGAAGAAAACTTGAAAGTGTACAAAAACACAATGGGGCTTATTTACTAAACCCGGAGAGTGCAAAATCTGGTGCAGCTCTGCATAGAAACCAATCAGCTTCCAGGATTTATTGCCAAAGCTAAACTGAAAAAGCTGAAGTTAGAAGCTGATTGGCCGCCATGCACAGCTGCACCAGATTTAGTAAATCTACCCAAAATGTATACTTCCCCCTTCCCACACATTTGGAGGGAAATCACTAGGATGACCCCAGCCCTGGTTATTGTAGGTCACATGGTGACGATACTTACACCGTGCCCGGGCAGCCTGGCTGAGGACCTGGGATAAAATGCTATTCCGCATGTCATCATCTCTGAAAAGAAAAAAGCAAAAGATGAGAAAACAAAAAAAACAAAACAAAAACAAAAAAAAAAACAAAAAACACAAATTATGTGAAGGATTCCCCCTTCCAAATCTGCAGCTTTCATAAGCCTCGTAGGCGTGTCGTATACCCGTGTCCCCGCAGCACACTGCTTCGTTCCTCCAACCCCCACCTTACTACACTAGTGCGTCTCACCCACCAGATCCCCTAACCTCCCACAGTGCCCCCCAGCTCCCCCCCCCCCCCTTTCATAATGGGTAACAGTGCCCCCCTCCCCCCCAACCTTGCACAGTGCCACCTAACCCCCTGCAATGCCCCTCAGCCCACCAATGAGCCTCCAGTCCCTCGTAGTTACCCCCAACCTCCAACACTCCCTCTCGCCGCGCCCCCTCACCCAACCAACCCCAGTGCCCATGGTTCCACCTCCAGTGCCCCCCCCCCAACCTTGCACAGTACCACCTAACCCCCTGCAATGCCCCTCAGCCCACCAAAGAGCCTCCAGTCCCTCACAGTTCCCCCAACTTCAAACACTCCCTCTCGCCACCACCCCCACCTAATCAACCCCAGTACCCATGGTTCCCCCTCCAGTGCCCTCCCCCCCATCCTTCCACAGTGCCACTTAACCCCCTACAAAGCCCCTCAGCCCACCAAAGAGCTTCCAGCCGCTACCCTCAGTTGCCCCTCCAGTGCCCTCCCCAGCACCCTGTCAAAGCCCCCAGCCCCCTCCAAAGACACTATCCCCAAAGTTTCCCTAAGCCCCCCACATATGCTTCACAGCTCCCTGACCCCATACCACCACAGTGGCACCCAGCACCCTCCTCCTGAGCCTTGCAGAATTTCAGGAATGAGCACATTCTGCATTTCCATACTTTTGTAAGAGTAAATAAAAAAAAAAGTTAACTGTTTGGACATGGGAGCTGATTGTATATTCAGAGGCCTGATAGAGTCTGTATGACCCCTCCCCCTGTGCACACCCTACGGAGAACAGTTTTTACATTTCTGCTATGGACCCATTTATGTAACAAAGTAACACAGATGTCTTTTTAGGGACAAACAAGGCTTTCCTTTTTTGGTATCATCTTCCAATCCTAAAATAAAAATGTAACAAAACAAAAACTTTATATCTCTTCTACTTTCTTTGACTAGTGTTTGCTTAACCCCTTCATGCCTAAGGGTACAACAAATCTTCACGCCTAAGGGTATAACAAATCTTCACGCCTAAGGGTATAACAAATCTTCACGCCTAAGGGTACAACAAATCTTCACGCCTAAGGGTATAACAAATCTTCACGCCTAAGGGTACAACAAATCTTCACGCCTAAGGGTACAACAAATCTTCACGCCTAAGGGTACAACAAATCTTCACGCCTAAGGGTACAACAAATCTTCACGCCTAAGGGTACAACAAATCTTCACGCCTAAGGGTACAACAAATCTTCACGCCTAAGGGTACAACAAATCTTCACGCCTAAGGGTACAACAAATCTTCACGCCTAAGGGTACAACAAATCTTCACGCCTAAGGGTACAACAAATCTTCACGCCTAAGGGTACAACAAATCTTCACGCCTAAGGGTACAACAAATCTTCACGCCTAAGGGTACAACAAATCTTCACGCCTAAGGGTACAACAAATCTTCACGCCTAAGGGTACAACAAATCTTCACGCCTAAGGGTACAACAAATCTTCACGCCTAAGGGTATAACAAATCTTCACGCCTAAGGGTATAACAAATCTTCACGCCTAAGGGTACAACAAATCTTCACGCCTAAGGGTATAACAAATCTTCATGCCTAAGGGTATAACAAATCTTCATGCCTAAGGGTATAACAAATCTTCACGCCTAAGCACAATTTTGCAGCGTTGACATGTGTTAGTAAACCCGTCCATATCATCACAACTACTTTGTACATCCAGGTGGATTATACCTTGTTTTTTTCAGGACAAATTGGACTTTCATTTGGTGGTGAACGGTAATGGATATCTCCTGATTTTTTTTTTTTTATTATCAAAGGAAAAGTGGCCCAAAATAGTGAAAAAATAAATTTTTTTTTTTATTTAGCTGTGTGTTTCTTGTTACGACCATAACCTACCACCAAAGAACAACCCAAAATAAATTCTCCAGCTCTTGAGGATCGCAGCGACACCATCAATGTGTATGTTATCTCTTGTCTGTACCCGTAGTACGGCCCAGAAACAATAGTGCGCATTTTGTTTGTCTTTTTTTTACCTAAAACATACTGACACCAATTTTTTTTTTTTAAATCCTGACCTTGACCCAAACACTAACCCTGGCACTGAACGAGATCAAACCTTGATCTAGGTATTTTTCTTTATTTGTTCTATTACTTAACCTTTTTGGTTTTTTTTTGTTTTTTTACAAATTGTTTTTCTCTCTCTATGACAGGAGTTAGAGAGATACAATGTATTTCTCTTCTCCATTCATAGAGAAAAAAAAAGCAAGGGGGCCGGGCTGTACAGTGATCACTCTGATGGCCAATCAGAGGCTATCGCAGCGATCATGTGACCCGGAATCAGGAGTCCCGGGTCCTGATTGTAAGAATGGGACCCGGGCTCTCAGTGACACCGCGGTCTCTGTGCTGGGAGTGCGCCGAGCAGCGCGCGCCCAGCACAAAGACAGGTACGCAAATATGCAGCCCCACAGGAAAAAAGCCCAGTTCTGTGAGGCCACATATTTGTGTGAGGTCGGCGTCAAGGGGTTAATAAATGACACTACTGTAGATGAAATACATTATATTTATAATTCCCCCTCCCCCGGCTGAGGATGACACGTGCAGATAAGAACACCTCACCTTTGCTTAGCTTCTTGCTGAGCCTGCTCACCTCCAGCTTCCTGCAAAGAGAACAGACAAGGTAAGAACGCGGAATGCCGCATTTCATTGGCACAAAACTCCTTTTCCCCTCCCCCGAGGTCACTAAGTGTCAGACAGGTGACAGGACAAGCCCCTCAGTCTGCCATGGACAGTCCTCTGAAGCTGGTTTATCCAGAAGACAATTATTCTGCCAGCATGATCCGAGGAGAGCGGACACAGAGGGAGCACAGACAGGCTGCATGCAGGCAATGACCTGGCTGGAGGGGAGCCCAGGACCCAAACTCTGCAATGGAAACAAAATCCAACTTCATTTCCATGAATTCATCTCCATCTGTAACTGCCTGTAGTAACCCACTAATTGTATCATCTTCCCTGTACGCCCAGAGTACCACCCCAATACCCACCCACATACCCCACCCAGTGTACCACCCCTCCCCACACCATATGCCCACCCAGTGTACCACCCCTCCCCACACCATATGCCCACCCAGAGTACCACCCCAATACCAACCCACATACCCCACCCAGTGTACCACCCCAATACCCACCCACATACCCCACCCAGTGTACCACCCCTCCCCACACCATATGCCCACCCAGAGTACCACCCCAATACCTACCCACCCAGAGTACCACCCCTTCCCATATACCCCCAATACCACACCCAGTGTACCAACCCTCCCCACATACCCCACCAAGTGTACCACCACACCCCATATACTCACCCAGTGTACCACCCCTCCCCACATACCCCACCCCACCCAGTGTACCACCCCACATACCCCACCCAGAGTACCACCCCTCCCCATATACCCCACCCAGAGTACCACCCCTCCCCATATACCCCCACATACCCTACCCAGTGTACCACCCCATATACCCACCCAGAGTACCACCCCAATACCACCCCTCCCCATATACCCCAGTAATACAACCCCCAAGACATATACACTAGCACTCTGCCCCTCCACCCCCATCAGACCCTGTGCTCCCCCAAATTAATACATATACTCCATTGTTACACCCAATATTACACCCCCTGCCTTACACACAGCAGTATTACCCTCTGCCCCCACACCAGTGTTACTACATTCCCCACACACACCCCAGTGTTCCTACACCCCCCCCACACACACCCCAGTGTTCCTACACCCCCCACACATACCCCAGTGTTACTACACCCCCTGCCCTCCATATACCCCATTACAACCCATGTGCCCCCATATCTAAGTGCTGTCCATCCCATAGTCCTCCCCTCCCCCGTGTCTCCTCCTCTCACCCCATGCCTCCCCTGTAGCTCCGCCAGCCGCTGCTGTCTTATCGCTTCCAGCTCCGGGTCCGCCATCCCCGCCCAGACCTCGCTACACGTTCCGCCCCACCGTCCGTCCGGGCTACGTCACCACGCACGCCGACTCCCGCTAGACATTACTAATAGAGCAGCCAGGCTGACGATTAGAGCGCCGCCCTAGTTACCGTGGCAACGAGTGTTGACTTTAGAGCTATGGAGAATCTGTGTGTTCTCATTCTGTGCCGGTGATTGGATGAGGTGGTGCTGTGTTCTCTGCAGTCATCCAATCAGGTGCAAGGAAGAACTTTATAAAATCCCCTCATATTCCCTGTACATGATTGGACAACTAGAGCAAACTGGCGTTCACTTTATTCACTGAGCAAAGTAACCATTAGCCCCTTTACCTGGTACTTGGTGGCTGGCTTAGGCTAGCCACAAGGAAAGGGGACCACCAGTCCTTTTGGCTAGGAGGACCACATAGAAATCTTAGTCCCTGTCAGGAGCTTCGTGCCCCAGGGGATCAGGGTAGAGATCCTACCCCTTCAGGGGGTGGAAAAAGCACACCTCTAAGTGCACTTTTTTGTGTTAATTCTGCACTGGCACGTTTTTTGTTCACTTACGGGTTTTCGTTTTTAGCACTTCCACGGACTTAAAAAAAAAAAAAACTGAGTGACGTAACCATTATCTCATGCTAGGTTCACATCGACCCTGACTGGTGCGACCGAGGGCGTGTGCAATGCCCTCCATCTCCTCATTCCCACAAGCTGCGTGTGGGGCAGACCTTTCATTTCAATGGGTTCCCTGAGCAACGCAGAAATACAGTCCCTGACCCTTTACCAAAAACATGGCACGCTGACCCCCATGATGTTGCGGCACCATGTGGTTAGACATGCGTAAAAAATGGGGGGTGTCATTAATAATGGCCTTGCCGCACCTCTGCTAAAGGGCAGCGCATATCTGGGATTGTCAGCAAAGGTGCGTCCCGTAGTGTGGCCCTTATGGAGGGTCCTTTCAAGGTTGAGCCTCACTTACTGGTTGGTATCAGAGATCCTGCCTCCTGATTGGCCACAGTCACCTAAAACGGTGTTAGTCGCTGAAAGGTAAGGCATGGGTAGGCTGGAGGTGCCGCCACATTACCCGCCACATTGGTCCAAGGCCTGGATAAGAGATCCCTACCACCAGACTGGTCTTCATTTCTGTCCCCGACCACTAGAACTTGCTTCACTTATTTGTTTACACTTCAGTCACTCCGCCCTCCTTAACCCCTCGACCTCCAGAGGATTTACCCCCCTACCTGACCAGGCCATTTTTTGTGATACGGTGCTGCGTCACTTTAACTGACAATTGCGCGGTCATGCGACGCTGCACCCAAATTAAATTTATGTCCTTTTATGCAGAGCCATGCAAAGCAGTTTGCAGGAGCTGACAGGGGAGAGAACTATATTGTTTACATACTAGTCTCTCCCCCGTTGGTAATACTCGGGCGATCACCAGGTGCTGGCAAGTAATCACCGGCTGGGACCCGGTGATTGACAGCCGAGGCTGAGAATGCAGTTTAAAAAGGTCCGGTCCGAGCATGTAGGCCCTTTACAGAATCATCTAGAGGGGGTGACTGGGGACAAAGAGAAGGCAAATGTATGAAATCCCTTCTTCAGCTCTGTGTATGGGGGGGCTCTTGTTTATAATGGGCGTGGTACTGACACAGCTCCAGATGATCCACATTGGCTCACAATTGATATGATCCAAAAATAGTTAGACAGAATAAAGGTGAATAAAGCACCTGGACCAGATGGCATACACCCACGGCTCCATAAAGAATTGAGCTCTGTCATTTCATAGCCATTGTTTCTCATTTTTAGGGACTCTTTAATGACTGGCAGAGTACCACTGGATTGGCGTAAGGCCAACGTGGGGCCAATATTTTAAAAGGGGTCAAAATCTTTACCAAGTAATTATAGACTTGTTAGTGTAACTTCTATAGTTGGGAAGATACTGGAGAGATTAATAAAACAGATGAGTTCTTGGTGGAAGAAAATATTTTAGGCAACAGACAGCATGGATTCATGAAAGACAGAAGTTGTAAAACAAATCTGATTTATTTATATGAGGAGGTGAGCAAAACCTTGGACAGAGGGGTGGCAGTGGATGTGGTATACTTGGACAGAGGGGTGGCGGTGGATGTGGTATACTTGGACAGAGGGGTGGCTGTGGATGTGGTATACTAGGAGAGGGTGGGGGGGCTGTGGATGTGGTATACTTGGACAGAGGAGTGGCTGTGAACGTGGTATACTGGGACAGAGGGGTGGCTGTGGACGTGGTATACTTGGACAGAGGGGTGGCTATGAACATGGTATATTTGGACAGAGGGGTGGCTGTGTACATGCTATACTTGGACAGAGGGGTGGACGTGGTATACTTGGACAGAGGGGTGGCGGTGGATGTGGTATACTTGGACAGAGGGGTGGCTGTGGATGTGGTATACTAGGAGAGGGTGGGGGGGCTGTGGATGTGGTATACTTGGACAGAGGAGTGGCTGTGAACGTGGTATACTGGGACAGAGGGGTGGCTGTGGACGTGGTATACTTGGACAGAGGGGTGGCTATGAACATGGTATATTTGGACAGAGGGGTGGCTGTGTACATGCTATACTTGGACAGAGGGGTGGACGTGGTATACTTGGACAGAGGGGTGGCTGTGAACGTGGTATACTTGGACAGATGGGTGGCTGTGGACGTGGTATACTTGGACAGAGGGGTGGCTGTGAGCATGGTATACTTGGAAAGAGGGGTGGCTGTGAACGTGGTAGAGTTGGACAGAGGGGTGGATGTGGTAGACTTGGATTTTGCAAAAGCGTTTGACACAGTTCCCCACACACGGCTAATGTGTAAGGTAAAGTCTACAGGCTGGAAAAATCCGTATTTAAATGGATAGAAAACTGGCTAAAAGATGGTATTCAGAGAGTAGTGGTTAATGATTCATACTCTGAATGGTCTCGGGTGTCAGTGGTGTACCCCCAAGTTACGTGTTATTAGTGGGGGACCCCAAGGTTCAGTGTTATTAGCGGGGGACCCCAAGGTTCAGTGTTATTAGTGGTGTACCCCAAGGTTCAGTGTTATTAGAGGGGGACCCCAAGGTTCAGTGTTATTAGAGGGGGACCCCAAGGTTCAGTGTTATTAGTGGGGTACCCCAAGGTTCAGTGTTGGGACCCCTACTTTGTAATATATTTATGAAAGATATAGGGTCTGGGGTTATAAATCCCATTTCAGTTTTTGCAGATGACACCAAGTTGTGTCAGATGTTTTGCAAATCGCACCTAAAATCGGCATCTCACCCGACTTTGAAATCGTGTAACTTCACTGTAAGTTGCACGATTTTAAAGTTGGGTTTGGTGCAATAAATAAAGATGGCGTCCGGCAGGCGTATATCTGGGGTCCTGTAGACAAGGTCATGTACCCTGTATATACACAGGAAGCTAGCTGCTGTACACAGATCACATCACTTAGATACCATGCAGGGGCAGACTGACCATTTGGAAACTTGGGCACTGCCCGAGGGCCCGGGGTCATTAGGGGGCCCCATGAGATGCCCCTGGTACCTTTTTCATAGGCTTTTTTGGGTGTGCTTTGAGTTTGGGCAAGGACACAGGGGCCCCATGATCCCCTATTGCCCGGGGGCCCCATGAGTTGTCAGTCCGCCCCTGATACCATGTGTGAGTTTAGGAGTCGATATAACGATGGTTGGAGAGGAAATCACGCTTCTGTTGCTGGTGATGAATTGTTGCCATGGTGACACCGGCTGTGTCGTATCATGCCATTTCTCTACAGTGTGCTACAAACTGCGACACCATATAAATATATCGTACTACGAAAATCAAATCACCAAAACCAGAAATACGGGGGCAACGAAATTCTCTCCTGTTTTTGGTGTCCTCTGTCCTGAGACAATACTGGCCTGGCAAGGCTGGCCTTCTTTATCTCTCTCCTTCCGGTACACGCGCTACATGTTTTTTTTTTTGTCGTTCAACAGCAGGCCGAATGGAAAAAAACTGAGGAACTCGCCGGGAGGACGCTATACTATTTATGTGGCCAAAGTTAAAAAAAAGCTATAAAAAATAAGAAAAGAGCTTTTATTACATATAAAAATGAAGGAACGTGATCATCTTTTAAACATTACAAACAGGGCTTTTTTTCTCAGAGGAAAGGTGGTGGAACTCCCCCACCCAAACCTGGCCACGCCCCCATCAAACCCTAGGACCACCCCTTTAGAGAACAGGAATGCAAGTAAAATTTGGGAGGGGCTATAAAAGTAAATGTATGGAATTAACACCGCCCCCCCCCCCACATTAGTAAGAATAGCGAGTAACACTGCCCCCCCCCCACATTAGCAAGAAAAGCGAGAAAAATTGTATCGCCGCTCCTTACCTGATGCTGACGATCCGCGCTATGGTAGGATCGACGAGCAGAGGGCGTGATGACGTCAGCGCGCACCGCCGGGTGTACTAAGATACACCTTTCCTATGGGGGTGGCCGCGCGCCCCCGATGTTTACACGCTGGCGGTAGAGGGGGGGGGGTGAAGCGTGCATGTCCCCGCTCACCGGCTGTGAGCAGCGGCAGTGACAGGTGCCGGGCACGCGCAAGCATGACATAAACAAGCCGCGTCCGGCACCTGTCACTTTCGCTGCTCTGCATAGCTTGTCAGCTCTGCAGAGGCAGTCGGTGAGCGGGGACAAGAAGAAAAAGGTGGCGGAACGCAGTACCGCCGCGTTCCGGCAGAAAGAAAGCCCTGATTACAAATAATATAACAGAATATGTAAAAAGGAAATCAAGGCCGAAAATTTTAAATCAAAGGACAGATTGCAAAAGGTAGCAGGACCAACCTCCCAAATTCTTCCAATATATTCATAGTAAAAAGGTCCGGTCCGAGCATGTAGACCCTTTACAGAATCATCTAGAGGGGGTGACTGGGGACAAAGAGAAGGCAAATGTATGAAATCCCTTCTTCAGCTCTGTGTATACAAAGGAGCATGGGGGGGCTCTTGTCCATGATGGGCGTGGTACTGACACAGCTCCAGATGATCCACATTGGCTCACAATTGATATGATCCAAAAATATTTAGACAGAATAAAGGTGAATAAAGCACCTGGACCGGATGGCATACACCTACGGGGCCTTAAAGAATTGAGCTCTGTCATTTCAAAGCCATTGTTTCTCATTTTTAGGGACTCTTTAATGACTGGCATAGTACCACTGGATTGGCGTAAGGACAATGTGGGGCCAATATTAAAAAAGGGTAAATCTTTACCAAGTAATTATAGACCTGTTAGTGTAACTTCTATAGTTGGGAAGATACTGGAGAGTTTAATAAAAGACCACATAGATGAGTTCTTGCTGGAAAAAAAAAATTTTAAACAACAGACAGCATGGATTCATGAAAGACAGAAGATGTCAAACAAATCTTTTTTTAAATATATTCTTCAGTTTTTTATTCATATATAAAAAGTCATTTTAACATATATTTTTACATATATTTGTAAATGTATTCCAGAAATGTAGATTTGTATTTTTAAAGACGTACAGTATATTTGAAATGTATTTTTAAAAATATGTTTCATATATTTTGTAACAAAGAAGAATATTTTTAAAATATATTTCAAATAGATTATTCTTTTATGTGGGGTACTTTAGAAATCGGTGTGGCTCCGACCAAGTCGGAACCGCACCGATATGACCGCTCTAATTGAGCACAATAGGCTGCGATTTGCAAGTCGCATGGCATGCAAATCGCATGCCAATTTGCATCCAGTGTGACCGGGGTGTTAGCCTCTGCAACTGCCAAGGTTCTGCACATGCGATCAGTCATGACACCAGTCATTTGATGGCTTGACAGTTTGGTTGAAACCAAATGCAAATGTGACAGCATTCCTGTCATACCAAGAATGGAACTGTTTGTTTTTTTTAAATTGATGATTTTAGTTTCACTGTAAAATATCTCCATACCGAACCACATGGTGCTGTGACATCTTTCTGTTTGGTGTGTACAAAGACATGCCACAGATACTAATGCATGAGGGGGCGCTATTAGAAATAAATGACCACCCCCATGCGTCTGCTAATGTGCAAGGCATTTCTCTGCAGGTCAGTAACCGTAACCGTTTTCGGAGTGGTTGTCCAAAAATCTATTCCTTAGTAGTCAGCTTTCGAGAGCCAATCACAACATGATCATGCAAAATTATCTGAAGGGGCAATCATGCGATTTTTTTTTTCATATGATAACAGAATGATTTACGGAAGCTGCTGTGCATCCTAGCAACGAACGGACCTGGATGGGTTTCATGAGCCGGCTGCATCTTAGCAACAGGATCGTTTATGCTGCATATTAATGTCAGTGTTTCCTTAAGGCTATGTGCCCTTACAGGAAGAGACAGCCAGGAAGTTGGCATTTTTTGGAGGTAAAAATGGCGACACCCATTTTGCACTCAGTACATTTTTATTTTGAAGGGAAATCAGATTTTTATATTTTTTTAATGCAAGGCTCAGATGTAAAGGCGATCAGCTTGATGGAAATGATCTTATCAAAGTGTGTTTTTAACTACTTGCCCTCCGGTTCTACCCCCTTCATGACCAGGAAATATTTTGCTTTATGTCACTGTGCTACTTTAACTGGTAATTACACGGTCATGCAACACTGTACACACCATACATCCTCATACATCCCATACACCCCATACAACCTCATACATCCCTGTACACCCCATACATCCCCGTACACCCCATACATCCCGTACACCCTCATACATCCCCATACACCCCATTCATCCTCATATATCCCGTACACCCAATAGATCCTCATACATCCCCGTACACCCCATACATCCCATACATCCTCATACATCCCCGTACACCCCATACATCCTCATACATCCCCATACATCCTCATACATCCCCATACATCCTCATAAATACCCATACATCCTTGTACATCCTCATACATCCCATACACCCAATACATCCCTGTACACCCTCATACATCCCCATACATCCTCATAAATCCCCATACATCCTCATACATCCCCATACATCCTCATACATCCCTGTACATCCTCATACATCCCGTACACCCAATACATCCTCATACATCCCCGTACACCCTCATACATCCCATAAATCCCCATACATCCTCATAAATCCCCGTACATCTTCATACATCCCTGTACATCCTCATACATCCCGTACACCCAATATATCCTCATACATCCCCATACATCCTCATAAATCCCCATACATCCTCATACATCCCCGTACATCCTCATACATCCCATACACCCAATACATCCTCATACATCCCGTACACCAAATACATCCTCATACATCCTTGTACACCCTCATACATCCCCATACACCCTCATAAATCCCCATACATCCCTGTACATCCTCATACATCCCGTACACCCAATACATCTCCGTACACCCTCATACATCCCCATATATCCTCATACATCCTCATAAATCCCCACACCCTCATACATCCCCATATATCCTCATACATCCTCATAAATCCCCGTACATCTTCATACATCCCTGTACATCCTCATACATCCCGTACACCCAATATATCCTCATACATCCCCATACATCCTCATAAATCCCCATACATCCTCATACATCCCCGTACATCCTCATACATCCCTGTACATCCTCATACATCCCATACACCCAATACATCCTCATACATCCCGTACACCAAATACATCCTCATACATCCCTGTACACCCTCATACATCCCCATACACCCTCATAAATCCCCATACATCCCTGTACATCCTCATACATCCCGTACACCCAATACATCTCCGTACACCCTCATACGTACATCCCCATATATCCTCATACATCCTCATAAATCCCCATACATCCCCGCACATCCTCATACATCCCCGTACATCCTCATACATCCCGTACACCCAATACATCCTCATACATCCCCATAAATCCCCATACATCCTCATAAATCCCCGTACATCCTCATACATCCCGTACACCCGATATATCCTCATACATCCCCATACATCCTCATAAATCCCCAAACATCCTCATACATCCCCGTACATCCTCATACATCCCATACACCCAATACATCCTCATACATCCCGTACACCCAATACATCCTCATACATCCCTGTACACCCTCATACATCCCCATACACCCTCATACATCCCCATAAATCCCCATACATCCTCATAAATCCCCGTACATCTTCATACATCCTCATACATCCCATACACCCGATATATCCTCATACATCCCCATACATCCCATACACCCAATACATCCTCATACATCCCTGTATACCCTCATACATCCCCATAGACCCTCATACATCCCCATACATCCTCATAAATCCCCATACATCCTCATACATCCCGTACATCCTCATAAATCCCCATACATCCTGTACACCCAATACATCCTTGTACATCCCCATAAACCCCTGTACACCCCCGTACATCCCCATACGTCCCCTACATCCCCATAAATCCTGTACATCTCCGTACATCCCTTACACCCTGTACATCCCATACATTCTGTACATCCCCATACATCCTCATAGATCCCCATACATCCCCGTACACCCCATACTTCCTTATACATCCCCATACATCCTCATAGATCCCCATACACCCTCATACATCCCCATACATCCCCGTATACCCCATACATCCTCATACAATCTGTACATCCCTGTACACCCCATACATCCCTGTACACCCCATACATCCTCATACATCCCCGTACACCCCATACATCCCTGTACATCCTCATACATTTCCGTACATCCTCATACATTTCCGTACACCCCATCCATCCCTGTACACCCCGTACACCCAATACATCCCCATACATCCCGTACACCCAATACATCCTCATTTATCCCCGTACACACCATACATCCTCATACATCCCATACACATCGTACATCCTTATACATCCCATACATCCCCGTACACCCCATACATCCTCATACATCCCTGTACACCCCATACATCCCGTACACCCTCATACATCCCCATACACCCCATTCATCCTCATATATCCCGTACACCCAATAGATCCTCATACATCCCCGTACACCCCATACATCCCCGTACACCCCATACATCCTCATACATCCCCATACATCCTCATACATCCCCGTACACCCTCATACATCCTCATAAATCCCCATACATCCCTGTACATCCTCATACATCCCATACACCCAATACATCCCCGTACACCCTCATACATCCCCATAAATCCCCATACATCCTCATACATCCCCGTACACCAAATACATCCCATAAATCCCCATACATCCTCATAAATCCCCGTATATCTTCATACATCCCTGTACATCCTCATACATCCCGTACACCCAATATATCCTCATACATCCCCATACATCCTCATAAATCCCCATACATGCCCGTACATCCTCATACATCCCTGTACATCCTCATACATCCCATACACCCAATACATCCTCATACATCCCGTACACCAAATACATCCTCATACATCCCTGTACACCCTCATAAATCCCCATACATCCCTGTACATCCTCATACATCCCGTACACCCAATACATCTCCGTACACCCTCATACATCCCCATATATCCTCATACATCCCCGTACATCCTCATACATCCCGTACACCCAATACATCTTCATACATCCCCGTACACCCTCATACATCCCCATAAATCCCCATACATCCTCATAAATCCCTGTACATCTTTTTACATCCTCATACATCCCGTACACCCAATATATCCTCATACATCCCCATACATCCCCGTACATCCTCATACATCCCCGTACATCCTCATACATCCCCGTACACCCTCATACATTCCATACACTCAATACATCCTCATACATCCCATACACCCTCATACATCCCTGTACACCCTCATACATCCCCATACATCCTCATAAATCCCTGTACATCCTCATAAATCCCCATACATCCTGTACACCCAATACATCCTTGTACATCCCCATAAACCCCTGTACATCCCGTACATCACCATAAATCCTGTACATCTCCGTACATCCCATGCATTCTGTACATCCCCTACATCCTGCAGATATACTGACAGGTGTGCAGGAGACCTGCATGGCACCAACGATCTGCGTTACAGACTCCTGCAACAAAAAAATAATAAATGCGCATTTTTTTACCTGCAAAAAATGTGCATTTGTTATTTTTTTGGAAAGAAAGAGAACTTATCCTTTAATGTGCAAGGATTTTATTATTTGTTTTTTTTTAAATTACAGGTACTTATATAGCACCATCAATTTACACAGCGCTTTACATATATATTGTACATTCACATCAGTCCCTAACCCTCAAGGGGCGTACAATCTAAGGTCCCTAACTCACATTCAAACACATACTAGGTCCAATTTAGACAACCTTCAAGCATGTTTTTGGGGTGTGGGAGGAAACCGGAATACCCGGAGGAAACCCACGCAGGCACAGGGAGAACATGCAAACTCCAGGCAGGTGGTGCCGTGGGTGGGATTGGAACCAACGACCCTAGTACTGCCAGGCGGAAGTGCTAACCCTTTAGGCTACTTTTTCCACCTAGCCACTGTAATTTCCTCTCACTTCCTGCTGTGTCTCTGGGACAGGAAGTGAGGGAAAATCTCTCCAATGGGGACACAGACGGCAAACAGGAAGTGCTAACCACTCAGGCTGCTTTTTCCACCTAGCCGCTGTAATTTCCTCTCACTTCCTGCTGTGTCTCTGGGACAGGAAGTGGAGGAAAATCTCCCCAATGGGGACACAGACGGCAAACAGGAAGTGCTAACCACTCAGGCTGCTTTTTCCATCTAGCCGCTGTGATTTCCTCTCCCTTCCTGCTGTGTCCCTGGGACAGGAAGTGAAGGAAAATCTCCCCAATGGGGACACAGACGGCAAATTCAAACTCATGACGCGGGTTATACCCCTCCATTACTATATCCAAAAATTGTCCACTAATTGTTCTCTATAAAAGGTTCTATTGTTTGTTATAAACACATATCATACTGGCAGGGTCAGTGATAAGGATTTGCTGCCATTTTGTATACAGACATTTCCTGTAGGGTAACTACAAGTCCCAGCCTTCCCATAGGTTGCCATGACTCCCCCCCTTGAGGCCTACAGCGCCCCCCCAGCCCTCCTCCTGTAGCAGTAAACATGGAGGAGGAGGAATGTTGCCAGCGGCGGGGCGGGGCCGTGTGACGTCTGACGGTCACATGGGTTACGTGACGTCGCCGTCCTGGTTTCCGGCCTCTTTCTGTCCTCGTTCCCCCGGGTTTCTTTCCTTCTTCCCGTCCCCCCCGCCATAACCTCGCCACACACCGCTCACCCCCCTCCCCGGACATGGCCAACGTCGTCGACACCAAGCTGTACGACCTGCTCGGGGTGCAGCCCGGCGCCACCGAGAACGAGCTGAAGAAGGTGAGTCAGGGGGCGCCCGGCCTGAGGAGGAGGGGGGGAAGGGAGATTGGCCTGAGGGGAATGGGGGGGGCCTGGGGACCGACGTTATCAGGAGGGGGGCCTATACACCGGCCTTATCTATGTTGGGGGGGCTGGGAAATAGATTTTTCCAAAGGGGGGGGCTGGATCCCCCCTGGCCTGGAGAAAGGCCAGCCCCCCCTCCCCCCCATCTATAGGCGGCCACCGATAGATACAAATGTGGTGGTTCAGCGGGGATCCGGCAATATTCGATCCATCCCGATTTGATCCGACGATCAGCGCCTCTCCAGTGCAACCACTGATATGGTTTCAGCCAATCAGCCGCAGCGCTGATCTGTGTATTCAGACAGCTGAGGAGTTCCCGCACAGCGGGGGAATCCAGCTGATTGGGAAAAAAAAAAATGGAGTCATCGCAGGCTTGAAGATGGATACTGGCCTCATCTAAGCCGAGGGTCACACCTAAGTGTTTTGCGGAAACGCACAGCAGTTCATTGAACACGATTTCCTACGGGACACGTTCACATCTCTGCATTTTCACCCCGGTGCGTTTTTTTGAAAAGGGTCAGGGACATTTTTTTTTTAAATGCAAAAAAGTTGTGTTTTTGGTTCTGTAGCCTTCAATGGAAACGTGGCAGAAAAGCATGCAGTGCGTTTTGCGTTTTAAATCTGCCTAGCAACAAGAATTAAAAAAAAGTAAAGGAAAGTTGCGCTTTTGGTTTTGTAGACTTCAATGGAAACGCAGCAGAAAGCATGTAGTGCAGTTTTTGATGCGTTTTGCATTTTAAATCAGCCTAGCAACAAAAAAAAAGAAAAGTTGCGGTTTTTGGTTCTATAGACTTCAGTGGAAACGCGGCAGAAGCATGTAGTGCATTTTTGATGTGTTTTAAATCTGCCTAGGAACAAGAATAACAAAATGTAAAGGAAAGTTGCGTTTTTGGTTCTATAGACTTCAATGGAAGCACGGCAGAAAAGCATGTTGTGCGGTTTTTGATGCGTTTTTAAATCTGCCTAGCAACAAAAAAAAAAAGAAAGTCAAGAAAAGTTGCGGTTTTTGGTTCTATAGACTTCAGTGGAAACGCGGCAGAAACATGTAGTACTTTTTTGATGCATTTTAAATCTGCCTAGCAACAAGAATAAAAAAAATGTAAAGAAAAGTTGTGGTTTTTTTTGGTTCTATAGACTTCAATGGAAGCAAGGCAGAAAAGCATGCAGTGCGATTTTTGATGCGTTTTGCGTTTTTAAATCTGCCTAGCAACAAGAATAAGAAAAAAAATTAAAAACACAAAAGCAAAACGCGTCAACGCACTACATGCTTTTCTGCTGCGCTTCCATTGAAGTCTTTAGCACCAAAAACGCAACTTTTCTTTACATTTTTTTTATTCTTGTTGCTGGGCAGATTTAAAACGCATCAAAAACGCACTGCAGAAACTGATCAAATGCAAACTGCATAGGTGTGAACCTAGCCTTAGGGGGAGTGGCTTAGACTCCAGCCTTGGGGTAACCAGGCTCCTCCCCCCCCCCCACTACCTGGATTGTTGTTTCTGCTGGTTTGAGGCCTCCTGGTATACAGAGGAGGCTTGGGTGCTTTACACCACGGGGGAATCGTCCTTCTCAATGACGGGGATCGAGATTCCACCAGAGAATGTTGTGGGTTTTTTTGTAATTACAGGTACTTCTCTAGCGCCGTCAATTTATGCAGCGCTTTACATATATATTGTCCAATCACATCAGTCCCTGGCCTTAAGGAGCGTATGATCTAAAGTCGGCCGTAGATGGAACAATTTTCGTTAGTCGCAGGAAAGAAAATAACTCGCTCGATAACCCCATGAACCCGGTCCCCCCTCGGTGTGGGCGAACTTGGTCCCCCGGTGTGGCCGTAGATGGAACGATTTTCTTTAGTCGCAGGAAAGAAAATAACTTGCTTGATAACCCCATGAACCCGGTCCCCCTTTGGTGTGTGGGCGAACCCGGTCCCCCTTTGGTGTGTGGGCGAACCCGGTCCCCCTTTGGTGTGTGGGCGAACCCGGTCCCCCTTTGGTGTGTGGGCGAACCCGGTCCCCCTTTGGTGTGTGGGCGAACCCGGTCCCCCTTTGGTGTGTGGGCGAACCCGGTCCCCCTTTGGTGTGTGGGCGAACCCGGTCCCCCTTTGGTGTGTGGGCGAACCCGGTCCCCCTTTGGTGTGTGGGCGAACCCGGTCCCCCTTTGGTGTGTGGGCGAACCCGGTCCCCCTTTGGTGTGTGGGCGAACCCGGTCCCCCTTTGGTGTGTGGGCGAACCCGGTCCCCCTTTGGTGTGTGGGCGAACCCGGTCCCCCTTTGGTGTGTGGGCGAACCCGGTCCCCTTTGGTGTGTGGGCGAACCCGGTCCCCCTTTGGTGTGTGGGCGAACCCGGTCCCCCTTTGGTGTGTGGGCGAACCCGGTCCCCCTTTGGTGTGTGGGCGAACCCGGTCCCCCTTTGGTGTGTGGGCGAACCCGGTCCCCCTTTGGTGTGTGGGCGAACCCGGTCCCCCTTTGGTGTGTGGGCGAACCCGGTCCCCCCTCGGTGTGTGGGCGAACCCGGTCCCCCCTCGGTGTGTGGGCGAACCCGGTCCCCCCTCGGTGTGTGGGCGAACCCGGTCCCCCCTCGGTGTGTGGGCGAACCCGGTCCCCCCTCGGTGTGTGGGCGAACCCGGTCCCCCCTCGGTGTGTGGGCGAACCCGGTCCCCCCTCGGTGTGTGGGCGAACCCGGTCCCCCCTCGGTGTGTGGGCGAACCCGGTCCAGGTGTGGCCGTAGATGGAACGATTTTCTTTAGCTGCAGGAAAGAAAATAACTTGCTTGATAACCCCATGAACCCGGTCCCCCTTTGGTGTGTGGGCGAACCCTGTCCCCCCTTGGTGTGTGAGCGAACCCTGTCCCCCCTCGGTGTGTGGGGGCGAACCCGGTCCCCCCTCGGTGTGTGGGGGCGAACCCGGTCCCCCCTCGGTGTGTGGGGGCGAACCCTGTCCCCCCTCGGTGTGTGGGGGCGAACCCTGTCCCCCCTCGGTGTGTGGGGGCGAACCCTGTCCCCCCTCGGTGTGTGGGCGAACCCGGTCCAGGTGTGGCCGTAGATGGAACGATTTTCTTTAGCTGCAGGAAAGAAAATAACTTGCTTGATAACCCCATGAACCCGGTCCCCCTCGGTGTGGGCGAACACGGTGATTACTGCTGGTGGCTGGAATATAATAGGCGCTAGCAGTAATCGCACGTAAAACCCGACACGTGAGTGCCATCGACCTGCCCCGTAAATGCTTTGAATCTCAGCCAGTTCCTGCTGCACTGGCCAGGATTCGATCCGTCTATGGCCGGCTTAAAGCAGAACTTCACTCTCTGTCAGCATGGACTATTTTTAATACATCTGCTGCTAACATTAGTAAATAGGAAGTTATGTTCCATTTACCTGTTTATTACAGGTACTTGTATAGTAACGTCAATTTACTCAGCACTATATATATATATGTTTAAACATGTTATTATTATACAGGATCTATTAAGCGCCAACAGTGTGCGCAACGCTTTACAAAATGAAGGCAGACATTACAGTCGTAATACAAGCTGGTACAAGAGGAAACCGAGGGCCGGCACGTTAATAAATTTATTTATTATTTATTTCAGGTACTTATATAGCGCCATCAATTTATGCAGCACTTTACATATATATTGTACATTCACATCAGTCCCTAACCCTCAAGGGGTGTACAATCTAAGGTCCCTAACTCACATTCATACATACACATACTAGGGACAATTAACCTAGAAGCACGTCTTTGGAGTGTGGGAGGAAACCGGAGTACCCGGAGGAAACTCACGCAGCCACAGGGAGAACGTGCAAACTCCAAGCAGGCAGTGTTGTGGTTGGGATTCAAACCAAATGCCAGGTGGAAGTGCTAACCACTTAGGCTGCTTTTTAACTGCTCTGTTGGAAAAACACAGTAAGGCCTCATGCACACAGGATATTTTGCAGTCGCTTTTAGGGGTGTCATCATGCCTCCTTCTTCCTTTTTTTTTTTTTTTTTTATGGCTTCCAATAGGCCCTCCATGTTATCCTATGTGTCCATGCACACTGACGTTCAGTAGCTTTTAGTAGCAGTAACGTTTTCCAGCAGGAACAAAAACCCCCAGGGTCAGTGCATCCAGGTACAGCAGTGTTTTGGAAGAAAAATCGCTTGCCACGTTTAGCGATTCAGCATTAATTAATTTCAACAGTCAGAATAAATTATTATTCTGGTCAATGAAATGCATTAACATCCAAGAGCTTGACATTTGTAAAATCATTAGACACTTTGACAACGTCAGACTTTAATTTTTTTTGGCCGAAACGCTGCTGCCAAGAGGAGGAGTATTATTTAAAACTTCCTGTGTGCATGAGGACTAAACACGAAAATGCATTTTTGATGCTCTTCCAATGCGTTTCCTGGGTACCCAGCATGTGCCTCTAAATCTTGGGCATGTGACTCAAAAAAAACACACTAAGCTCCGGTTCACAAATTGCATGTGATTCGCACAGGAATGCGGTGCGGTTCCTGTGCGAATCACATGCGACATACCGCACCGCATTCCTGTGCAAATCACATGCAATTTGTGTGCGGTGCGATTGGAGCCGTACATTTGCACCGCACCAAAAACACACAGGACCCTTTTTTAGGTGCGCACTAGAATCGGATCGCATGGGTATTCACACCTATGTGATCCGATTCTGCGCATCACAACGTGTTTTGGGGTGTTGTTAACTTAACATACACCCCCGCAGCGGTTCACATGAACGGGGAGCGATTCTGATGCGGTGCGGAATTCAAACAGAAAATGCTGCGAATTCCGCACCGCATCAGTGTGAACCAGGGCTAAGAATGCAATGCATGTGTGTGTTTGCCGTGTTGTTGATGCATTTTCTATTCATTTCAGTAGGGAACTGTGTTTTTTTGTTTTTTTTTTGTTTGGTTTTTGTTTTTTATTTTGTTTTGTATTTGTTTTTTGTTTGTTTGGTTTTTTTTTGGTTTGTTTTGTTTTTTAGCCGCACCAAAGATTCAGCATGCAAGACTTTTTTTTAAAACGCACCACAGCGCAGTGGTAGGGTTTAAAAGGATTGCTTTTTTCTTTGTTGAATCTTAAGTACAGTAAAAAACGCATCTAGAATATAGTAAGAATGCATACGTGAACGCAGCTTACGCCACTGTGTGGGGTGGAAGTCACTTTCACCATCCTCTAAATATTCTCGCTAGGTGTTGTCCCATACCGGGGGCTTCCCTCTTTTCATTCCAGAAGCAGATCATGTGGAAGTAAAAGCGAAACTTGTATTCTGTCTGCAGACTCCTCCCCTGTGTACAGTTCAAGGATATGAGGACCTTTATCATAGATCTGAATTTCTCTTCCTTGAGCTCGGCCGGGTCGGCGCTCTTGCTGAAATCCTTCAAAATGAGTGTTTTGGGGGATCCTCTTCTTCAAGCACTCATTGTGTCTGTTTAGTGGTGCAATGGGTTTCGTGGAAGAGGAGATGAAGACGCTGCTTTTGGGTGAAGAGGCGGCCATGCGTGCCGTACTGCTTCAATCGGCGGTGTGACATTCGTCAGTCCAGGGTGTGACCACAGAAATCAGTCTGTGTTGTGTTCTAACCCTCGGTTCACATTTGTGCGGGTGGTGCCGCTGCAAATCCGCACGGAAATCCGTGCACCCGCACAGAGAAATGCGGACCCGCGGGCGGGTGCCATTACTTCTAATGGCACGCCGCCCTTACTGGAAAACGCAACCGCACTGGGCACAGAGGTTCCCTTGCAGGCTGCGGTTTCCAAAAAAGGGCAGGGACTTCTTCCCTGTGTGTCACGGGCACAGGAGTCCATTCAAATGAATGGGCTCTCGTGCCCATGCAAAACGTGGCCCGCACGGCCGCAGAGATGTGAACCGGGGGTTAGGGTGGCCATACATATAACAATTTGTAATCCATTCGGTACAGGTGATTGATCACTGATTAATATTGATCGATGCAGCACACACAGTATTGTTCTGAATGTTTTTGATCGAGAGAGTCTTGAATATTATTTGATCCCCATGATTGTGATTGAGCTGACTCTCGGTTCTGGAATGCAGCGAGCTAGAAGGCGCATTTAGGCAGGCCATACATTAATCCTTTTTTTTTTCTTTTTTGATAAACCAGCGGGTTGAACAAAAAAAAAGAAAAGACCCTCGACCCATCCATGAATTTGATGAGGATGGGGTTATCTTTCCCGCCCCACCATCAGAATACATTGCTCACTGCTGCTAACTATAGCTGGCAGTACTGGTCATTCAGGAATAACCGGACAGGGTGGTTGTACAGAAGTCGATCAATAGATTGACTTTGACTTTTGTATAACACAGCCTGCCCATACACCGCTCGAAATTAAGCCCATCTCTGCAGATCCAGCCAAATTTTGATCCACGTGTGATTGCCTTTAGTTTAGGAAAGCAATCAACCGGAAATCGATCTATCAGGCATAAATGTAAACAATCTTTCAAAAATGATCATTTAAAGTGGTTGTAAATCTTAGACTTGAAATATGAACAAAGCATATCACTCTATAGTGTGTACTTGTCTCAGTCCAGAGCACTAAGTGTGATTTCTGTGTGCTGCTTCCTACCTCTATCAGCATGAGTCATTTCTGAGAAGTTTTCTTGACACCAAGAGAAAAATGGGGACGGGAGGGTGCTCCAGTCTCGTGTGTGTGTGTGTGTGTGTCTGCCCTCCAGTCGGCTCTCAGAGCTCTCCTCATTGAGTTCTGCAGAGTGCAACTCTCCACCCCCTTTTTTCAGAACTCTCAGACACGCTTTATAAATTCTGGGCTTTGAACGGATATAGAGAAAAGAAGCCAGCAGATAAGCAGGTTCAACTTATGTAGGAGGATTTGTTTCTTCCCTGTGTATCTCCTGAGGCCAGTCACTGCACTGGGTATATGGAAGGGTTTACAACCGCTTAATCAGTTTTCTGACACACAAGCGCTCAACTTGGCAAGAATTGTGCTCTATAGTTGACATTGGGAGGAATTGTGCCCCATTGTCGGTGTCATTGGGAGGAATTGTGCCCCATTGTTGGTGTCATTGGGAGGAATTGTGCCCCGTTGTCGGTGTCATTGGGAGGAATTGTGCCCCGTTGTCGGTGTCGTTGGGAGGAATTGTGCCCCATTGTCGGTGTCATTGGGAGGAATTGTGCCCCGTTGTCGGTGTCATTGGGAGGAATTGTGCCCCGTTGTCGGTGTCATTGGGAGGAATTGTGCCCCGTTGTCGGTGTCATTGGGAGGAATTGTGCCCCGTTGTCGGTGTCATTGGGAGGAATTGTGCCCCGTTGTCGGTGTCATTGGGAGGAATTGTGCCCCATTGTCGGTGTCATTGGGAGGAATTGTGCCCCGTTGTCGGTGTCATTGGGAGGAATTGTGCCCCGTTGTCGGTGTCATTGGGAGGAATTGTGCCCCGTTGTCGGTGTCATTGGGAGGAATTGTGCCCCGTTGTCGGTGTCATTGGGAGGAATTGTGCCCCGTTGTCGGTGTCATTGGGAGGAATTGTGCCCCGTTGTCGGTGTCATTGGGAGGAATTGTGCCCCGTTGTCGGTGTCATTGGGAGGAATTGTGCCCCGTTGTCGGTGTCATTGGGAGGAATTGTGCCCCGTTGTCGGTGTCATTGGGAGGAATTGTGCCCCGTTGTCGGTGTCATTGGGAGGAATTGTGCCCCGTTGTCGGTGTCATTGGGAGGAATTGTGCCCCGTTGTCGGTGTCATTGGGAGGAATTGTGCCCCGTTGTCGGTGTCATTGGGAGGAATTGTGCCCCGTTGTCGGTGTCATTGGGAGGAATTGTGCCCCGTTGTCGGTGTCATTGGGAGGAATTGTGCCCCGTTGTCGGTGTCATTGGGAGGAATTGTGCCCCGTTGTCGGTGTCATTGGGAGGAATTGTGCCCCATTGTCGGTGTCGTTGGGAGGAATTGTGCCCATTGTCGGTGTCGTTGGCGGGAGTTGTGCCCCGGTGTCGTTGGCGGGAGTTGTGCCCCGTTGTCGTTGGCGGGAGTTGTGCCCCGTTGGCGGGAGTTGTGCCCCGTTGGCGGTGTTGATGGGGGGGGGGGGGGCGCGTGCCCCAAAGGCTGGATATAGACAAGCAAGGGGCCACATTTTTTAGACCACAAATGTAGAGCATAGGGACCATTAGAATGGGGTTCAGCAGTCGGGCATAGAGAAATAAGCAGAAAAACCCTCAAGTGTGGATGGGGGCTAAGGGCTCATTTACATTTGCATCAGGGGGAGGGGGGTTGCTGTAAGATTGCCTACCTACAATATCAAGTCTAAACACCAATGATGTCTACATACCACTTTTCTTTATGTCCTTTCCATATATTTTATTTAAAGCCATAATAAACCTAAACGAAAACCTTTATTATAATGCAGCTTAAAAATTCTAGATGTGACGGCTGCCTTAGTTTTCTTTTTTAGCCTCTTTCTTCAATTTTCACCTGGCGATCTGGCCAATACGTCTATTGTTCACCAGAACAAGCTCTCCTGCAGATGTAGCAGTTAATGTTAATACAAACTATTTGCCACTGACAGGGGTACTTGCAGTGATCAGTTTTTACTTATGTAAAACAAAAAGGGGGGAAAAATCCTGCTGTACCTGATTATAAAGTGTGAGCTGAAGCTTGGCTCCAGTTTGTTAGTGTATTTAAATCTGCTGGTACATCTAACACTCCCCTTCCTCCAGGCTGACAATGTTGCAGTCTGCTGTGCTCCTTCATCCAGAGTGGGGGCGCTCTAATACAGAGGGGTGTTACTGGCCAGATCACCAGGTGAATACAGAGCCTAAAAAAAGAGAACTAATGCAGCCACCACATCTGATTGGTAATCTGCAATATATGACTTTTCTGTTTTGGGTTTAATACTGCTTTCTTTACTGTTTTCTTTACTCTTCCCCCAAACAAAGAACTTGTGATCTCGATGTTGTCATTAAACATTGAAGACAAATATTATTCCAGCTATCTTTACCCCTTAATCCAGCTCACTTGAAGTGAACCTTCACCCCCTTCACACGCTGGATTCACAACCCAGCAGACAAGGTATGAGGCAACCGGGAAAAAAAAAAAAATTACAAAATCGGTTCCTGTTTAAAGTGTTTGTATAGCTAAAACGTTTTTGTTTAGTTTTTGATAGTATGGCGAGGAATTAGATCCCCTGTCAGCTTTAAATTGCTGTCTGTGCTCCCAAAAGTAGACTGAAATCTCAAATTTTGGGCTATTTCTGGTGACAACCAGGGACTTCCTCAAGCTGGAGGAATTTCCTCTCACTTCCTGTTTCGGCTATGGGTCAAGAAGTGAAGGGAAAGCTCTCCAATGGGACACAGATGGCAAAAAGAAACAGATATAACCCTCCCTTACTCCAGGGCTCGACAAATCCCAGGTCATCATGGCAGCTAGAAATTGCATCCTGGGTTCACACATGTGTACTGAAGTCACAATGTCATTCCGGTTTCTGTGCAATTTTTGTTGGCTCTCTCTCCACAAATGCCTCCCCGTTGGCTGCGGGGCGAGATTGCCTCCCCGTTGGCTGCGGGGCGAGATTGCCTCCCCGTTGGCTGCGGGGCGAGATTGCCTCCCCGTTGGCTGCGGGGCGAGATTGCCTCCCCGTTGGCTGCGGGGCGAGATTGCCTCCCCGTTGGCTGCGGGGCGAGATTGCCTCCCCATCAGGGGTGGACTGACAACTCATGGGACCCCTGCGTCCTTGCCCAAACTCAAAAAAGCCTATGAAAAAGGTACCAGGGGCATCTCATGGGGCCTCCTACTGACCCCGGGCCCTCGGGCATTGCCCGAGTTTCCAAATGGTCAGTCCACCCCTGCTCCCCGTTGACTTCGGGGCAAGATTGCGATTTGTAAGACATCTGACACAGAAGTCGATGCAAATCGCAACAACAGTAGTCCATGCACTACTTTAGAAATTGATGTGGCTCCGTCCAAGCCAGAACCGCACTGATATGACCGCTCTAATGGCGGACAGTAGGGTGGGACTTGGCATACGATTCGCAAGTCGCATGCCAAGTCGCACCCAATGTGACCGGGGGGCTAAGGCTCATTTTGCAGCATTTAGTCAACATCTCTCCTTTGCTGTTACCAATATGAACTTGTATTGGCTACTCTTCAGTTGCTGTGTGGGGATTCCTATTAGGCCTCTTTCACTCTGGGTGGACTGCTCCAGCTTAGCGGGGGAATCTGTCTGCTAATTCCCCATTGAGCAGGTGGATAACAGACACCGCACGCTCTCTATGGGTAGTCTGATGTAAACAGACTACCTGTTCGTTTATACTCGATTGTTATCTAATCCAGTACGCTCAGGTGGAGATGATCGAATCCCCATCCATCTGTTTTTATCAGATTGGATGTAGTTGGGTGTAAATGGACACATGTCTGTTCACACGTGCTGCTCCATTGAGGGTCCACCTGAAAAACAGACCGGTGGACCCGGCCAGAACGTTCGTGTGAAAGGGCAATGTTTAGGGCCCGTTTTGCAGCATTTATTCAACATCTGTATTTTGCTTTTACTAATATGAACTTGCTTCAGTAGCTGTGTGAGCTTCATAGGAATGTTTTTGTGCACTCGGGCCAGAACCAAACCCTTCCCAGGATCCAGGACACCTAGACACAGCTGATTCCTGGTTCCCCCCGGTTCACACCTATGTGGCCGTGTGGGCCGCGGTTTGTACGGGCACAGTAGCCCATTCATTTGAATGGACTCCCGTGCCCATGACACGCAGGGAAAGAAGTCCCTGCACTTCTTTGGAAAGCGCAGCCCACACGGGACCTCAATTCCGATTACGGTTGCATCTCCTAGTGCGGGCGGGATGCCATTAGAACTAATGGCACCCGCCCACGGGTCCGCATTTCTCTGTGCGGGTGGTACGGCTGCACGGATTTTCATGCGGATCCGCAGTGGCACCACCCGCACAGATGTAAACCTAGGGTTAAGGTCTCATGCACATGAGTGTTGAGAGGTTCCCTGAACCGTGGGGGGTGGGGGTTGGCAGTTACAGCTGCAGTTGGCAGTTACAGCCGACCATACAAGTGAATGGCTGTATGCAGAAGCACATGTGTAAAGGTAAGGTCTCCTGGGCATGGGAGTTTACCTGCGTTTGGTGTATTCCCACCAAATGCAGGCTGTATGTGCCACCTGGGCTCCGCCGGCTACCAATCTTTTAGTCCAGATTAAAAGGGCTGCACTTGACAGCTCGATCTTTGCGCAGTGAGCGTGCTCTTTGCACATAAACGGCAGCCGCCCAGCGACACGCGTGTGGAATGTGGGGGATAAAGCCCACCTTTTGGCCAACACACGTTAGGTGGTCTTAAAGGGGTTAAACGTTTATTTATTTCAGGTACTTACATTCACATCAGTCCCTAACCCTCAAGGGGCGCACAATCTAAGGTCCCTAACTCCCATTCATACATACACATATTAGGGTCTTCATGGCTGTCTATTGAATCGCCTGATCCTGGGATTCTTGAGAATGCTTACTGCTGCCATTGATGTAATGGTTCATTACTCTGTTCCTGGTTTCTTACCTGAAAATTCCCCGTATTAATCTGCTCTCCCAGGAATAAAACAGATGATGTCACAGTCAGGCCGGCCGGGAAAATCCATGACGTCACAGTTGGCTGAGCGTTTCATAGGGGATTTAGCTGAGTCTCTCATATCCTAATTATATACTTGTGTGCTAGGTGACAGCGGTGTCATGCAGGGACACACAAGGCGGCTCACAATTCGTCATTCTGTTTTGTTGAAGATGTTGTTTTTGTAACAACGCGGACTTACTGTGCTGTGAGTTAATTGCCAAGCGCCATGTGACAATATATGACGGCCGTAATTATTCGGGAGAGATTATAATGAGCTATATATATATATATATATATATATATATATATATATATATATATATAATGCGCTTAGTCATGCAGAGTTCCTGGATGAAGAATCAGATTAGGAAATTACATCACAATGTCATTTAAATAAAGTTTGATATCACCTAACACTGCCTGACAGATTGTGTATTCAAGATGCTGACTTTGTTCTGAGCAAATGGAATTCATTCGGTGCCTTAGTAAATTCACACCTTATGCCGAATATGATGCCCTGATACTTCGCGGCTTTCATACCCAAGACACGTGCTGACGCTTGGGGGTCCAAAAACAATGGCTCTCGACATATTAGAGGGGATGCCAAAACAATGGCTTTACTGGCACATTAAAGCAGAACTCCACCTAAAGGGGGAAGTTCCTCTTTTTGGCACTCCCACTGCCACATTTAGTTTTTGGGAGGGAAGAGCGGGTAACTGTTTTTGACAGGTACCTTGTGATGGGAGTGACTTTGGGTGGGGGGCCCATGGAACAAAGCGCCCTTTGGAGGGGAGGGGAGACCCCTGTATCAGCTCCCCATATTCCTCCTATGTGTAAGTCACCCTGTGCCTGTTAGCGGTACAGGGCAGAATGTCCTGATATTGTGTAGACATGTATAGGTGGTGTGGGGGGTTGTTCATTGTTTACTACCATGTGGTGCATCCCATTGTTCTATTGTGTGTCTTGCTTGGGGGCAAACTATTATGGGATGTATGTGTTTGTGTATTGGCTTAGTGGGGGGTGTCTGCTGATGTCTCTGGTTGCTAGATGTGGTTTGCCCCGCCCTGTGTCCATATGCAGGGAGGGGGGTTGTTCCTTTGAATGTTTATATCTCGTGCCTGTGTTAAAATAAAGCAGTCTATTTCCTGGTTTTGTTTAAGAGTGGTGTCCGTGGATCTGTGTTTGGTCAGGGAAACGGGAGTCTAACGGGAATACCCTAGTGCAGTCGGGGTCCAGTTCCGTTACATACCTGTTCCCACTTTTTTTTTTTTTTTTTTTTCTTTTTTTAAATCTTTATTTTTTTTTTTTTTTACAAAAGTCAATACAGAAATGAAACAATATATACATTCCCAAGGAGAAGACCAAAACGGTCACCGAAGAAATATCACAACAATGTTACATGTTGCAGAAGCCAAATATAGCGCCCAGCTAGTAACAAACATTGTCGGATGATCCACTTGAAATCTTACAAAATCCAAACAAGAGAAAAAAAAGGGGGAGGGGGAAAAAGTGCCCACTCCCACTTCTGGCTAAGTTTGCCGTGGCGATCTCCAGCCACTCCTCCTTCCCTCCACAGCCTTCTGGGATCAATCTCAGGTGCGGGACCAAATACAAAGTGCAGCACCACTCGCATATGTGCAGTAGGAAGCCAACTGAAGGCCTCTCTGCCGGTTTCCCTTAAGATGCCGGCGTCCAAAGCCGATTAAGGAAATCTGCTTTTTTCGAGACTGGAACTCCGCTGGAACGTCTTGCCGCCCCACCACTGTACATTTTATTGTGGCATGGACAGTACAGGCAGGCTTGTGTATGTGTGTGTGTGTATATATATGTATATGTGTATGTGTGTATATATATATATGATATAGATGCATGTGAGTGTCCTCTCCCGGGTCTGTGGGCACGTGCATGTATGCCCCCTGCCGACCCTCATTGTCATTGGATACAGCACTGTTTTATCAACAGGTTTTAGCCAAATATTCTGGCTGTTTCCAATCACAGCCCAGAGTCCTGTGTTGGCAAACACTCAGGACTCGTTTGTTAACAGAAGAGCGATCTTACTGTTTCTTCTCCCTGAAAAGATCTGCAAGTAAAAGCAGCACTTATTACATTTGTTAGTCGCACAACTCCTTGATCACCCCTAGATGTTAACATCTTTCCAGCCATTGTCATTCATATAGTGACTGATCTTTCTAGCCATTGTCATTCATATAGTGACTGATCTTTCCAGCCATTGTCATTCGTATAGTGACCGATCTTTCCAGCCAGTGTCATCGGTATAGTGACTGATCTTTCCAGCCAGTGTCATTGGTATAATGACCGATCTTTCCAGCCAGTGTCATTGGTATAATGACCGATCTTTCCAGCCAGTGTGATCGGTATATTGACCAACCTTTCCAGCCAGTGTCATCGGTATATTGACCGATCTTTCCAGCCAGTGTCATCAGTATAGTGACCGATCTTTCCAGCCAGTGTCATCAGTATAGTGACCGATCTTTCCAGCCAGTGTCATTAGTATAGTGACCGATCTTTCCAGCCAGTGTCATTAGTATAGTGACCGATCTTTCCAGCCAGTGTCATTAGTATAGTGACCGATCTTTCCAGCCAGTGTCATTAGTATAGTGACCGATCTTTCCAGCCAGTGTCATCAGTATAGTGACCGATCTTTCCAGCCAGTGTCATTAGTATAGTGACCGATCTTTCCAGCCAGTGTCATCAGTATAGTGACCGATCTTTCCAGCCAGTGTCATCAGTATAGTGACCGATCTTTCCAGCCAGTGTCATCAGTATAGTGACCGATCTTTCCAGCCAGTGTCATCAGTATAGTGACCGATCTTTCCAGCCAGTGTCATCAGTATAGTGACCATGTACAGTATTGACACTGATCACTGTATTCGTGTCACTATTGGAGTCGGTTTGTCCTGAATAGTTTGTAAGCGTGCAACTATGGCCGGGGATGTCTTGAAGTGGGGGGGGGAATTTGCGCAAATGTAGGATCGAATGCTGGAGTGAGGTATAAGGTAAGTACTGTGACGATTGCGGCGTCAGACCCCAGCCTTTCTCACCAAACTCATGACCGAAGGACTAGCCAATCTAAAAGGCTAATTGGGGTTTATAGCCATGAGCTCTCCCACTGGGCATTGATGCCTTTTGAACTCAGCATCCAGGGACCACGTGTCACTCTACAGAGAGGGAGGGGGGATTTGGAGGAGAGAGAGATACAAGATGGAGGATCCTTAGCAAGATGGGTGACTGCGTCCATCTCTGTATGCACAATTGATACAAGTACTACACCTTGTTGCTGAACCCCTAGAAATAAAAGCGTTTAACCTTTGCGGGGGGGGGCGTCCTCTCTGCGAGGGTTTTTTGTTTTTTTTTTTTGTGCCCAGCTCTGGGCTGTAAAATGGAATTCCAACTTATACCTGAGTAGTTTTAAAATGGTCCCCTCCCTCCTAATGACACTTTTGATAACCAACCTGTGTAAGAAGGACATATATAGGTACCTAGTTTCAGTCTGGTCACATGATCTCCCCTGCGTCAGCCAGTGGCGGCTGCAGGGGAGAGGTGAGGGTTCAATGGCCCATCTGTCGTCTGTGTACTCTTGTCTCCCCTGATGCTGCTGGCTGACAAACACACAGGACTCTTGTGTAAACAGAAGAGCAATCTTGCAGTTTCTTCTCCCTGGAAAGCAGGGAGAAAAAAAAAACACCCTGCAAGATCTGCAAGTAAAGGAAGCATTTATTATACTTGTTAGGCACACAACTCCTTAATCACCTCTAGATGTTAACATCACAGATGTAGGATCGCATGCTGCAGTGAGGTATAAGGTAAGTATTACACCTTGTTGCTGAACCCCTAGAAATAAAAACGTTCAACCTTTGCAGTGGGAGGAGGGAGCGGCACGCATGCCCGCGTGCCCACCCTCTGCAATGGCTGACACAGGAAAGCCAGATCACGTAACCAGACTGGAGCCTCCTGAAAGTAGGTAAATATAGGTATTTGAAGGGGGAAGGGGACAGTTTCAGGGCTAGTTTGGTGTAAGCGGGAATTCCACCTTAAAGCGGAGTTTCAGCTATAAAAAAAAGAAATACAAAAATAAGTCAGCAGCTACAAAAACTGGAGCTGCTGACTTTTAAAATACAGCCACTTACCTGTCACTCGGTCCAGCAGTGGTGAAGACCATCCATCTTCTCTCCCTGGCACCGGCATCTTCAGAGTGGGCACCCGGCTGTGAAGCTGCAAGCCCACTGCGCATGCGTGAGAAGCGCTACGATTCCTGAATGGGCCCCGTCGTCTTCTGGGACCTGTCACGTGTCCCAGTAGACTACAGGGAGGGGTGAGGATAACTATCGCTTCCGATCCCCTAGGTGATCACAGTGGAAGCGGGAGTGGGTACCTGTCAAAGTTGGGTACCCGCTCCCCCACCCCGCTCCCCACAGGTGCCAATCCTTAATGGGGAGCGGGGTACAAAGGATTAAAGTAGAACTTCCCCTTTTAGGTGGAGCTCTGCTTTAAGCCAGAGTCACACTGCCCACCATTTTATGTACAGTTTCATTGTTTTCATTTTGCTGTTTATCTGTGTTGTTATGCTGTGCTTGTCGAACAAAATCCAGTATTCGGTACACAGGTTTATTTTGCACGGCCTGGTGGAATGCAGTTCCCAAGGCAACCAGCCCCAAATTTATTAGCAGCATAAGCCGGGTTTACTAAAATGTCTGATCACACAACACAGATGACACATTGTCCTACCACAGTTTGACAGTTTAGGAATACAATGCCCATTGATGCAGCAGTTCTTTTTTTGGGAGTCACTGTTTCTTATGCTGAGTTCGTGAAGGAAAAATGCTTTAAAGGAGAATTCTACCTTTTCAATTAAGTAATAAATATACCTATTTTGCTAAAAGCAAAAATGTGTGTTTATTTTTGCATTGTACCTACGGTCGGTGGATTGTGGGTGCGATGCTTTGGCTCCTGAAGACTTTTCCTCCAGCTCTTGGGACTGGAGTACTTAAACTTTTTATTTTAATTTTTTTGTGCCCTTTTTTTATTTATATCAACGTTTTTGCTATCACAAGATGAGCAACATCCCTAGGTCCTCTTCTAACCCTAGGTTCACAACTAAGAGTTTTCTGCAGCGTTTTCAGAAATGCAGTACAGTCCATTTTACATGATTTCCTATGGTGCGCACAGGTGAAAAGGCAATGTTTGTCATTGGTCGCAAACGTTTCCTCATTACATCTCTTGAATGCAGTGAACAATGCCAACTTCTTCATTGATAATGAACCTCCGGTACTCAGTGTTGGTTGTAGACTGTGGACCTGTTATTTCCATTTGCAAATGTTGTATTTTTGGGTAGTTGGGTGGATTGGAAGCTTGTTCCTATGTCAACGTCCTCTCCGCTCCTCGCACAACCTTCTGCTCTCTAGCTCCCTTGTCTCCTCCCATGCTTGTCTCCAGTGCTTCCCCCATCCTCTGGAACTCTCTACCCCAATTTATCAGACTATCGCCTACTCTGCTCACTTTTAGGCGATCTCTGAAAACCTATCTCTTCAGGGAAGCCTATCCTGCCCTCAGCTAATAATGGAATCTTCTACTGCTCCTACCAGTCCATCCCCCACAGTTACGACCTTTGTACCACTAGTCCCTCCCTCCTAGATTGTAATCTCCAAGGATCAGGCTCTCCTATCCCTCTTGTATTGAACTGTATTGTCTCCCTTTATATTAAAGCGCTGAGCAAACTGTTGGTGCGATATAAATCCTGTATTATTATAATAATAATAACACAGAACTGAGCAGTGACGTAAGGGTCAGAGGTTGGAAATTTGGCACGTGGTGGGTGGCATGGGACATCCAAGAGTTTGAGAAGTATCATACTGAAGATGGGGCAGCACAGTGGCTAAATGGTTAGCACTTCCGCCTGGCAGTACTAGGGTCGTTGGTTTGAATCCCAGCCACGGCACCTCCTGCCTGGAATTTGCATGTTCTCCCTGTGCCTGCTTGGGTTTCCTCCGGGTACTCTGGTTTCCTTCTACACTCCAAAGACATGCTGTTAGGTTAATTGGATCCTACCAAAATTGGCCCTTGCATATGAATGTGAGTTGGGGACCTTAGATTGTACACCCCTTGAGGGTTAGGGACTGATGTGAATGTACAATATATATGTAATGTGCTGCGTAAATTGATGGCGCTATATAAGTACCTGAAATAAATAATGAGAGAGGCGGGAATGGAGGAGAGGTAAGAAACACGAACCATCGGAGAGGTGCGTATAAACACTTTTTTCCAGGGAAATGTAACCAGGATTTATCGTAAACCTAACTTTAAGGGCTTTTATAAAGAATAAAATCTCACTGTCATTCATTTATTACCATCTAAAATTTGATACCCAGGCTAGTGTTTGATACAAGCTAATGCTCTGACTTTTCTCCTCCACCCCAGGCTTACCGCAAGCTGGCCAAGGAATATCATCCAGATAAGAACCCAAATGCAGGGGATAAGGTAAGCAATGACCCCTCAGCTTACACCATAACTGTTCGTGGAAAGGGAGAAAGCTGGTAATGTGTCAGTGAATCCGATGGAGAGAAGTGGACTGGTGGCTGACAAGCTCATGAATAATGGAACACATAATTGGCAGCTTCGGCCTAAGAAATCCCATTGTGTGCTTTGGTATCAAATATACCGGCTAATTGGAGGGCGACAGTGGCTGAGGAAAATTACCTAACCTTGCTAGAAAGATTTAAAGCTGAAGTTTGTCTTAATTTAACCTCTTCACGCCGGCCGAACGCAAATGTGCGGCCTCCCGGTGTCTACGCCTAGACGGCGAGCGGCCGCACATTTGCGTTCTACTAAAAAGGGACATGTGCTGAGAGCGCGCGCTCCTAGCACACATGTTCAGTACTCACGGAAAGGTCCCGATCTCTTTCGATCGGGACCTTTCCTGATCATGTGACCCTAAACCCCACCCCGCCCGTCCCGTCTTCAGAAACTCTTAAAGGCCCGGGAGGTGCCGGCGTGTAGGGGTTAAAAAAAAATGTATAGCTTTCATGAAACATTAGCTGTAATGAAGGATTTCCCATGTTGTGCAGGGATGCCCCATCTTTTTCGGTCTTTGAACCTCTGGCACTGTGGGGGTGATGGTGGGCCTTCTGTGAAGCCTCTGTGAAATAGTTCTGGATGAGGACCCGCCCCCTTCTCCTACATTAAAAAATGTTTTTTTCTCTGCCTATAACACAATCTGTGGATGGGGAAGAGTCTGATAAGTTGCCGAGTTCTTTTCTCCAATCACAGATTGTGTTACAGGCAGTGAAAGGCGATTGTGAAAAAAAACAATTCTGATTGGAGCACAGGAGCTACACAGATGCTGGTAACCTTCACAGCGCCAGGAGTTCAGCAGCAGGAAGAGGACGGGGCATTCCTTCCATCATTTCTCTGGGGTCCAGTTGCTACCTTCTTTTTCATAAAGGTGACTCACTGGATTTACCAGTTGCTACATTTTTGTTATTGTTTTTTTATTATATTATTTTTATTTTTTTTTAATCCCTGTGATTCTAAAAGGTACTGCCCTGCTAATCTGTTTCCTTGAACCCTTCCGACAATGATGTTGCTGTGTACATAGGTGTTGCTTTGGTGCTAAGCATAGGTTGGTGCAAAGGGGACTAGGCGGTGTTCAAATCTTAAAATACCTTAATGGGAAGGTGTAGGTAATGCCTACATTTGATCCTGAGGCTCTATGATTGATAGAACAGAAATCCCCCAGCAACATCACTTCTGGCTTTGGCAGATGTAAACATTGACGCTTTTTTTTTTGTTTGTTTTTTTTTAAACCCTTATGCTTTCCAGCATAGATGAGAGACCCCAGATCTCTCTATAAAGAGGACCTGTCATGCCTTATTCCTATTACAAGGGATGTTTACATTTCTTGTAATAGGCATGAAAGTGATAAAAACAATGTGAAAAAATAAAATAAAAAAATTTTTGTTTCCTTAAAGCGCCCTGTCCCCTTCTGCTTGCACGCAGAAGTGAACACACGTAGGTTGCGCCTGCATATGTAAATGATGTTCAAACCACACAGGTGGTGTTACCACAAACGTTCTGGTGAGAACAATAATTCTAGCACTAGACCTCCTGTAACTCTAAACTGATGACCTATAAAAAATTTTAAAGTGTTGCCTATGGAAATTTTTTAAGTACGCAGTTTGGCGCCATTCCATGAGTGTGCACTTTTTTTTTTTTTTTAATCAAAAAGATCCGGATTTATTGACATGTACAAAAGTAATACAAACAGTAATGAGAAAAAGGCTTGCCCTGCTCATCTTTCCTTGAACCCTTCCGACAATGATGTTGCTGTGTACATAGGTGTTGCTTTAGTGCTAAGCCTAGGTTGGTGCCTAGGTAGGGGGACTAGGCGGTGTTCAAATATTAAAATACCTTAATGGGAGGGTATTTATACATGTAGGAGAGAAATGGCAGAATTGGCCCGCTAGGGAAGTGGTTATTATGTTTCTTGGCCATTCTCTTCACAGTGGATCTGCCCCTTCTGTTCAAACCACAAATGTCTCCCAATGTACAGAAAGCATACAATTTGCCCTTTCTCCCCCTCCCCCCTCTTTATATCATATGAATTGTTACTGTGCAACCTACATGTGATTTGGCATACTTATTGCTCTCTGTTTTTAAGCATTTTTATTGTCTCTAATGACTTATGGAGATACTCTGGAAATTTCCATGCTGGTTAATTTTTATATACCTAAATAATAAAACTTATTGAAAGTGAGAGAAGGGAAATCCAGTGAATGAAAGGGGCAGGCCATTGACAGGCTGGGGAGGAAAGGGCCAACAATGCTGAACATCCTCCTCTCAGAATATGAGGAGGCCTTTATCTGACTTTCCATACACATTGGGGAAAGTCATTGTGTGCAATAAAATCTCGATAAGTGATTGAAGTTCAGGAAAGGAGCCTATACAACTGTGTGATGCTGAATGGAAGGCCGGAGGTCAGATTGAACCATTCCCCATTTTCTCCAAAACTCCCAAGTTTTGAAAGAGTTCTTTGAATAAATGTTGGTTTTTGTAAGGCTTTTTAATAAAATTTTTTATTTTTCTCTAGTATCTCACTCAAAAGCAACATTCAGGCTTTCATGTGGTTTCTGTGGACAGTACAGTGTAAAGAAGATTGCATCTTTTTTTTTTTTTTTTGTTTTGGCTGCATTTGCTTTATGTAAAACTATTCCATGATTCTTTCCTCTTGGAATTTCAGTTTAAAGAGATAAGCTTTGCCTATGAAGTGCTGTCCAACCCAGAGAAGCGAGAACTGTACGACCGGTATGGAGAGCAGGGCCTGCGGGAAGGGAGCGGAGGTGGCGGCATGGATGACATATTCTCACATATCTTTGGCGGGGGCCTCTTTGGGTTTATGGGCGGACAGAGCCGAAGTCGTAATGGTAGAAGGAGAGGAGAGGACATGATGCATCCACTCAAGTAAGCAAACCTTGATGTTTATATGACGTCTTTGTGCTTTCCAACTGCCTTGTCTTTTCAGTATTGATTTTACTTCTAACAGGAAATCCAAACACATCATCAATGTTGACAAGGGTTGAGATGAGTTAAACTGTGGCCATTTTGGTTCCAAGCCAAGGATAACTCTTGAATGGGCACCACAAGAAAGCCCATACCGCTTTGGCTTGAATACTGTAATTATTTAACCACTTCCTGTCCGAACACTTTCACCCCCTTCCTGTCCAGGCCAATTTTCAGCTTTCAGCGCTATGACACCTTTGACAATTGCGCAGTCATGCAACACTGTACCCATATGTATTTTTTAGCATTTTCTTGAGACTGATAAAACTTTATTTTGGTGGTATTTATTCACCGCTGGGATTTTTTTATGTTTTTGCTATATAAATGAAAAAGTCCAAACATTTTGAAAGTGTTTTTCTTATAAAATTTTGCAAATAAATAATCTTTCTTCATAAACCTTGGCCAAAATGTATTCAGTTCTCTTTTTAGTAAAAAAAATAAATAACCCAAATTAGTTTATAACCAAAAATTATCATTTAAAAAAAAATTTTTACATTTTTATTTTTTATATATATTTTCTTTTTAACATACTGTCACCATAGTGACGCTGTACTACTTGTGGGGGGTGCTGATTTTTTTTTCTTTTTTTTACACTGATTGCTTTTACACCCATAAAGTCTGTAAAAGCAATCATTTCTCCTCTCTGGCTGCATTCTTACAGCCATTGGGAAATACTGTGGGAGCTGTGATTGGTCACAGCTTGTCACATGGTACACGGCTGTTGTGAATAGCCCTGTACCATGTGACCTCTGTGATCATTCACAGATTTCACACGTAGTAAGCAATGATGTCAGAAGTGACATCTTGCTTACACCTATTCATGTGATCACTGATTGGCCAATCAGTGATCACATGATCGGGACCTCACACAGAGGTCCCGTACAGCGATCGGTGTTCCGCTGCGTCCTCCGGACACAGCAGGCACCGGATCGCGGAGCTGCGCGCTCCTAGTCCAAAATAGCGGGTGCCGTTTATGAACGGCAACCCGCCCCTGCACTGCCACCGTCCGGCCGTTTATATACAACGGCCGGACGGGCATTGGTTAAAGGCCAAGTTCACCTTTTGAGCTGATTCACACGTTGACACAGTAGTTGTTCAGCGGGTCAGGTTTACATCAGGTTCAGGTCAGGACTATCTTTCAGTCCGCACCAAATATATGTGAACAAGCACCATAGGAAGCAATGTTATTTCACATGTCATGCGGATTGGATGCGGTTCAAACCGTCCAATCCACATATATGTGAAACGGCACTTAAAACTTTTACTGCCATGTTAATTTGTAATACGTCAGGGGAGTTTGTACGCTCCACAAGCCAACAGTCTGCTTTCTGCTGAAAGCAATCAGGCTGCCATGCTTACTGGGCTCTGCTGTCCCTCCTGCAGGCCTGGGACCCACGTCCATTCCGTGATCTCCCCTAGCTGCAAACAACCTGGAAGCAACATGTGTAACATCACTTCTGGTTTCTGATGTCACCTTTTCTGCCTGCAGCGGCCGCAGTGACCACAGAAACCGGAAGTGATGTTATACAAGTCACTTCTAAACCTTCAATACAAGGCAGGTGAGACATCAGGGGACTAAAACACCCCTTTTGCCTCAATAAAGGGAACCTGTCACAAACAGTTTATCACATGGGGGCTTTTTGTCTTTCATTGCAGGTGCAGTGCTAGCTTCCATGCATTGGTAATTAAGTGCCGCGTTGCTAAGGCTGGCCATACACTATACACGTTTCTGTCCAATTTCTGCCCAATTTTCTTTAGATTTACCTTCAACTATGTAGCACAAGGGCCTGCTTAATTGGATACAATTGAAAGTGTTGTTTAGGTTTGACCTCCTATTATATGGTTTTTGGTAAATCTAAAGCAATTTTTTAAAGAAAATTGTATAATGTATGGCTAGCCTAATATCCACAAAATTACTAATGTTGCTAGTGCTGACATAGATATGTGATATCATACATGGTGCAAATACTGTATCAAAACTTAATGACTCCACATGTGTAACAGTATGAAGATATACACACTTAAAAAAAAAATGAAATGCAAATAGCATATTTTCAAATATTATTATTTTTTTTTTCTTCTTAAAACACAACAACGTGCTCTAACTATATGATCTTCACCAAATCTACTGGTACAAAGTGAATTGGCATGCTACTGATGGCACTATTAAAGGCCACGCTACTACTCCCTATTGTTTATTTAAACCATTTTGTAAGTGCTATAATAATCACATACACAGTGCAAATAAATAACTAATCTAACCGATTGACTACACCTGTGTACGCGTGGGAGTATAGTCAGTGACAGGTTCCTCCTGTCTCTTCTTCCAGCTCCCTGCCTGTATTGAGGTAAGAGCTTCCATCTTGGGAAGATGGAAGTGTCAATGGACTTGAGCTGGTCATAGATGTTGCTTTTTTTTTTTTCCCTTTTTATTTTATTAAACAAACAAAAACATTTGTCTCACTTTAACCCCTTCATGCCTAAGGGTAAAACAAATCTTCATGCCTAAGCACAATTTTGCAACGTTGTATTAGTAAAACGGTAAATATCATCACAACTACTTTGTACACTCAGATGGACTATACTTTGTTTGGTAATGGGTATGTCCTGATCCTTCCTTTTTTTTTTTTTTTTTTTTTTTTTTTTATTAAAGGAAAACTGTCCCAGAATCATAAAATAAAAATATTTTTTTTTAATTTAGCTGTGTGTTTCTTGTTACTACTATAACCTACTACCAAAGAACAACCCAACATACATTTTCCAGCTCTTGACAATCGCAGTGATACCATATATGCGTATGTTATTTGTTGTATGTACCCGGAGTATAGCCCAGAAACAATAGTGCGCATTTTTGTTTTTTGTTTTTTTTTACCTAAAACACACTGATACCAATTTAAAAAAAACACCATCCTGACTTTTGACCCTGACCTTGACCCTGGCACTGAACTAGATCAAATTCGAAAGTACCTCTCTGAGACCCAACAGGGGTGGATTGAGGAAGCCAGAACTTGAAAAATTCAACCTCCAGTGCATATTATTATTATTATTATACAGGATTTATATTGCGCCAACAGTTTGCTCAGCGCTTCACATCATGGTGGGAGACAGTACAGTAACAATACAATTCAATACAAGAGGGATTTGAGGGCCCTGCTCCTTGGAGCTTACAGTCTAGGAGGGGGGGATGGAGTGGTTGGAAGAGTAGAAGATTCCAGTATTAGCTGAGGGTGGGGTAGGCTTCCCTGAAGACAGAGGTTTTCAGAGTGCGCCTAAAAGTGAGCAGAGTAGGCGATAGTCTGATGGATTGGGGTAGGGAGTTCCATAGGATGGGGGAGGCCCTGGAGACGAGCATGGGAGGAGGAGACAAGGGAGCGAGAGAGTAGGAGGTCTTGTGAGGAGCGGAGAGTACGGTTTGGGTGATATTTGGAGACAAGATTGGTGATGTAGTTTGGGGCAGTGTTATGAACGGCTTTATACGTCAGTGTAAGCGTTTTCAATTTTATCCGTTGGGCAATGGGAAGCCAGTGGAGGGATTAGCAGAGAGGGGTGGAGGACACTGGAGGCCAGTGGAGGGATTGGCAGTGAGGGGTGGCAGATACAGAACGGTTAGTAAGGTGGATGAGTCTGGCAGCAGCATTCATGATAGATTGAAGTGGGGGTAGCCTGCGGTGAGGTAGACCAGTGAGGAGGGTTGTGCAGCTCCAAACAAGGCTGGGGAAGCCCGACCAGTATTGTGAAGCGAAAACAAACAAGAAGCGCACCAACCTTGCGCATTACATCAGTAAACCAAAATTTTATTGAATACAGAATGATACTCTCAAACAATGAAGTATTTCAAGCATGTAAGACCTTGCAAGCTCTGATGAAGAAGGGACGTCCTTCGAAACGCGTCAGCTGTACCCTGAGTGTCCACACCTATGATGGGACTTGCACAGGCTTTACTATTCCATAGTTCCCTTGAGGACTTACATGCTTGAAATATTTCGTTGTTTGTGAGTATCATTCTGTATTCAATAAAATTTTGTTCTACTGAGGTAATGCGCAAGATTGGTGCGCTTCTTGTTTGTTTTCGCTTCACTGAACTAGATCAAACCTTGATCTAGGTATTTTTTCTTTATTTTTAAAAAATTTTTTCCAAACTTTTTTTTTTTCACTATGCCAGGAGTTAGAGAGATACAATATATCTCTCTCTTCCATTCATAGAGAGAAAAAAAGTGTGTGTGGGGGGCTGTATAGTGACTGATCACTATGATAGCCAATCAGAGGCTGTCATGGTGAACATGTGACCCGGAATCGGGAGTCCCAGGTCCTGATCGTTAGAATGGGACCCGGGCTCTGTGACACCCCGGTCTTTGTGCTGGGAGCGCGCTGTGCGGTGTGCTCCCAGCACAAAGACAGGTACGCAAATATGCGGCCCACGGAAAAAAGCCCAGTTTTGTGAGGCTGCGTATTTGTGTGACGTCGGCGTCAAAGGGTTAAACTACACGTGAGGTTCTTTATTGGTTGTTTTCTGCTGTACTAATATTTCTCCAGGTGTAGTTTTTAATTACATATGAACAAGGGAGTGGCCATGTGCAGTTCCAGCTCTGCTTCCTGTAAAGTGGTGAACGGCTATGAACCACGGCCTCTAATCAGCAGCTTGATGAAATGGGTCATGGGAATCAGTGCAGTGTTTCTTCATTTGACCTTTTGAAGTAAAGACCATTTGTGGTGATTAGCTACTAACATGTTTTGTGTTTTTCTAGAGTATCTTTAGAAGACTTGTACAACGGAAAGACAACTAAACTTCAGCTAAGCAAGAATGTGTTGTGTAGTTCCTGTAATGGGTAAGTGCGTACATTTCTCTTTCTCGCTTTAGTTTGTTCTAAAGAATCCACATCTGCAGGGGGTTTTTTTTTTAACCCCTTGGCACCTGCGCCTCCCGGCCCTTTAAGGGTTCCAGAAGCCAGGAGGTGGGGCAGGGTTTTAGTTTCATGTGACCGCTGTGATTCGCTGTCACGGCAATCACATGATCGGGAAAGGTCCCGATCGAAAGAGGAGATCGGGAACTTTCTGTGAGTACCGAACGTGTGTGCTGGGAGTGCTCTCGCCCCATATGTGTCTTTTTATTAGAATGCAAATGTGCGGCCGCTCAGCGTCCAGGCTCAGACGCCATGAGGCCGCACATTTGCGTTCGGCTGGCGCCAAGAGATTAACAATCTCATATTAAATTGACTATCAGATGGCAACAGACCGAGCCCACCTGATATGCAAATGTGCGGCATATATCTGCTGCAGGTTGTCAATGCTCTGAGCAGATATTGGCTGAAGCCGTCTGTTCTGATTACAGGATTTCCCAGAGGAAAAATAAAAACCATATTGTCCATTTGAATCTGCCTCCTTTTTTTTTTTTTTTTAAATCCTATATAATATGATACTTGATTGTTGGGCAGTAGACTGAATTGAATGAACTTCATTTAGGACATCTGCTCTTCACGTTAAATTAATTCCATAAATTTAAAGTGACACTTCAGTTTTGTTAAAGCGGTAGTAGAGGTGAAACAACAAAACAAACCAAAAAAACAAACCCTGCAAGCTAAAGGCATAATGTGCTAGTATGCATTGCATTGCATACTAGCACATTATGAAAGATGTGCCTTGAAACGACACCTTCCAGCTCCCCAGAGCTTCCATCTTCACCCGGTCTTCCTTCCAGGTTCGTGGGCTGCGGCCGCTTGAGTGGCCGTGCTGCAATTACGTCACTCCTGTGCATGCGTGTGGGAGTCATGGCCGCAGCATGGAGCTCTGAAGGAACAGCACGTGTATGCACCGGTGACGTCACCAGCTGCTGCCCCATAGAATATCTCCTAAGCGGTGCATGTTTAGTAGGTATTCATTTAACCTACAGGCTACCTGTAGGTTAAAATAGATATAAAGAGTTTAATACCACCTTTAAAAAAAAAAAAAAGTTTGCCTTAAGTAGAGTAAGGGAGGGTTATAACTCAGGTTTTCAGGTTTTTTTTTTTTCCATCTGTGAGTGAGATTTCCCTTCAATTCCTGTCCCATAGACAAAACAGGAAGGGAGATGAAATTCCTCCAAAGTGAGGGAATCCTGAGGTGTCACAAGGGTCAGCAAAACTAGTGCCCCCATTGGAAGATGTCGCCTCCTATTACTATTCTGACTGCATTCCAAAATTTGTCTTTTTTTTTTTTTTCTTATGGTCCTATTTACCATTGTCAACAAATGTGAGTGGGGGAATTTCCCTAATGGGGGCATTTCCCTAATGGGGGCACAGGCAGCAATGAAAACTCGACAGGTGTTCTAATCCCTCTCCACTCTATCCAAAACGAACAACAAAAAGGTTTTGCCTTTTCGTTACACTTTAAAGCTGTAGTAAACTCCGGAGCCACAAATGCCTCAGGAGCCACAAATGCACAGCAATCCAGGCCACAATGCTAAACATTTTCGAGCACACCACAGTAGTAATTGTCCTCATAGCATGTGTCTTGCAGCTTGGTTTCTTCTGTATCTCCTCCAGCTTCCGATTCTTCCTAATCTTTACTTCCGCCCTATCTCCTTTCTCATAACCATAATCCCATGCATGTGTAATAATAACTATTAATCACTTAAGGACCGCCCTATAGCAGATATACTGCTACAGGGCGACACCTGTGCACAGAATCACATATATATACATCATTTTGCATTTCCGGGTAGGGGGCACGCGCTGCGGATGTCAATCACCGGGTCCCGGACGATAATTACCCACCAGCGCCCAGTGATTACCGAGCATCTCCGACAGGGAGAAAGATTGTTTTGTTTACAATCTTCCTCCCTGTCAGCTCGAGCACACTGCTCTGGATGGCTGTGCACAGCACAGCTATCCCGATCAATGTGCTTACAGGGAAGAACACACCCCTTCCCCCCTAGTAAAACACTCCCAGAACACAGTTAACCCTTTGATCTCCCCTCACATTAACCCTTTCCTGGCCAGTGCCTTTTTTTTTTCTCGTTAGCACTGATCACTGTGTTGGTGTCTCCTAAACTGTGCAGGTTGTAATACTTTAAAAGACGCTTTGTTCTAGAAAATTTTAGAATGCTTTACATGGTGAAAAGTAGGGCAGGAGCGTTTACTACCACTTGAAGCTGTATACATCAACGTTTTTGACCATTCGATTGCAGATCCTTCTATTCTCTGTATATTGATATTACATCTCTCTGAGTTGGCAGACATATCTATCTTGTATCCACAGGTTTCTTACTCGGTGATTGACACAGGTGTCCTAGGCATTCCTTAAGGGTCGGTTAGCACTGATGCGGTGCTGGGTTTGCATCAAATTCTGTGTTTCCCGCACCGCATCAGAATCGCACTCCTTCATGCGCACCGCTGCAGGTGTCTGTTAAGGACACCAAAAAAAAGTTTGCAGAACGCAGTGCAATTGGGTGAATCTGATCGCATTGGGTGTGAACACCTATTCGATTTGATTCCAGTACAAAAACAAAAGTGCATGCACCTTTCTTGCGGGTGCAGTGCGATTTGAGCCATACAAAATGAATTGCTCAAATCGCACTGCAAAGAATCGCGTGTGATTTGAACAGGAACATGCGGTGCAATTCCTGTTGAAATTACAAGTGGTTTCCGCACTACAGTACTACTGCACGTCCCGCACTACAGTGGTGTGAACCAGCACTGAGATATGTACATAACTCATCCAGGGTGCAATGACCAGAGCAAAAAATCGAAGGGAATGTTGTATCCTATGTAGCAGGCTGCCTATAAGTGTACATGTGTCCTATGTAGCAGGCTGCCTATAAGTGTACATGTGTCCTATGTAGCAGGCTGCCTATAAGTGTACATGTATCCTATGTAGCAGGCTGCCTATAAGTGTACATGTATCCTATGTAGCAGGCTGCCTATAAGTGTACATGTATCCTATGTAGCAGGCTGCCTAAGTGTACATGTATCCTATGTAGCAGGCTGCCTAAGTGTACATGTATCCTATGTAGCAGGCTGCCTATAAGTGTACATGTATCCTATGTAGCAGGCTGCCTATAAGTGTACATGTATCCTATGTAGCAGGCTGCCTATAAGTGTACATGTATCCTATGTAGCAGGCTGCCTATAAGTGTACATGTATCCTATGTAGCTGGCTGCCTATAAGTGTACATGTATCCTATGTAGCAGGCTGCCTATAAGTGTACATGTATCCTATGTAGCAGGCTGCCTATAAGTGTACGTGTCCTATGTAGCAGGCTGCCTATAAGTGTACATGTATCCTATGTAGCAGGCTGCCTATGAGTGTACATGTATCCTATGTAGCAGGCTGCCTATGAGTGTACAGGTATCCTATGTAGCAGGCTGCCTATGAGTGTACAGGTATCCTATGTAGCAGGCTGCCTATGAGTGTACATGTATCCTATGTAGCAGGCTGCCTATGAGTGTACATGTATCCTATGTAGCAGGCTGCCTATGAGTGTACATGTATCCTATGTAGCAGGCTGCCTATGAGTGTACATGTATCCTATGTAGCAGGCTGCCTATGAGTGTACATGTATCCTATGTAGCAGGCTGCCTATGAGTGTACATGTGTCCTATGTAGCAGGCTGCCTATGAGTGTACATGTGTCCTATGTAGCAGGCTGCCTATAAGTGTACATGTATCCTATGTAGCTGGCTGCCTATAAGTGTACATGTATCCTATGTAGCAAGCTGCCTATAAGTGTACATGTATCCTATGTAGCAGGCTGCCTATGAGTGTACATGTATCCTATGTAGCAGGCTGCCTATGAGTGTACATGTATCCTATGTAGCAGGCTGCCTATGAGTGTACATGTATCCTATGTAGCAGGCTGCCTATGAGTGTACATGTATCCTATGTAGCAGGCTGCCTATGAGTGTACATGTGTCCTATGTAGCAGGCTGCCTATGAGTGTACATGTGTCCTATGTAGCAGGCTGCCTATAAGTGTACATGTATCCTATGTAGCTGGCTGCCTATAAGTGTACATGTATCCTATGTAGCAGGCTGCCTATAAGTGTACATGTATCCTATGTAGCAGGCTGCCTATGAGTGTACATGTATCCTATGTAGCAGGCTGCCTATAAGTGTACAGGTATCCTATGTAGCAGGCTGCCTATGAGTGTACATGTATCCTATGTAGCAGGCTGCCTATGAGTGTACATGTATCCTATGTAGCAGGCTGCCTATGAGTGTACATGTATCCTATGTAGCAGGCTGCCTATAAGTGTACATGTATCCTATGTAGCAGGCTGCCTATAAGTGTACATGTATCCTATGTAGCAGGCTGCCTATGAGTGTACATGTATCCTATGTAGCAGGCTGCCTATAAGTGTACATGTATCCTATGTAGCAGGCTGCCTATAAGTGTACATGTATCCTATGTAGCAGGCTGCCTATGAGTGTATCTCGGGCCCTGTGCAGAATTCTATGACAAGCTGGTTTCCGTTGCTTTTTCTTCCGTTTTTAGTTGTGACAGGTAGCTTTTTAAACTTTTACTTTCTTAAATGGTTTGCTTGTATCTGTGTCGTGTAGCTCTTTCTCTGCTCCTCTAATGCGTTGTATTTCTGTTCCTTTTAGACAAGGCGGTAAGAGTGGAGCCGTTCAGAAATGTACAGCCTGCAGAGGCCGAGGTGTGCGTATAATGATCAGACAGCTGGCTCCGGGGATGGTGCAGCAGATGCAGTCTGTCTGCTCTGACTGCAATGGGGAAGGTAAAACTCTTTGTGTAATTTGAACCTGTATTATCTGTGGGTTAAAGAACACCGTGCCTGTTTGTGACAGCTGCTGCCATATCTTAAAACTCTTTAGAGTTGGTACAGCTGATTCCTGTAAAAGTTGTACACCTCCTGATCCCAAGTCCTGATTTTCAAAGGTTTGTAAGACAAAGTACTTTGTTACATTCACTTTTTTTTTCTTAGTTTTTGTGATTACCCTTCTAATGCCCTTGTAGCCCAATGGCCATATGCAGCTCCTGGATACATGTTTTTCAGTCCTCAGGCCCCTTTTGCCAGTAATGGGAGCATTTGATTGTAAAGCCACTGTAAGCCCTGGTTCGCATATATGCTGCCGGGCGGGCCGCGTGACACGCAGGGAAGAAGTCCTTGCACTTCATCTGAAAACGCAGCATGCACGGGAATCTTGGTTCCCAGTACGGTTGCATTTTCCAGTGCAGGTGGCATGACATTAGAAGTAATGGCACCCGCCTGCGGGCCTGCATTTCCCTGTGCGGGTGGTGCAGCCAGATTTTCGTGCGGATCCGCAGCTGCACCTCCCGCACAGATGTGAACCTAGCCTAAGCGCAATGGTCTCTAGCAGTTTTATGTAACTGGTCCCCAGCAGCATATCTACGGTCTCTAACCACACCTGTAGCAGTTTTTACAAAGGGTCAGCAGTCTCTCCATGTACTGATGTCCTGTATGATTTTTTTTTTTTTTTTTTCAGGGGAAGTAATTAATGAAAAAGATCGCTGTAAAAAATGTGAGGGCAAAAAAGTCATCAAAGAAGTGAAAATCCTAGAGGTTCACGTGGACAAAGGCATGAAACACGGACAGAGAATCACATTCACTGGAGAGGCAGACCAGGCCCCAGGAGTGGAACCCGGAGACATTGTGCTTGTGCTTCAAGAGAAAGAACACGAGGTGTGTGAGTGGGCCAGCTAACGTGGGGCACACTTTATATATAGCAGCTTACTGACTGCTTCCCATAGGTGTGCATCAGCAAAATGTCCTCTCTGTGAGGCACACAGTTAACCACTTGAGGTTAACCCCTTTCTAGCCAGTGTCATTAGTACAGTGTATAGTATTAGCACTGATCACTGTATTAGTGTTACTATTGATGTCAGTTAGTGTACCCCCACAGCCAGTGTCAACTAGTGTCAGATTGCCCTCTATAAGTTGCTGATTGCTGGCTTTACAACTATAAAAACAAATAAAAAATAAAAAAAATTCCAGTATATATCCCCTGGTTTGTAGATGATATAACTTTCACACAAACCAAATAACATACACTTATTGGGATTTTTTTTTTTACAAAAGACATGTAGCAGAATACATTTTGGTTTCAATTTTTTGAAGTAATGAGATTTAAAAAAAAAAAAAACATTTTATTGGATATATTTTGTAGCAGAAAGTCAAAATTTTCAGTTTTATTTAATAAAATATAAAAAATAAAAACCCCAATGGTTGTCAAATACCACCAAAAGAAAGCTCTATTGGTGTGAAAACAATGACATAAATTTCATTTGGGTACAGTGTTGCATGACCATGCAATTGCCAGTTAAAGTAGCACAGCGCTGAATAGCAACAAATGTCCTGGTCATGACAGGAGTAAAACCTTCTGGTGAGCAGGAAGCAGTTTTGCTTTGTGAAGTATAAAGACTTCCATCCTATAATTTCTTTTTTATGATATGACGACTGTGGGGTAAGGCATGCAGTGCTGAGTAGCGGTTTGGAGATAAATTGGGGATACTTCTGCTTTGTGTAAAGAACAGCTACATTTCATTGCATGGCTCTCATGTTGATCCTCTGACTTTGGTATGTTCTCAGCCGCTAACCTGAACTGTCTGAACGTCTTACTTGTTCCAGGCCAATGATTTACAAAAAAGTGCAGATATTGGGTCAGCTTGACAGCTAGGGAACCAGCGTTTTTAGAAGTTGCCAATTGCAGCTTTCAGGTTTCATTTAAGGTCCACTAAATTAGATCTGCATTCTTTTTAGGCAGGCATTGAAATTTTAGGATAGCGGGTAGATAAACCTACAGACAGGTATCATAAAATGCCCTTGGTCATGTAGAATTTAAAGGGCAAGTTGGTCTATACCCTGACTACACAGTTGAAACTCGTATATAGTTTTACAAATTCTCTGTCATAGCCCCTCCTCCTTCTCTTTGGTTCACTAGAGAAAATCACGTGCTTGGACATCCCCAAATAGAGCACTCTATCACATGAGCCGCCCTACATGCCTTTCCCTTCCAGCTGAGCCGCCCTACATGCCTTTCCCTTCCAGCTGAGCCACCCTACATGCCTTTCCCTTCCAGCTGAGCCGCCCTACATGCCTTCCCCTTTCCAACTGAGCCGCCCTACATGCCTTCCCCTTTCCAACTGAGCCGCCCTACATGCCTTCCCCTTTCCAACTGAGCCGCCCTACATGCCTTCCCCTTTCCAACTGAGCCGCCCTACATGCCTTCCCCTTTCCAACTGAGCCGCCCTACATGCCTTCCCCTTTCCAACTGAGCCGCCCTACATGCCTTCCCCTTTCCAACTGAGCCGCCCTACATGCCTTCCCCTTTCCAACTGAGCCGCCCTACATGCCTTCCCCTTTCCAACTGAGCCGCCCTACATGCCTTCCCCTGTGTAACTGAGCCGCCCTACATGCCTTCCCCTTTCCAACTGAGCCGCCCTACATGCCTTCCCCTGTGCAACTGAGCCGCCCTACATGCCTTCCCCTTTCCAACTGAGCCGCCCTACATGCCTTCCCCTTTCCAACTGAGCCGCCCTACATGCCTTCCCCTTTCCAACTGAGCCGCCCTACATGCCTTCCCCTTTCCAACTGAGCCGCCCTACATGCCTTCCCCTTTCCAGCTGAGCCACCCTGCGTGCCTTCCCCTTTCCAGCTGAGCCACCCTGCATGCCTTCCCCTTTCCAGCTGAGCCACCCTACATGCCTTCCCCTTCCAGCTATGACTTTACAGATCAGGCACTTCCATTCTTACATTCTTATCCTAAATTTCAGTAGACATGGCCCCATCAGTGATGATTTTCAGCAAGGAAAGGGAGATACCATTGCTTAGCTTTGGGGTTTTATAGCTGGAAACATTAGCAGGTGGTCTTGATGTGAAAAAGTCAACAGATACTTCATTGTGACGATATATCCACCCATAGAAGGAATATCTGTAGGTCTGCTCCTGAAAGGGACAAAAAGCACAATGCCTGCCTTCTATGTCTGCTATGGAAGCTGGAACTCAGGGCAGCAAACTATTTTGCAACATAGCCATGCAGCTGCAAGCGTGTTAAAGGAAAAATGGCTGCTTCTTTCAGGCTCCTCAGTTACTCCTTTTAATGTAAAAGCATTTTTGTTTTACAGAGCTTTCAGCGAGATGGAAACGACCTGCATATGACACACAAGATCGGCCTGGTTGAAGCATTGTGCGGATTCCAGTTCGCTTTCAAGCACCTTGATGCCCGTCAGATTGTTGTCAAATATCCTCCTGGAAAAGTGATCGAGCCTGGTAAAGTATAGGGCACCTCTGATCAGTCTGACCTCTTATATGTCCAGCTGTGTAGCTGAGCTGTGTTATGTGTTTCTCCATGTAACTTTACACTGTTCTCCGGCCAGGCTCTGTACGCGTTGTCAGAGGCGAAGGAATGCCACAGTATCGTAATCCCTTTGAAAAAGGAGACCTGTATATTAAGTTTGATGTCCAGTTCCCAGAAAACAACTGGATCAACCCAGAGAAACTATCTGTGAGTTCATTGTACTTGTCTGATACCTAGGGGGTGGGTTGGGGATGTTTGTGTTTTCTCTTTGTAAGCACAAGAGAGGAGAATGAAGATAGTCTGGTTGCAGTAGTTTCTCCCCCCCCCCCCTCCTTCCTTCTTCTGTCACGCAGAGGTTGATTTAAAAAAACTGGAGAGTGTGAAATCTGGTGCAGCTGTGTCAGGTAGCCAATCGAGCTTCTATGTTCAGCTTGTGCAATAAAGCTTTTAAAAAAAAACAAAACATGGAAGCTGCTTCCTGCTCCTTCCTACATTGCTGAGCTGCACCAGATTTTGCACACTCCAATTTTATTAACCACTTCCCATCCGGCCGATGTACATAAACGGCCGTACGGGAGCAGTGCATGGGCGAGTGGCCGTTTATAAACGTCCTCCCGCTTCCCTGGCTGTGTGCACTCCCTGGGAGCGCGCAGCACCACGATCGGTGCACACCGATCGCTGTACAGGACCTCTGTGTGAGGTCCTGAACATGTGATCACTGATTGGCCAATCAGTGATCACATGAATAGTAGTAAGCAAGATGACACTTCTGACATCATTGCTTACTACGTGTGAAATCTGTGAATGATCACTGAGCTCACATGGTACAGGGCTAGTCACAACAGCCTTGTACCATGTGACAAGCTGTGACCAATCACAGCTCACAGTATTTCTCAATGGCTGCAAGAATGCAGCAAGAGAGGAGGAGAAATTATTGCTTTTACAGCCTTTATGGGTGTAAAAGCAAACAGTGTAAAAAAAGAAAAAAAGGAAAAAAAAAATCTTCATCACCCCCCAAAAGTAGTACAGCGTCACTATGGTAACAGTATGTTAAAAAAACATAAATAATATAAAAGTTAAAAATGTAAAAAGTTGAAAAATTAGTTTTTGGTTATAAACTAATTTGGGTTATTACTTACTTTTTTTTTTTTTTACTAAAGAGATAGCTGAATACATTTTGGCCAAGATTTATGAAGAAAGATTATTTGCAAAATTTTATAAGAAAAACGCTTTTTTTTTTTTCCAAAATGTTTGGACTTTCATTTATATAGCAAAAAAATAAAAATCCCAGTGGTGAATAAATACCACCAAAATAAAGTTTTATCTGTCTCAAAAAAAGCTAAAAAAATTCATATGGGTACAGTGTTGCATGACCGCGCAATTGTCATTCAGTGTGATAGCGCTGAAAGGTGAAAATTGGCCTGGACAGGCAGGGGGTGAAAGTGTCCGGACATGAAGTGATTAAAGCACCCCCACAGTTTTCGTCTTGAGGCTCTTTTGCCGTTTTTGCAGCAGCCCTGTTCCATGGACATTGAGCTCTGTTGTTCAGAAAGTAACCTGAGGTTTAGTGGAGATGCCACGTATGCTGGACTGTTGGGAGAAACATACCAGCAGCATACATACAGAGCTGGGGGAACACATTGATAGAGCATATACATTGTATTTACGACCCACATTTTTTCCATTTATTTATTTTTCAAAAGGTTGGCCACACCTTTACCTTCCACTCCTCAACCCCCTGTTTAACAAGAATAATTTCCAATGAATAGGAGCTAACAGGGCTTGACACATTTACTTTGAATCTAGGAGCCAGCTAAACTTAGGAGCCAATATTTTTTTTTTTTTTTTAAAGCTTTTTTTGCTATACGTCCCTGAGCTACTTTATCTGACAATGGCTCGGTCATGCAGCACTGTACGCAAATTAAATTTTTATATAATTTTTTTCACATAGATCTTTCTTTTGGCGGTACTTGATCACCACTGGGTTTGTTTTTTTTGTTTTTAATTTTTTGTGCTTTAAAGGAAAAGTCTGAAATTTTTGAAAAAAATATATATTTTATTTTTTGCTGTAAAACATATCCAATAAAAAAAGTCTTCATAAATTTAGGCCAAAATTTATTCTGCTACATTTTTTGGTTAAAAAAAATCCCTTTTTAACTATATTAGCTTGTGTGAAAATTATTGGTTCTACAAATGATGTCTAGTCTGGAATTATTTATTTTTTTATTTTTTTTAAATACTAGTAACGGCGGCGATCAACGACTTATAGCAGGACTGTGATAGTATGGTGGCCATTCTGACATCACAAGTGACACTAATACAGTGATCAGTACTAATGACACTGGGCAGGAAGGTGATAACATCTGGGGCAATCAAAGGGTTAACTTGTGCCTAGGGAGTATAGTGGAACTGTCAGGGCCGTTGTTAGAATTCATGGGGTTCCTGAGCCCACAAACTTGCGTAGAAAAATGCAGCTGTGTCTTCAAGGGGGGACAAACGGGGAGGCTTTGGTGCTTAGTGGAGGGGAGATGGGGGATCCTGGTGCTTAGCAAGAAAATATGGGGGGTCCTGGTGCTTGGTAGGAAGAGGTGGGGGGGGGGGTCTTGGTCCTTAGTGGGGATAAATAGGGTGGTATTGGTGCTTAGTGGGGATAAATAGGGGGGTATTGGTGCTTAGTGGGGATAAATAGGGGGGTATTGGTGCTTAGTGGGGATAAATAGGGGGGTATTGGTGCTTAGTGGGGATAAATAGGGGGGTATTGGTGCTTAGTGGGGATAAATAGGGGGGTATTGGTGCTTAGTGGGGATAAATAGGGGGGTATTGGTGCTCAGTGGGGATAAATAGGGGCGGTATGGTGCTCAGTGGGGATAAATAGGGGGGTATTGGTGCTCAGTGGGGATAAATAGGGGCGGTATGGTGCTCAGTGGGGATAAATAGGGGCGGTATGGTGCTTAGTAGAGATAAATGGGGGGGGGGGGGTATGGTGCTTAGTGGGGATAAATAGGGGGGTCATGGTGCTTAGTGGGGATAAATAGGGGGGTCATGGTGCTTAGTGTGGATAAATAGGGGGGTCTTGGTGCTTAGTGGGGATAAATAGGGGGGTTATTGGTGCTCAGTGGGGATAAATAGGGGGGTTATTGGTGCTCAGTGGGGATAAATAGGGGGGTCTTGGTGCTTAGTGGGGATAAATAGGGGGGTTATTGGTGCTTAGTGGGGATAAATAGGGGGGTTATTGGTGTTTAGTGGGGATAAATGGGTGGGTCTTGGTGTTTAGTGGGGGGGGGGTGGGGAGTCTTGGTGCTATACCAACACAGATCTCTCTCCTGTCACTCACTTTTGACCATCATGTAAGGGAGCCAGTGAGACTGCAGCTGGGTGGGCGCACGCTCGCTCCCTACCTGGAAATGCGCATGGTGCCAACAGTGAATGGGCTGACAAAAGCGCCAAAGTGAGGGATTGCTTAAATCCCATCTCCTGGGGAAAGGAAAAATCTGTCCTTGCAGTGAGGCTGCCCCTGCACAGCAGGGATTAAATGCTTATATAGATCCTGGGTGACACTTACTTACCCAGTCTTCTAGCTGGCACCTTTCTTTTGTCCCTTACGCCCCAGTTTGTGGACTGTCCCTCGCTGTCCTCATGTCCAGTGCAAGGCATGGGCTCTGCATTTCTCTTTGTCAGAGGACCTGCATTGACTTGAAGCATAGGGGAGAAGAGGCCATGGGTGCTGCTCTGTCAGGCCTAATGGGAGCCTGCGCCAGTGGAGGATGGGGCAAATCAAACTGCTTTTTGTGGCCACCTAGACCTAAAGAAGCATTTAACACTCGCAGTGTGGTGGCAACTCCACTAAAAGGGAAGATTTTTCCTTTCCTGGAGTTCAGCTTTAAGGCTTGGTTCAAACTAGTGCGACTTAAGATGTATAAAGTCGCATTACAGGTCGAAACCCATTTATTTCAATGGCACCCGTTCCAATCTGTGACTGAAGTTGCGGCATCTTTAAAAAAAAAAAAAATGCTTTCTACACTACTTTGGTGCGACTTTCTTGCAACTTGAGTGCCATAGAGCGTAAAAGTCGCACTGGAAACCGCACAACTAATTTTGTGCCATCATTGTCTACAGGAACTTGAAGACCTCCTCCCTGCCAGACCTGAATCCTCCACAATCACCTCCGATGCAGAGGAAGTAGACCTTCAAGAATTTGACAGCACCCGTGGCTCCGGAGGTGGACAGAGACGCGAGGCCTACAATGATAGTTCAGATGAAGAAAGCAGCCACCATGGGCCAGGAGTACAGTGCGCGCACCAGTAAACCTTTCTCAACAAAGTTGCACAACAAAAAGGATTACCTTTTTGAATTTTTTTTTTTTTTTTTTCTCTTCTGCCTGTTTTTTTTTTTTTTTTGTTTTTTTTCTCTGCAACCCAGCTGAAAATTTTGCCCAATCAATCCTGATATAGGACATCTCTGTTGCTGTATGTGTAACTTAAACAAAAATGGTTCTATAGTATTTACAGAGTGTATAATTTAAACTAACCAGACACCTTACATGCAGTTTCAACCATTCTGTAACTAAAAAAAACAAAAACCAAATCCCTTTTAAAGAAAGAAGAGATATTACTGCTCTCCATACCAACTGCTTTTTTTTTCGTTTTTTTTTCTTTTTCTTTTCTTTTTTTTTTTTTTTACCAGTCTGTGTAGATTAGGGTCAGGCAACAGGTAATCCTTCTGACGTTGAATTCCGAATCTCGACGAGAGCTTGAGTTCTTCAGCAGCTGCTGGGCGCTGCAGGCTGCCTGCTCCTTGTGTAGATTTTATGTTTTCTGTATTAATTTCATACATGTAAAAAAAAAAGTGTGTTTTTTTGTTTTTTTTTTGTTTTGTTTTGTTTTTCTTTTTTGTTTGTTTTTTTTGTTTTGTTTGTTTTGTTTTGTTTTTTTTTTCTTCTGGAGCTGTGTATTTTTTGGCTGCACTTACATGAGCTGCTACATATAGAATAAAAAATTTCACGGCCTGTATTTCCAGTACCAATAACACGCTTGTTGATTTTTATTTTGTTCCAACTGGGGCGATCACAATGTTACCTGGACGTTTTCTGCCATTTTTCTCCTCCTTTGTTCAAGTGAATGGTTAATAAAACAGTATGTACGGTTGGTGTGGTACTAGTATGTTCATAACTGGGTAGGTGAACATGTGCCTGGGAGCTTTTTTTCTTTTTTTTTTTTTTTTAATATGGTTCCTAAGTTCTGCAGCAGGAGTTACAAGACCCTCTGAGAAAGCAGCAATCTGACTGTCCAAGCTACCAGCACAAACAAGTAACATCCTGGGTCTCCAGTGGTCTGCCATGACCCCTGCCCAAGCAGCACTGGCTATTGGAAAGGAATGCACAGATGGGGGTTGGTGTGGATTTGACCACTGCATATCAGGTGACTGATATGAAGATTAAGGTGGTTGTAAAGCCTGCAGGTTTTTTACCTTCATGCATTTTATGTGCAGCAACCCCCCCCCTTTCCTCATCCCCCCCCCTTTCCTCATCCCCCCCCCTTTCCTCATCCCCCCCCCTTTCCTCATTCCCCCCCCTTTCCTCATCCCCCCCCCCTTTCCTCATCCCCCCCCCCTTTCCTCATCCCCCCCCTTTTTTCCTGCTTACATGAGCCCGATCTATATCCAGTGGTGTGCACAAGAAGAGTGGCTCCATCCCTTTTCATTGGCTCAGACATAGCAGCAGGAGCCTTTAGCTCTCATGCTTCTGTCAATCACAGATAGTGAGAAGGGGGCGGGGCTGAGCCACACTCTCTTAGGGAGTGAGCACTCACGAGTGCCCCCATAGAAAACTGCTTTCTATGGGGGCACAGCCAGGAGTGCCAACGGGGGACCCCAGAACAGGAGCAAGGCGGCTCTGTTCAGAACCATCAGCCAGATTTGCCATTGTGCACATAAATTCTGTTCATCTTTCCAGCAATTCAATGCTCTGAGGGGAGTTTTGCAAAACTGCAACAGTACATGGCAACCAATTAGCGTCTATCTTTCATTTTGAAAATGTAACTGCAAATACAAGCTGATTAGTTACTATACACAGCTGCTACAGTTTGTCTGCACCAGTTTTGATAAATGTCCCTCTCTGTGTTTTTCTGTAGAGCAGGTCTCCAAAGGGCCAGTTTTCTGTCTTTCAGATTTCAGGTGGGGCTGGACTAGGACCAGTGTAAGTAGATAATTTCCAGACATCCAGTGGATGTAAACAATGCCTATCTTTGGTCTTAGGGGGATAAATGGTGTCAATAGGAGGCATAGTATTCTATCACTGGTGTCAGGGGAAGGAATTCTACCCCATTGTTGGTGTCATTGGATGGAATAGGGCCCCAAGGAGCAAATAGTCAAGCAAAGAGCCACATCAGGCTCTACAACAGAAAACCGCAGCCTAGGGCCACTGCAGTACGAGTTCATGGCCCTGGCAGCCTTTTTTTTTTTTTTTTTTTTGCATCTCGACTGTTCCCCACAATGCTGTCTTCAGTGCGTCGTCCCTGAGCTCCTGGAGTATTCCCAACATAGGGTATGTGGGTGACCTCTTGTTGGCAGCGCTCTGAAAGACATCTGACTTCTAGAAATTACACCAATTTGGGTGGATCCTGAACTGATCAGTCCGTTGGAGTATCTGGGTCTGGTTTTCCGGCAGACTGAACCATCAGAATTTCTGGTCATGGGTTTAAGGCTAGGTTCACATCTATGCAGATTGTGGTTTTTGACATCACTCATTGGTGTGACTTTAGCTGGTTGTCCATGAGTCCGGCATCCTTTATTACCAATAACCAACATGGTTAAGGAGTGGATAGCTGCCTGGTGTCCTTAACCGTTGAGCCATTAGCTGTGAGTGGGGTTCCCTACTGATTTACCCAGCATGCCCCTGTTAATGACATACTCATTCACATGGGGGGGCTTGTGTATATCTGGGGGCCCCTTCTGAGAAGTCACCCCCCCCACCTTAGGGTTGTGGGGAAGAGGCTCTTGTTCTCATCACCATACATTATCAGGATCTCTTCTGTCATAAGACGTCTGGCAGCAGTTTAGAAACTTGAATACCACCTTAAATCCAGAAAACTGACAGGTTTGGGGCTAATAGTAGCCTCCTTCAAGGCTGTTCTCTACCCAGGATCACTCCACAGACAGCTGCTGCACAATAGTCTGTTGTGAGACAAATCAGTCCTTCTAGATATGTCAGTTTAGTTGAAATGAAAAAGCAGGCTAGCGCCTGGGTCCATGAATCTGGCTCTAGAGTGATGGTCCTTTCTTCCCATTTTCTGGTGAAGTCCATGGCACCTTATTGGTACAGGGGACGCAGGTGAAGGAATGTCATCTAGCTTTAGTTGATCTAGCTGTCACATTAGCATTGGAGAGAAGCCAAACGTCAGGCCAGTGACATACCCCAACCATTAGTGAGGAACAAAGTCTCCCTGGCCAAGAGGTATAACAGATCATGTTCTAGCCTTGTATATTCTGGGCATAGACAATTGAAAGGCAGATTTCCTCAGCTGGCAGTGTTTGGTGGCAGGAAAATGGTCTCTCCACCCAGAGGTGTTCCAAGTCGGGGACTGTAGATAAGATCTCCTGGCTTCCAGGTTCAACAAACGGAATAAGTTGGTTAAGGTGCAGAGAGCCACTGGTAGAAGCAGTAGATGCTCTAGTACACAGGTGTCAAACTGGCAGCCCTCCAGCTGTTGCTAAACTACAAGTCCCATGAGGCATTGCAAGAATGACCGCTACAAGCATAACTGCCAAAGGCAGAGGCATGTTGGGACTTGTAGTTTTGCAACAGCTGGAGAGCCACCCATTTGACACCCCTGCTCTAGTATCAAAGTACACCCTCATCTATGTCTTTTGTACTCTGAATGTTTTTTCAAAAATCAAGCTGAATGGCAGTCCACAGCTGCTCGTCGCTCTGAATTGGTCCAGGTGGATTTGGTATACCAACCTATAACGACTTTAGCAGATGCACTTTGAGCCCTCCTGCATCTTCTGTCCCAAGGTCTGATTTGCCATCTTAGAACATTGGGTCCAAGAGCCATGCCAGAAACTAACAGACAGGCATCTGAGCCCAGTTCCTGCAATGCTTGGAATCCACATCCCACAAGGTCTGGTCTCTTTGTAACTGCTTAGAACACTCACCCCCTTCACTTTTGTTATGGTGCAGCCTGATACAATTTTGTCCTCAATCTACACCCAGCACCCCATAATGGCAAAACAAACAGAATTTTAGAAAAGTCGAGAGTTTATTAAACTGAAATATCAGATGGGCAGTCAGACCCTCTGCACTTGAAAGTTAGCTTGGGTGCCTCCTATTTCTCCTGATTGTTGCCAAGATGTTTCTGGACCTTGATTGGCATCCACTTGGGGTAAAAATCAAGTTACTTACAGTAACGTCTTTTCCGGGAGTCTTTCAGGCCAGCACTGCATATTGTATCAGAATACAGGTCTTGAGGTTAAATAAACTGCCTGCAGATCTCAGAAACTGGATTATTGCAAGGTACAGATCTGGGGAAGGCTACAAAAAAAAAAAATCTAAAGTTTCCCAAGATCACAGGGAGCTCCATAATTCTCAGACTTAATTTTGGCTCTGGCTGTACCAAACTTAAGTGTTATTGCAAAGGGTCTGAATACTTAAAAAACCTGATAGAATGTTAGAAATTATGTAAATTCTATCAATATATTTGTTCTCATTACTGGGTATGGAGTGTAGATTAAATGTACAAAAATATGAATTAAACTGTATCAGGCTTCAACATAAAACATTGAGGAAAAAAAAATTAAAGGGATATCAGAATATCACAATCTTGCCAAAAGGATTGGTACACCCCTACAAGTCATGTGATTCAGGTGTTCCAATCACCTCCATGGCTACAGGTGTATAAAATCAAGCCCCTAGGCATGCAGACTGCTTCTACAAACATTGGTAAAAGAATGGGTCGCTCTCAGGACCTCAGCGACTCCAAGAATGGTACATAGGCTCCTTTCACATGGGGCAGACCTGTCAGCAGATCTGCTTGCTCAGCAGGGGATCTTTCCACTGATCCCCCACTGAGCATGTGGATGACAGGTCTGTGTCTCCACCACTGCTGCAGAGCAGACAGCCTGCTGTTTTCTATGGGCAACCAGATGAAAACTCCTTTGTTTCCACCTGTCTTGCCTTCCCATCCAACAGATGAAAGGAGAATGGAGCCTCAGTCTTTGGCAGATTGGATGTTGGTGGGTGTAAACAGACACATGTCTGTTTACACCCGCTGGTCCACAGGAGGAAAATAGAGGTTCCAAATGGGTTTGCCTGAAAAACTGGCTAGCAGACCCAATCAAAATGTCTATGAAAAACCTATGGCCCATAGGTTGCTTCCTGTGCAATAAATCCATCTGAAATTTCCTGGCTACTAAATATTCCACGGTCAGCTGTTAGTGGGATTATAACAAAGTGGAGGCAACAGCAACTCAGCCACCAAATGGTAGACCACGTCACATGACAGCAGGGTCAGCACATGCTGAAGGGCACAGTGCACAGAAGTTGCCAACTGTCTGCAGAGTCAATAGCTAAAGACCTCCAAACTTGGTGTGGCCTTCACATGAGCCCAACAACAGTGTGTAGAGAGCTTCATGGAATGGGTTTGCATGGCCGAGCAGCTGCATCCAAGCCTTACATCACCAAGTGCAATGCAAAGCGTCGGATGCCGTGGTGTAAAGCACACCGCCACTGGACTATAGAGCAGTGGAGACGTGTTCTCTGGAGTGACCAATCACGCTTCTCTGGCAATCCGATGGACATGTTTGGATTTGGTGGTTGCCAGAACAGTACTCGTCTGAATACATTGTGCCAAGTTTGGTGGAGGGGATTATGGTGTGGAGTTTTCTACAGGTTGGGCTTGGCCCCCTAGTTCCAATGAAGGGAACTCTTAAGGCATCAGCATACCAAGACATTTTGGACAATTTCATGCTCCCAACTTTGTGGGAAGGGTTTGGAGATGGCTCCTTTCTGTTCCAACATGACTGCGCAATAGTGCACAAAGCAAGGTCCATAAAGACAGGAGGAGAGAGTTTGGGGTGGAGGAACTTGACTGGCCTGCACAGAGTCCTGATCTCAACCCCATAGAACACCTTTGGGATGAATTAGAGCGGAGACTGTGAGCCAGGCCTCCTCCCCCGACATCAGTGCCTGACCTCACAAATGTGCTTCTGGAAGAATGGTCCAACCTTCCCATAGACACCCTCCTAAACCTTGTGGACGGCCTTCCCAGAAGAGTTGAAGCTGTTATAGCTGCAAAGGGCGGGGCCAACTCAATATTGAACCCTACGGACGAGGGAGAGAGAGATGGCGGCCCAATACCTTGCAATATGGTGTACACATGCACCCCCCCCATCCCCAAACCCCACTTTAGGACAGTCATTTGACAGTTTTGTTGTGGGTCTTCGCTGAGCTGGGATGGCCTTCAGCTAATGCCGAGAATGGGGTGGATGTCACAAAGCCACCGCCACTCAGCGTTTCAATAGACTATTAAGAGCATTGTGGTGACACCCCCTTAGTAAGATTCAATGGGAATCATGGCCCTACCTCCTATGCTGTCAGTATACTAAAAAGGAACTGGGTACTGGGTGTCAATCAACCCAGAGGACTCAGCATCTGGAATGCAAGTACTGTGGGTAATAACTCCAGATTGAAAGTATTGAGGGTATTTATCCTATCCAAGTACACCTCTGGTATTGTCACAGGATGGCCAATGCCATGTTAATGTACACAGACAAGATTGTAGGTAAAACAGTAATTATTCATAATTTATTGGCATTTAATACACATATAAACCACTAAAGTATCAAATATAAAAAAAAACGACAATAAAAACTGGACAACTTTTTCATAGCAAGTAGATTCTTCATGTGGCCTCTGTTCACATTTAGTTGTGGCTCAGGTCATTGGCTGGTTCCCTGCTGCTGAGCTTTGGTACACAAATTGGTCAGCCGACCCTGGAGAAAGGAAAATGTTTTTTTTTTTTTAAATATAATAAAATATAAATTAAAAATAATAAAATTAATAAATAATAAATGTTTATTTTTCCCCATTCATTCTGTATAAAAGCATGCCCACACCATGCCCAGCTGCATTTCTTGCATACTAACTCACATGTATGAGCAGGGCACATAGAAAAAAACTTGTTAACCGTGTGCCCTGTTCACACCATACCTGTGTGATGTTATGCAAATGCAGCTCAGTGGCATGGTGTTAACAAGCCCTAACTGTTCAAACACATTGGCTTTTTTAGGAATTAAAGGCAAATCACACAACACTGCTGATGGTGTAAGTGGGTGATGGTTAGGCTTACTACAAGAGTGTGAATATGTTGCACGGTGTCCGGTCTCAGCAGCTCCACATCCACAGACTCCAGATCATCAACAGCTGAAGACAGAGTCTGGGGATAAAAAAATAAAAAAATAAAAAATAAAGTATTAAACAAAATACAGTCCCATCACCAGTCCCAGACCTATGGACCTTTAGGCAAAATTTAGGCCCAGAAAGTAATTTTCAGTGACAAACACTCAATTTTTAAACATTTCCAGCAGTTTATGTAACCACTGAGGATGCAACTTCTCTATTAGCCCGTGCCCATGTTCCAGCTGGTGCCATGACTGCTGAGCCAGGATTCCATTCCTGGGTGGCTCATTTCTCTTGCATGCAGGAGCTAGTTTTTTTCTCCATACAAATGTGTGCATCATAAGCTGGACACTATAGGTACGGTTTAAGATCGATGTACGGTTTAAGATCGATGTACGGTTTAAGATCGATGTACGGGTTCTCCACATCTATTATGCAAACCTGACTGTATAATTGTTTCTCAGATTTTTGTGTCATACAGAGTAATAGTAAGTCCTGATGTATCCAACTCCTACACATGGACTGGTTGAGATGGGTTAAATTGTGTTTTACCAACTGTGATGCCTTTGTAAACCTTTGCATTAATCAAACTTTTACCTGAAAAAAAAAAAATGCAGAGAACATCTGTAGTAGTTACCTGGCCATCCACCAGTGGTATATGAAGAAGTGGGACGCCGTCCATGAGCTGGTGGTCACCCAGTGAAGACATTGCTCGGTTCCGTGATGACCTGGTGTTTCTGATACAGACAAGGATGTTTAAGAGAAGTTTGCCTTCTGACACACTTTCATGATAAAATCATATTCAGGGTGTATTATGGTCGAAATGCACCCCCCCATTAAAAGAAATGGCAAGTTGTTCTACTCACCCGCTCCTCAATATCTGAGCTATGCCCATACAGCCATGTCACCCATTCACAGAACACTGAATGGAAGACATGTACCCTCTGACATCAAGACAGAGGAACTTGTGGGGCAGCACAGTGGCTAAATGGTTAGCACTTCCGCCTGGCAGTACTAGGGTTGTTGGTTTGAATCCCAACCACAGCACCACCTGCCTTGAGTTTGCATGTTCTCCCTGTGCCTGTGTGGGTTTCCTCTGGGTACTCAAGTTTCCTCCCACACTCCAAAGACATGCTGGTAGGTTAATTGGATCCTGTCTAAATTGGCCCTAGTATGTGTATGTATGACTGAGTTAGGGACCTTAGATTGTACACCCCTTGAGGGTTAGGGACTGATGTGAATGTACAATATATATGTAAAGTGCTGTGTAAATTGATGGCTCTATATAAGTACCTGTAATAAATTTGTAGATATCCATAGAGCACAAGTGTGACATCACTTAAATTGCAGTCCATTGATTGCCTACACCAGCCCTATAATTGAGTACTTGCAGGTGTAGTGTGAAGGAGCCCGAGCATTGCACCCATGATATACTTCAGGCATTGCAATCACAATCAGAAGAACTAAGGCAAAATCGGCTACCTGCGGGGCCCCACCCCCAAGCTGACATCACCTCTGCCCTATAACCTACAGGGGTCCCGGAACTTCCAACTCCTCCAGCCCTGTGAGCACCGGCTGGTTTTGGATTTGACATGCAAGATATTATGCATGCGAGTCGTGATAACATTTTAAACTGTTTGCCGAGTGCTGCACTTAGACGGCGCTTCCGTCTTTCTATCACAGGATCAGATAGCGGTGCGGCAAGTCGCATGCGATCTGGACAGGGTTCGCACTGCATTCTTGTTCAAACAGCATGTAACTTTTTGCTGTGCAATTTGATATAATTCATTTTGTATGGGCTTAGAACACAATGCAGAAAGGTATCGGCGAGTACTTGACTGAAAGTATCGGTACTTGCCAAAAAAAACTAAAAAACAAAATAAATGACTTTTTACCCCCCCCCCTCCCCAATCTACATTAGCCAAGCTTGGTACCTGAACAACTGCGATTCAGTTCGACAGGATGAAACTGATGACAAAACCTTCCTGGGCGCTTTAGTGAGAGGGGTGGCTGATATTGACCTGAAATGGAGCAAAAAAAAAAAAAAAAATGGTCATTTTGTCAAAACATCAAAAAAAAAAAAAATAATAATTGAAGGCACAAAAACACAAATAAAGCCAGAATTTTGCAGCCCCCACCCCAAAAATGCTAGTTTAACAAGTCCACGATCACCAGGAATAAATATGATACTACATACCCTGACAGAAGCTATGAAGGGGTGATATCGCTGGGCCTTCTGGTAATATTGTGATCTCAAATCTAGTGAGTATGATGCTGCACAGTACAGGAAATGCGGTCATTTAGGTACGTTGGATTCCAGTTCAAGAATTTTTTTATGGTATTTAAAATCAGAATTTTTAAATGCAGGGGCTGCAGAACAGCAGATCAGTAATTTCTGTTTTTTGAACCAAGGCCCACTTTGGAGAACTTAGTTTTTCAGCTCCCTGCCCCCTATTGCCCCCACCGCCCTCCAAAAACAGCGCTGACTACCACTTGCTCTGTAGACCCCACCCATCTCTGAAGGATCTGGTCCCCGTCCACCTTCTCCAGCAGGACAGAAGAGCACATGGTGGAGGTGCTGCAGTAAACGTGGTGGGCCTGGGTGCAGACCCCCTGCTCTTGCTAGCTGGAGTTTGGCTTTGTTAGATATCTAAATCTGCTAGTACATGCAACACTCCCCTCCCCCCAGACTGAATATCTAAAAGTGCCCCCTGTGCTCCATCTAGAGTGGGGGGGATACTCAAATACAGGAGTTATATTACTGGCCAGATCACCAGCTGAAAACAGAGGGAAAAACTAAAAGAAAAAAACCAATGCAGCCATTTGATTGGTAAGCTGTGATATTATATTTTTGGTTTTGGGTTCAATACCGCTTTCAGTCAATGGGCTACAAGTGCAGTGACCAAATGTGTGCTTCATTGAGAACTCATGGTGGCAGGAGGAACTTTATTGTACAGATTTTCCTGTGGGGGGAGAAAAAAATAAAATAAAAAAGGCAAAACAAAAAAAACCCCTTCCGTTCCACCCTCATCCCAGCTTCGCCCCTTCCACCCTCGTCCAAACCCAATTAGGGTTAGGCAAGGGCCCGTTCACCCTGGCCACACATTAAACCGAAAGTGGTTAAGTGGGCAGCTGTCATTTTTGGCTGCAGTGAATCACAGTGAGAAAGGGGAGGGGGGGGGGGGGTAGTCTGATGTCCATTTTCCTGTGCGTGGAACAGAAAAACGCCTTCTACAATATATTTAACAGACCAGAAAAGGAGCAGATAAGATCAATGATAGGGTTACATAGCTACCTTACTATGGTGGGCTTCTTGGCACTGTCACCAACAAAGGATTTACTTTTGGTGATCTGAAAAGGTAAAAAAAGAAAAAAAAAAGTTAATGATTTTAAAACAGGAATCAGCCCATTTGACAGACTCACCTTCTGGACAGTCCTGCTCTTCTGGGTGGTGGACATCACTTTGGAGCCGACAGGATCATGGTATTCTGTAGTGGTCGTCACCTTAACTACAAAAAGCAGAGTCAAATCCCAAATATAGCTTTTCTTCAATGCAAAGTGCTTTTGATAGCTTAACCAACTTCTACCTGTGGGTTAGAACCTAAAATTTTCTTTTATTGGTGGCTACCAATTACTCAACTTATAAAGAGTGAATGGTTAAAATCTTCCAAGGTTTTGATTGCTTCTAATTTCCAAAGTCATGGTCCAGTAGCCTCAATTTTTTCAGCATTGTTGGGATAGTGACTCCAGGAAGTGATTTGTGTCACCAGCCAGAAAACAATTTGTTGTACAGAATATAATTTAAAGTGGTTCTAAAAGGTCTGAAGGTTTCTATGCATGAAGGTGAAAAACCTGTGTGCAGCGCATCCCCTCCACCAATCCATCAAAGTTAGACAGGCTCTGCTGTATGGGGACTCTTCCTTCTCATTGGCGGAGACAGCAATGGGAGCCCCATCAATCGCAGCCAGTGAGCCAATGAGGAGAGTGCGGAGGGCAGGGCTACGCCACAGCTCTGTGCGTCTTTTGGATACAGAGCAACAGCTCGGGGATGAGCATGCAGTGGTTCCCCCAGAGTGAGTGGCTTTACCTGGGGGCACTGCTCAAGGAGGAGGAGCCAGGAGCAGACCCAAAATGAAGAAGATCGGGGCTGCTCTGCAAAATCACTGCACAGAGCAGTAAAGTATAGACAAGGTTGTTATTTTAGAAACAAACTTTAGTGTCACAAGTTGAAGAAATGGAGTTTCAAGAGGGAGAAAGGCGCCTATGACTGTTAATAAACACACGTATATATTGTAGGTTATGAAATTTAAAAGTTTAATTAATATGAACTATGTATATGTTTTGTGAAAATAAAAAAAAAAAAAAATGTTACTGTGGAGGAGCCAAGGGCTAATAGTCCTGTTGGAAAGAAAGACACATCCGTCTAGTTCAACCATTAAAAAAGGGGAGAAAAAAAAAAAAAAATCAAATTTTATACCCACAGTTGATCCAGAGGAAGACAAAAAAAACCCAGCAAAGCACGATCCAATTTGCTCCTGCAGGGGAACAAATTCCTTCCTGATCCCCTGAGAGGCAATCGAATATTCCCTGGATCAACTTTACCTATAAAATGTTATATCCAGTTATATTCTGTGTATCCAAGAAAGAATCCAGGACTTTTATAAAACGATCCACTGAGCTGGCCAGAACCAACTCTTGGAGTCTATTCCACATTTTCTCTCTTTGGAGTCTATACCTCTCGTAAGAGGATTTTGCTCGCTTCAGAAACTGCAGCTTGGAATTGTATGCCATTATTAGGCTTGTGATCTACCAGAACCCCCCAGATCCTTCACCATTGATCCCCCCCGATCCCTCTCCACCATTGATCCCCCCAGGTGTTCTACATTTATGTGCTGTGCATAAAGTGTTTTGGTGGAATCAGTGTCTCCCATTAAGTGTTCTTGGGAGGAACTAAAGCCTCCCATGTGTTGTGTGGTGCCCAATGTGTTCTTCTGGTGGAGTCAGGGTCAGACATGACCTTTCCGCATAAAATGATTTTGGTGGAGCCAAAAGCCAAGGTTTCCTATGTGCATTGTGAAGTGTATAAAGTGTTCTTCTGGAGGAGCCAAGGACTTGTGTGTTGTGCTGTACATGGAGTGCTTTACTGGTGGAGTCAAGGTCTCCCTTGTGTATTGTGTATATCTGACCATGTAGACTCAAAGCAGAGAAAAATATGCTCTTTTCATGCTTCTTCTAGATCGAGTGGCCAGCAATGTCACAAATAGTTTCTGAACCCTATAAACGTATGAGCTTTATCTGGATCAAAATACATACAACCTTGTCAGCACTACAGGCGAATGGGGTCCTCTATGTTAAGAGTCCCAAGTGTAGGCCCAGAGCAGACTCCTCTTCAGTCTTGTTGCACAGAGAAGTAGACCACCTTCACAACGGCCTTGCTGCCCACTTCAGATCGGGGTAAACTAAACTGAAATGTAAACAGAAGGCGGTGCACCAACCTAGTGCATTATGGTAAACCTGGGCTCTGAGGAAGAGGGCATTGCCCTTGAAACTCTCAAGCTGCACACCAGTGGATGGACGCATTTATGGGACTGGATCTTGTCACGTGTTTCTATGTACTCCTGTGAATACATTGGAACATTTTAGATTAATAAAAGGTTTTACGATGATGCACTAGGTTGGGGAGCCTTCTTCCATTCTCATTTGGCTAGAACAGGTACAAAGGGGTCCAGATAGATTGCCAAACCTTGTGCTACGTTAATTATTTGGATTTTAACCCCTTGATGCTGACCATATGCAAATATGCAGCCTCTTGGTGGCTGGGCCTTCAAATCAAGCGGCCGCATATTTGCATACCATTTGAAAACGTGCGGAGAGCGCTCCCAGCACATAAGTCTGTCTCATGGAAAGGTCCCGATCTCCCCTTGCGATCGAGACCTTTTCCGATCATGTGACCTCCATGACAGCGAATCACAGTGATCACATGACCCTAAAACCCTGCCCCGTCTCCTTGCACCTGAACCCCTTAAAGGGCTAGGAGGCACCGGCATGAAGAGGTTAACCAACAAAAGTTTGGAAAAAGAAAAAGTATGCCAAAGGGAACATAACCAACAATGCTATTCTGGTAAAGCCAAAAATGACCATAAGAGACGTAAAGCCGAGCTCTCTTTGCCCTTACCCCTTTTGCTGTTCTTTCTTACAAGTTTGGCTTCACGCAGCTCTTCGTCCAGACTGTCCATCTGCAATGAAGGCAGTAACAATTTTACAAAGAAAAAACCCCAAAGAGAAATCAAAACCCATGAATGTTAAAATGGCTTCCAGTACAGCCAGCAGGCCTCACCTTCGCCAACGCAGCATTCTCCACTTTGTTTGCTCCCATCAGCTCTGTAGGGAAGAATTCGTGACAACATCTGGCTTTCCAATTCAATAATGTCAAATGTTTGTCAATCTCCAAGCAGATCATAAAAAGAAAGTAATCTGTGTGCTTATATATTTGCAATTACAGGCGTACCTTGGTTCATGAATTTAAAGCAATCGGTTCTGGGCCAACCCCTGGACACCCTGCACCCAGCTACCGGGCACCCAGCTACCACCCCTGGACACCCAGCACCCAGCTACCGGGCACCCAGCTACCACCCCTGGACACCCAGCACCCAGCTACCGGGCACCCAGCTACCACCCCTGGACACCCAGCACCCAGCTACCGGACACCCAGCTACCGGACACCCAGCTACCGGACACCCAGCTACCACCCCTGGACACCCAGCTACCGGGCACCCAGCTACCACCCCTGGACACCCAGCTACCGGGCACCCAGCTACCACCTCTGGACACCCAACACCCGGACCACCCAGCGAATCAAGACGTCGCCCAGCGAATCTCCCGGACCACCCAGCGAATCTCCAGTCACCGAGCCGCCAGCATCACCAGACGCCGTGCCTACCAACACCCCCAGACATCACACCCTACGACCCCTCCACTCGCCAATCCACCGGACCCACTGATGACCCCTCGGACGCCAGCATACTGCACCCACAGATTGCAGCTACAGAAGGACTCTAGTGGACTCCTCCACAGTGATACAGACTCTCCACATCACCTCGCCCTGACCTGTATCCCTTCACCTCCCCTGACCCGAACAGCATTGCACTCACCCCAGCATGCCACCTGCACTTCTCCTCCTCGTTTTCCTCTCCTCCATCCCAAAAATCGCCTCCCTCTACCCGCCCACCCCCCCAAAACAGCTCTACATTGCCCCTTCACTTCTGCCCTCTCCCCACTACGGCACTCACCACCTCCTCCTGGTACTCCACTCCCCGGTCGACCCACGTGCCACCACTACCAGACCCACACGCTCCTGCACCTCCCATTCCCATGCCACCCTCCTCACCCTTCTCCTATCCGCTGGGGACATCTCCCCGAACCCTGGCCCCTCACCACCCCTCCCCCCCTCCAGGAACTCCCCCTCCAGGGACCCCCCTGCTCCCGCCAGCCGCCGCAACCCCCTCAACCTCATACCTGTGCACCTCCTCCCTGCATCCATCCCCCCTCTCTCGGTTGCACTTCTGAACGCCCGTTCGGTTTGCAACAAACTAACTGCCATCCATGACCTCTTCATCTCCCGCTCCCTCAACCTCCTAGCCATCACCGAAACCTGGGTACAGGCCACTGACACTACCTCCCCTGCGGCACTCTCCCATGGAGGTCTCGTCTGGTCCCATTCACCAAGACTGAGCGGTCACAAAGGTGGTGGTGTCGGCCTGCTCCTATCACCGCTGAGCACCTTCCAGGTCCTCCCTAACCCCCCCTCCCTAACCTTCTCCTCCTTCGAGGCTCACTGCATCCGGCTCTTCTCACCCACCCCCCTAAGGATCGCAGTGATCTACAGGCCCCCCGGATCCATAGCCCGCTTCCTGGATGACTTCGCCGCCTGGCTTCCCTTCTTCCTCTCCTCTGAGCTACCGACCATCATCCTCGGAGACTTCAACATCCCCATCAATGACAACACCCCAGCTACCTCCCAACTCCTCCACCTAACCTCCTCCTTCGCACTCACATAATACACTCAATCCTCCACCCACATCAATGGGAACACCCTGGACCTCGTCTTCTCCCACCTCTGTACCCTTAACCACTTCACTAACACCCCCTTCCCTCTCTCCGACCACCACCTCCTCATGTTCTCCATCTCCCCTTCCCCTAACTCCCCCCCCCCCCCAGTGCGCCAAACCATCACCAGCCGCAACCTGCACCCAGCCACCCTCCACTCGGCTGCCGACCGCTTACACAACAGCATCCTTCCACTGTCATGTCCTGACCTAGCCACCACCGCGTATAACGACTCACTATCAGCTACCCTAGACTCTCTGGCACCCCTAACCACACGCAACATCAAACCCAGACCGCTCCAACCATGGCAGAACGACCATACTAAATGCCTCAAACGTCGCAGTCGTGCGCTGGAGAGACTATGGCGCAAAACCAGGTCCCCTCATGCATTCTGCCTCTACAAATCTGCCTTCCTCACCTACACCTCCTCCCTCCACGCCGCCAAGCAGGCCTACTTCGTTAACCTGATTAACACCCTCTCCACCTGCCCTCGCCGACTTCTCCACCTTCAACTCCCTGCTCTCTCCCCCCCCTCCTCCACTCAGTACCTCACTTACCGCCCACGAGATTGCCACTCATCTCCACAACAAGATTGACGCAATCCGCAAGGACATAGTCAACTTGCAATCTACCTCCCCATCTAGCCTCCCCCCTTCCATCACCCCCTCATCTCTCCCCTCCTCTGACCTCGCAACGGCACTGCCCCCCACCACACCCAAGGCCCTGCCTACCGTAACCCCCCCATCACTGCACTCCTTCAGCCCTACTACCACTGAGGAAGTCACCAGAGTCTTCTCAGAAGCCCGCCTCACTACCTGCCCCCTGGACCCTATCCCCTCTCAACTCCTCCGGTCACCCCCCTCTTCCCTCATCCGCTCCCTTACCCACATCTTCAATCTCTCCCTCTCTACTGGCGTCTTCCCCTCCCCCCTAAAACATGCGCACATCACCCCCATACTCAAAAAGCCCTCCCTGGACCCCACTGACCTCAACAACCTCAGACCAATTTCCCTGCTGCCACTCACTTCCAAGCTCCTTGAGCGCTTGGTCTTCGATCGCCTAAGCGCCCACCTAACTGACAGCAACCTCCTTGACCCACTACAGTCCGGCTTCCGTCCCCTACACGCCACCGAAACTGCCCTCCTCAAAATCATTAACGATCTACTAACCGCCAAAGCCGACTACTCTGTCCTCCTCCTCCTAGACCTCTCCGCGGCCTTTGACACAGTCGACCACCCCCTCCTCCTTAATAAACTACTCTCCCTTGGCATCAGAGACAAAGCTCTCTCTTGGTTCTCGTCCTATCTATCCCAACGCTCCTTCAGCGTTTCCTACAACGATGCCACCTCCTCTTCCCTCCCCCTCTCTGTTGGGGTCCCCCAGGGCTCTGTCCTTGGACCCCTTCTCTTCTCCATCTACACCTCCTCCCTTGGCAAACTCACACTCCCACGGCTTCAATTACCACCTCTATGCTGATGATACTCAAATCTACCTATCCACCCCTCACCTCACCCCCACATTCTCCGCCCGCATCACTCACCTCCTAAACGACATCTCTGACTGGATGTCGCTCCATTTCCTCAAACTCAACCTCTCCAAAACCGAGCTTCTCGTCTTTCCCCCTTCCCGCGCCCCCCCCATCCTTTCCATCATCACCAACACCACCATCAATCCCGCCCAGCAAGCCAAGGTCCTTGGCGTCATTCTGGACTCAAACCTTTCCTTTCAACCTCATGTCAAATCACTCACAAATACATGCAGGCTCCACCTCCGGAACATCGCCAAAATACGCTCCTTCCTTACCCCAGACACCACTAAATTACTCGTACACTCCCCGATTATCTCACGCCTGGACTACTGCAACTCCCTCCTCACTGGCCTACCCCAGTGCAGGCTCTCCCCGCTTCAGACCATCCTGAACTCAGCAGCCAGACTCATCCACCTCACCAGCCGCTCCACCTCTGCCACCCCCCTCTGCCTCTCCCTCCACTGGCTCCCCATTGCCCAACGCATTAAATTCAAATTGCTCATCCTGACCTATAAGGCCATCCACAACACTGCCCCTAACTACCTCACCGACCTGATTCCCAGGTACCACCCTACCCGTACCCCTCGCTCTTCACAGGACCTCCTTCTATCTTGCTCCCTGGTCTCCTCCTCCCACGCACGACTGCAAGACTTCTCCAGGTCCTCCCCCATCCTCTGGAACTCACTACCCCAATCCATCAGACTGTCACCTTCCCTCCTCACCTTCAGGCGCTCCCTGAAAACCCACCTCTTCAGGGAAGCCTACCCCACCCTCACCTAACAGCCGCTGCCCTTCCCTCCTCCTACCACTCCATCCCCCACAGCCGTTTCCTCCTGTGCCTCTACCCCCTCCCTCCTAGATTGTAAGCTCGAAAGAGTAGGGCCCTCTTACCCTTGTGTACTGTTTGATGTTACTGTTCTGTTTCATGTATTGTCCCCCCCTCTATTGTACAGCGCTGAGCAAACCCTTTGGCGCTATATAAACTCAATAAATAAATAAATAAAGCGTTCTCCGGGACATTTCCTATTGTGAAAAATTCATAAACGCGGTTTCCCATAGGATTGCATTGAAAACCAATGAATCCGTTCTGGGAGGTCAGAAAAAAAAAAAAAAAGTCTTACCTATTCAAAACGTTTTATAAAGTGCACTTTAAAGGCACGGGGCCGGTGCTATAAACCTCCCAAGCACAATGCATCCTGGGGAAACTTGCTTCATATTGCGAAAAAAAAATCCATAAACCGAGGCATTATTTTTGAGGTATGCCTGTTTCTGAATGTGACCTGGTATTGTGCGGTCCCTGTGTAGCAGACCACAAGTCAGGGGATGGAGAAGCAGCATAAAGAACCAATCCACTTTCTCGCTTGAGTGCCACATGGGGCCTCTGCATCAAGGGCAGAATCGGGCCATACATGCCTATCCTAAGAGTGCTGATCCCATAAACATTTAAAATGTAGACGCTTTAAAATGTGTCAGGTTTTTGGGTGTCGATTTACTAAATTAAAAAAAAAAAGTTAGAAAGTTTCCCATCAATAGTCTTTGATTAAACTTGACTCACTGTAATAGTCTCCAACCTTCATCTGTCGGATGGATAGCGGCATCTTCAGGAGCTCCACCTCCAGGATCTGGTCTGGGAGAGCGTCGAGGACCTCCAGCTCCTTTTTCACCTCCTCAATGCGATCTTTTCCTAACAGGAAGATAACCAAACAGAAATCTACCTTAGAACCCCGGCCATAGTTTTCTGGTTTTCGACCAAGTGGTGAAAGGCTAGAACTCCAGCAGATCAACAGTTCAATTCACCTGTTGCAGACAAGCCCCCTACTCCCGGGGGAACCGGGCGGACAGAGGGCCCCCACCTACTCCCGGGGGAACCGGGCGGACAGAGGGCCCCCACCTACTCCCGGGGGAACCGGGCGGACAGAGGGCCCCCACCTACTCCCGGGGGAACCGGGCGGACAGAGGGCCCCCACCTACTCCCGGGGGAACCGGGCGGACAGAGGCCCCCCTACTCCCGAGGAACCGGGCGAACAAGCCCCCCTACTCCCGAGGAACCAGGTGGAAGTTTCAATACACCAGAACGTGGTCAAAACCCAACCCATTGACAACTGCGTTAGGAGGGAGGGAAGAGCATAAAAGCAGGTAGTTGAGCTGTATTTTTACCCTCCCCCTTAAGCTGCAAAGGAAGCTGGAGGCCCCATTCAGATCTGGCATTGGCAATTCTAAAAGCCAACTTACACGTGTGTCACACATAGGGCAGCCCATCCACTTCAATAGGCTGTCCTATGTGCATTTGTTCCCCAAAAGAAGCTCCTGCACTTTTTTTTTTTTTTTTAGGTGACAAGCTTAGCGCGATTTTTAAACTTATTTTGCTGCGATTGTCGCACAAGTCTGCTACGCAGAAAAATTGCACTGCGTTTGGGATGCCGTTATTCTTAATTATGTCTTTCTGCGATTCTGCCTGCAATTCAAAATTGCTTAATGTGAACCGGGCCGGAAAGGTATGTGAACATGTCAAAGCAAAAATTACCCCCCTCTTCCCCCCCATGTTTGACAGGTAGTACCACCGCTGAACGCCATCTGCTGGAGTCAATGTCCATGTATTGTGTGAGGCTCAGTTTTAACATTTACAGGGTTAAAATAAGCCTCACTTCCCTATCAAACTCCTTTGAAAAAACATCCATAGCAGGTTGCTTTTCAGAGGGACAGCAAGGTCAGCCTCATGTGCAAACCCTAGCCTAGCAGTTTAGGCTGGAGTTAACCTTTTCTGTGAATGCCAAGGGGCCCATTTATAAAATGTCTTCACACAGGAAAAAAAGCCAAATAAGGAAAATAAAAAATAAAAAACAAATTTTAAAAAATATGTTCGATCCAACCTATGAAAGGTAAATGCAAAATCCGATTTCATAAAGCAAATCCAACTACCACCAGTTATATGGAGGGGATGACTCTGCACATTTTTGCTGAGGATTGACATACTACAAAATTAGCCATAGTATCCATATCTCAAAAACAAGCCTAATGCTAACCATACACTAGCTGAAAAATCATTCAAACTCATCTTCCAATAACAAACACTCGGTCGTGGGAGCGACCGATATTGCCATCATGTAAGGACTGAATTTTCAATGATAAATCATTTTTTCTTCATTTGTTGTCACATATGCACAGTACAAAGTTCGATTTTTGATTGGCAACACACATTAACCTTTCAATTTATCATTCGGCTGAAGTTCTCCAACCTGTTCATGTTTTTTTTGGCTTTGAAAAGTCAAACTATTTTCCATTTGTGCAGAACTGGATGAAAAACAAACGAACAGCCCAAATGACAGATTTTCAAAAATTTTTTGTCTAGTATATGGGGCACCAGGGGCAGACTGACTATTTGGAAACTCGGGCACTGCCTGAGGGCCCGGAGTCAGTAGGGGGCCCCATGAGATGCCCCTGGTACCTTTTTAATAGGCTTTTTTGAGTTTGGGCAAGGACACAGGGGCCCCATGATCCCCTATTGCTTGGGGGCCCCATAAGTTGTCTGTCCACCCCTGTGGGACACATTAATGTGTATCTACAGATCGACCTCTCAGTTGTTGGATATAGTAGAGGAAAGTCAAGGAAAGGAAATCTTGCTCTTTGTTTGCCCTGGTGACATGGATAGGGCTTGAATTGTGAGAGAATTCACAATGCTGAGCTGTCCCCACAACAGAATAGAGGGAAATCTTCCAGTGGGGACACTTGGAGTTGATTGACTAAAATTGGAGTGCAAAATCTGGTGCAGCTCTGTATTGAAGCCAATCAGCTTCCAGATTTTATCAAAGCTTAATTGAACAAACTGATGTCAGAAGCTGATTGGCCGCCATGCGCAGTCTGGTGAGAGTCTGAGAGCTCCAAATAAAACTTAGATATATATGTTTTTGTACATGTTTACAAGAGCATAGAAACTTTTAGAAGAACCCTCAGATCTATATATTATAATTTGGGGAACTGCTATATAATTGCTACACAATTATGTCACACTGCCAAAGGAATGGTCTTTGAGAATAAAGGTGGTGGTGGTGGCGGGGGGGGGGGGGGGGGGTCTCTTTAGTTTTGTTATGGGGCATAAGTGCAACCCAGGCCACAACTAGTCATAGTAGACCACGCAGCCGCTATGGGGCCCCAGAAGCCACAAAGTGAATCATCCAGGTAATTTGGTTTTGGATCAGATCCATCGATCTGTGGTTGGGGAACCTCTATACAGTTCCTAGGAGAGCAGTTTACTATTTTGTACAACCAATTTGCCTACAAGAGGAAGATTAGGGAGATAGGTGGTGGTGGTGGGGTGGACTGATAACTCATGGGGCACCCAAGCAATAGGGGATCATGGGGCTCCTGTGTCCTTGCCTACACTCAAAGCACACCCAAAAAAAACAAAAACAAAACAAAAGGACCAGGGACATTTAATGGGGCCCCCTACTGACCCTGGGCAGTGCCCAAGTGCCTGAATGGACCATAACTAATGATGCAACCACTTTGGGGCCCCAAAGCTGTGAAGCCAATTACCATTGTGTACAACCAAAGGAACAGTGTTCAGGATGGAGATTAGGGAGATGTGGTAGGTGTGTGTGTGTGTGTGTGTGTGGGGTGTTAATGGTCTTGCTATGGGGCCCAATTGCCTGTAGTTCCAGCTCTAGATGCAACCAATGCATAGATGTGACCCAAGAACATAACTGATGAAGCAACCACTATGGGGCCCCAAAGCAATGAAGCCAATTACTATGGTGTACAACCAAAGGAACAGTGTTCATGATGGAGATTAGGGAGACGTGGTGGGGTTAATGGTCTTTCTATAGAGCCCAATTGCCTGTAGTTCCAGCTCTAGATGCAACCAATGCATAGATGTGACCAAAGTCATACCTAGAGCCCTTGCAGACCATGATGCTATGGGGTCCAAACAACCAGGATTGGGGGGGGGGGTACTTTAATGATTTGACTGTGGGGCTCCATCGCTCCTTGCATGGTTTGCAGAACATTACCACTTCACGTGTGGTTGGTTTGTGAGACTCACTTTGCTGAATAAAGTCCAACATGAAAAGGCGAATCTTCTCATTCTTCTGTTCCTGCAGGGGGTCCACCAGCCCCAATCCAGAATCTCCGCTGCCCTTCGCTCGGCCCGCTTGCTTCCTGGCCCTTTTCGGATGCATTGTCCTCAAACCGTCTCTTTGAAGACCACAAAGCCAAGCCTGATCACAGCTGCCGGAAGCACTCAGCTCTCCTTGTATGCAACCAAAAGGGTCCCATAGGTGTGGTCCAGAGAGTAGTCACCTGATTTATATCACAAGGGGGTGGGGCTATGCTTTTCAGGGAGGGATGGGCATATAGGGGTGTGTAATAGTGAAGAGAGGGGGTTGAGCTCATGTAGTCCTTTACCTGCACAGGGGCCTTTATTCAGCACCTGTAATGTGAACAATGGGGGTTGATTTATTAAAACCAGACTGTGCGAAATCTGGTGCAGTTCTGCGTAGGAACCAATCAGCTTCCAGGTTTTATTACCAACGTTTCATTGTGCATGCTGAAGCTGGATGCTGATTGGCCGCCATGTACACCAGATTCTGAGTGCTCCAGTTTTAGTAAATCCCCTCAGTGTGCCTAGCACAGCTTTGGTTAGGGGCTCATTCACACCCCAACGCACAGAAAATGCATGCACATCGACACACAGTTTTTTAGAGTTCATTCACTCTGTGCCGCATGCTACATGCTCGGTGTGCTGGCAGCTGGCAGTTTTTAGCTGTAGTATCATCTCATTTCACTGATTCATTTTTTTTAACTTTATTTAAAGTACCCAAAGTCACAATTCGTTTATGTCTCCGCACAAAAGCACGGCGCATTGCACACGTGGTGTCATGCAGCGCCATAAAACGTAGCACGTCTGTATTTTTCAGAACTGCACTGCCAGTGCTGTGGTGTGAAAAGAGCGGCATAGAAACCAGTTGCCCTTGCGGTGACTGCCGTTTAATCCAGTGCAGAAAAATGCCAGTCGCTGCACATAGTGTGAATGAGCCTTGAAGGCGCTGCAGTGCGTTGACGAATAATCCAGCTATTGCATACGAATGAATGGAATGTCACCTTGCCATTTTAAAAGAGAAAAAAAAAAAGGTAAACAAGGCACTGACCCCCATTTTTCCGGCACAGAATGGACAGATGAAAAACGGACATACGGAACGCCCGTGTGAAAGGGGCCTTTCAAGTAGAACTACAGGCAAATCTTTTTTTCCCATTTTGGATAGAGCAAGGAAGGATTATAACTCCACTAAATGGTTAGCACTTCCACCTGGCAGTACTAGGGTTATTGGTTCGAATCCCAACCACGGCACCACCTGCCTGGAGTTTGCATGTCCTCCCTGTGCCTGCATGGGTTTTCTCCGGGTACTCCGGTTTCCTCCCACACTCCAAAGACATGCTGGTAGGTGAATTGGCTCCTGTCTAAATTGTCCCTAGTATGTGTATGTATGAATGTGAGTTAGGGACCTTAGATTGTACACCCCTTGAGGGTTAGGGACTGATGTGAATGTACAATATATATGTAAAGCGCTGCGTACATTGATGGCGCTATATAAGTACCTGAAATAAATAAACCTCTGATCAAATTTTTTTTCTCACCATCTGTGGCCACATAAGGGAGATTTTCCTTCACTTCCTGTCCCATAGCCAAACAGGAAATGAGAGGAAATCCCTGCAAATTAGGGGAATTCCTTGGGGACCCTCAGGTCACCAGAATTAGTGTCCCCATTAGAGGTTTTCCCAACTGAGTTGCAGGTCGCAGATTGGGGGCATGGCAACCAGCAGGAGCGGCCCCTAGATTGAGTTCTTTTTTTGTTGTTCCGAGCATCCTACTCCTGCAGAGGGCAGAATAACAGCGTGGTCACAGTCTAAACATCCAGCTGTGCCCTTCAGTGAATAGAAGAGTTCCCAGATCCATGAGCCACAGAAAACATTGTACGAGTTTTTTTTCTCTTTCTAGAATGAGCATTTCAAAGCTGAAAGTCTATCTTTGGCATGAAAGTTAAAGTGGAACTGCACTGTACCTGAGCACCACAAACCAATTCATTGTTTAATATTCAATGCAATCTCCTCCATCCATCCATGTCTCCATGCTTTATTTTGCTAACAAAACACTTTGAAAAACTCGACCTAGCATTTCTGACAGTGGCCATCTTGAGAAAGGGCAGATGATTCATGTATCATTTACGTCCTAGAATCCATCTGACCTTAGCTCAGGCATAGGCTGAGCTGAGAACCCTCCTCTCCTGAAGACTGCTGGGATGTATGGCATCATTTGCCTAGACATAGAAACCAGGAAGTAACTGAAGAAATGAAAAAAAGAAATTGGGGCAGCACAGTGGCTAAGTAGTTAGCACTTCCGCCTGGCAGTACTAGTGTCATTGGTTTGAATCCCAACCATGGCGTCACCTGAATGGAGTTTGCATGTTCTCCCTGTGCCTGCGTGGATTTCCTCTGGGTACTCTGGTTTCCTCCCACACTCCAGAGACATGCTGGTAGGTGAATTGGATCCTGTCTAAATTGTCCCTAGTATGTGTATATATGAATGTGAGTTGGGGACCTTAGATTGTACGCCCCTTGAGGGTTAGGGACTGATGTGAATATACAATATATATGTAAAGTGCTGTGTAAATTGACAGCGCTATATAAGTACCTGAAATTAAAACAAGTAAATATGACTTTCCTATCCATTTACAGATGCTGTCAGCAGAAGGGTTAGAAATAGTCCATGTTGATTGAGAGTGAAGTTCCTCTTTAACCCCCTCACCTACCGGGCACTTTCACCCCCTTCCCGCCCAGGCCAATTTTCAGCGCCATCACACTTTGAATGACAAATGCGCGATCATGCAACACTGGACCCAAACCACATTTTTATCCTTTTTTTTCCACACAAATAGAGCTTTCTTTAGGTGGTATTTAATCACCACTGGGGTTTTTATTTTAGGTCTACTGTATAAACAAAAAAAGACCAAAAATTTAGAAAGAAAAAAAAAAAGTGTCTTTGTTTCGGTTATAAAACTTTGCAAATAGGTAATTCATTTTTCCCTTCACTGATGTGCATTGATGAGGCTGCACTGATAGGCATTGACAAGGAGGCATGGATGGGGCTGCACTGATATGCGGCACTAACAGATGGCAATAATGGGCACTAATTGCAGCACTGATGGGCATTGACAAGGAGGCATGGATGGGGCTGCATTGATATGCGGCACTAATAGGTGGCAATAATGGGCACTAATAGGCAGCACGGGTGGGCATTGATAAAGAGACATGGATGGGGCTGCACTGAGATGTGGCACTAATGGGCACTAATAGGCAGCACTGAAGGGCATTGATAAATAGGCATGGATGGTGCTACATTGATATGCGGCACTAACAGATGGCAATAATGGGCACTAATAGGCAGCACTGATGGGCATTGACAAGGAGGCATGGATGGGGCTGCACTGATAGGTGGCAATAATGGGCACTGATAAAGAGGCATGGATGGGGCTGCAGTGATATGCGGCACTCATAGGCAGCACTGATGGGCATTGATAAAGAGGCATGGATGGGGCTGCATTGATATGTGGCACTAATAGGTGGCAATAATGGGCACTAAAAAGCAGCACTGAAGGGCACTGACGGCAGATTTGCAGCACTGATGGGCACTTTTGTGGCTGCACTGATAATCAGTGTAGATGAATCCTTTCACAGTTGCCGATTAACAGCAGTACTTTCCTCGCGCTGTCACGGCATGAGGAAAGTTCTGCCAATAACCGGCAAGTGTATTTACATGGTGATCAGCTGTGATTGGACACAGCTGATCATGTGGTAAAAGGCCGCTGTGATTGGCTCTTTACAGTGTCATGTAATCAGCTATGTCCAAAGGACACAGTGATCACAGCCAACGCGGGGTGCAATCTGGGAGGACATTCTGAGGCCGTCATTCAGCTAAAGCGCAGTCAAGAAGTGGTAAAGGAAGACTCGTGGAATGGGCACCATCCTGATCCTATCACACGATCCTCATCTGACAAGCAGCTCTTGAGTGCCCCCCCGGTGAAAGAGAATCTCACAACCAAATCACTTTTTAAAAATTCACTTTTATTGATAGAGAAGTATAAAACTCCCCAAGATTACTGTAATGGAGTGGAAACATTATTTTCCTTACAGGATTAACCAGGTCAGAACAACAGCTTACAACTGCATCTACAACCAAGTGTAAACCGACTACAAAAAAAACAAAAATCCAGTTCTGTTAGAAAAATGGTTACAAAAATATGTAAGAATTCAGTTTTTTTCCCCATAAAGTTTTACTGAAAAAAAAAGAAAGTACAAAGAAAATTGTGTCAAGCAAAAAGAATTCAGTTTTACTTTCAAAAGACAATTCCCCAACACTCTTTAGGATAAAAAAAAAGTCAAATAATAAAATGTAAACAAAATCCGACACTTTTCCCGGCTGTTAAAAAATGAACATTATTATGGAAAGTAAACAAACTGACAGGAAATCCTGGATATTGTTATTTTCATGACGCCTGAGCAGCATGGTCTGCATCTGGGAGATAAAACAAGGTGGCAGCAGCAAGATATGGAGTGCATAACCAAAAAAGGTCGAGTATCTGGCTGCTCGTCCCATTCACCCAAAGAACCCCTCAGTGGGACGTTAATGCAGCAATAGGATCATACATGTATTGAAGGAGACAGGTTGTTAAAAAAATTTTTTGTCAGCTTTATTACACATTTCCATGATAGTATTAGATACATAGTTTCTAAAAAGAATATGCGTTTACATGAGAACTCTTCATACAAGAATATGAAATCACACAGAAAAGAGAGAAAATACACCGACGTGTTTCGCTCATTCCACGTTTTCAATCTTCCTCGGGGGGGGGGGGGGGTATGAGAGACGAAGGGCTTTCTAGTGAATATATTAGCAATCATAAAATGACAAATATAAAACTTATTGGTACTGCACAAATTCTAAGTGTGTGGTATATTCATTTAAATAAACAGGAGTTTATTTCTCAAAGTATTAATACTGAAAAGTGCTATGATAATATGCACAAAATCAGAAATAAAATATTGAATAGAATACACATGAAAACATCCAAATCTATGGATAACCCTGGACAAAAAAAACAAAAAAAAAAACAAAAAAGACACAAAACAGCGTAACCTAGGTAATCATAAATGAGTATACAAAAAAAAAAAAAAAAAAAAAAAAACCACAAAAAAACACAACCACTGAACAAGAAAAATTAAAAATAAAATTTTTTTTTAAATCACATAAACCAAAAATTTTTTTTTCTTACAAAAAAACATGTCACAGCAAAAAAAAAAAAAAAAAAAAAAAAAAAAAGGGATGACTTCCAAGATGGGAGGCCGAATACCGTGTTCCGGTGGGGTGCATCATCCAAGACTGGTCAGATGTAAGTCACCAGACAACAAGGACTAACAGAGGGGCACCAGAACATCCCCCCAATGCAATGGGACTAAAGATGGTATGAAAAACAGAATATATTAAATTCCACATCATCAGACTGAAAGGATATACAGTTGTGTTCAAAAAGTGAATAAAGCTCAAAATCCTTCTAATAGCTTTTATTTCCATCCACACAAATGCATTGGGAACACGACACATTCTATTCCAAATCAAAACATGAAGAAAAATATCAAATTTGTGTTGTTCCTCTAAAAAAAAACAAAAACACAAAAAAAAACAAAACAAAAAAAAAAAAAAAATGAAGAAAAGTGAATATTAGACTGTTCAAAAAAAGCGCAGTGTTTGTATTCTTCTTTACAAACTCAAACATTCACTATATAAACTGAGAAATGTTTGAAGATTTTGCTTTCCTTTGAATGACTTCATGAATATTTGGTTGTATTCGCACTGTTTCTGAGAACTGCTGTACATCTGTGTTGCATGGAGTCACCCAACTTCTGGCCCCTGTGATCAGGTATTCCAGCCCAGGATGATTGGACGACATCCCACAGTTCTTCTCTATTTCTTGGTTTTGCCTCAGAAACTGCATTTTTGATGTCACCCCACAAGTTTTCTATTGGATTAAGATCCGGGGATTGGGCTGGCCACTCCAGAACGTCAATCTTGTTGTTCTGGAACCAAGATGTTGCACGTTTACTGGTGTGTTTGGGGTGGTTGTCTTGTTGGAACACCCATTTCAAGGGCATTTCCTCTTCAGCATAAGGCAGCATGACCTCTTCAAGTATTCTGATGTATTCAAACTGATCCATGATCCCTGGTATGCGATAAATAGGTCCAACACCGTAGTATGAGAAACATTCCCATATCATGATGCTTGCACCACCATGCTTCACTGTCTTCACAGTGTACTGTGGCTTGAATTCAGTGTTTGGGGGTCGTCTGACAAACTGTCTCCGCCCACTAGACCCAAAAAGAACAATCTTACTTCCATCAGTCCACAAAATGTTGCACCATTTCTCTTTAGGCCAGTCAATATGCTCTTTGGCAAATTGTAACCTCTTCAGCACATGTCTTTTTTCCAACAGTGGGACTTTGCGGGGACTTCTTGCAGATAGCTTGGCTTCACATAGGCGTCTTCTAATTGTAACAGTCCTCACAGGGAACGTCACACCTTCTTTCATCTTCCTGGAGCTGATTGTTGGCTGAGTCCGCGCCATTTTGGATATTCTTCTATCCATTCCAATGGTAGTTTTTCGCTTTCTTCCACGTCTTTCAGGTTTTGGTTGCCATTTTAAAGCATTTGCAATCATTTTAGCTGAGCAGCCAATCATTTTCTGCACTTCTTTATAGGTTTTCCCCTCTCCAATCAACTTTTTAATCAAGATACGCTGTTCTTCTGAACAATGTCTGGAACGACCCATTTTCCTCAGAATTTCAGAGAGAAATGCACTGTAACCAGCATGTACAACATTTGCTGCCTTCCTTCCTTAAATAAGGGCAATAATTGCCACCTGTTTTTCAAAGAATGAATGACCTCACTAATAGAACTCCACACTGCTATTATTTTGAACATGCCCCTTTCAATGAGTGATTCAATGACACGGAATCAGCAGCATGCATGTCATGACTGTTGGGTCTGTTGGATTTCTATTACTCTACTACACCTGCTAGTAAATTATTTGCCATGTAGAAATATAATTTCTACCAAAAACAGTGATTGATCCGGTTAGTGATGTCTGACTGCTATTATTTTGAACACAACTGTACCTAATAAAAGGATATGCATTCAAGAATGGTCCGTAAAGGATATATCAAAATATGAGACTGACCGTATCTTGAGCAGGTTAATGTATGGAACAAATAGAAATTCACTCGGTAATAGATGTAACTATGTATCGAATACTATCATGGGAATGTGTATGTAATAAAGCTGACCAAAATCTCTGAACAAAATGTCTCCGTCAATATCTGTAAGATCCTATTGCCCACGTGGGGGGGGGGGGGGGGGGAATGGGGGGGGGGGGTCTTTGGGTATATAGACATTGAAACCATATAATATGAGGTCAAAACTAAACAACACATTCAGTTGTATCCAATTAGGCGGCCCTTGCACTACATAGTTGAAGGTAAATCTAAAGGAAATTGGGCAGAAAATTGTATAGTGTATGGCCAGCCTTCGGTCAGGTTCACACTATACTGGACAGCTGCTGGAGTGCAGTTCAACGCATCACATGGCTTTTTTTTTTGCCGTTTTGTATCAACTTTATTTGGAGTGTACAAATCATGCACTTCATTTCTGGCGCTGTACAGCAGCACGGTGCAATGCATTGCCATACAATTTTGTACAATAAGCTGCGGCAAAATGCAGCATGCCTCCATGTTACCGCAGCACTAGGCTGAGTTGCACTGTGAATGAGATCGATAAGAAACCCTTTTTTTCCGTTGTATCCTTGTGGTGACAGTCATACAATACAGCAAAATGTCCGTCACTACAAATTGTGTAAATTAGCCCTCATAGTCCAATGTGAGTGCAGACCGGTGGGAGGGGATGAGAGGGGAGGGGAGGGGATGAGAGGGGAGGGGAGGGGATGAGAGGGGAGGGGAGAGGAGAGAGGGGAGGGGAGAGGAGAGGAGAGAGGGGAGGGGAGAGGAGAGGAGAGAGGGGAGGGGGAGGGGAGAGTGGAGGAGTCAATTGAACTTGGGCACGGTTCAAAAACAGACCTAGTGTGAGTGTACCCTTAAAAAAAACCAAACAAACAAAAAAAAAAAACAAACAAAAAAACACCACTAGGACAATTAGACACTCTCCCAGTGACCTTTTAAAAAGTTACTGGGGACGCAAATGGTTAAAACAATGACTAAAATGGTACCCTTTAAAAGAAGGTTAAACAAACACATTACAATCTGATTGGCTGGTCTCTGACTCTCGCTTTAGGTCCACCGACAACTTTATAGAACAAGAGACTCTCACATTGCATTGGTAACGCTAAAGGAAGGTGTTGCGGCCAGATTCATGTCATGTGTATGGGTGGAGGGTTTATTTAAGGAGGTAAAAGGTGTGTTACTCTAAACCAAGGTCCTCAAGCTACGGCCCGCCAAAGGCATTAGTCCAGCCTGCCGAGCCAGCCATGGAGAGGGAGAGAGAGAGGGGGAGAGAGAGAGGGGGAGAGAGAGAGAGGGGGAGAGAGAGAGAGGGGGAGAGAGAGAGAGGGGGAGAGAGAGAGAGGGGGAGAGAGAGAGAGGGGGAGAGAGAGAGAGGGGGAGAGAGAGAGAGGGGGAGAGAGAGAGAGGGGGAGAGAGAGAGAGGGGGAGAGAGAGAGGGGGAGAGAGAGAGGGGGAGAGAGAGAGGGAGGGGGAGAGAGAGGGAGAGGGAGAGAGGGAGAGGGAGAGAGGGAGAGGGAGAGAGGGAGAGGGAGAGGGGGAGGGAGAGGGGGAGGGAGAGGGGGAGGGAGAGGGGGGAGAGAGGGAGAGCAAGAGAGAGGGGGGGCGCTGGCCTGCAAATAGCTAGGCCGCTCGCTGGGTCCTTGGTCACCCTTGGAAGCCCCGGATTTCACCTGCTGCAGCCAGAGGAGCAACAGGAGAGGAGAGTACGCCAGGCAACAGGTACAGTGCATTGCGGCATCCAGTGCGTCAGTGTACAGTGCATTGCGGCATCCAGTGCATTTTGAATATTGTATTATTTTTTCCTGTTTGTTTGCACTACAAATGATATGTGCGGTGTACAGAACAATTTGTTCATATTTTTTTTACAACCTTTAGTCCAGCCCCCCCAACAGTGTGAAGGTCCATGAACTGCCCCCCCGTTTAAAGAGTTTGAGGACCCCTGCTCTAAACCATGCAGTACTAAAAACACTCCCTCTTCCAGAACGGTTATTTTAGGACTTGCTTTACCCAGAGGTCATATGTACAGTGGATCGCACTTTATGCTAGTCAAGTAAAAAAGGGAATCAACAACCGGCATACCCAGGCCTGTACCATAACGCAGTGTAAAAGTATCAGAGGTACGCAGGCCATAAATCAAAGCAAGCAGAAAACCAGCCTGTGAGGTCATCTTTGTTATTTCTGATTGGCTTGTACTGCTAAATACACTTTGACATTGCTGTAAAGCATGGGTGTCAAACTGGTGGCCCTGCAGCTGTTACCAAACGACAAGTCTCATGAGGCATTGCAAGATTGACAGTTACAAGCATGACTCCCAAGGGCAGAGAAATGATGGGACTTGTAGTTTCGCAACAGCTGCAGGGCCGCCAGTTTGACACCCCTGCTGTACAGTAATCAATAACATGTCCTATCTGCTGGACCACTGCCACCTACTGGATAATGGGAGGTACTGCATGCTAATGCAAAAAAAAAAAAATCCACCTAAAAGAAAATAGAACAGTTTGTATAAAACATATTCAGGCATTTTTTTCATGCTGTAAACAGGAGTTGTATTTATATACACATGTAACGGAATATGAAATTGTAGTTTTATATGTAACAGACATTTGTAGTTTATAAATGTAACAGACAATTTAATTTTATTTCTTATAAATGTAACATATTTCAAGCATTGTAAATGTAACAGACAAAATGTAGCCAAAATATGTAAACTTTGCTGTGTAGAACAAACTCTGTTTTAAATTATATTAAAATTGTTTTTAAAAAAGTTGCAACAATTCCTTAGTGTACTGGGAGATGGACAAAGCCTAGAACAGTGGGCTCCGCTGTGCGGCCCTTTTCATCCAGCCTCTTGGGGCACGATTTCATTCACGGACACAAACAATGGGCCACAATTCCAACCACTAACACCAATGAAGGGGCAAAGTTTCTCCCAATGACACCAACAATAAGGCTCACTGACATTGGGACCTTTTCTACTCCCAATGGCCATAGTCCACCCCCCCCATCCCCCACTAAAGTCTGAAGGACAGTAAACTGGCCCTTTCTTTAGAAAGTTTGGAGACCCCCAGCCTAGAATATGCACAGCCACTGATAAGATGAACCAATTTCAGCAATTTGGCATTTAATGCAATGATCACTCTGACAGAATGCCTTTTACAGCACTGTGGGCCTTTTTCACTCTCCCAGGTTTTAATAAGCCCCTAAGAGCTAGTTCACACTAGATGCAGTCCAGTGTGCATTTTTTTTTCTGCATCAAAAATGCATGCACAGTGTTTTCCATGTATTCCAGTGACCCTAGTTCACATTTGTGCAGTCAGTTTCCGATGCAGAAAAAAAAAAAAAAGTATGTTATGTGCACCCACTTATACTACCTCAAATGGACATAAAGACAGGGTCTCATTAAAGTGGAGCTGTACTTGCGTCACCTCCAGCGATGCGACATTCATGGGCGGATGGGCACCCACATCTTCTGATGAGCTTCTTCTGGCTTCAGGGTCTTCGGTCACCTTGGCTTACCAGGATGATGCAACTCTCATGCATGCACAGCTCAGTGTACAGTGTAAACAATTTCCAAAAACTTTCATTGCCGATGGCTTGTAGTTGTCAATGAACTGCAAGGGTGGTAGTGAGCGCTCTCCCAGTTCATCGATCTTCCTGCTCTCCGGTGACAGCCTGCCCATTTCCGAGGTACAGGCACACAGCTATTCTGAGAATCTACAGGAGCCTTGCATTGCACCCATGATCTGATCATGGTTCAATGCTCTGCAGACTCCTTCGAAAAAGAAAAATAAATGCACTTATTTTTACCGGCAAAAAATGTGCATTTATTATTTTTTCAAAAGGTGAATTTATTAAACTAGAATAAAGAGGAAAAAAGGTGGTGGCAAAAAAAAAAAAAAAAAAAAAAAATAAAAAAAAAATCAGGCTGCTGTTATAAAACGTGACAACTACTACACCCAACAGTCTGTTGGGTACATTTCTATTTACCTTTCTTTCAATTTTGTCCAGAATGCCCTTGATTTAAATATAAAAAAAAGTAGAACTTTCTTAGAATCCAACATTAATATCTGCTTATTGTACTACATGCCGAGCCAGTAAGAGCTAAAGTCACCAGTGCTTTGCATTTGACGTCAGCCATGTCTGTGTGTTCAGGAAAATTCATCCAGGAATCGGACGTGAAATTCTTTGACTTTCTGTAACAGCAGCTTTAGCTTCTCCAGTGGAGGTAGAATGGTCATCCTAGAAATACAGAAAACATGGTGAAAAATGGATAAGGATCCAGGTCTTGTACAGGCCCTGGAGAGGGGGAAGGAAGAATAGGGTCTGCATTTAATACTAGTCATAGGCAGAGCAAGTATTGTGGCAGCTGAACCTAAAGATAGCCATAGAAAGACCCATTTTACTCGATCAGCTCACTGACCAATCCGACAACAGCTCTGTAGAAGGTCGACCACTGTATCTGCTCCTCTCTGTGATCACTTTTCCCAGACAAGCAACAGCAAGAAGAAAGCAGTAGGAGGAACATGCGTCAGCCTCTGCATCCTTCTTGCCATTGTGTGTCTCAGGGAAAGTGTTCAGTCAAGACCTACTGCAGCTATAAATCAAACATCTCCTTCAGAACTATTGTCAGGATCAGCAGGAGTGAAGGGGACAGGCAGGCATTTCTGGATGTGGTCACTGATCCCCGTTTGGCGTTTCTGGATGTTGTCACTGTCATTGATCCCCCTGTTTGGCATTTATGGATATCCAGATTACTAAATATTTTGCCATGAGAATGTAAAGATCCATGTTTCATAAAACCACCTACCAAAAAGTTCTTTGATGGGGTGCACAGAGTGCAGCAACCAATAGCAGCCAGACAGAACTGAGCTGACTCCTGATATAAGTCTGTGGATTTCTGCATCACACAGATTTTCACATTGCATCAACCTGACAGACACTTTGCAGGGAATGTGTGCTTGGAGAAATACATGGGCTGCCATTGCTGACACCTCCTAAAAATGCTGTTTGCCTGCTGTCATGACGACTCTCTGAATTCTTTACATCGAATCAACATCCTAGAGATGCAAAGAATTGATTTATACAAACTAAAGCAAAGGCAACTGCTGCCCACAGCAAAAAGACACCTGTGCTTCCTTTATCTGGGTTAGGACATAGAATTGTGATTGAGGTGATTGTAGCCGCATTAGTGCACTTGTGACAAACAATTGAGTACTGTCTGTGATACTTTTTTTTTTGTTTGCACGAACATACAATTTTCAGGACGAGCTCTCGGGGTATGTCCCCTTCAAGGTACAAGCAGTACTACTAAAAGTTTTAGCAGAATGTTAAAACTTTGTGAAGCAGTACTACCTTGGACCTTGAAGGGGACATAACCCAAAAGCTTGTCCTGAAAATGTTATGTTGGTGCAAATAAAAAAAAAAAAAAAAAAGCATCACAGAAAGTACTGAATTGTGACATAGAATTGTGAGAGTGACTTGTTCCTGTGGGTGAGTGTCCAAGATTTTGTGTCATTGAAGTACTACATAAGGAATAGGACAGTCAATGTTACCTGAAATGGTAAGTCCCCTCTCTTTGGCCAAAACCACTTCCTGGTACAACACAAATCCCCATCTGCTCCAGTAACTGCATACAGTAGAACATGTCCGGCTCCATCTGCAGCTCCTGTGGGTAGAAGACGCTCATTCTTTATTTTTAGGTTTTTCTTTTGACACATTAAAGTGGCTGTAAACCTCAGACATGAAATATGAACAAAGTAGATCTCTCTATAGTGCATGTTTGTCTCAATCCAGAGCAAAGCATATCCCTCTATAGTGCATGTGTCTCAATCCAGAGCACTAAGAGTCGTTTCTATCTGCCTCATTCCACTATCAGCATGAGCCACATCTGACAAGTTTTCCTGACATCAAGAGAAACAGAAAAAAAAAAAAAAAAATGGATGGGAAGAAGGGGGTCTCTTCCTCCAATCAGCCCTCAGACCCTTCAATGAGCTCTGCAAAGTGTAACTTCAGCTCCCCGCTCCTTGCTTTCTGAAAGCTCAGACAATCTGTATAAATTCAGCACATTGAACAAATGTAGAGAAGAGTGCCACAGATAAACAGGTACAACTTATGTAGGAAGATTTGTTTAATCTCTGTGTATCACCCGAGGCCAGTCACTTCACTGGAGATAGGAGAGGGTTTGCGAGCACTTTAAAGCTGAATTCCAGGTATAGTTTTTTTTTTGGATAGTACACAAGTCCAGCTTAGACCAATGTAAGCATGCATTTTCCATACCTGGCTGATCCCTACGGAAGTAGAAAATCACTGTAGTAGCCAAAGCTAGTACAGTGATTCTCACTGTTGTCCAGTTCCCTTGCCAAGTGGCTGCCCTGCTTCATGGTATCACAGGTGCTTGCTCGCTTGGCATGGGTGCCAATTCACAGAACCTCTTGCGTTTTTCTCAAATAATGCAAAGAGTTGCTTGATTGGATGAGGTGAAGAGATGGGCCAGTGGCTTCACGCTTTCCACCTTGTCCAAACAGAGAATGCCCCGTATTTATGAAGATGCTCTCTAAATGACACCTGTGTCAAACAAACAACTTCTATGCAGCAGGGAAGCCACTTGGCATGGACCTGGAAGACAGCAGCAACCAGTATAGTAGTGGCCCACATAGAAGAAAAATATATTTGGAATATATTTTTAAAATATTCTTCTCAAATATATTGACATATTTGAAATGGTACAATTTTGGCCGTATTCAATATATGTAAAAAAAAAAAAAAATATTTCAAGAAAAAAAAAACAAAAACATATAGAGAGATATAAGAGATAGAGATTTCAGATATGTCAATATATTTGGGAAGAATATTTTTAAAATAGATTTCAAATATATTTTTCTTCCATATGGGGGGGGGGGGGGCTACTACAGTGAATAATCTGTCATTGTGGCCACATGGAACAGTGCTGAACTGACCTTCGCCTTCTCTACAGCTCGAGGTGGGATGAAGATTCGAGGAAAGGCGTACATGGCACCCTGTAGGGGGTTACATTGAAGGCCGGAAACCTGATTAAATAATTCCTCCGTCACTCTGGCCTTCTGAGCGAGATTCCCAAGGACAGCTTCTTTCTCCTGAGGGGACAATATACAGAAAAACTATAGCAAGCTTGGGTCTATTTAAATTCAGGGAGGTACACCCCACACAAGCAGCGAGCACAATATTGCAGGTTACAATACATAAAACATGAATAGAGGGTGCAGAGCTAAACAGAATTTTAAATGTGCTTTTCCATATATCAGAAAGTCCCAAAGATTTTATATATACACACACACACACAATAAAAAGTCCATCAGCCAAGAAAAGCCGATTTGAACGTTTTAGCGCGGCACCCTCAATCTATTCATGACAATATGCATTAAATTCAAATTACTAACTCTGACATACAAAGCCATTCATAACGCTGCCCCAAACTACCTCACTGACCTGATACCCAAATACCACCCTACCCGTACTCTCCGCTCCTCACAGGACTTCCTACTCTCTAGCTCCCTGGTCTCCTCCTCCTACGCCCGACTGCAGGACTTCCCCCATCCTCTGGAACTCCCTACCCCAATCCATCAGACTGTCACCTACCCTCCTCACCTTCAGGCACACCTGAAAACCCATCTCTTCAGGGAAGCCTACCCCACCCTCACCTAACAGCCATTCTCCTCCACTCCTCCTACCACTCCATCCCCCACATCCACTTCCTCCTGTACCTCTACCCCCTCCCTCCTAGATTGTAAGCTCGAAAGAGCAGGGCCCTCGAACCCCTCGTGTATTGTATTGTTACTGTATTGTCTTGTTCTGTCCCCCCCACTCTAATGTACAGCACTGAACAAACCTTTTGGCGCTATATAAAACACTGTATAATAATAATAATAATAAATACAGAAGTCTCTGGTTCACATAAGGCCCTTCTCAATAAAATTATACCACAAGAAGAAGAAGAAAAAAAAAAAAAAAAACCCCACACAAAAACATAGAATTCCATTGTAAACAAAACAATTCTTCGGAATCTAATAGAACTGGATAGGTCTCCAATTACAGAAATTCTTACAAAGGAAAATCCTCCACATCAGGAACAAAGGACACCATACTTCCCAGAAACTGACCAGAACATGGTGCGACACTGGCCATGCTGAATAAAGAGGTCTGTGCTGAACATACCCGGATAAACTGCTCGTAGGATTCTTCACTGGGCTGTGGCGGGTTCACTACGACGTCCATCGCTGCCTGGCCTGACACTGGTGGGCAAAGACGGACCGACAGCATCTTCATTAACTGGGCCTGTATATCTGGGTGCAGATTCAGCACCTCCATGTAACCTCCTCTGTAACCGCATCTAAGACATGAGAATATCATGTAGTGTGAACATATAGATTCATCGATTTTATATACGGACACAATAACAAGGCAGAAAACATACGGCTAGCAGTTAGAAACTCCAGCCAAAATGTTCATTTTTTTTGGTATTTGGATACAAAAAAGGTGACATTAAAGTGTTACTAAACCCACAACAGAAATACTGCTACAGGGCGGCACGGTTGTGCAAAATCACATACAGATACACGAGATTTTGCAGTTCTGGGCAGGGGGCACGTGGGAGCATGCCCTATTCGCTGCCTCGGCTATCAATAACCGGGTCCCGGCTGGTGATTACTCGTCTGCACCCGGTGATCGCTTATTATTACCGACGGGGGAGAGAACTGTACGTAAACAATACAGTTCTCTCCCATCAGCTCCTGCACACTGCTTTTGTACGGCTCTGCATAGAAGAGCCATACAAAGCAGTGTGCTTACAGTTGAAAGCACACACACAGCATACAGTTAACCCTTTGATTGTCCCACGTTAACCCCTTGCTATTTATTAGCACTGATTACTGTATTGGTGTCACTGACACCAAGTCAGTTCCCCTCAGTGTCAGAATGCCCCCGCAGTCCCACGATAAGATGCCTATTGCCGCCATTACTAGTAAATTAAAAAAAAATTAAAAATAAATAAATATATATATATATATATATATATATATATATATATAAATAAAATATTTATTAATTACACATACATACCACCATTTGTAGACGTTATAGGAAAAACTCACGTAAACCAAATAATTTACACGTATTGGGATTTTTTTTTTTTCAGCAGACATGTAGCAGAATACATTTTGTCCTAAATTCATTAGGAAATTTAATTTTTTTTAACTTTTCTATTGGATATGTTTTATAGCAAAAAGTCCAAAATATTGTTTTTGTTTCCTCAAAATTGTCAGTCATTTTTTGTTTATAGCACAAAAAAAAAAAAAAAAAAAAAAAAAAAAAAAAAAAAAAAAAAAACAAAAAACGTACAGGCGATCAAATACCACTGTGGGGAAAAAAAAAAAAAAATGATGTAGATTTAATTTAGGTGCAGCGTTGCATGACCATGCAATTGTCAGTTAAAGTAACGCAGCGCCGTAACGCAATAACCTGGTCAGGAAGGGGGGTAAATTCTCAGGAGGGTGAGGGGTTGATTCTGGACACTTACTCTCCCATATAACCCTTGGAGGTGGAGTGGAATGAGGCAAGCTCTACATTACTGCTGTACTCTGGTCCCATCTCAAACAGAACTTTCTTGAAGGAATGGAAATGGCAGTTGTCGGAATAGATATTGTCCTGGTAGACCTGCGCAATACAGACAACGCATGTTTATATTACAGATGATACAAAGCAGTATTCAGTAAACACGCTTTTAAACCGTTCTCAATCTACAAAACATTTCTGATGTGCTCAAGAATATCTATTCAACTGTAACCTCTGACGGAATGAATGGATTACATGCCCTAGATATTTTCCTGTACGTACAGTGTTTTTGAAAAGACAACGCATGGTGAAAAATTGTCCTGTATTACAGAGATGACGACTCGTCATGCCAGACCAACCCTTCAAATATTCATTTTATGCAGATAAATAGACATTTCGTACCATTATACACCAATTTTTTAATTCTGAAAAGTTGATGCAAGAATGATAGTAAAATCAAAACTCTCATTTGACACTATTGTCATTAACCACTTGCCCTCCAGAAGAAGATTTACCCCCCCCAGGCCCCCTTCCTGACCAGGCTATGCGTTACTTTAACGGACAATTGCGGGGTCATGCAACGCCGTACTTAAATTACATTTGTCTTTTTTTTGTGGAGCTTTCTTTTGGTGGTATTTGAACACCTGTGTTTTTTATTATTTGCAATATAAACAAAAAAACTGACAATTTTGAAAACAAAAAAAAAAAAAAAATATATATATTTTTGACTTTTTGCTATAAAACATATCCAATAAAAAAAAAAAAAAAAAAAAAGGTAACATTTCGCCATAAATTTAGGCCGAAATGTATTCTGCTCCGTATCTTTGCTAAAAAAGATCCCAATAAGGTGTATATTCATTGGTTTACGTGAAAGTTAGAGAGTCGACAAATGGCGGTATATATATACTGGAATTTTTTTTATACTAGTAATGGTGGAGATCAGCGACTTATAGCGGGACTGCAGCAGGCATTCTGACACTGGGGGGAACTGACCAACTGCCACTGATATCTCCAGTGACATTAATATAGTGATTAGTGCTAATAAAAAGCACGGGCACTGTAATAATGACACTGGGCAGGAAGGAGTTAACATCTGGGGCGGTCAAAAGGGAGAACTGTATGTTAGGGAGTGTTTTTATTGTGTACTATGTGCTGCTTTACTATGCAGACCTGCTGTGCAGAGAGATAGAAAGCAGCACGTCCATGCTGACAGGAGAGAGATCTGTGTTTACACAGAGATGCTTTCCCCTTTCAGCTTGGCCAATGATCACGAGTCCTGGCCAAAAATCACTGCCCGGGACCCGGTGATTGGACATCCTCAGGAGCCAATAGCAGTGCGGGTAGGGCGGCGTGCGCCCCCACCCGGAAATACAGTACATCTGTTGTAGGGCGGCACGCAAGTGGTTAACAGAGAAGATATGTGAACATCCTGTGTTACCTCATCTGCCAATAGGAAAAGGCCTTCTTCCCAGGCAAAGTGAATGACTTCCTCTATACAGTGTTTGCTCTGGACCTGTCCTGGAAAAGAAAAAAGGGAAAATATTGACATTGCAGGTACTAGCCCGGCTCTGCTCCAACAATACACACAGTACACATGTCATACATACATACATACATACACACACACACACACACACATATATACACATACACACATACACACGCACACGGAGTGAGCTGCAAACACAGACTGTTTTACCTTCATGCATACAAATAAAAAACATATACATACATACACACATATATATTTATTTAAATGGGCCCCTTAGGATAGACTACAAATATGAAGCGCCTCAGGTTGCCATACTTCAATCTGAAGCAGCCCTCTACAGTACAGCTCTTTCACCATTAGATGTCCTCAGTCTTCTGGGTTGAATGCTGCCCAATGTCATTCAACTTGGAGGATGAATGATATACTATGAATGAATGGCCATCACGGTCCCGCTCCCTACTACAGCACCCTTCATTCACAGTGTATTCAGACTAAGTAAAAAGTGCAGCGCTAGAAAATAAAAAGATAAAAATAAAAATAAAAAATAAATAGTCAGTATGCTTGATAGGTACTCCAAAGTCAATACAAAGTCCCAAAAGGAATGATGTATATACTGTGGTAAAGATGTAGTTGAAGATAGGTAGATGTGATCCCCGAATCAGTGAAGATCCCCAGGTCTAAGAGGCATACGTTCCCAAAATGAAATAAGGAAGCAGTCACAGCTATATCAGAGGGAACCACCACTCCTTCACTTTACATCCACGGTATCTAAGAGGAGAAACTCCTCACAAAAAGAAATGCCCATAGTAAGGTATAATATATGACATTTATTAGAGTAAAACGCAGGATGCATCCAGATTAGGTAAAATCATAACACCGCCAACAAATATTAGCATTAGCAGCCAAAGCAAACAGGACTAACCGTCCTGTCAGATGTAGTGGCCGCCGGAGCTCCCCAGTGCTCCGACGGCGTGGCGTCAAGGCGTGCGTAGGTTCCTCCTTACGCGTTGCGTGCCAAGCACATCTTCAGAGGAAAGAACCGGAAAGAACCACGCCGTCGGAGCACTGGGGAGCTCCGGCGGCCACTACATCTGACAGGACGGTTAGTCCTGTTTGCTTTGGCTGCTAATGCTAATATTTGTTGGCGGTGTTATGATTTTACCTAATCTGGATGCATCCTGCGTTTTACTCTAATAAATGTCATATATTATACCTTACTATGGGCATTTCTTTTTGTGAGGAGTTTCTCCTCTTAGATACCGTGGATGTAAAGTGAAGGAGTGGTGGTTCCCTCTGATATAGCTGTGACTGCTTCCTTATTTCATTTTGGGAACGTATGCCTCTTAGACCTGGGGATCTTCACTGATTCGGGGATCACATCTACCTATCTTCAACTACATCTTTACCACAGTATATACATCATTCCTTTTGGGACTTTGTATTGACTTTGGAGTACCTATCAAGCATACTGACTATTTATTTTTTATTTTTATTTTTATCTTTTTATTTTCTAGCGCTGCACTTTTTACTTAGTTCCATGTGAGGATTTTTTGGTTGTCCTGTGTGTTCTAGCTGCTCGTCTTTAGAAAGCGCTCACTTTCATTCATTGTTTCATATATTCAGACTATCGCCTACTCTTCCCACTTTTAGGCGATCTCTGAAAACCTATCTCTTCAGGGAATCCTATCCTGCCCTCTGCGAATAATGGAATCTTCTATTCCTCCTACCAGTCCATCCCCCACAGTTATTACATTTTGTACCACCAGCCCCTCCGTCCTAGATTGTAAACTCCAAGGAGCAGGACCCTCTTGTATTGAACTGTATTGTTGCTGTATTGTCTCCCTTTATATTGTAAAGCGCTGAGCAAACTGTTGGCACTATATAAATCCTGTATAACAATAATAAAAAAAAAACGAAAAACTAAAAAAAAAAAACCAAAAAAACACCTCCCCCCAAAAAACAAAAAAATTAAAAAAAAAAAAAAAAAAAAAAAAAAAAAACCCACACACAACACACGGCAGCCACAATGGACCATTTGGTCTTTTTCTGCTATCACTGTTCTATGTTTCTATCGCTCTGTGCATCAGCAAAGGAGCAAAGAAAGCAAACCCAATGCATCATGTGACCAGCCTGAAACCATCTACAAAAAAAAATAAAAAAAGCTAAAAAAAAAAAAAAAAAAAAAAAAAAAAAAAATCATCAACTCCTACACTATGGGGACCTCTATTAGGGCAGAACGTAGGGATGGGCTTTAAATGCTCTTCTTCATAATAGTCCCAATTCATAGTCTTACCTGTTGGGTTTCCTGGATTAATGATGCACAGCACTTTGGGGTTGCAGTACTCTCTGGCCTGATATAGAGATCTCCTCAGTTCATTGACATCCAAAGCCCAGCAGTTGTCCTCATCCAGGTAGTAATTCACCTGAACTGCATCAAACTCAGATATGGCCGCAGAGTAGAGCGGATACTGCGGGATGGGAATCATGACTCCTGTGCGGGACTTCCCCTCCCCCGACACAAGGATCTTCAAGATGCTCTGAAGGTGGAAAAACAATTCTGTTAGGCATGACTATGTTACATTTACACATTGCCCGATTAAAACCTGGTAGTGAGCATCCTGATCAGGAAGAAAATCACTGCGGTGATCACTCATTGAGGTTGATTTACTAAACAAATACTAATGCCAGCCATAGACGGGACGAAAATCGGCCGGAAAAAAAAAGGCCGATTTTCGCACCGTTCGTGGGTTAATTTGTCAGCCATTTTTTCGGGCATCTTGCACATTTTTTTTTTTTTTTTTTTTTAATCGGGCATGTTGGAAAATTTGCAGCCGATTTTGACAATCGGCCAATTTTCCCGGCAACGATGGGCAAAAGTTTTACTGATAAAAAAAAAAAGAAAAGCTGTGAAATAAAATATACGCACGGCTATGCCTTCACTTGCTCCAGTGGTCAGGCAAATATTGTCAGGGTCTGCCGGGATCCCCCCATCTCTCTTCTCTATATACCGAGCAACATCTTCCCGGATGCAGGCCACACCTTGGCTGGTGCTGTAGGATCCTGAATGAGAAAGGAAATTCTTTAGCATGAGAAACAACAATATTAAGCTTTACAAACCAATACAGAAAATACTAAAATTCTAGTTCAGGTAAGGAATGGCCTGCTGAACAGGGCTGCTGTCAAGAAACCACAGGGCCCCATACAGCCAACGTGACAGGGCCCCCAAATAAAAACAGTTTACTATGCTTCAATTATGAATGAACATAGTGAGTGATTGGTACTAATCACTTGTGTTCAGAAAGGAAGGGGCTGGTAAATTACATATTTACGGACCCTTCCCCCATTCTTCCTATAGCGTGTTTGCAGCTAGGAAGGAGAGGAGAGAAGCCGACAGCATTACAGGGGTGGGGCACACGGGGGTGAGCTTGGGCAGCATGGGGAAATGTATGGTGCACCGGGAGGTGCTGCAGAGAGAACCATACAGGGGATCAGCTCCAGCAATTGCCCCCCTCTCCCCCGCTGTGCACATCACCATCCCTGCCCACATCCGATTCTTCCAGCTGCCTGGGCCCCCCTGGTAGTCTGGGCCCCATACAGGAGGACCAGTGGTACCCCCTTGCATACTTATGTGCTTGTTTTGACTAGCTTGTTTAACTTGCCCTCCAGAGGATTCCCCCCCCCCCCCTTCCTGCACAGGCCACTGTTTGCGTTACGGCACTGCATTACTTTAACTGACAATTGCGTGGTCATGCAACGCTGTACTGAATTGAAATTTATGCTCTTTTCGCCCCATGAATAGAGCTTTCTTTCGGTGGTATTTGATCGCCTGTGCGTTATTTTTTGCGCTATAAGCAAAAAAACAAAAAACATGTGCAGTAAAGAAAAAAAAAAAAAATTTTTTGTCATAAATTCAGGCCAAAATGTCTGTTAAAAAAAAAAATATCCCAATACGTGTAAATTAATTAGCTTACATGAAAGTTATAGCGTTTACAAATGGCGGTATAGATAATGGGATTTTTCCCCTACTAGTAATGGCCGCGATCAGCAACTTTTAGCGGGACTGCAACGGACATTCTGACACTGGGGGGGGGGGGGGGGGTGGAAACTGACTTGGTGTCACTGACACCTCCAGTGACACCAATACAGTGATCAGTGCTAGAAATTTAAAAAAACAAAAAAAAAAAAAAAAAGCACCGACACTGTACTACTGGCAATGGGCAGGAAGAGGTTAATATGAGGGGAGATCAAAGGGTTAATGGTGTGCATTTTACTATGGGGCGGGGTGTTCTTCACTGTAAGCACACTGATTGGGATAGCTGTACTGTGCACACCCATCCCGAGCAGTGTGCTCAAGCTGACAGGGAGGAACTGATGCTGCACTGATAAGCAGCACTGCTGGGTACAGGTGGGTGGCACCAGGGGCGGACTGACAACTCATGGGGCCCTCGGGCAATAGGGGATCACGGGGCCTCTGTGTCCTATGAAAAGGTACTAGGGGGGCATCTCATGGGGCCCCCTACTGACCCTGGGCCCTTGGGCAGTGCCCGAGTTTCCAAATGGTCAGTCCGCCCCTGGGCGGCACTGATCATCAGTGCCGATCTGTTCGCTGACAACTGCTAGTTATCGGTTGCTGTGATTGGCCTTTTACCACATTACGTGACCAGCTGTGTCCGTAGGATACAGCGACCACGTAGATCGCCTGGTGTGCAGCCTCTGGGGGCGAGCGGTAGGACGTCATATGACATCCTCCCAGAACTGGACAACCGCGCTGTAGCCGTCATTGCCAAGTGGTTAATTCCTCCGCATGCGTGGTCCGTGTCATATCTAACTATTATGCAGCTTTCGCCTTTACTGTACTAGATACAGAGACCTCAGGATTGTTGAATATGTAATTTCCTCGCAGGAAGTGTCAGCTCTAAGACCACAGACAGAGGTCATGCATTAACCTGTGAAGTGCCACGTGGCACACCTCACATTTTAAACACAAACAAAAACTTCGGCACCGAAATGTGAAGACTTACTCTACTATAGGCTGAGCATACACAGCAACAAATCGCAGCTTGAAACTACAGTATCAATGCTCATCTTCAGGCAAGCGAAAAACACAAGTTACAGCGAAGTAGGTTTATAATGCCTTTAAAGATTTATAAAACACAAGTCTGTTTGTTTGCCCTTGAATTGCTCCTGTACTGTGTTGTGGGACTTCCAAGTATCAATACGGTGTGGAATCCCGGGTGTTAGCATGGTATTGTATGGGATCCCAGCTATCAGCACGGTGCTAATCCCAGAGGTCTGTCTGGTATCATAGAAACATGAAAACACAAGCTCTCCCAAATTCCCAGGCTGCTTGGATGCCATGCTGATCCTCTTGCTGCCTTCAGTCACTAAAAGAAAGAAAGGGGAGCGCTTCTAAGAGCGGCTATGTGCTGACTCAGAACAAGAATGCAGAGCAGGACTTCTGACTTTTCTCTAGCTTTTCTTAAAAAGCTAGTCCCAGGTTGGGAACTTACAGTAGAAAGCTCTGAAGCCGGACAGTAACCATCCTGACGTCAGACATGCAAACCGAGCCGTAACAACAGAATCCCAAACGTCTATCTTTTTCTGGCATATAATAGTTCCCTACAGAATACACACAACAACTTACTCCAAGTACCGTATTTTTAGCTCCATAAAGACACACCTAGGTTTTAGAGGAAGAAAACAATAAAAAAAATCAACGGACTGCGGACGCGCCGCGGGAGATGACCCAGAGCCGGCAGACGCGCCGCGGGAGATGACCCAGAGCCGGCAGACGCGCCGCGGGAGATGACCCAGAGCCGGCAGACGCGCCGCGGGAGATGACCCAGAGCCGGCAGACGCGCCGCGGGAGATGACCCAGAGCCGGCAGACGCGCCGCGGGAGATGACCCAGAGCCGGCAGACGCGCCGCGGGAGATGACCCAGAGCCGGCAGACGCGCCGCGGGAGATGACCCAGAGCCGGCAGACGCGCCGCGGGAGATGACCCAGAGCCGGCAGACGCGCCGCGGGAGATGACCCAGAGCCGGCAGACGCGCCGCGGGAGATGACCCAGAGCCGGCAGACGCGCCGCGGGAGATGACCCAGAGCCGGCAGACGCGCCGCGGGAGATGACCCAGAGCCGGCAGACGCGCCGCGGGAGATGACCCAGAGCCGGCAGACGCGCCGCGGGAGATGACCCAGAGCCGGCAGACGCGCCGCGGGAGATGACCCAGAGCCGGCAGACGCGCCGCGGGAGATGACCCAGAGCCGGCAGACGCGCCGCGGGAGATGACCCAGAGCCGGCAGACGCGCCGCGGGAGATGACCCAGAGCCGGCAGACGCGCCGCGGGAGATGACCCAGAGCCGGCAGACGCGCCGCGGGAGATGACCCAGAGCCGGCAGACGCGCCGCGGGAGATGACCCAGAGCCGGCAGACGCGCCGCGGGAGATGACCCAGAGCCGGCAGACGCGCCGCGGGAGATGACCCAGAGCCGGCAGACGCGCCGCGGGAGATGACCCAGAGCCGGCAGACGCGCCGCGGGAGATGACCCAGAGCCGGCAGACGCGCCGCGGGAGATGACCCAGAGCCGGCAGACGCGCCGCGGGAGATGACCCAGAGCCGGCAGACGCGCCGCGGGAGATGACCCAGAGCCGGCAGACGCGCCGCGGGAGATGACCCAGAGCCGGCAGACGCGCCGCGGGAGATGACCCAGAGCCGGCAGACGCGCCGCGGGAGATGACCCAGAGCCGGCAGACGCGCCGCGGGAGATGACCCAGAGCCGGCAGACGCGCCGCGGGAGATGACCCAGAGCCGGCAGACGCGCCGCGGGAGATGACCCAGAGCCGGCAGACGCGCCGCGGGAGATGACCCAGAGCCGGCAGACGCGCCGCGGGAGATGACCCAGAGCCGGCAGACGCGCCGCGGGAGATGACCCAGAGCCGGCAGACGCGCCGCGGGAGATGACCCAGAGCCGGCAGACGCGCCGCGGGAGATGACCCAGAGCCGGCAGACGCGCCGCGGGAGATGACCCAGAGCCGGCAGACGCGCCGCGGGAGATGACCCAGAGCCGGCAGACGCGCCGCGGGAGATGACCCAGAGCCGGCAGACGCGCCGCGGGAGATGACCCAGAGCCGGCAGACGCGCCGCGGGAGATGACCCAGAGCCGGCAGACGCGCCGCGGGAGATGACCCAGAGCCGGCAGACGCGCCGCGGGAGATGACCCAGAGCCGGCAGACGCGCCGCGGGAGATGACCCAGAGCCGGCAGACGCGCCGCGGGAGATGACCCAGAGCCGGCAGACGCGCCGCGGGAGATGACCCAGAGCCGGCAGACGCGCCGCGGGAGATGACCCAGAGCCGGCAGACGCGCCGCGGGAGATGACCCAGAGCCGGCAGACGCGCCGCGGGAGATGACCCAGAGCCGGCAGACGCGCCGCGGGAGATGACCCAGAGCCGGCAGACGCGCCGCGGGAGATGACCCAGAGCCGGCAGACGCGCCGCGGGAGATGACCCAGAGCCGGCAGACGCGCCGCGGGAGATGACCCAGAGCCGGCAGACGCGCCGCGGGAGATGACCCAGAGCCGGCAGACGCGCCGCGGGAGATGACCCAGAGCCGGCAGACGCGCCGCGGGAGATGACCCAGAGCCGGCAGACGCGCCGCGGGAGATGACCCAGAGCCGGCAGACGCGCCGCGGGAGATGACCCAGAGCCGGCAGACGCGCCGCGGGAGATGACCCAGAGCCGGCAGACGCGCCGCGGGAGATGACCCAGAGCCGGCAGACGCGCCGCGGGAGATGACCCAGAGCCGGCAGACGCGCCGCGGGAGATGACCCAGAGCCGGCAGACGCGCCGCGGGAGATGACCCAGAGCCGGCAGACGCGCCGCGGGAGATGACCCAGAGCCGGCAGACGCGCCGCGGGAGATGACCCAGAGCCGGCAGACGCGCCGCGGGAGATGACCCAGAGCCGGCAGACGCGCCGCGGGAGATGACCCAGAGCCGGCAGACGCGCCGCGGGAGATGACCCAGAGCCGGCAGACGCGCCGCGGGAGATGACCCAGAGCCGGCAGACGCGCCGCGGGAGATGACCCAGAGCCGGCAGACGCGCCGCGGGAGATGACCCAGAGCCGGCAGACGCGCCGCGGGAGATGACCCAGAGCCGGCAGACGCGCCGCGGGAGATGACCCAGAGCCGGCAGACGCGCCGCGGGAGATGACCCAGAGCCGGCAGACGCGCCGCGGGAGATGACCCAGAGCCGGCAGACGCGCCGCGGGAGATGACCCAGAGCCGGCAGACGCGCCGCGGGAGATGACCCAGAGCCGGCAGACGCGCCGCGGGAGATGACCCAGAGCCGGCAGACGCGCCGCGGGAGATGACCCAGAGCCGGCAGACGCGCCGCGGGAGATGACCCAGAGCCGGCAGACGCGCCGCGGGAGATGACCCAGAGCCGGCAGACGCGCCGCGGGAGATGACCCAGAGCCGGCAGACGCGCCGCGGGAGATGACCCAGAGCCGGCAGACGCGCCGCGGGAGATGACCCAGAGCCGGCAGACGCGCCGCGGGAGATGACCCAGAGCCGGCAGACGCGCCGCGGGAGATGACCCAGAGCCGGCAGACGCGCCGCGGGAGATGACCCAGAGCCGGCAGACGCGCCGCGGGAGATGACCCAGAGCCGGCAGACGCGCCGCGGGAGATGACCCAGAGCCGGCAGACGCGCCGCGGGAGATGACCCAGAGCCGGCAGACGCGCCGCGGGAGATGACCCAGAGCCGGCAGACGCGCCGCGGGAGATGACCCAGAGCCGGCAGACGCGCCGCGGGAGATGACCCAGAGCCGGCAGACGCGCCGCGGGAGATGACCCAGAGCCGGCAGACGCGCCGCGGGAGATGACCCAGAGCCGGCAGACGCGCCGCGGGAGATGACCCAGAGCCGGCAGACGCGCCGCGGGAGATGACCCAGAGCCGGCAGACGCGCCGCGGGAGATGACCCAGAGCCCGCAGACGCGCCGCGGGAGATGACCCAGAGCCCGCAGACGCGCCGCGGGAGATGACCCAGAGCCCGCAGACGCGCCGCGGGAGATGACCCAGAGCCCGCAGACGCGCCGCGGGAGATGACCCAGAGCCCGCAGACGCGCCGCGGGAGATGACCCAGAGCCCGCAGACGCGCCGCGGGAGATGACCCAGAGCCCGCAGACGCGCCGCGGGAGATGACCCAGAGCCCGCAGACGCGCCGCGGGAGATGACCCAGAGCCCGCAGACGCGCCGCGGGAGATGACCCAGAGCCCGCAGACACGCCGCGGGAGATGACCCAGAGCCCGCAGACACGCCGCGGGAGATGACCCAGAGCCCGCAGACACGCCGCGGGAGATGACCCAGAGCCCGCAGACACGCCGCGGGAGATGACCCAGAGCCCGCAGACACGCCGCGGGAGATGACCCAGAGCCCGCAGACACGCCGCGGGAGATGACCCAGAGCCCGCAGACACGCCGCGGGAGATGACCCAGAGCCCGCAGACACGCCGCGGGAGATGACCCAGAGCCCGCAGACACGCCGCGGGAGATGACCCAGAGCCCGCAGACACGCCGCGGGAGATGACCCAGAGCCCGCAGACACGCCGCGGGAGATGACCCAGAGCCCGCAGACACGCCGCGGGAGATGACCCAGAGCCCGCAGACACGCCGCGGGAGATGACCCAGAGCCCGCAGACACGCCGCGGGAGATGACCCAGAGCCCGCAGACACGCCGCGGGAGATGACCCAGAGCCCGCGGGCATAGTACAGGAGATGACCAGAGACTGCAGACCTTTGGTGAGCAAAAGGATGGGGGGGGGGGAATTACACAGGTACCCGCTCCCACTTCCGCGGACTTGTCCTCCCTCCCTGTAGTCTTGTGGGACACATGACAGGTCCCAGAAGACTGCCGGACCATTCACAAAGCGCAGCGCTTCTCGCACACGTGCAGTGGGGACCCGGCTGTGAAGCCGCAAGCTATCACAGCCGGGTGCCCACACTGAAGATCGCGGTGCCAGGGAGAGAAGACTGAGGACACCGCTGGACCGAGGAGCAGGTAGGTCCGAGGAGCAAGTTCTGCTGCACAGAAGAGCCGTGCGGCCGGCCCGGTGTTCTAACACGACGGCAGCAGGAATAACGGGTCGGCCGCTCCATAAGAAACACAGGCATTTCCCCCCATTTTTTTGGGGGAAAAAAACATGCGTCTTATGGAGCGAAAAATACGGTACACAAAACACTGCTGTGCTTCCTTTATGGGTTTAGATACATCTGGCCGTATTGTCACACTTCTAAAAATACCTACATGTGAGTACACATCCAGACAAAACTCCCTGGCATTTTCACTGGATTCTGTTCCATTGTAACTGTGCCTGGCCCTATTACTGGGCCATTAAAGCACAAGATCACAGCTAGTAGAATACTACAACAATCACATTTGAAAAAGAAAATCAATATGTTTGACTAAAGCCCTGCAGGAAATGAAAATGTACGCTAAGAACAAAACTGTGCACTGTAATGGAGTACATGCAGGCTTGCAGAAAAAAAAAAAAAAAACTCCTTGCACCGATGACATACTGCAATCCGTTTCTTAATGTGGTACTGCACTGTATCTGAGCACCACAAACCAATATACGGTTTGATTAATTTTTAATATTCAAAGCAAACCCCCTATCCAGGTAGGCAGGAGGGTGTGCTTAGCTGAGAAAACTCATCCTCCCCTCTTGAGGACTCCTGGATGTGTGGCATAATTTGCCTAGCCCAGAAACTAGGAAGTAACAGAATAAATGAGAAAAAAACAAAACAAAACAAACAGAAAAAAGCAAAAAAAAACGTAAAACAAGTAAACATAATATACCTTCCTGTCTATTTATTAATGACTAGCAGAAGTATTAAAAATATTTCAGATTGATAGAGTTCAGTTCTACTTTATAAATCATTATCCAGGTAAGATAAATATGAACAATTTCCTCCTCGCATCATTGACATGCTGGTGCCGTACAGCGGTTGCAGGCTGAGCCAAGTCAGAGCATTTCAGTGACTGGCACGCTGGCCCACACGTCCGATGATTTACGTCTTCCTTCTCTGTGGAGCTCTAAATGAGATTTTATTCCGTTTGACAACATTCAATATTTTTTTAAACAAGGTAGTTCAGTCTGAATACGAAGGCGTATTGATTACTGCATCTCACCAAGGCTGTAGCCTCCACATGACTGCAGGATTCTGCTGGCTCTGCTCTTGGCATCCGCTGGGAAACGCGGGCTATCCAGGAGATCAGGATAGGTGCACAGTGCTACGACCTGCGAACAGCAGCAGAAGTAATAGCTGGTTATTCATTTGTTGGAAGGCCGGAGGGACAACTACTATGCAAGAAAAAAAAAAAAAAAAAAAAAAGGAAGAAGATTGGGTCTGCACAGCTTCATCTGGTATTAACAAGAAAATGGATCATTCCAAACCTGATATATCTCAAGTAGATTGTGACAGGATGAACCTTTCACTGACACCTTAAAACTATCAATTTCCCTGAAGCACCCATTAGCCAATTTTCACAAAACAAAGTGACTCAGCAGTTTCAGAGTATGAACCCTCCCTGGTCACACGGTACTTCGAGTGTGCCAATCTGTTTTCTTTAATCGTGGCATTCACCCTTCCAAAGATGCTAAGCAAATATCGACTTTTGTGAAAGTTGGCATCTGCATGTGATCAACCAGTCAACCCCCTTTCCCCAGAACAGTGATCAATCTAGAAATAGGTTGCTCTGGCACTGCATTGCAGAGAAGGCAGGCATGTATTTGCTACCATATTTGAAATTTTAGGATATGCAGGGGGTTACTGCAGCTGGTCGCGGCCGTGCCGTGCAGGGGGTTCTTGCAGCTGGTCGCGGATCGGCCGTGCAGGGGGTTCTTGCAGCTGGTCGCGGATCGGCCGTGCAGGGGGTTCTTGCAGCTGGTCGCGGATCGGCCGTGCAGGGGGTTCTTGCAGCTGGTCGCGGATCGGCCGTGCAGGGGGTTCTTGCAGCTGGTCGCGGCTCGGCCGTGCAGGGGGTCCTTGCAGCTGGTCGCGGATCGGCCGTGCAGGGGGTTCCTGCAGCTGATTGTGATGCTGTGCAGGGGGCTTTTGCAACGGACCAAGGTAGTGTGTGTGTGTGGGGGGGGGGGGGGGTGTTTATTGTAGTGGATCAGTGCTAGGCGGGCATACTCTGCACAGAGTTGCATGGGTGGGTATGCACTATGCAGATATAAGGTCACTTTGATTTGTGTGTACCTACTATAGGTTGTGCTTTGAGTTCTCACTTCTGTGCACCTTTCATCCCCATTTCAAGGGGGTCTACTCTCCAAATTCAGCAACAGATTATAGGAGTGCAGTCATAAAAAGATTTTAAAAACTAAAAATCGGCGATTCACCTTCCAATTGCCACAGTTTTTGGGTGGATGAACCCTTTACATCCCTATAATGAAAAATATTCATGTGATGCTAATAACAGAAGACAAACTGTTCATTACCTGTCGCAGAAATGTGATTGGCTGCTGTCCCATAGCATGAGCATCACCGATGTTGGCTTTTATGACCTCATCGAAAGGTTTCTTAATCCCCTATAGAAAAAATGATCAGTAAGTCAGAGGCGTGGAGAAACAGGGTTTAATCAATTGTAAAGTATTGAAATTATTGGAAGGAAAGAAAGCCACCGCACACCAATGACCTCACTGCAGTGCAGGATTATTGCACAGACAGCCACAACAGCAGTCTGCCCCTCAAGGACTGACATTTGTTTTTTATTTTTTTTTTTTGCCATTTACAGAGAGGATAATTGGGGAGAGGAGGAGCAAAATAAAAAATACAGAAGTAATTGACGGTCCACTTTAACATCACTTCATTTTTTTTATTTAAGGATACATCATATACATGAAAAAAAATGCAACAGAAAGGGTTACATTCTTCGCAGTCACTTTTAATAAACACAAAAATGTGTCAGAAATTCTATATTTAACTGCTGCCGCCTTCACTCTGCCGATGCGGGGACAACGTGCATGTGCATCCGGTATTAGCTACACCGCTGGGTCGCCGACTCGGAGGTTACCATGGCAACTGCATTCAGTACAAAATCCCTATTGTTGATTATTTTTTTTTCCCCACCAAAAAAATGGCACAATTATATTCGGATCTCCAAGTTCTTCTTTCTGCACACATTTTCAATCGCCCTCTCAGTGTTTTAAATGTTTTGTGTCAGTTCCCTCATATTAAAGAAGATCTTAAAGGATCAGGACACGGACGATTGTATAAGAAGACCGATACAGAAAGACTGATTTCCCACCATTCATCTCTATAGAGACAGGAAAGACCGCCATCAGCCAATAAGAGGTGAAGGTTCCAGCCATAGGCTATTAACCGCCTCCCGCCCGCCCTATAAGGAAATGACGGGTGCAAGGCGGTTCCCTTGTTCTGGGAGGATGTCATATGACGTCCTCCCACTCTGGGCACGCAGCGCGGCGATCAGTGGTGCGCTGTGTCCCTGGGACACAGCAGATCACCAATCAATGGAAAGAGCCGATGACGTTGGCTTTGTCATGTGATCAGCTGTGTCCAATCACAGCTGATCGCATGTAAATAAGGAAATTTCTCTCGAGAGCGCGGCCTTTGTCGGTATCTGCAAGCGCAGGAACTTTCGTGCCCATGCTGCAGATGCCGGGGCCGTGCGGTGTCAGCCTCACTGCTGCAGCCCGGAACATCCCCGCGGGAGGGGAGCGGGACATTTGCCACACCATGACAACTGGTTATCGGCATTCCTCTCCTCATGAGCTGTCACGCTGACAGAGGAGAGGAGAGACAGTAATTACTCAGAGGGGACATCTACACTGATCTTCAGGGCACTGATGATCAGTGTAGCCCCATCAGTGCCACCTGTCAGTGTCCAATGCCACCTGTCATTGCCTTTCAGTGCCACCTCATCAGTGCCCATCACTACAGCCTCATTAGCGCACATCAGTGAAGGAGAAAAAAAAATTACTTATTTACAAAATTGTATAACAGAAACTAAGAAAAAAAACTTTCAGTTGTTTTTGGTTTGTTTAGCAAAAAAAAAAAAAAAAAAAAAAAAAAAAAAACCACCCCAAAAACCCAGAGGTGATTAAACACCACCAAAAGAAAGCTCTATCTAAAAAGAAAAAAAAAAAAGAAAAAAATAAAAGAAATATTTCATACGAGTACAATGAATGTTGCATGACCACGCAATTGACAAAGTGCGACACCGCTGAAAGCTGAAAATTGGCCTGGAAAGGGGTATACGTGCCCTGTAGGCAAGGGGTTAAATGAGGGTAACACTGCATCTCGGCGCAATGTGTTATCAAGTTGTGCAGTATAGAAAATGTGATTTCCATCCCTGGTATATTTCTAGTAAAAGTTTTGTGAAAGTTTAGCAGAATACAAATGTTTTTATTGTATATGAGCCCCAGGAATAATCGCCTGTACACTCTCCATCGAAAATCTGTTCATAGGCAGGCTGATCAATTTGCAACTGCCACTTGATCGAAATAAGGGTCAAAAGAAGGGTCGATGGATAGACTGAAGGCTCCAAAATTGCAGCTGTATCAAGATCCATAGATGAAGGATGACCAAGGGAGGAGAGGTGGGGTTAAATCACCCCCCCCCCCCAAAAAAAGATAAAATAAAAACCACTGATCCATTAACCACTTCAAGTCCGGACACTTTTACCCCCTTTCCAGTCCAGGTCAATTTTCAGCTTTCAGCACTATCACACTGTGAATGACAATTGCGCGGTCATGCAATACTGTACCCATATGAATTTTTTTGAGACAGATAAAAAAAAAAAAAAAAAAAAAAAAAAAACACAAAACTTTATTTTGGTGGGATTTATTTACCACTGGGATTTTATTTTTTTGCTATATAAAATGAAAATGTCCAAAAATTTTCAAAAAAGAAAGTGTTTTTATTATAAAATTTTGCAAATAATTTCTTCATGAATCTTGGCCAATATGTATTCATCTTTTTAGAAAAAAAAAAAATTGGATGCGTTTTGGGGAACAGGCCCCCCCTTCCTGCAACCTGCTACAGTTCTGCCATTGATATGTACACCTCTTGTAGGGACCCTCCCCTTCATTATCCACCATGGGTGGTCCCACTACACCAAACAACCGGGCCCGTTCCACTAACATCCCCACAATTGACCTCACTGGCCATCAGACTGTAGGCATTAGCTACATACATATCATACTTTAGGTCATATTGATAATCGGATGAATAAGTATATCAATGCTCATGATCCAAAACATAATAAAATACACAGTGAAGTGTAACAGAATATCCTGAATTCTAATGAACCACTGATACATAAAGTCATTAACCCATACATTCTAGGATACTGATCGCCTATATTACACCGTAGAATCTGCACTTACTTTGCAAACGGGGGAGAGAGAGAAAAAAAAAAAAACAAAAACAAAAAACTCAAGTTATGCAGGCCATACATGGTTCGAATTCCGAACGATTTTTCTTCCAAAAATTGGAAAAGTTGTTCGCTCGGTAATCCGATGATGCCATCATTGATTTTGAAAATCGGCCAACCAAGTCATAAAGTTCACCCCATAAAACAGCCAAAACTGTTCCTTCCAGGTCATGGCTCATGCGCATATTCTTTTCAGAAAAACGATCGTACGATCATATAAAAACATCGGTCGTTTTTCACGAATTTTCCAACATGCCCGATCACTGAAAAGGGGAGGAACCACGAAAATCAGCTGATGCCATTGACCCACTAACAGAGCGAAAAATTGGCAGATTATTCTTAGGTCCGATTTTCAGACGAAAAATCGGTTGATTTTCGACCAGTGTATGGCTGGCCTTAGTATGGCGCGCCTCCCAGTTCTCAGAGAATTGTTAGTAAACAAAACAGTTCTCTCCCGTTAGCTCCTGCACACTGCTTTGCATGACTCTGCAGTGTGCTTACAGTAAAGCACAAACACAGATCATCATGTAAAAAAGCGCACAGTTAACCCTTTGATCGGTCCAGATGTTAACCCCTTCCTGCCCAGTGCCATTAGTACAGTGTCAGTGCTTTTTATTAGCACTGATCCTTGTATTGGTGTCACTGGGGATGTCAGTGGCAGTTAGTCAGTCCCCCCCCAGTGTCAGAATACCCACCGCAGTCCCGCTAAAAGTCGCTGATCGCCGCAATTACTAGTATAAAAAGAAAAAAATCCCAGTATATACACCGCCATTTTTAAACGATATAACTTTCACGTAAACCCATTAATTTACACGTATTGGGATTATTTTTTTAGCAAAGACATGAAGCAGAATACATTTTGGCCTAAATTTATGATAAAAAATTGATTTTTTTTACTGGACATGTTTTATAGCAAAACGTATAGTTTTTTTTTTTTCAAAACGGCCGGTCTTTTTTGTTTATAGCGTTTCGAAGGGGGTCCCTGCTTCCTCAGAGCTGTACTGAACACCCACTCCCCTGATGGGACTCATGTTATCTTCAAGTGCCTGTGAGGACTTACATGCCTGATTTTATTCGCTGTTTGTGAGTATATTTTTTACAATTAATACATTTTGGTTACTGAGGTAATGCGCAAGGTTGGTGCGCTTCTCGTTTTCATTTCACACCACAACTACAAGGCCAGACATGACATGATCACACACACAATCATGTGTTAGATCCAACCAGTGCCATCCATCAGTGTCATTTATCTGTGCCACACACAGAAAACTGAGCAGATCATCTTTCATTTCCTGACCTTCACTAGGAAAGGAAGGGAAACCATCTATTTACTAAGAGCAGCTCACATCTTCCTTCGAGACATTATGTCTGAACGCTGGACTTAACCTCTTTGCTGCCAGAGCCGTTGTTTTTGCATGTTTAAAAAAATAATTTTAGGCCAGAAAAATACTTAAAGGGGAACTACACTGCATTTGAGCACCACAAACAAATGACTTCTGATCGCCTAGGCCAGGGGTAGGCAACCTGGGAGCCGCAGGACTACACGTTCCCTCATGCCTCTGCAAGTCATAGCTGTAACGGTCAGTTTTGTAATCTTTGCAATGCCTCATGGGAAATGTAGTTCCACAACAGCTAGAGAGCCGCAGGTTGCCTAGGCGATTGCAGCGGAAGTGGGAGCGGGTAACTGCCAAATTCGGGTACCCCCTCCCCCCCTCTGCCCAAAGGGGCCAATCCTTAATGGAGATCGGGGGACAAAGGCTTAAAGCAGAACTTCCCATTTTGGGTGGAGCTCCGCTTTAAATCCCCTTTCTTCCCCATTCTGATGCTCGGTTTGAACTTCAGGAAGTCGTCTTCAACCTCGTCTAGATGCCTAAAAGCATTGAGTTGCTGCCATGTGATTGGCTGATTAAGTTTGTGTTACCGAGCAATTGAACAGGTGGACCTAATAAAGTGGCCAGTGAGTGTAGATGATACAGTATGGTATTCCAATGCCGATGTTATAGAATGAAAGTGTATGATGTGAACATATAACTCTGTTAATAGGGCGGCACAGTGGCTAAATGGTTAGCACTTCCACCTGGCAGTACTCGGGTCGTGGGTTCGAATCCCAACCACGGCACCACCTGCCTGGAGTTTGCATGTTCTGCCTGTGTGGGTTTCCTCCGGGTACTCCCGTTTCCTCCCACACTCCAAAGACATGCTGGTAGGTTAATTGGCTCCTGTCTAAATTGTCCCTAGTATGTGTATGTATGAATGTGAGTTAGGGACCTTAGATTGTACCCCCCTTGAGGGTTAGGGACTGATGTGAATGTACAATATATATGTAAAGTGCTGTGTAAATTGATGGCGCTATATAGGTACCGGAAATAAAAAAAATCTTGGCAAGGTGAAATTCCAGTTCTAGCAAGAAGAATAAACTGCCAACAAGACTGCACTACACAAAGAAGAAAAAAAAAAAAAAACACTCAGAACGGGGAAAGTTGCAGCAGCAACACCCCCACCCAATGCTCCTACCCCTCACGGAGGATGAATACAGAACACAGACATGTCCAAGGTGAGGCGACGCGTTTTGCCCAGAGGAATTAATCCATCAACCTTAATCCTGCCTCCCTCCACTCTGCAGCTGATCAACTCCACGACAGCATCCTCCTCCCCCTGTCCTGCCCCGACTTGGCTTTGACCGCCTACAACAACGCGCTCTCAACAGCCCTTGACTCACTAGCGCCTTTAACCACACGCAACATCAGACCCCGACCGCTCCAGCCCTGGCAGACTGATCACACCAAAACCCTCAAACGACAAAGTCGTGCCCTGGAGCGACTATGGCGCAAAACCAAATCCAAACAAGCCTTCACCCGCTACAAATCTGCCTTCCACACCTACACCTCCTCCCTCCATGCTGCCAAACAGGCCTACTTCTTGACCCTCATCAAGGCCCTCTCCTCCAATCCTCGCCGACTCTTCTCTGCCTTCAACTCTCTACTCTCTCCACCCCCACCTCCACCCAGCACCTCACTCACTGCCCTTGAGATTGCCAATCACTTCAAAAACAAAATTGACACAATTCGCAAGGACATTGCCGCAACTCACACGCCCTCTCAACCTGTCCCCTCTCACACAGCTACCCCCTAATCCCCACTCCCCCTCGACTTAACCCGCAGGGATTTCGTCGCTGCTCAAACTCTCTCCAACCCCCTTCACCCTCACTCAGCTACCCCCTCATCACCCCTCTCCCACGGCCCCACCACTGCTCTGACCTCCTCTTCCACCCCACCCTACATTCCTCATACTGAAGCTCCCCCAACACTCCGCACCTTTGACCTTACTACCATCGAGGAAGTCTCCAAGATCCTCTCTGATGCCCGCCTCACCACCTGCCCCCTCGACCCTATCCCCTCACAACTCCTACGACCTTCCTCCTCCTCCATCCTACGCTCCCTCACCCACATCTTCAATCTCTCCCTCTCCTCAGGCACTTTCCCCTCCCCTCTGAAACATGCACACATCACCCCCATACTTAAAAAGCCCTCCCTGGACCCCAATGACCCGAACAACCTCAGACCCATCTCCCTGCTCCCATTTACATCTAAACTCCTCGAGCGCCTAGTCTACACCCGCCTATGCTCTCACCTCAACGACAACAACCTCCTCGATCCCCTACAGTCCGGCTTCCGTCCCCTACACTCCACCGAAACTGCCTTACTCAAACTCTCCAACGACCTGCTAACCGCCAAAGCTAATGGCCACTATTCAGTGCTCCTACTCCTTGACCTCTCTGCGGCCTTCGACACAGTCGACCACCCCCTCCTCCTCAAAAAACTACACTCCCTCGGCCTCAGAGATTCTGCTCTCTCCTGGCTCTCATCCTACCTGTCACAACGCTCCTTCAGCGTTACCTATAATGCTACCACCTCCCCCTCACTCCCCCTCTCTGTTGGGGTCCCTCAAGGCTCTGTCCTCGGGCCCCTTCTCTTCTCCATCTATACCTCCTCCCTTGGCCAACTCATACACTCTCACGGCTTCAACTACCACCTCTATGCCGACGACACACAAATCTATCTCTCAACCCCCCACCTCACCCCCTTGGTCTCAGCCCGAATCACACACCTACTGAGCGACATATCAGACTGGATGTCGCTCCACTTCCTTAAATTGAACCTCTCCAAAACCGAGTTTCTTGTCTTCCCCCCAGCCCGGACACCACCCCCCATTGATTTCTCCATCACATCCAACAACGCTACCATCAAACCCGCCCCGCAGGCCAGAGTACTGGGTGTCATTCTGGACTCCAACCTATCCTTCCAGCCCCAAGTCCAATCTTTAACAAACTCGTGCAGACTCCACCTCCGCAACATCGCCAAAATCCGCACGTTCCTAACCCCAGAAACCACTAAACAGCTCATCCACTCCCTCATCATATCACGACTCGACTACTGCAACTCCCTCCTCACTGGCCTGCCTCGCCGCTGGCTATCCCCTCTTCAGTCCATCCTGAACACGGCTGCCAGACTCATTCACCTTTCCAACCGCTCTGTCTCCGCCACCCCCCTCTGCCAATCCCTCCACTGGCTTCCGATTGCGCAACGGATCAAATTCAAAATCCTAACGCTGACGTACAAAGCTGTCCACCATACTGCCCCGAACTACATCACTGACCTAATATCCAAGTACCACCCAGCACGCACACTCCGCTCCTCACAAGACCTCCTTCTCTCTAGTTCCCTGGTCTCCTCCTCCCATGCCCGCCTCCAGGACTTCTCCAGGGTGTCACCCATCCTCTGGAACTCCCTGCCCCAACCCATCAGATTATCACCTACTCTCCTCTCCTTTAGGCGCACCCTGAAAACCCATCTCTTCAGGGAAGCCTACCCCACCCCCTGCTAACTTGCCGACCTCCTCCACTCTTCCTACCACTCCATCCCCCACAGCTATCTCCTCCTGTACCACCATCCCCTCCCTCCTAGATTGTAAGCTTGAAAGAGCAGGGCCCTCGATCCCCTCATGTTTTGCATTGTATTGGTATTGTTCTGTCACATGTTCTGTCTCCCTCTGTAATGTACAGCGCTGAGTGAACTATTGGCGCTTTATAAATACTGTATAATAATAATAATAATCAACCTCTTCCAATGGAAAATGACATCATCACCATCATGTGATCACATTCTGGCCTCACCCATCTCCGATCAGAAAATCTCCATTCAGCGTGATATTGTATTGTAAAGCGCTGCGCTATATAAATCCTGTATGACAATATGAGAATACACAGCAAGCCAAACACTGAAAAACATTTTTTTCACAAGCAAGGACGGGTCAAAACTAGTGGTGCATTGGAATGAAAATTCTGGTGCCGAAACCGAAAACTCAAAATGCACTTGGCCGAAAACCGAAACGCAAAGTTTTTTTAAATGAATATATATTGATAAAAAAACCAAACAAAAAAAACAAACAATATATACCCCGATTTTTTTGTAATTTATGAAAGAGGATAATTACACCGAGTAAATAGATACCCAACAAGTCACGTTTTAAAATTGCGTATGCTCATTGAATGGCATGTGGCTAAATAGTTAGCACTTCCTGGCTGTACTAGGGTCGTCGGTTCGAATCCCAACCACGGCACCTCCTGCCTGGAGTTTGAATGTTCTCCCTGTGCCTGCATGGGTTTCCTCGGGGTACTCTAGTTTCCTCTTACACTCCAAAAATATGCTGGTAGGTGAATTGGCTCCTGTCTACATTGCCCGTGTATGTATGAATGTGAGTTAGGGACCTTAGATTGTACACCCCTTGAGGGTTAGGAACTGATGTGAATGTAAATATATATATATATATATATATATATATATATATATATATATATATATATATATCTCTATCACTGCATAAATTGACAGCAGAACCTGCAATGAATAAAAATAAATGGGGTCACAGAGACAGGAAATGAGACAGCCTCTCCTAAATAGGGTCAAAGGACAGGAAATGAGACAACCTCTCCTAAATGGGGTCACAAAGTTGGGAAATGAGACCACGTTTCCTAAATGTGGTCAAAGGTCAGGAAAGGAGACAACCTCTTCAAAATGGGGTCAAAGGTCAGGAAAGGAGACAACCTCTCCCAAGTGGGGTCACAGAGAGACGGGAAAGGAGACAACCTCTCCCAAATGGGGTCACAGAGAGACGGGAAAGGAGACAACCTCTCCCAAATGGGGTCACAGAGAGACGGGAAAGGAGACAACCTCTCCCAAATGGGGTCACAGAGAGACGGGAAAGGAGACAACCTCTCCCAAATGGGGTCACAGAGAGACGGGAAAGGAGACAACCTCTCCCAAATGGGGTCACAGACGGGAAAGGAGACAACCTCTCCCAAATGGGGTCACAGACGGGAAAGGAGACAACCTCTCCCAAATGGGGTCACAGACGGGAAAGGAGACAACCTCTCCCAAATGGGGTCACAGACGGGAAAGGAGACAACCTCTCCCAAATGGGGTCACAGACGGGAAAGGAGACAACCTCTCCCAAATGGGGTCACAGACGGGAAAGGAGACAACCTCTCCCAAATGGGGTCACAGACGGGAAAGGAGACAACCTCTCCCAAATGGGGTCACAGACGGGAAAGGAGACAACCTCTCCCAAATGGGGTCACAGACGGGAAAGGAGACAACCTCTCCCAAATGGGGTCACAGACGGGAAAGGAGACAACCTCTCCCAAATGGGGTCACAGAGATGGGAAAGGAGACAACCTCTCCCAAATGGGGTCACAGAGATGGGAAAGGAGACAACTTCTCCCAAATGGGGTCACAGAGACGGGAAAGGAGACAACCTCTCCCAAATGGGGTCACAGACGGGAAAGGAGACAACCTCTCCCAAATGGGGTCACAGAGATGGGAAAGGAGACAACTTCTCCCAAATGGGGTCACAGAGACGGGAAAGGAGACAACTTCTCCCAAATGGGATCACAGAGACGGGAAAGGAGACAACCTCTCTTAAATGGCAAAGGAACGAATATCTCAATATCTTGTCTATAGTGGTGGGTCCCCCTACGATGAGCGGGGGTCATTGCTGGGCTCCTGGCCATGCACGAAGAAAAGGGCCCAACTACTGTCCAGAAAACTTTATTCATTGTTGCAAAAATAAAGGTCACAAAGTGCCCAGCCCACTCGATGCAAGTCATTTTACATAACACATAGAAAAGCGATATAACCGCACAGAAAGTGATCTGGAGCAGCTCCCACCCTCCTGGAAGGACAGCATGCAATGCAGCAAATGCGGTCCTGTGAGAAGAATGAAATGTAACCAGAAGAAATAGAATCCTGCAGTGTGGGCAGAATTTGCTCATAGTAAACCCTGCAGAGGAATGTCGGGGTCACCACCCTCTGCGCCCCCCCCCCCCCCCCCCACTGACAAGTGGAAGGCCAGAGCACAAGGATGTGATGGGCACCAGATTCCTGACCACAACTGTACAGAGCAGATCAGCTCCTCTATAGGTGGAACTACAAGTCTCAGCAAACTGCAGAGGTTCCGGGTTGGTTACAGCACAGCTCAGCCTGGTAAATGACATTCACAAAGGGAGGAAGCACTGAAAATGTGCGCTCAATATACCTTCGCTTTAATGTCATGCACCATAAAAATTGGAATTACCGCAACTTTACTCTCCAAATGAAGCAAGAACCACCAAACAAGGAGGGGGGGGGGGGCACTCAAAGATGCATTAAAAGTGGTTGTAAAGGCTGAAGGTTTTTTACCTTCTGTGTGCAGCAGCTTCCCCAGCCCCCCAATACTTACCTGAGCCCCATCACGATCCAGCGATGTGTCCGACACCCTTGGCTGCCCCAGCTCAAAAACCACTGATTTTGAACAAAAAAAAAAGGTTTTTCTTAGTTTGTTATAAAATTTTGTAAATAAGTGATTTTTCTCCTTCACAGAAGTGCACTAATGAGGCTGCAGTGAGGGGCACTGATAGGCTGCACTGGAAGGTGGCACTGATAGGCATCACTGATGGGCACTGAAAGGCAGCACTCATATGTGGCACTGATGAGGAGACACTGGTAGGTGGCACTGATGGGTACTGACAGGCATTACTGATGGGCACTGAAAGGCAGCACTCATATGGCACTGATGAGGAGGCACTGATGGGTACTGACAGGCAGCACTCATATGGCACTGATGAGGAAGCACTGACAGGCATCACTGATGGGCACCGAAAGGAAGCACTGATGGGCACTGACAAGCAGCTCAGATGGGCACTGATATGTGGCGTTGATGTGCACTGGTAGGCACTAATATGTGGGATTGATGGGGCTACACTGCCGTGCCCTGATGATCAGTGTACATGTCCCCTCTGAGGAATGCCAATTACCGGCTCTCCTCTCCTGTCAGCGTGACAGCTCGTGAGCAGAGGAATGCCGATAACCAGCATTTCCTTATTTACATGCTATCAGCTATGGTTGGACACAGCTGATCACATGACAGAGCCGACGTCATCAGCTCTTTCCGTCGATCAGTGATCCGCTGCGTCCCAGGGATGGTTAGAGCAGGCATGGTTAGAGTTGGAGGACGTCATATGACGTCCTCCCAGAACGAGAGAACCGCCACCCACCCGTCCGTCATTTCCTTAAATGGCAGGTGGGAGGCGGTTAAAGTAGTGCAGGAACCTTTACAAAGTCGTTGCGACTTTGAAAAGGTTCCCACACTACTTTGGCGCGACTTAAGTGTTAGAATGTGTAAAGTCGCATCAATAGACGCACTTAATGCTTTCCTATTGGCCAAAAAGAAAACACGTCATTAAACCCAACACTTGTGTGGTTCCAGTGAAGTCTATTGCGCCAAAAACGCAATCTGCTGCAGGAAAAAAGTCCCTTTTCAAAAACGCAGCAGCTGAAAACGCATGGAGGTGAAGGCGTGCCATAGGAGGCCATGTGAGATGGAAGATGGGGTGTGCAGGAACAGCATCTGCACTGGGACCCGGGATAGGGGGTCAGAGTATGCTGGGATCTGTAGTGCCCCAAGAACTTTGTTCTATATAGGACATATAGAATCCCGGGGATCCACAGCAGTCATAGAAGTCCTGACTACATGAGGTCTGTCCGCAGCATGGAAGGGATGGTGGTGACTCCGCACACCATGGACATCCCCAATGACAGACATGGAGCTCCCCAGATCTGTAGCCCCCATCATGCTGGGACTTACAGTTCCACACGGATTTTTAATTCCTCCATCATACAGTCCTCTGCTACCCCAGACGGGAGGGAATGTCTAATCTCTCAGTCAGCCAGGCCATGCTAGGGGTTGTAGTCCCCCCGTAGGGCTATGCTGGGGGTTGTAGCCCCCCCATCAGGTCATATTGGAATTTGTCGCCCTCCCGGCGGGCCAGGCTGGAAGTTGTAGCCCTCCCGTCAGGCCATGCTGGGAGTTGTAGTCCCCCCATCGGGTCAGGCTGGGAGTTGTCGTCCCCCTGTTCAGCCGCACTGGGGGTTGTAGTCCTCCCGTCAGGTCAGGCTGGGAGTTGTAGTCCTCCCGTCACTCAGGCCATGCTGGGAGTTGTAGTCCTCCCGTCACTCAGGCCATGCTGGGAGTTGTAGTCCTCCCGTCGGGTCAGGCTGGGAGTTGTCGTCCCCCTGTTCAGCCGCACTGGGGGTTGTAGTCCTCCCGTCGGGTCAGGCTGGGAGTTGTAGTCCTCCCGTCGGGTCAGGCTGGGAGTTGAAGTCCTCCCGTCGGGCCATATTAGGAGTTGTAGCCCTCCCGTCGGGTGAGGCTGGGAGTTGTAGTCCTCCTGACACTCAGGCCATGCTGGGGGTTATAGTCCTCCCGTCGGGTCAGGCTGGGAGTTGTAGTCCTCCTGTCACTCAGGCCATGCTGGGGGTTGTAGTCCGCCCTCACTCACCCTCTGCAGCTCCCTCTCGATCTCCCCGGCCTTGATGACGATGGGTCCCCGCACAGCGTACTCCACCGCCCGCACCTGGGGGTTCATAGACTGCAGAGTGAGGATCCGATTCCGCACCGCGGGGGCCTCCGCGACCACACTACTACTGCCGGCCCTCCGGGGGGCGCCGGATCCCCCTGCCCTCCTCAACCCGCCGAACAGCACCGACCTCACGACACCCCTCATGTCACCGGGAGACCGCCTCTCTATCGTAGGCGGGGTCAGAAGGGGCAGGGCACCGGCTATATGGTGGGCGGAGTCAGGAGAAAGGACAGGGCGTCCTCTTTATGGTGGGCGCAGTCATGAGAAGGGGCAAGGCGCTCGCTCTATGATGGGCGGGGTCAGGAGAAAGGTAAAGGTGTCGCTCTATGGTAGTTGGAGTCAGGAGAAGCGGAAGGGTGTCGCTTTATCGTGGGCGGGGTCAGGAATAAGGGAGGGCGCCACTCTGTGGTGAGCGGGTCAGATTCAAAGCAGGTGGACGCATTGTTTTGTGTGAGGGAGTAGGGCAGGGCCCAGCTCTGTTTGTAGGCGGGGTTAGAAAGGGGGCAGGGCACGGCTCTGTTTGTGGGCGAGGTTAGCCGGAGGGGCATGACGCCGACCTATAGTGGGCGGAGTCAGGAGGAAGGAGCGCGCAGGGATCGTGGCCGGCTACACAGTACTAGAGCGCGGAGAACCCCCAGCATGCAGTGCGCGCCTGACAGGAATTGGCGGGAAGGGCTCAGTGGTGTGATAGTATTGGCGGCGTTGTGTGAGGAGAGCTCAGGCGTACAGGACGGCTGATAATCAGTAGCAGGGAACTAAAAAATGGTTATATCAGAGTCTGCCACACCCAGAATCCCAGGAATACAGGAGCCTGTGATGGGGACGTTAGTTTCAATATTCTGCCTAATACGGGGGTGAGCGGCCCATAGATGGGTGTCTCCATGTGGGGTGAGCGGCCCATAGATGGGTGTCCCTGTGGAAGGAGTTTACCCCTATTCCTGCTTAGGTGACTACAGTAACTTTTGGATTCCTGTCAAGCCTGCTGTAGTCACCCATATAAAGGGAAGGTGAACCAGAAATACATTGGGGGGAGTTCATAAAAACCGGAGCAACTGTGCATGGCAACCAATCGGATTCTACCTGCAGCTTGTTCAGTTAAGCTTTGAAAATGAAATAATAAAGCTGATTGGTTGCCCTGCACTGCTAACCACACCCCCGTTGTATATATCCAGTACACAGAGTACACCCAACATTGGGACATGGCTGCCAACCAACCCCTACCATCCCCGTCCAATCATCTGTAATACATTGTCCTAATGGCCCTTCACCTGGAGCTCCTTCCTCACCCACATCCCCACCTATCATCCTTCATCACCCCTCACCTGGAGCTCCTTTCTCACCCACCTATCATCCTTCATCACCCCTCACCTGGAGCTCCTTTCTCACCCACCTATCATCCTTCATCACCCCTCACCTGGAGCTCCTTCCTCACCCACATCTCCATCTATCATCCTTCATCACCCCTCACCTGGAGCTCCTTCCTCACCCACATCTCCATCTATCATCCTTCCTCACCTGGAGCTCCTTCCTCACCCACATCCCCATCTATCATCCTTCATCACCCCTGACCTGGAGCTCCCTCCTCACCCACATCTATCATCTTCCATCACCTGGAGCTCCCTCCTCACCCACATCTATCATCTTCCATCACCTGGAGCTCCCTCCTCACCCACATCCCCATCTATCACTATATTGTGGTTTCTTTGCATTAATATTACTTTTTTCCCCCTAAAAACTTGTGTTTGATAAATAACTGCGCACATTGCGCGCCAACTGCCATTGTATTCTCCGGGGTCTCCGCTGTCAGATGTTTGGGGGGGAAATGCTGATGTTAACATCTGTCTCTGACAGCGCGGCCCCGGAAGACGAGCGGTTACAAAAGCCGCATTGTGAGCCTCGGTACACTTCCAGTGCAAGGCTCTGATATCTGCCTTCCAAGAACTTGACCCGAATGCACCGAACCCCCACCCCGCTGCCCACCAATCAGGGGATTGACAGTACAAAAGCCACGCCCAAACTCCCGGTTCAACCAATGCCTGCGCGCAAAGCAGTCAACGGTGGGCGTGCCCTCCTCGAGGGTGGGCGTGCCCTCCTCGAGGGTGGGCGGCTGGGAGACGCGAGCGCCTGCGCGCTCCTGAGGCTGTCTTCTGCTGACGGTATGAGCTTGTAGCTAAGAAAGCGGGAGCGAGCCGCGGCGGGAGCGGGGGCGCGCACAGCGGGAAGGAGCATGTCCGTGGCCAGAGCCAAGAAAGTGAAGATGGCCACCAAGTCCTGTCCGCAGTGCGACCAACAGGTGAGGCGGGAGGGGGCCACGGCTGGGGCAGCACTGTGACAGTGATCTGCTCCGCATGGCAATGGGCATACTGTGCTGCTGGGGGGGAATGCTGGGAATTGTAGTCCTTCTGCAGCTGGAGGAGCTCAGGTGGCCAATAGTAATACTGCTCTGAGCCTGGGACACACACACACAACACCCCCCCCCCCTGTTTAGTAATAGGACCTCATATACATATTACCAGTCTGGGGATTAGTGTGTCATATGTGTGTATATATCTCCTGTATGTATACCATGTACACACTAGACATGGAGATATTACTATAGCTGGGCTCTCCCGCCATCTATAATATGAAATCGATAATAAATGTATACATAAAATATAAATATCTCAGAGGTCTGCTCATATATAATACAGCTCTGAGTGGGGATCCGGGGATCTTTTTATATATGTAAATAATAATTATGTCTCCCTAAAACTCACCATTTTTGAATGTTTGTGTGTATATTTTATATATATATATATATATATATATATATATATATATATATATATATATATATATATAATGTGTGTGTGTGTATATATATATAATGTGTGTGTACGTTTAAAAAATTTATATATATATATGTATATTTGAGGTACGGGTAGACATATATAAATTATATATTAAATAGAAGACAGAGCCTTGGAGCTGTTATAAATGTTAAGAGCAAATCCTAAGAAAAAAATAGAATTAAAGAAAAAATATAAAAAATGTTTTATTTGTGTGTATGTGTGTGTGTGTGTGTGTATATATATATATATATATATATATATATATATCTCTCTGGACTCTCCCGCCATCTATAATATGAAATAGATAATAAATGTATACATAAAATATAAATATCTCAGAGGTCTGCTCATATATTACAGCTCTGAGTGGGGATCCGAGGATCTTTTTATATATGTAAATATTAATAATTATGTCTGCCTAAAACTCACCATTTTTTAATGTTTTGTCTGTGTGTATATTATATATATATATGTGTGTGTGTGTACGTTTAATGAAAAGGGAAAAAAATAAATATAAATAAATTTGAGGTACGGGTAGACATACAGGTGAAACTCGAAAAAATTAGAATATGGTGCAAAAGTTCGTTTATTTCAGTGCAGCAACTTAAAAGGTGAAACTAATATATGAGACTCATTACATGCAAAGCAAGATAGTTCAAGCCGTGATTTGTCATCATTGTGATGATTATGGCTTACAGCTCATGAAAACCCCAAATCCACAATCTCGGAAAATGAGAATATTGTGAAAAGGTGGAATATTCTCGGCTCAAAGTGTCCCACTCTAATCAGCTCATTCAGCCATAACACCTGCAAAGGGTTCCTGAGCCTTTAAATGGTCTCTCAGTCAGGTTCAGTAGGAATCCCAATCATGGGAAAGACTGCTGACCTGACACCATCATTGACACCCTCCATAAGGAGGGAAAGCCTCAAAAGGTAATTGCAAAAGAAGTTGGATGTTCCCAAAGTGCTGTGTCAAAGCACATTAATAGAAAGTTATTTGGAAGGGAAAAGTGTGGAAGAAAAAGGTGCACAAGTAGCAGGGATGACCACAGCCTGGAGAGGATTGTCAGGAAAAGGCCATGCAAAAGTGTTGGGGACTTTCACAAGGAGTGGACCGAGGCTGGAGTCAGTGCATCAAGAGTCACCACACACAGACAGATCCTGGATATGGGCTTTAAATGTTGTATTTCTCTTGTCAAGCTGCTCCTGAACAACAAACCACGTCAGAAGCGTCTTACCTGGGCTAAAGAAAAACAGACCTGACCTGTGCTCAGTGGTCCAAAGTCCTCTTTTCTGATGAGAGCAACTATTGCATCTCATTTGGAAACCAAGGACCCCGAGTATGGAGGAAGAATGGAGAGGCCCAAGGACCCCGAGTATGGAGGAAGAATGGAGAGGCCCAAGGACCCCGAGTATGGAGGAAGAATGGAGAGGCCCAAGGACCCCGAGTATGGAGGAAGAATGGAGAGGCCCAAGGACCCCGAGTATGGAGGAAGAATGGAGAGGCCCAAGGACCCCGAGTATGGAGGAAGAATGGAGAGGCCCAAGGACCCCCGAGTATGGAGGAAGAATGGAGAGGCCCAAGGACCCCCGAGTATGGAGGAAGAATGGAGAGGCCCAAGGACCCCCGAGTATGGAGGAAGAATGGAGAGGCCCAAGGACCCCCGAGTATGGAGGAAGAATGGAGAGGCCCAAGGACCCCCCCGAGTATGGAGGAAGAATGGAGAGGCCCAAGGACCCCCCCGAGTATGGAGGAAGAATGGAGAGGCCCAAGGACCCCCCCGAGTATGGAGGAAGAATGGAGAGGCCCAAGGACCCCCCCGAGTATGGAGGAAGAATGGAGAGGCCCAAGGACCCCCCCGAGTATGGAGGAAGAATGGAGAGGCCCAAGGACCCCCCCGAGTATGGAGGAAGAATGGAGAGGCCCAAGGACCCCCCCGAGTATGGAGGAAGAATGGAGAGGCCCAAGGACCCCCCCGAGTATGGAGGAAGAATGGAGAGGCCCAAGGACCCCCCCGAGTATGGAGGAAGAATGGAGAGGCCCAAGGACCCCCCCGAGTATGGAGGAAGAATGGAGAGGCCCAAGGACCCCCCCGAGTATGGAGGAAGAATGGAGAGGCCCAAGGACCCCCCCGAGTATGGAGGAAGAATGGAGAGGCCCAAGGACCCCCCCGAGTATGGAGGAAGAATGGAGAGGCCCAAGGACCCCCCCGAGTATGGAGGAAGAATGGAGAGGCCCAAGGACCCCCCCGAGTATGGAGGAAGAATGGAGAGGCCCAAGGACCCCCCCGAGTATGGAGGAAGAATGGAGAGGCCCAAGGACCCCCCCGAGTATGGAGGAAGAATGGAGAGGCCCAAGGACCCCCCCGAGTTTGGAGGAAGAATGGAGAGGCCCAAGGACCCCCCCGAGTATGGAGGAAGAATGGAGAGGCCCAAGGACCCCCCCGAGTATGGAGGAAGAATGGAGAGGCCCAAGGACCCCCCCGAGTATGGAGGAAGAATGGAGAGGCCCAAGGACCCCCCCGAGTATGGAGGAAGGATGGAGAGGCACACACTGCAAGATGCTTGAAGTCCAGTGGGAAGTTTCCACAGTCTGTGTTGATTTGGGGAGCCATGTCATCTGCTGGTGCTGGTCCACTGTGCTTCATTAAGTCCAGGGTCAACGCAGCCCTCTACCAGGAGATTTTGGAGCACTTTATGCTTCCTTCCGCAGACGAGCTTTATGGGGATGCTGACTTCATTTTCCAGCAGGACTTGGCACCTGCCCACACTGCCAAAAGCACCAAAACCTGGTTCAATGACCGTGGGATTACTGTGCTTGATTGGCCAGCAAACTCGCCTGACCTGAACCCCATAGAGAATCTATGGGGCATCGCCAAGAGAAAGATGAGAGACAGGAGACTGAACAATGTCGAAGAGCTGAAGGCCGCTATTGAAGCATCCTGGTCTTCCATAACACCTCAGCAGTGCCACAGGCTGATAGCTTCCATGCCACACCGCATTGAGGCAGTAATTGCTGCAAAAGAGGCCCAAACTGAGTACATGCTTCTACTTTTCAGAGGTCCGATATTGTTCTATGTACAATCCTTGTTTTATTGATTGCATGTAATATTCTCATTTTCTGAGATTGTGGATTTGGGGTTTTCATGAGCTGTAAGCTACAATCATCACAATGATGACAAATCACGGCTTGAACTATCTTGCTTTGCATGTAATGAGTCTATCTCATATATTAGTTTCACCTTTTAAGTTGCTGCACTGAAATAAATGAACTTTTGCACAATATTCTAATTTTTCGAGTTTCACCTGTATATAAATTATAAATTATATATTAAATAGAAGACAGATCCTTGGAGCTGTTATAAATGTTATGAGCAAATCCTAAGAAAAAAATAGAATTAAAGAAAAAAATATAAAAAATGTTATATATAGCTGGACTCACCCGCCATCTATAATATGAAATAGATAATAAATGTATACATAAAATATAAATATCTCAGAGGTCTGCTCATATAATACAGCTGTGAGTGGGGATCCGTGTATCTTTTTACATATGTAAATATTAATAATTATGTCTACCTAAAACTCACCATTTTTTTTAATGTTTGTGTGTATATTATTTATATATAGTGTACGTTTAAAAAAAAAAAAAAAGAAAAAGAAAATATATATATAAATTTGCGGTATGGGTAGACCTATATAAATTATATATTAAATAGAAGACAGATCCTTAGAGCTGTTATAAATGTTATGAGCAAATCCTAAGAAACAAATAGAATTAAAGATAATAGAATTAAAGAAAAAAATATAAAAAAGTTTTATATATAATATAATTTTTTTTTTTTTTGGGGCAGCACAGTGGCTAAATGGTTAGCACTTCCACCTGGCAGTACTCGGGTTGTTGGTTCGAATCCCAACCACGGCACCACCTGCCTGGAGTTTGCATGTTCTCACTGTGCCTGCATGGGTTTCCTCCGGGTACTCCGGTTTCCTTCCACACACCAAAGACATGCTGGTAGGTTAATTGGCTCCTGTCTAAATTGTCCCTAGTATGTGTATGTATGAATGTGAGTTAGGGACCTTAGACTGTACGCCCCTTGAGGGTTAGGGACTGATGTGAATGTACAATATATATATATGTAGAGCGCTGCGTTAATTGACGGCGCTATACAAGTACCATATATATATATATATATATATATATATATATATATATATATATATATAAATTTTTTTTTTTTTTTTTGTCCCTCTCATAATAGAAATCAGTGGGCCAAACATGCACAATCCTCCCCCATAGATGCTCCTGTGTATGGCGCTTCATGAGCAGAAAATACAGCTGGAAAAAACCTACTTACACTAAACCCAGGAGTCTGGGGATCTGTGTCTTCTCTGTGTGTGTATATATATGTGTGTGTGTGTGTGTGTGTGTGTGTGTGTATATGTGTGTATATATATATATATATATATGTCCACCTAGCTCTCCAGTTTTAGTCCTTTTTCACACGGCCGTTATGTATGTCTGTTTCTTCATCTGACCTTTTACGGATGAAAAACGGACACCCATGTATTTCTATGGACTAGCGGATGTAAAGGGATGACCATCTGTTTACATCCATTAATATCCGCATCCGTTCACCGTTTTTATTTTTATTTTTTGAACGGAAGAAAACCCTATTTTTCTTCCATTAGAAAAAAGAAAAGGACAGAAAATGATGAAAACTGATGTGAAGTAATCCATTGTTTTCTTGGAAAAAAACATGTCTGAACTGATGAAAAAACGGAACTCCTGTGTGAAAGGGGCCTTAGTGTTCTATAAAATGTATCAATTGTATATACAATGTGGGTCCATGCATAAAATGCCTGGGTGTATTCTTTGTCTGTTTTTGCATATTTTTTATTTTTGGAGATTTTTCATGCTTGTGTCCATATAGAATTGTCTGTTCTCATTCTATATACTGGCGTACCTTTTATGAATCTATGTTTACAAATTTAATTCGTTCTGCGGGACTTTTCATGTTGCGAAAAATTCGTAAACCAAAACGCGGTTTCCCATAGGAATGCACTGAAAACCAATTAATCCAGTCTGCAGGTCAGAAAAAAGTAAAAAAAAAAATTTCTATCTGTTCAAAACTCTTTATAAAGTGCACTTTATTTCAGGTACTTATATAGCGCCATCAATCTACGCAGCACTTTACATATATATTGTACATTCACATCAGTCCCTAACCCTCAAGGGGCGTACAATCTAAGGTCCCTAACTCACATTCATACATACACATACTAGGGCCAATTTAGACAGGATCTAATTCACCTACCAGCATGTCTTTGGAGTGTGGGAGGAAACCCGCACAGGGAGAACATGCAAACTCCAGGCAGGTGGTGCCATGGGTTGGATTCGAACCAACAACCCGAGTACTGCCAGGCGGAAGTGCTAACCATTTAGCCACTGTGCTGCCCTTTTAAAGACATTAAATACATGATTAAAAATTTGTAGATGCATTGAAAACCAATTTATTCTGGAGGTCAGAAAAAAGTAAAAGTATCTGTTCATTTCTCTTTATAAAGTGGACTTGAAAGACATAAATACTATACAGGGACATGATTAAAAAAAAATATGTAAATGCATTGAAAACCAATTAATCCATTCGTATTGTGAAAAAAAAACGAGCCATTATCTTCAATGGATTTTTATTTGTAAACTTAAAATTACGTTAACTGAGGTGTTCGTAAACTGAGGTGTGTGTTTGTATTTATCATATATATATTATGTATAGTTATCATTTTTTTTTTCCTCTCCCATATCTTGCTCTTTAAAAAATATATACACTGTGTGTGTATATATGTGTGTGTATATATATAATGTGTGTGTATATATATATATGTGTGTGTGTATATATATATATATATATCTATATATATATATATATCTTGCTGTTTATAAAAAATATATATATGTAAATAAAGATATGGGAGTAAAAAAAAAATATATATATAATTTTTTTTTTTTTATTTTTACTCCCACATCTTTATATACATTTACTCATATATATATGCACACACTGATATGGGAGGAAAAAAATTACATATATAATGTGTATATGTTTATAAAATCTCTGTATTGAACAGTCAGTTCTAGGAATAGACGTTGCAATTATTCTTTTTTTTCTGTTCTGTTTTTCTCCCGTTACCTCCCATTGGAATTGAGTCAGAGAGGTAACATTCAGCATTGGGATGTTTTTGTTTTCTCACTTTTTTTTTTTTCCCGGTCTTTTATAGTAGAAATGTTATGAAAATGATGTGGAAGGTATGAGCTCTGTGATAAGTAACACAATTGTGTTTTAATATTAAAATGAAAACTATAAGCCCAGCTCGTCTATTTAACAAAGGTATTTTTAGTAACCTCAATGATGTCCGGTGCATGCACTGCAGCCTCCAGCAGTGAATTTAGCATTTGACACTTCCTGAAGTGTCTGATGTCTGTGCCCCCTCCCCTGACAGCACATATGTGTGTGTATATGTATATGTATGTGTATATGTATGTGTGTATATATATATATATATATATATATATATATATATATATATAAATTTCTCCCATATCTTGCTCTTTATAAAAAAAACTAAAGGCTCAGGAACCCTTTGCAGGTGTTATGGCTTAGTTAGCTGATTAGAGTGGGACACTTTGAGCCGAGAATATTGCACCTTTTCACAATATTCTCATTTTCTGAGATTGTGGATTTGGGGTTTTCATGAGCTGTAAGCCATAATCATCACAATGATGACAAATCACGGCTTGAACTATCTTGCTTTGCATGTAATGAGTCTCATATATTAGTTTCACCTTTTAAGTTGCATTACTGAAATAAATGAACTTTTGCACCATATTCAAATTTTTCGAGTTTCACCTGTGGAGTAAAGTTATCCAAACTGACAACATTTTGGCTTCCCATCCCCCTCTTGTGCAGCACAATAATCAGAGTAATATATAAGCAATAGGATCTTGGAAGCCCTAGACTTCCAGTATCCCCCAGGGCCTGAAAACACATCACCTCTCCCCTTAATCTCTGTGTTGCAACAAGCACATCAGTTCATATGTAATCCGATTCCTCTCTGAGCCTTGATAAACAATAGACTCTTCCTGTACAACAAGTTGCCCTTTATACATATTAAGCAGGACGTGAGAGGAGATCCATCCAAAGCACGGGGGACAACCTCTCCTAGGCAGTTGTCACAGAACAAGTGTCCCCATATGAAGATTCCCCTTCTATTTCTGTTATTCCCAACAACTGACAGTTTTGGATTTCCATTGACTTTCTACAAATTGTTCTGTGATTGGAGGAGGGTGACAACCAGGGAGTCCCTCACTTCGAAGGATTTTCCTCTGATATCCTGTTGTTGACATGGGACAGGAAGTGAAGGGAAATTTCCCCAGTGGGGCACAGATGCCAAAAAAACTGACGGGTTATAATCTCTTAGATTGTAAGCTCCCAGGACCAGGGTCCTCCTTACCCTCTTGTATTGAACTGAATTTGTTGCTGTATTGTCGCCCATTATATTGTAAAGTGCCGAGCAGACTGTTGGCGCTATATAAATCCTGTATAATAATAAACTCTCTCTTACTCTACTCTATCCACAATGGGGGAAAAAAGTTCCTTCCCAAAAAAACCCCCAAAAAAACCCAAAACATGCTAACATAACCCTGCATTACTCTATCCAAAATGAAACAAAAAATATTTTGGCTTGAGCTCTCCTAATTGGCAGACTTTCTAGCATTTATCTCTGTCTTAGATGTGTCTGACTTCAAACGAAAGTGAAAGAAGGTGACCACCAGGGTTTTCCTTCTCCTTTTTTCTTTTTTTTTTTTTTTTTTTTTTTTTTTTTTTTAGGATTTCCTGTTGTGGACATGGGACAGGAAGTGAGAGGAAATCTCTCCAATGGAGACACTAGTTCTGGTGAAAACATCATTGTAGAGGGATTTCCTCTCATTTCCTGTTGTTGCTATGGGGCAGGAAGTGAAGGGAAATCTCCCCAATGGGGACACAGATGGCAAATAAAACTGATAAGGCTCACCATCCTCTTACTATAGCCAAAAAAAAAAGAAAATTCCCTTTGTTCAACTTTAAAGTCCCATGCAGCGGAAAACGTGCGTGCCAAACTGCATGCTGCCGCATAATTTCATAAAAAAGGTCAGGGAGTGTTTTTCCCGCATTTTTCATGGGTAGGACCATTGAAACAAATAGGTTGCCCTACACGAGGTGCATGGGAACTTGCGCAGAGTGTGCACACGCAATCATGTGAGCCAAGCCTGATGCAGAATAACTCGCATACTACCGTACATAACAACAATGCAGGTATTCATAGAGAAGTTCACATTATAAATGACTGGAATGGGCAGTATGACTGTGTAAGCGGCGCGGTGTCCGAGTGAGATCAGCACTGATAAGATTTTCAGGAAGTTTCATAAAGTTATAAAATGTTTACTGAGTACAGGCGAGATACCGTTCAAGGATGATGTGACCATAAAGGGCTTCATTGCTGAGTAGGTGGCTTCTTCCCATTTGTAGAAAGGAAGTGTTACAACCATTGCTGGTTTAAAAAAAAAACTGCAACCTGGCAGGTGTTTCTTCTTCTTTTTTTTTTTTTACTGCAGAAGAGATGTAATATGGAGTGAATTTATTAAAGGTAAATAGCCTCTGCAAGTGCAGTTGCGCCAGAGCTTGGTCAATGAGATGAAGCTTCACTCAGCAAAACGTTCTCCCCGGACCCTGCATTCACTAGATCCGCTCTCCCCGGACCCTGCATTCACTAGATCCGCTCTCCCCGGACCCTGCATTCACTAGATCCGCTCTCCCCGGACCCTGCATTCACTAGATCCGCTCTCCCCGGACCCTGCATTCACTAGATCCGCTCTCCCCGGACCCTGCATTCACTAGATCCGCTCTCCCCGGACCCTGCATTCACTAGATCCGCTCTCCCCGGACCCTGCATTCACTAGATCCGCTCTCCCCGGACCCTGCATTCACTAGATCCGCTCTCCCCGGACCCTGCATTCACTAGATCCGCTCTCCCCGGACCCTGCATTCACTAGATCCGCTCTCCCCGGACCCTGCATTCACTATATCCGGTCTCCCCGGACCCTGCATTCACTAGATCCGCTCTCCCCGGACCCTGCATTCACTAGATCCGCTCTCGCCGGACCCTGCACTCACTGTGTCCGCTCTCGCCGGACCCTGCACTCACTGTGTCCGCTCTCGCCGGACCCTGCACTCACTGTGTCCGCTCTCGCCGGACCCTGCACTCACTGTGTCCGCTCTCGCCGGACCCTGCACTCACTGTGTCCGCTCTCGCCGGACCCTGCACTCACTGTGTCCGCTCTCGCCGGACCCTGCACTCACTGTGTCCGCTCTCGCCGGACCCTGCACTCACTGTGTCCGCTCTCGCCGGACCCTGCACTCACTGTGTCCGCTCTCGCCGGACCCTGCACTCACTGTGTCCGCTCTCGCCGGACCCTGCACTCACTGTGTCCGCTCTCGCCGGACCCTGCACTCACTGTGTCCGCTCTCCCACAGTACACACAACATGGAAATGCGATTATTTTAGTAAATATAAACTGCTAAATTCCTTTTCTCATCAGCAGTATAGAGTCTAGTGACTTTTGTCAGTGTCCAGCTAAACACTGATTTAGCCGTACTGTCCTCTGAGGATGCATAACCCCCTGACCCTCTGGATAGTGCTGATTGGCCCTGTGCTGATCACATGCACCCTCCTCAAAAAGCAAAAAAAACCCCTCCTAGCAATACACCGTAAACCGAGCATGTGCAGAGTGACTCCTAGAGCTCTGTACTTATCAGCAGATGGATTGGGGACTGTGGAAGAAGGGGAAGAACCGAGAAGACAAGATCAAACAACTTTTTTTACATAATGCAGAGGATTAACCCCTTAGGTTCCACAGTGAGTATAACAAGCATGCTTTACTGTATATACAGACTGATTGTACTGTTGGGGATTTAGTAACACTTTGACTGAACAAGCTGATATTAGAAGCTGATTGGCCGCCATGCACAGCTGCACCAGACTTTGCACTCTCCAGTTTTAGTAAATCTCTTCTGCAATGGAGGCATGTTACCTTCTACTTACTGTCACCTATTTCTGTGTTCACCGAGCCGCTGAGTGTACAATCTCAGCATGTACTGGGATGAATGATATCCTGTGCAAATGCGCGGAACTTGTGCCATGCTGGGTCGGTCAATGAAGATTCTGAACCTCCAATGAGCCAGGAAGGATGCTCACGGACATTGCAGGGAGTGGAGGGGAGGATAATCCTGCTTTCAAGTTGATGTAAAGGTAAAAACTATTTTTTTTTTTTTCTTAGGTTTGGATGGAGTAGAGAAGGTTAGACTCTATGGTGGTTATTTACTAAAACTGGAGAGTGCAAAACCTGGTGCAGCTACGCAGGTTTTATTGTCAAAGCTTAACTGGAGAAGCTGAAGTTGGAAGCTGATTGGCCGCCATGCACAGCTGCACTAGATTCTTAGTAAATCTCCCCTTATGTCACTTTTTTTGTTGCTGTCTGTGTCCCCGCTGGGAAGATTGGTTCTTCTTTTTGTCCTGGTGACCACCGCCCGAGAGGCAGAAGGTAAAGGCCAAACATTTTGAGCTGTCATCTGAGCTAGATCCTGCAAATGGGACATCTCATGACCACTACCTAAGGTAAGAATTTTGCTCACAGGGGAGTTGACTTTTCATTTCCTGTTGCAACCTCAGGACAGGAAGTGAAGGGAAATCTCCCCAATGGTACACAGACAGCAAAAAAAAAAAACAAAAAACAAACTTGCCATTCATTTAAAGGGGTAGGGTTCATGTACACTGCAGCTGATAAACTGATGTTCAGGAGCTGTTCAGCGGGTTTTTTTTCAGCTGAACTCTCCCTAATGTTTTCCTTTGTGTCCATGTACGCATCGTCGTTTGCAATCCTTTACAGGCATTTGAGTTTACTGTTGTTTTTTTGAACGCAGAAAACTTGCGTTCAGCATTTTAAACGCAAAACGCGGCAAATCGCATTTATAAGAGTTTGCGTCTGAAATTTTTTTTTTTTTAACTCTTCCAGTTCCCGATGCTGTCCAGAGCCTTTTTTTCATCATGAAAAATGCATGCAAAGCGTCTTGAAGGTACTCAAATGGAGAAAACACTGAACACAGGATGTTCCTAGCAAGCTTGTCACACATTGTAATGACCAATTCACACCTCAGACCTCTCCCGCCCTTGGAAACAGAAGATATGTTAATGACCATTCACACCTCCAATTCCTCATGAAGACCCCCTGCCAGGAGACCTTAATGACTCCCTCCACCAGACACCTTCCCACAACAAAAGAAATGTTAATGAGCAACTCACCTCAGCTAATCTCAACACCTACTGCTGTCTCTGCTTCTACTCTCTGTATTTCTCTGAAATGGTTAATAATTTACCACTTTTCAGTGCATTTGGGAGGTTCTCCTGTGCTTATCTTTAAAAAAAGCGTGTGTGTGTGTGTGTGTGTGTGTGTGTGTGTATATATATATATGTGTGTGTGTGTGTTTTTTTTTTTTTTTTTTTTTTTTTTTTAAATATCTGGAGCATTTTATATATATTATGCTCTAGATAATATATGATTAAGAAAAAAAGTGTGTGTAATATAAATATATATAATTTTTATCATATTAATTTTTTTTTAAATTGGATTGCTGCACATAAAAAAAACTTTTGTTGTTGAAAAATCACCATACGAAAGAGTGATCCAAAAAATGGACAAAGCTATACATGTTCAATATATGGCCCTTGGGAGGGCCTGATTGCTATGCACCTGTGATTGATCAACGTTGTGCACTCCACCTATATTACTGAATAAATAAATAAAATAAATACATTTTTTTTTTTTTAAGTCCGCAAACGTGCAAACTACAACGAAAAACCCGTAAGTGATCACAAAAAAAGTGCAAGTGCAAAACACCACACGAAAAAGTGCACTTAGGGGTGTGTTTGTCCTACCCCCGAAGGGGTTGAACCGTTACCCTGATCCCCCGGGGCACGAAGCTCCTGACAGGGACAAGGTTCCCATTTGGTCCTCCTGGCCAAAAGGCCTGGTGGACCACCGTTCCTTATGCCCAGCCGAAGCCGGACATCCAGTACTTGGTCAGGGGGTTCTCCCGGAGAGAAAACCCCCTAGGGATCAGGGGAGGAAGGAACCGAAAGGCCACACATCCTCCCCCTAGACTTCAGGGTAGGCCCGAGGACCCACACCCTCCATCCTGTGAAAAACACACACATAAGTAACAGAAAAAGTGACAAACGTGGGAGGTGAATAAATTAAATAAATATAAAATAAAAAAGTGGTACCGTAACAAATTGTGCACAGACCAGGCCCTGAGGCCCATAGCAAAAATTGCCCTGGACTTAGCCAAAAGGCCTGGTCCTTAGGGCGCTGTGCAAAAAGAGTGAAAAACAGTGGCCATGTGTCATCTTCACACTGTGGGGTCCCACACCCAGGTGTTACTAGTGGCACCCCTGAGAGCGTCTTCCTCAGGGGGCACTGAGTTTGCGGACTTTTTGCCTTCCCAGCCTCTGGCCAGACCGAGGTAGATCCGTCCAAATCAGGAGGTACTGGGTCTTTCCAGCTTTCCCAGAGGAATTACTCCCAAGGCCCCAGAACGAATCATGGCGCTCCCTGGTTTCTGTCCCTCTGGTCTAGCCTTCCGGACCCCCATCATACCAGTGAGGGTACTATACAACAGCCATCCCCGCAAAGCTAGAATGGCCGGGAGCACCCCCACTGGACACTGATAAGAACAGATACTACACTTGATCTTAGCCAAAAGGCCGAGAAGCGATATATATAATATATATACATTTTTAAATAATATAGTGTGTTCTCCCCTTAAGTTTAGTTTTGGCCTCTGTGATTTCTTGGCCCCATCGCAGTGAGTTGCTTTATATTTTCCAAGCTCTGGAGGTTTTCCATCAGCGGAATTTATTTTTCCTAGATCGCTCTGCGTTTTTAATCCTTAGTCTGCATTCCAAGAACGGATGTTTGCTGATCCCTCTGCTGGCTGTAATGCGGGTTAGCACAGACCGTTTCAATTTTTTTTTCTTTTTCCATCATATTGAATTCATGTTTACGTGTTTAATCTTATTTTTAGACCGTTGTGCTGTGTTGGGTTCAGATTATATTGGGGATGCTGCTGCATTCATTTATTAAAAGACTGCGCCATCCGGAGAGGGTTTCTGAGTATCGCAGAGTCATTGCAGCTGATAAATAATAGATGATATTTGCAGAATATATTATCTCTTTGCCTTCAAAGAATAGCTACAGTCTAAACAAAAGCTTTTATGCTTTTGTAGAGTAGGGGAATGGTCAAAATGGTTCTAAAGTCAAAAGGTTTTGTTTGTTTATTTTTTTTTTCACCTTTTAGAGATACAAAAGTCTTGTGTTCAAAAAAAAAAAAAAGTCATACTTACCTGCTCTTCATACATCATATGATCCTCCTCTTCTAGGGTCCCCGCCAGTGTTCCCGGTGCCCCCAGAGCAAGCAGCTTGCTATAGGGGCCCTTGAGCAGGCATGCTCCCGAGCTGAGGCTCTGCGTGTCCACTTGCACACAGCGCCGTGGCTTGACCTCACCCTCTCCCTTTCCTGATTGGCCCACTGGCTGTGATTGACAGCAGCGGGAGCCAAAGGCTGCCTCAGCCAATCAAGAGCGAGAACCGAGGCTGTCTTGGACAACGCTGGAGCGGGATGCGGCTCAAGTAGTGTTAGGGAGGGCTGCTGCACACAGAAGGTTTTTTAATTTCATGCATAGAATGCATGAAGGTTAAAAAAAAACATTGAGCCTTTAGAACCACTTTAAGGCATTCCATGCATTAAGGTGTGAAAAAAAAAGCACGCACCATTGCCTGTCTTGCCCAATCCTATCCCTAATTGCTTACAAGGCCCCTGTCACCTCTCTAGTGCTGTTTTTGGCTCCAACACCTTTCTCCTCTTTTCCTGGTCTCATAGGAGACACTGAGAGCAGCGGGAGCCATAGAAAGGGGGTGTGGCTTACCAGAGCTATGTGTGTCTATGGATGCACACAGTCCAGCTAGGAAGTGCATGCACCTGGCTTGCTAAGGAGGGGGGCACCAGGAGCAGTGAGAATGTGGCGACGCTGGTGCCATTTATTTTCCCTGGCACTCCCAACATACTCCGGTGACGCACTTGTGAGACAGCATGCCGTAGTGTGTTGCATTCGAAAAAAGGTCAAGTGTGACTGCGAAGTAAAAAAAAAGATGATGGACTTTTTTCCATTTTGGATAGAGTAAGGACAGGCTATAACCCCAATCTGATTATTTTTTTTCCTTGCCATCTGTGTCCTATTGGGGAGATTTCCCTTCACTTCCTGTCCCATAGCCAAGCAGCCATAGAATTTTAGTTATACTTTTAAAGCCTGGAAGCCGAGAAAACATAAATCCTCCCTGAAGGTGGTGTTGGCTCTTTGGTAGTACGTGTTGAGTGATTTGCAGGTGGAGGTCTGAAGTCTGTGGTGTGTTTTGAGGTTTTACAACATAAAATGTTCCTCCATTGCTAGGAAGTCGTGTGTGTGTGTGTGTGTGTGTGTGTGTGTGTGTGTGTGTGTGTATATATATGTGTGTGTGTGTGTGTGTGTATATATATATATATGTGTGTGTGTGTGTGTGTATATATATATATATGTGTGTGTGTGTGTGTGTATATATATATATGTGTGTGTGTGTGTGTATATATATATATGTGTGTGTATATATATGTGTGTGTGTGTGTATGTGTGTGTGTGTGTATATGTGTGTGTATATGTGTGTGTGTGTGTATATGTGTGTGTGTGTATATGTGTGTGTGTGTGTATATGTGTGTGTGTGTATATGTGTGTGTGTGTGTGTGTGTGTATGTGTGTGTATATGTGTGTGTGTGTGTGTGTGTGTGTGTGTGTGTGTATATGTGTGTGTGTGTATATATGTATGTGTGTGTGTGTGTGTATATATGTATGTGTGTGTGTGTGTGTGTATATATGTGTGTGTGTGTGTGTGTGTGTGTGTATATGTATATATATATATATACACACATATAAAATTTATTTTTATATTTATTTTTTGCCGCAACGCTAACGGTTCAGTGTGAACAGCACTGTGTGCTGAAATGTGTATCGCTTTCATAAAAACGCCCCTCAAACGCCTGCTTTCAACGCTAGTGTGAACTGAACCTAACGCACTTCTGCATTTATTGTTCTTGGCAGAATGAGTTCACCTCTGCGATGGAATGTCGTCCTGTATTAGTTTTATGTACTGATTTTGTATTGATCAGACATTGCTGTCAATTGTTTCTTTTCTCTATCTTGTTGTCTTTCATCTGGATGTCTAGTATTAGTTTGACAAGTCTGCCATCTAGTGTCCGGTTGTCGTACACATGGACTTTGTTCAGAACTTGGACCTGGTTTATTTAAAGCTGACCTCCAGGCAGATCTAAGACACGAATTATTCCAGCTCTGTAATCATTGATACACCATTAAAGCTGTATTAAACCCAAAAGCAAACATTTATTATACAGCAGCTTACCAATTCTTAGATGTGAGGGCTGCAGTAGTTTTTTTTTTTTTTAAGGATTTCTTTTTTTTATTTTCACCAGGTGATCTGGCCAGTAAGTCTGTTTTTTTTTTTTTTTTTTTTCAATAGAACAAGCTCTCTTTCAGATGTAGCAGTTACAGGGTTGAGACAAACCATTTATCATTGACAGGGGTGCTTACGATTGGTTTTATTTATTAATGTAAAATCTTTATCCCAAAAGGAAAAAAAAAATGTTTGCTGTAACTGATTATATAAAGTGTGAGCTGAAGTTTGGCTTCAATTTGTTAGTGTATTGAAATCTGCTAGTACAGCCAACAGTCCTCTCCTTCATCCAGAATGGGGGCTCTCTAATACCGGAGGTGTGTCACTGGCCAGATCACCAGGTGAAAACAGAGGGGGAACAGCCTAAAAAGAAAAGTATTGCAGCCCTCACATCTGATTGGTAAGCTGCAATATATAACATTTTTGGGTATAATTTCACTTTAAATGTATTTTTAAATCCAAGCAGTGTAAGCACCTTAATTGGATCTGGTATCGGCCTGACATGCCCCCTGATGAGTCAGGGCTAGAGCTCTCCAATCAGCAGGAAGCGTGAGCTTTGCCAATTGCAGAGCTATAATTGCAGGCCATACATGGTTTGAATTCCGAACGATTTTTCATCCAAAAATCGAAAATGTCGTTCGCTCGGTAATCCGATGGTGCCATCAGTGATTTAAAAAATCGGCCGACCGAGTCCTAAAGTACACCCCATATAACAGGCGAAACTTCTGTTCCTTCCAGGTCACGGCTCATGTGCATATTTGTTAGGAAAAGCAATCGTACGATTTACCCATCATTAAGTCGAAAATCGGTCATTTTTCAGGAATTTTCCAACATGCCTGATCACCAAAAAGGGGAAAACCACAAAAATCGGCTGGTGCCATTGACCCACTAACAGAGCTAAAATCGACCGATTATTCGTAGGTCCGATTTTCGGACGAAAAATCGGTCGAATTTCAACCCATGTGTGGCCGGCATTAGTTTGACTCCTCAGAGGATGTGTCTGACCTCTGCAGAGAGACCACTGCTTCCACACAGAAAGCAAGGGTCCCACTCTGCAGAATGCTGGCAGACAGGGGCACTGACCATTTGGAAACTCGGGAACTGCCCAAGGGCCCGGGGTCATTAGGGGGCCCCATGAGATGCCCCTGGTATCTTTTTCATAGGCTCTTTTGAGTTTGGGCAAGGACACAGGGGCCCCATGATCCCCTATTACCTGGGGGCCCCATGAGTTGTCAGTCCGCCCCTGTTGGCAGAGGACAGTCTTTTCTACTCAGGCTTTGGCTGATTTCCAAAAAAAAAACAAACTAAGACTTTGGACATTTTGCAGTGGATTTACTAAAACTGGTGCACTCAGAATCTGGTGCAGCTGCGCATGGTAGCCAATCAGCCTCTAACTTCAGCTTGTTCATTTAAGCTTTGGCAAAAAAAAAAAAACCTGGAAGCTGATTGGTTTCTGTGCAGAAGTGAGTGTGATTTTGCACTCTCCAGCTTTAGTAAATAGGCCCCTTTCAGGGATGTTTGATTCCTAACGCCCGGGACGTGTAGTTCTGCGTGCCGGGCAGGTGGTTTTTGTTTCTATCGTTAGCCCTGTCAGGTGGAAGCATTCGGGCGGCACTTCCACACAGTGCCAGCTCGCCCCACCCGTGAGGTCTCCGCTTGCCCATCCGGCTCGCCATCAGCTAGAGGGGAGGGAGAAGAGCGGACACGTCCCTCCCCTTCTTGTACTGACATTATAATGTTACTTCCGGGTCCCCGTTGAGAGATTGTAATGCAATCCCCTGGAAAGAATGTAATGAGGTGCAATGTGCACTGCATTACATTCAGCGGCGCACAGGGGAGACACACAGGTTCTTTTAGATCCTTGATGTCTCAGAGAACCTGTCACCAAAGAATCATCACATAGGGGACTTTGTCCCCATGTGATTGAAAAAAAAAAAAGCAAAAGTTTTGGGTTTTTTTATTTTGGGGGGGGGGGGGGGCAGTAAGTACTGTATACATGTCATATCATTATAATGGAGTACAGGGGAGCTGGGATATACATTACTGTATACAGTTTTATATTTTGGACTATTCTAAAGAAAAATGTAATTTCATAAGCTTTAAGGGGGTGGGGTTGGGGGGGCGGACCTGGGCAAGGTTGGGTGGGGCAACCGGGTGGCGAATAAGTTTTGTGACCGGCAGTAGGTCTGGACTCGAAATTTTAACCCCTGACCTAGAAGGAGCTTTAAAAGTTTCGACCTATAGAAATATAGAGTCCTGAAGTTTGTTGTCATTTCACGAGTGTGCACAAATTTAAGGTTTGACAAGTTGGATATCTATTTACTCGCTGCAACCTCCTCCTTTTTATATTTTACAAAAAAATGGGATAATTTTATTGCTTTTTTTGTGCCCTAAAATTAACTCGTATTTTTTACTAAAATTTTGTGGTAAAATCATGCGACATAAATTGGAACTACCACTATTTTATTCTCTAGGGTCTCTGTTTTCAGAAAATATATCATGTTTGGGGTTTTATGTAATCTTCAGGCCTAAAATGATTTTTTTTAAACTTGTGCAAAAAATGCACAAACGGCTCTGGCCGCGAAAGGGATAAAAGATAAGCCCTGACCCCCCCCCCCTTTCCTGATGAGCAGCCAATCTGTGTTCATCACACTGCAAGGTCTTTTTCCTCCCTGCTAGTCCCTGGGTGCGGCGCTGAAGACAGGCGGAGGGGGGGAGGAGATAAACCACGCAATGTTAAACATATTACACGTTTAAGTCGCCATAAAGCCCCTTTTGTTTTTAAATGCCCCCGACATTCCTAATATCACCTCCGATTTAAATACGGTTTTGGTTAAAACATTTTTTTATCTGGACAAGTAGATTGTCATGAGGGGGGACAAGTAAATTGGGGCCCTGATTTAGTCCCTGAACAAGTCGGTTTTTTTTCAAAAATTTCCACACCCCTGCACGATGCACCTGGAATATAGAACAGAAAAGAAAGTTCCGTTGGGTTTCAAATCTAGAATTGTTCATGTACCAAGGGATCTTTAGAGTTGGTTGGAGTTTCACAATCGAGAAAAAAATGATACAATATGGGTACGTGCTCTGTACAATATGCAGATTGGTATTGAATTTTTGCTTTTCACTGTTTTCTGTACATTTTGGAATATGCCCACTACATATTGTTTGCTCTATGAATATTTGCATGTGGAAAAAAAAGCCCTTTTTAAAATAAAAAGTAATTTTATACAAAAATAGATATGTTTGGGATCTGTCTTATGAATTGTGTTTTTGCGTTTCAGGTTCCTGTGGCCTGCAAGTCCTGTCCCTGTGGATACATATTTATTAGTAGAAAACTTCTACACGCCAGACAGATGGAGCGGATACACCCCACGTCAGGTATATGTCTCACCCTCCTTGTATTTTACGGTCCTAATTGTCCGACCTGAGCAAGGAGATGCACAAAACGTTAAAGTGAACCTGAACATAGAAATTGAAGATTTGATATGTTATATAGAGAACATCTGGAAATGTTAATTGTATCGAAGCAGTCCCCTGAGAAATGTACCCTTTTGTCTTCATTTCCTCCTGATCGCAGTGCGCTTCCGTGGATTGCGAGTGCGCTTCCGTGGATTGCGAGTGCGCCTAAGCACCTTCTGATAGCTGGATATCTGCAGTGTGAGATCTAAGGCTCTGCTGCATCTGACAGCTAGTCTCAGGAGTGAGATTTCGTGATGTCACTAGTGTTCTTTTGCTGGATGCTCTGACATGAGGCAACAAGGCCCTGCCTCTACCAAGATGGCCGCCTTCACATAGAAACACTGAAGAACCAGGCATTGTAAGTCAGTAATGGGTGAACCAATCAGATGCAGGGAGACCACAGACTATACTGGTGACCAATCTTTTGACCTCTACCTGCATTTTTTTGGACCCAGCTTCTAGAATTCAGTTCCCTTTTAAATATTTAATACATTTCATGTATATCATCTTTTACAGCAGAACTCCAGCTACATTTATGTTCTTTAGTTTTGGATGCATGGAGAAGGGTTAGAATCTTTTTATTGCTGTCTCCCTAGGGGGATTTGCCCTCACCTGTAATGGCATCGTACAGGAAGTGTGGAAAAGTCTCCCCTAGGATCACAAACCGGTTATAGACTTTCTCCAGACCACCCAAAACTAAAAAAGCAAGTTTAGGCGGTGATAGGGTTTTACTATTGCATTTGGGGGGTTGGTAAAAACAGGTGTTTGAAATGCATTTTTTTTTACTGCCTCCCTAAGCTGCATAGGCTGCTGTATGGTGGTATATACAAGCACTTCTAAACCATTCTATGACAAGGGTTCGGGATACTTCTTCTTAAAACTACCTGTCTTGGTTTCTTTTAGAGAACCGATCCGATCCTAAAAGAAGGCGGACAGAAAGGATAAAAAGAGAGCGGATCATCTCTACAGTCAGTAGAGAGCTGGAGAACAGGCGGCGGTCGCGATCCAATAGCCAATCGGAAGCAGTGCGCCGAGGCAGAGGGCGGCCAAAAACAGCTACATCAAAGAAACAGGAAGAGGAGAAAGGTATCTATTGCTACATACTGTCCAGAGGTTCTCTACCCAAGGTTCTGCATTTTAGTACTGCCAACGGGGGGAAGGGAGGTCAGCCTCCTTTATAAATGGCGGTTGTAACAGAACCGGACCCCGACTGCACTAGGGTATTTCCATTAAACTCCCGCTTCCCTGTCCGAACACAGATCCACGGACATCACCGCTGACCATACAAGACGAAACAGCACCAGACTTGTATTAAAACAGGAAATAGACTGCTTTATTTTAACACAGATACAAGATATAAACATTCAAGGGAACAACCCACCTCCCTGCATATGCAGGGCGTGGCAAACCAAATCTAGCAACCAGAGACATCAGCAGACACCCCCCCCCCCCCCCCCACCAAGCCAATACACAACAATCCCCCCTCCCTGCCTAATGACACAGGGCGGGGCAATCTGCATTTAGTAACAAGAG